>NC_079562.1:8647500-9847500 GCF_015846415.1 Triplophysa dalaica | reverse complement strand
TGATTATCTATAAACCTTCCTCCATTTTTCCTTCCTGCAGATTCGATCAGACCAGGACAAAGAGATTGAGATCCGGTACAGTATAACAGGAGCAGGAGCAGACCAGCCTCCTGGTGACATCTACATCATCGACCATGTGACAGGGAAAATGTCTGTCACCAAACCTCTCGACAGAGAGGAAAGAGCCTCCTATCATGTAAGTCCTGTTCACCTGGAAAGATCAGTTTTACCTTGTTTATTCAAAATTAATTCTTGAAACACTTTTAAATGAAAATTCTTTAATAATTTACCAAGGTGCCATCCGAGATACATGACATTCTTTTTTCAGATGAACACAACCAAATAACTTTAGATTATGATGACATCATGTTAATGTCTAAAATGTGGTCCAAAAACACATACGTATACACAACCTTAAAATAATTCACATGATTCCAGTATTTTAAAAGGATAATTCACTCAAAGATTAGAAAATAAGATTTACTTTATTTTTACTATCATACCCTTATGTATTCAAAACCTATTTATGACATGTCACTGATATTTTGAAGAACATCTGTAACCGCACCACATTGGACTTTGTTGACTTTTATGGACACAAAACCTATATAAGACATCTCTCAAAATATATATTTTCATGTTCCACAAAAGAAATAGTTTGAAAAAAATGTGAAGGTGAACTATCCCTTTAATAAATGTCTTCTAAAGCAAAACAACACGATCATTTTTTTGAGCCAAATTGAAATCAGCAGATCCAAGCACAAAATTAAATTACAGTGGCACAAGGACTACTTTAAATCTCATTGGTTCTTGCATGTCATGTTGCCATACAGTAGTCTATGCATGTTTCTTTGGATGTTAAACAACTCTAGAGCTCTAGAAGTGAACTTCTGTAGTTTTTCTACAATAGGGAGCCGCAGAGGGGACGTATTTTTGCAAGCAAACCCCAGAAGCGTGTTAAGTTTTTTATAACTTCCAAGCTATCTCTGCGGCTCCCTGTGGCCGGGCATTTTAAATGTTAGCATCATTTATTTTATCAGGCTGCATAAAATTACTTTTAATCAGCACTTAAACAAAACCCAACAAATTCAAAGATCTGACTTGACAGCGAGTGGAAAGTTGGACAGTTTCAGCCATCAAAACAACTGCGTTTGCCTTATCAGCGATTTTCAAACCAAATCCACAGACTCTGTTAATGCTCCTTGCTTGTTAAGCAAAATTTGCAGAAATGATAAAACTCGTGCCTCATTGTGCAATTAAGTCCATTCAAACTGCTTTCAATGCATTAAAAACCAAGCGTTTTGGACCTGCCGGCTGCCATCACTTGTTAAGGACGCTCCTTTATTTATTTTTTGCTATTCTGTTTATGTAGCTCTTCTCCTTATGAATAATGTGCGACGAAAAATCCAGAGACAAAGAAAAGAATGGCTTTGACACGTCAGGTTTTTTCGGTTAGTCAAACTGTCAATTAGACGAAGGTTCAGTAGCGATGCGCGGATGAGACAGGGAGAAAACAGTGTTGAATTGTCACAAGTGATGAGTGTGCAGCTCCCAATGCTTTTACTCAGCTGGGGAATCAAATCAAACAGTGACCCTGCCCCCCTCATGTTTCTGCCTGTCACCCCAACCGCGTCACAGGAAGACTGCCAGCAAACCCTCTCTGGTTCCTCCCTCGACTGTCATTCACTCACGCACTCATAACACGACACATTGCTTTTGATTCTCATGGTTGTTCCTTACAATTATAAGTCCCTTTTTATCTCTGCTGTTTTGCTGGGAGTGTCGGTACGCCCTTGGTGTATATTTAGAACGGCTATAAAACGAGGTCTTCTCCATTTGTGGCTTCTACATTTGACTTGCGCTACCCTCGCTTTCTTTTCTCTTAACTCTCCGGTTCATTGAGCAGTAGATGATGTGGCACTTTGCGTCTACCTCTCAGTCTAAATTACAGCTAAGCTTGTCTCATCCTCACCAGGGGTGTGTGTGAGCGCCCGCATATCTGAATAAGTCAGCAGCACCCACGATGGTTAAGCTAGCGTTTGTATGTGTGTGTAAATGTGTGCGATTCTGTGCGTGTATGTGTTTATTTGCAGTCAGAAGCCTACGCCTGCAGTAAGTGAGTCAGACCAATAGGCATATGAACGCTGTTAAGGTTAAGTGGCCCCTCCGGCACCTCGCAGGCCCCTCCGTTACTCACCATAGTATGATTATACGTGTGACTGAGATCCTCAGAACTGACATCTGCTTACATTTTACACTTTCAGATCTCAATATTCCAGTTTCTCAGACTTCCAGATGAATAATTGTGGCTTTTCAGAGCATCGATTTTAAAGTACGGCTAAATGTTGAAGGTGAATGATTAAATTTGAGATAGAATTGAATGCTTTTTTACTCGCTGTTAGAGCTTGTCATTAGAAATTTGCACATGACTCTTTCTTCTGTGCAACACAAATAAAGATATTTTGAGAAATGTCATAGTGGATTTGTGTCCATACAATGGAAGTCAATTGGGGACTGTGTTGTTTGTTTATAACATTTTGTTTAAACGTTGGTTATCTTTTGTGTTCTGCAGAAGAAAGAAAGTATGTCTTCAGAGGTGTATAAAGACCTTACATTATGAAGCGTTATGTTTGTTTTACCCTAGAATGAGCTATTTCTATCTACATACAACACAGGTCCCCTTACATGGAATTCGCCATGTTGTTTCTACAGTAGCCCTAAACGGACAAACTGCTTAACAGAGCGCATTTTGTAATTAAATTACTTCCTTCGGACAAGAAGTGAAAACGTAACAACGTCTCAGTTCTGTGTCAACCGCCATAGTGCTTCAAAAGAGAGGGAAGGGGTGGAATGAGCCATTGGTTGCAATTCGCAACCTCAACACTAGATGCCGCTAAAATCCCCACATTGCTTTAAACAAGAGTGACTACTTTAAATGTGTCAACTAGAACTGAGTTTTACATTCTTATATCAGAAGCATCACTGTTTATCTATGATAATATAAGAAAGAAAAAGCAATAATCTTAGGTCTTCGATTGAACCAAACACATCCGTGTAACAGACAAAGATAACAAAGTTCTAACAAAGGTTATTGCTATTGTGTGCTGCAGTCATGGCTTTCTGCCTCTAGCTCTTTCTGTAGTCTATAGTTTGCTCTCATTTGTGAGTTTCCTGTAGTTTTTCTTCACTGCCCGAGTGTGTCTCGAAGCGCTGGAGTGTATTGCAGAATTTAAGGGCTGATAGCTTTGACACGTTGGAAAGAGAAGAAAATAAAATGATAAAGCACTATGGGAGGACTCGGTTTCTTTACCGATCTCTCTCTGTCACTCTGTGTCTTACTAGAGTATTCGTCCTGTCAGCTGGCATGTTAATAATGCCATTAAGCCGCACATTTGCAGTCCGCACGCTCTTGTGGGTCGACAGATCAAAGATGCAGTGTCTTGGGCACTAACAACAGACAATGTTGAGCATATCTACACGCACGCAAATAAACACAAACACACACACTTCCTAGCTGCCTCAACAACCCATGTAGAATACTAAGCACAGCAGCTGATAAAACAGATTTTCCTGGTGTGTCTTTATTTATTTGTTTCCTTGACAGTTAGTTTTGCCATGCACAACAAAACCATGTCATCTTGGGGAGTATTGGATGAAAGTTTAATCGTGTGATTAGATTATTGTTTTAAAAGATAGCATTTAATAGACAATACAGATACTGCAATATATCATTTTATCTCCATAGCATTGAATATAAGCACAGGCCTCCAGATATTGTCTGAGGCAGACTTGGCTTGAATTGGGAAAAGTTATTAGGAATTCTACAAGAGCACACATAACCTGCCTTTTTGGGAAAGTGACCCTAACTCCGATCATCAGTATCTGATTGTAATAGAGAAAATGAACAAAATGACGAGTGGCGAGTGGTGTGGAGAAAAAGGTGTATGGTGGGTTTTATTGTCCCAATAAAAAACCATTTGAATAAATAGAATCATTTACACTTTCATTCACACAAATAATGTATTATTGCAAAATGTTTAATGTACAGTACATTCTTACCGATGTGCAAATAATATCTGCCACCATTATAAAAGTATCAATAGCATTGACTCTATTCACTGTACATGTAATGCAAAGAAAATAAAGCTGTTTTCGCTTCGTGTAAATATCATCTATTGGAATTTAAACTTAGTGTAAATAGCATCTATCGCTATTAAAATATGCTATTTTTACTTGATGGCCTCCAATTGCACTCAGTATAAAAGCATCACTATTTTCACTTGATGCTGCTTTATTATTTTGCTTATATTAATTGCACAAAATTAATTCATTATTCCTCAAACTAATTAAATTAAATTATATTATGTTGATAAACATGAATTTTGTGGCAAAAAGAAGAAAGAAGTTACTTATATACAGTACTGCTACCACAGAAGTGTATGAATCTGTGTTCCTCTGTATAGTGTGTAGAGGATTGCAACCCTCTTATCCCTCTTATTCCTGAGGAGGGATTTTTGGATAATACTTTTATTTAGCGCTTGCACTTGTAATTTTGTAGTGTATAAAAGTGAAGAAAAGAATTTGGAGGTAATCCATCCTTAAACCTCTCTCTCTCGTTCTCTCTCCCCTCTCTCTCTCTCTCTCTTTCCTTTTCTTTATCTGTTTTCTTTCCCCTTATCTCTCGCAGTAGTTGTTTCTTGATTCTCCCTTTCCTGCAGTCTCCTCTGGGAATGTTCTATCTTTAAAAAGGACTATTCTTTGTTAAGGGCTTGTTTATCTGAATTAAAGAAAGCTTTATCTTACCTCGCGCAGCTTTTTTTACAATCTAACACAAACGGGCATTTTTGTAAATTAATAAAACGCCAACTTAGCTTCCTTTGGAAGTCTTCTTTAAATAATAACTCATGGATTTTAGATAGAAACAAGGAAACGCTGTCCCACTAGAACCCACATCTAACATGAATGAAATATGAATGCGTTTTTCGTTCTGTGGCTCCCTTTGGGCACATTGCCTCAGAATGTCTTAAAGATCATCTAATGTCCACAGAAACTGCTTTACCAGACATGATAAGTGAATTCTGTACCATGTGGATTTATTTATTATTGAGTAATATGTTATTGGTATGTCATAGTAATGAAACTTGTATTATTTTCTCATCCACAGCTCAGAGCCCATGCAGTAGATATTAATGGGAACCAAATGGAGCCTCCTATTGATCTGTTCATTTATGTCATCGACATGAATGACAACAGACCCGAGTTCAAAAACCAAGTGTACAACGGATCGGTTGCGGAAGGGTCAAAGCCTGGTATGTATTTTTATGAAGAACTGTAAATGTATTTTATTATTAAATATCATTATGAATAAGATTATACCATAGGAATAATAATTTATGATGATTATGTCACAGTGACAGACAGTGATGTTGACGTGACAATAGCGGTGATGAAGTAGCATCATACATTTGAATGCTTCACTATATTCAGGATCACATTAACAGGAAACAGGACTGTATCACATGCTGAAATGTTGATTATGTATTTGCATGCACAGCAGACAGAAAACAAGATGTGCACTGATTGTCCTGACAGAGCTGCCGTAGCTCTGCAGTGTAATGAGGCTGCAGGAGCCGTTTCCAGGTCAACTGCTCTCTTGTGATGTGAAGCAATGTGTTTAGCACAGAGATCTATTCTGAAAGGTTGGCTATGGAATTGCTTTCCTTTCATTAATGTTGTGGTGAAGTGTTTACGGATTGGTTAAATAATACAGTAATCCAGCACTTTACAAAAATAATTGTATTCAAGTGTGCTACATGTTTATACAAAAGAAAGTAGACGTCTTTTTTTATTTGTGTAGGCCTACTTCTCAACTCTTAAAATTACACATAGATATGCTTATACTGACAGAAATGTCCGAGTTCATTCAGCTTATATTTCTACTCAATCTTTAGATGGAGACAAAGTATTATTAAGTATTCAAGGTATAGAGAGCGTGGTATTTAGCAGGTTGTGAAGCAAAAACTATTTAAGAAACGTATACTGTATGTGAAGAGCAAGGGCATAAGTTTGATTTGGTCTGCAGAGCCACATTGTCTTTAACGCCGTTTACTTGACTTATTTAAACAATATAATAATTTAACAATGATTAAAAATAGATTTATTTGAAATAGTTTTCTACACTTTTTTTCATTGTTGTCACTCTCATTGTTACATTGTCTATTTATGTGTACAGCAGGATCAGTTTCCTTAGAAATACACCAGAGCTACTTTTTGTATACTTTCGTATTTATGCCTACATTTTTTAAACTACTGTATGTATGAGTGCTTAATAGACCTGTATAACAGTGCAACCTTAATATAATGCACAACAAATAAGGCCGTGTTCAGACTTGACTTCTTTTTTGACAAGAAAAAGTTGGCAAACACCCCGCTTTTTATAATGGTTACAAATAGCAGCCGAACGCCATGACTTTGGAGGCAGCGTCTGTGCACGAAGGCAGCCCAGGAGGGACTCAAGAATGTCAAAGCCAATCCCTTTAGCGACGTGAGCTACGGAGGTGGGACTCAGTGCCGAAAATGAAACCTAACCATGAGGGTCCCACAAACCGCTCTATTTTTCTGGTGCTAAAGAACGGTTGTTACATATTTTTTATTTAAATTAGATTATTACTGGATAAATAAATGCTTGATAAAATAAGGAGTGAGTACAAAACACAAGACACAGATGGACATCACTGGATATATATAAATGTCGATTAATTGTTGGGTCGAAGTTATAGAGACAATTTAACGTTGCCTGAATATTAAATGGACGCCCGTGTTGAAGAGCATTCACTCAATTTGACAAATCAGATTTTTGCACAAGCAAAATACACATCTCTGCTACAAGTGAACACTTAAAGTTTGTTTTTAGAACACACAGCTCTTGTACTATGACATCATAAGTGACATAAGTGCCAACGTTACAACTTACCCTATAAATGGCGTTCATTGTAACAGACGAGGGTTAGTTGGAAAACTTGCTAAAACACAAATAATTCAATATAAATCTGTCAACAAATCTATCATCCAGCCATCACTCATCTTACCATCTTTCTTTTACAGATAAATACATATGGATAGATTTATGAGTACATGCTGCACAGTTATAAACAAAAAATTTAAATTGTCGAATACTCTCGCTAATATTGTCATTTCAGTTATGATTTCGATTAATGGAATTTACAGTTGTTTTCATCTTATCGTTTTCTATACATTTTCACACATAGGGATTAATTGTAACACTGTGTTACAACAAACCCTGCTGTGTGAAAATTGTTTCGAAGCCTAGTGAAAAACAGCCAAGTGAGAAATCGAAGAAAAAAAACATCACAAGAAATTTACTTCCATGCTGCAAAACACACTTTGTCCAATATGTCCATAGTTAAACACATCAAACTTTTCAAAAAATGATAGTTGACTGACTGACAACAAGAGAAGAAGGCCAAAAGCACAACTCGGTCCCCTATACTTTTGTAAACTGAAAAGTGTCCCAAGTATATAGAAACATACTAAATAAAGAAATGTCCTACAGCATAAACACAAAATATGTTAAATAGCAGAACACAAACAATGTGTTAAAAATTAACAAATCTTTTTTTCTGCAAAGAAAAGCATGCATTAATAAAAAAACTGGAACCCAAATTAACATCACTGTTCCTATTTGCAATGCTAACCCACAATGCAAACACATATCTCCTATTGCCCCTTATGATGACAGTATGTTGACTTGTCCTAAAATAGTTCTTATTTTGGTCTGGAACTTGTTTTTCTTTGGTGGAAAAGGGTGTCAACCCCAAACTAGTTCTGTTTCTTGATGATTACGATATCATTACCTTTATTAACATTACAATTGATTCATTTGGCAGACGCTTTAATCTAAACGATTTTCAAGAAGAACAGCATATACTGTAAACATTTGTCAACACGCTAAGCAGTATTTCTCCTTGAGGTCCCATATGAAGATGCTTGTTGTGAATGCTCCTCTATGCTCTTTCAACTGCTCATGTTGTGTCCCAAAGTTGAAGTCAAGAGTTGAAGTCAGAGCTGGGTCCATGAGCTCCAAAAGCATGGTCTGTCAAACATCTGTAACAATTCTGCCCAAACATCTCGCCTCTAAGTAAAAAACGTCTTTATTTAGTTGAGCTCTCCTCAATGAAACTTTGTTCTCGCAGGAATTCATAAACAAAGAGAAAAAAGAGGAGCACAATATTTTCTGTTTCCCTTCAGTAGAGCGTGGTTCTGTTCTGCGCCAAACAAGCACTCTAAATTATCCATGGAAAACGGAGGCATTACAGACTGTGCTATTATCCCACCGCTGTCCGTGCAGACATGTGAATTAAAAACATTGCGTCCCCAGAATTCAAGCTCAACTCCAGTCCCGAGGCGGACCTCGTGAGACTGCGGTTAATCTCATTGCCTTGAAAAATGGCAGTGCCAATATTTTGCCCGGTGATCTTCAGCGATCACAAGGATTTTATCACTGCAGATGTTTTGTATATTTTAAAAGTGAACGTTGAAGGAACATGTTTATCGGTTTTACTCGCCAAGGGAAGCTTAAACCAAACAGATGCTCGAATCAGAGTGTCTCTGAAGTATAACAGGGGATTTTTTTTATCAGCCGCTGCACCACGGGCCGCGTTCAAAGAGGAGCATGCAGGGAGGTGTCCTTATCACCAGCCACAGATGTATGTGAACTTATCAGATCAAGTCAGAAGAGAAATCCAGGTTTAAATGATACATTACTGATTTTGGTGCCAGCAGAATACCTACTCGGAGGTGTAGACAAACAAAGTAATTGTGTTCCTTGTTGCCCAAACACAAGTAATCACCCAATTACAGTGTATTTAGAAGACTGATCCAATTTAAGTTTAATCCAATTCGGCTGTGTTTCAGAAGTGGATCAAATTGAATATAGTTTAATGTGAATCCAGCATTTTCTCATTTTTCTGAAATGCGAGTAAACAACGACAGATTTTTTTGGATGAACTGTCCCTTTAAGGCTATGACAGAATGACATTCTACATGATTGTTTTTTTCATACGCATGCTCATCTTTAAACCATTTTGTCTGTTGTTTTAGATTTGACTGGCCTCCGAAACAACTTTAACCAGCTAACTTGGCTGTGCTTTCTGTTTGTGTGCTTAAATAAATAATGAAATAAGACATGTTCGCAGTCTGTGGCAGAAAAAAACAAGCCCCAGCAAGTCCAGCCTTAAAAATTTCTTATTCACACTCTTAGCCGGCTTGTCTGGTAAGGACTTTGCTATCAGTGGCTGATAGGACGACACTCGACGTTCAGTCTCAGACGCCCGGCCATGGGGGTTAATTAGGCCCTGACGTCCGTGCACGGGAGAGGAGAAACTAAGCAGAGAGAGGAGAGAGGAATGTTTCAATCAGTTTAATGGTCTTAAAGTAGGCGTCTGCCTCGGGCTCTTTTTGCTGGAAAAGTCATTTGCCTCTTCATGGCCCTCAAAGGACTCCATATGGCTACGGCCCTGACAAAACAGATTTGCTTTGAAAGCCGCACCATTGAGGGTGGTGTAAGACGGCAGAGCGTAATCTGTAGTATAAAACGAAATAAAAACAGTTTAAAGGACTAGTTAAGTCTGGCTTGGTGCTTGTCTCGTATAGACAGCCAAGTTTTGAGAGCTTTTATGTTGCCTTTTTCACTGTAAGCATGTTGGGGTGTAGCTGAGAAATATGTGTGAGCAAACATGTGGTCGCTGGGATATTGGCAGTTGTGTTTTGGGTTTGTTATATTTTCGATAATTTTCAAGTTTTGGTTATAATTTCATTTCATTTTTTGTTTGTGTGTTTCAATGCTTTAACATATTGTACAGTAGCACCACATGTTTACTGAAATGGCACCATGCCTAAAATAATAAAAATATGTTTCAAATGAAAAATGAATGTATGTGTTAAAGGTCTATGTGTATGAAAATTAGCGGCATCTAGTGGTAAGATTGTGAACTGCAACCAACGGTTCACTTCGACCCTCCCCCCCTCCCTTTCGAACTGGGGAGGGGGGTTAGATGATGTAGTATTGTTTTTGTTTCTTTCCAGACAGAGATAACATATTTACGCGCTCTGTAGAGCAGTTTGTCTGTTTAGGTCTACTGTAGAAACAACATTGTTGGGACCCGCGGTGTATGTAGATAGAAACATCACGCTTCATTATGTAAGGTCCTTATGCACCTCTGAAGACATAGTTATGTATAATATATTCCATTTATGTCAATAGATCTTCTTAAAAAATTACACACTGGACTTTTGACAATAAAAAAGCTATTCGTTTTCCTAGTGTAACATGTAGCTACCACAGTTTTTTGTCATCTCCAGGGCATTTATAATTGAGAACATGTTCTGGAGCTGAATTACCAAACCGTGGTACATGGTATAGATCATTTTCATTCATTTAATTAATACAAAATATCAAAATTCAATATAACTAATGTATTTCTCTGTAATTTTGTTTCTGTTCTTATTGAATAACATTAGATTTCTATTTATAGTTTAAGCTTAGCGTTTTGTTTACGATAATGTTTTCTACCGGCTAGATTTAATCTTTGGGATAGTTTCAATTATAACAGAATAACCTTGGGCTGTGTCCTCTTGTTTGCGATGACATGCATTAGAAAGGATTGATTGCATCCGACAACCTTAAAATGGAACAAAAAATATCTTTGTGATTCCAGAAGCTTTAACAACGCCGGCGCTGCAAGGGTGGGTTTCCATTCCCAGACTGGTTATGTTAAACTTGTTAAATCTAATGACTCCCCAATTTCTTATATACCTGTGAAAGAGAGAGTCTTCCAACCAGCGTGCGTCTAAATGAAAGGAGGAATTTTGAGCTTCAGTGGTTTAAGTCGAAAAGCAATTACGGCATTGAATTAGTTTTCAAATTAAAAAGCAATTGAAAAGGCCCAGGGGTTAACCGTTTCCTGCGCGGTCATCTCTCTCACTTTTACACATAAAGAGCATTTAATCCCGTTGCACAATGGCACTCATTGAAAATTGAAAACGACAGAGTTGACATGCAACTCTCTTGTCCTTTTTATTCCTGTCCATGTGCTCGCGCTCTCTGTCTCAATCCCTGGTTCTTCAAAAATTGATGTAGCCCCGTCAGAAAGGGGCTTAATTGTTTTTTTTCTCCCTTAGTTCGTTTCTTCCTTTTCCCTGTTCTCGTGGGGTGCAGTGACAGATTCAGCTTTGAAACTTAATGAACTTTGAAATAGAACCCTCAGCCACATTTATCCCCTCGTAGGTGTGTTGTCACAGAAATGATGACACTATCTCCATACAATTACAGCGGGGCCGGAGAAACCCACGAGCACGTGGGTGCCGCCCTCCTCCACCGCCCTGCCAGGCCGGCGTTCTCGCCCACCATTAATATTAAATGACAGTAGTGACGGAAACGCAGGAGCAACAGAATGACATTAACACAGAATGACAGGGTGACATTTTGCCCGCTTCGCAACGAGGTTTATCCTCAGTTTCTCTATTTGGAGGCCCCTAATTGCTCACTCACATTTAAGGGGGTGTGAAACAGGCGCTCAGAAATCGATAAACATGTTTTTGGGACTAAAGGCCATATGGCTCATCGTCTGTCACCTGACGCCGCACACATTCACTTCACACTCAAAATGTTCTGGCTGAAATAGTTGTTTTTATTCACATGACCAGAGGTTAAATTGGTTCTGGCACCTTCAATTCAAAAACATTATTGGCACGATGTTTGAAGTTCATTCCAGTTCATATATGCTCCAGTTTTTGATTCATCGCACACATTTTGTGTGAAGTGAGTTTGCTTGCTCAAATGAATAGTTAATGTGCTTTGTTTTTTATTTCCTTTTTCTGTGCTTTCTCTAGTCTGTGATGGAGTCTTGTTGAGAAGGTTCTGTCAAGAGAACCAGTTTTGTTTGGTTTATTAAAAATGTTTCATTAAAACAAAAAACATAAGCTTTAGTCATAATTGTAAATGTATATACAGTATGTCCATCTAGTTCTTTTTATTTTATTTTATAGTAACTCAAAGGGTTTAGCATTGGGGGACTGTCATACCCTGTATATTGCTTAGGACGTCAGAATCAGCAGCAGATTTTAAGGTTCTGGTGATTTAGAACAAATAAAGGTGAGAGTGGGGACTTTTAAAGCTGGCGCAGCTATAGCAAAGCAATGGGATAATAAAACTGATGGAGTTGACGAAGGAGAGAAATGCAGACGGCGCCTCATTACTGAAAAGATTCTGTAAGGAAAGCAGAATCGGGGATAAGCAAGCGGAGAAGATAAAACTCAGGTGTGAGAAACCGTGGGATTAGATGTGATGTTTGGACATCGCTCAGGCAAAGCGAGCGGCAGACAAAGTTTGGATCGCTGATTAAATAGCTCCGCTTTGTGTGTGCGTTGGTTCTTGGAACCCCAGACAAACAAGCACAGCTGTTGTGCAACTCGAGCGCGATTATGCATGCATGAGCGTTTTGATTTACGCTTGTTTTCCCTTCCTCCTCTGTAGGCACTTCTGTAATGCAAGTAACGGCCTTTGACGCCGACGACAGCACCACGGCGAACGGGCTCGTGCACTACCGCATCCTCAGCCAGACGCCGCACATCCCCATTCCCAATATGTTCACCATCAACGGAGCCACCGGAGAAATCAGCACCATCGCAGCAGGCATTGACCGTGAGGTCAGTGATGTCACTTCCTCTCGATGTACATGCGAAATTTGTTTACGGAAACCCTCATCAGACACGATGATATTTCCGTTCTTGCAGAGATCTGCTTAATTTGTTTGGAGTGCTCATCTATTAATAGATTTGCGTGTTTGTGTGTGTGTTTACACCTTGCTTTCATAAAGAACGCCTGGCTTTGTTTCTCCCCGGGCGTCTGGCGTAATTAGTCCTCAGCTATGATGTGTTTGAGAATACTTGGTGTGTGCGGCCTCCGTCTCTCGTAGATGGCGTTCAGAGGAGACTCTCTTGAACTATAACAAACAGTGTTTTTAGAATCAACTTAATGATCAGCCTGTCCTTTGAGCTGTCTGTAACCTTTTCAAGCTGAAGAGCAGCTATCTGCCCACGTCTGCCCCTCCCAAAACGCAACACACGACAACAGCGCCAGCTTTTATGGCTAGTTGATTGAGAAAATCATTGTTGATTATTCATTTGCATACCATTTGTCCTACAGTATGATGCATGCGAGATTAGTGTCAAATTGACAAAGCAAAACACATTGACTGTAGTGTGTCTGGATGCAGAGGTGGACACTAGTACTTAAGTACTTTTACTCTCAAGTACACTTTGAAGTATTTGTACTTTAACACGATGTTCTGACTTTGGAAAAATACAAATTTTCCCTAAAATGAAAATATTGTCATCATTTACTCGCCCTCTTGTCACTTTAAACCTGTGTGACTTTTTCTTTCACAGAACACAAAACAAGATGTTTTGAAGCTGGTAACCGAACAGCGCCGGCACCCATTCACTTCTATTATACGGACACAAAAACAATGCAAGTGAATGGGTGCCAGTTAACAACATTCTTCAAAATATCTTCTTTTGTGTTCTGCAGAAGTAAGAAAGTCATACAGATTTGAAAGGGTGAGTAAATGATGACAGAATTTGTTTTGTTGGGTTAACTATCACTTTAATACTTAAGTATATTAAAAATCTAGTATCTTCTTTTACTGAATTAGTTTTTGCTAATAAAAATTACTTCAGTAAAAGTCAGAAATACTGGATGACATACCACATGTCCAGTGATAAGGGGAATATATCAGAACAAAGGTGACGTGGCTTCTTTAGTGCCTACACCATATACAGTCAGCTTTTTAGGCAATATTGCACACACTTATGTGTTATTGAAAAAGAGGTTTGCAATAGTTATTTTATGCATTTGGCAGATGCTTTTATCCACTTTGTCAACTTTTCATATGTGTCGAATTTATACAAATGTGGATTCAGCTTGTGTTTTATCCCTGTCCCTTATTACACAATAGAGACATTTGCATCCTCATGAGTTTTGTTATAGTTAATATATCAACCCCACCTTGAATTCAATCATCTGATCTCTGTGGTCTCTACCGGCTGATTAACAATGCGGTCGACTTCATTTTCAGTACATGCATGCCCTCAGATCCCCACTCAAATGAACTCGGTGGGTCATGGGAACAGCTTACCCATAACTCATCGGAGTCTTAGAGCCTGACCCTTCCCACCAGACGTGTCCTCATCTTTAACCTCTCCAATAATCCCTCCTCCTCTATCTCTCTATCTATTCGTTTTTCTTGCTTCCTCACTTTCTCACAAACACAGGCACGCACGTCCTTAACCTCCCTCTGCTCCACTAATGAGGAGGGTCATTCAGAGGTCCATTCAATTTATCCCAGAATGCTTAAGCGGACCTGCGGGGAAGTCTTTCAACCTCTCCCTTTTCACTGCGTCCTACGTGATCACTTGCTTTCCCATCATTGAATCTGGTCTCGTTCTCATTAGCATCATAATTAAATATAGCAAGATTTTCTTTGTCAAGTAAGTTGTAGCGACAGACTGCACTTCTCTGTATTAAAGAAAATATCCATTATGAAGTTCTGAGTATATATTAACATTTCTGCATTTGCCAGATGGTTTTATTCAAAGAGACTTCATTAGTATTTGTGTTTCCTGTGGATCAAATGCATGAACCTTAACACAATGTTAAAAAAAAACTGAACTTTAGATTGGTTGAGCTTTCTTTGAAAATGGTTATAAAAGACTATAACTCCTGTGGATACATTTTCTATAATGTAAATGCACCAGGTTATTACCAGTGGTAAATTGTTTGGCCAACTTAAACAGCATTATGATTATAAACTATATTACTTGGTGAATGAATTGTTTGTTCTAAATATTGTTTATTTTAAGGAATTGTGTTTTTATTATATTGCTGTTGTCTCATTTTCTACTGTATGAAATTAATAAGCTGGAAGCAATAGGCCCGTTTCACTATGACGTAACTTAACTTCTGACTTTTCGCAAAGCAGTATCATAATATCCGTCTTGCAACAAACAAGGAATAGAAGAAGAAGAACGTCCGTTTTGCCGTTGCGCTGGAATTTAACAACAGGGAACAAAAAACCTGAAAGAACACGTATTCAGGTACTTATCCTAGCAACTTTGCTAACACAAAAAGAATACAACAAAAAAACAACTGTGCAAGGGAATTGGTAAAGTCCATCCTGAGGCGCTAGCGGAAGTAATGCTACAGTCCTTCGCGGAAAAACAGAATGTGCGTGACGTCATGTGAAAAGGGCCTATAAGTGATTGTTAAGGGATAGTTCACAAAAAAATGAAAATTGTGTCTTCAATTACTCGCCCTTAGAGTGTTGCAAACATTTCTTTGTTCTTCTAAAAACAAAGAAAGCTATTTGGAAGAATGTTACTAACCAAATAGATCTCACTATATAACCAAATTGACTCCCATAGTATTTATTTACCCCTTAACTCCCACTATGAGAGTAAACGGGGGATGAAATCTGTTTGGTTACTGGCATCCTTCAAAATGTCTTGTTTTGTGTTCTGCAGTAGAAAAAAGTCATTTGAAAATAACCATAACCGAGAGCAATATATACGTTTCGGTTCTGGAAACAGTTCTGGTGCGACACGTGGCCAAGCACTGAGAGCGTCCTTGCACTGCAGTTTCCCATAAAGGGTGTCACATTCCAAACTGAAATGATGCGCAGCCTCTTAACTTAACGTATAGTTTCCCAAGATGCGCTGCGTTGCATCTTTAACATGTGAACACCTTGGTTCCCATAACTATACACGCACTCGTGTCTTTGACATATGTGCACATTGTTCCGTCTGACTGCACACGTACCGGCAGCGAACAGCTCCCTTCGCCTCTAAGTTACATTATATTTGACACATCTTGTGATTAAAGTGCTAGTTCGCCCAAAAATTTTTAATTCTGTCATCATTTACTCTGTCATCAGAACAAAGTCATTTATAAAGATATGAATATGAGGGTGCGTAAATGATGACAGAATTTTCATTTTTGGGTTGAACTAGCTGAACCACTAAACAAATAGACTGGCATTGTTATGCAAGTATGAGGATTATTTAGTGTTCTGGCCATTTCAAAAATGAAAAGTGAACAAGTTTTTTAGCATTCAAGAGACTATTCCCAGATAGCAAAAATCATGTGGCCCAGATCTGGCCCAGACCCTTCATAATTTACCCTTTAGCACAAAAAGTTAGCCTGACTTTGAGTTAAACCAAAATAATTGATTTAAAATTCTAGGTTTAGATAGAAATGCCTTAATTTTACAGGTCATCCATTACTGTAGTTTTACCATGGTAAAACAAGTCATCAAAACAAGCATTCTTGTGCTACCGTCATTATAATAAATCCTTTGGCATCTTGTTTCATTTGGCACATAATAATCCATACCCTTTGTGCCACTTCGGATGACACTCCTGTCATGTCAAGATTTTCTATTTTCTCTCCAATTTGTCTATACCCGGAGCCATGTCTGCTAATCCAATGACTAAAACAAACTGGCTGAGATGGTCTCTACAGGAGAGTGAATGTGGGTCGTAGTGCCGACTGCAGGCAGGTGATCTGTCCTCCTCTCAGGAGTGGCGTGAGCCTCTCATTAATCTAACGCAGTGATTGTGCTCTCTTCCACCTGTGCTCTTCAATTAGAACTAGGACACACTTGTGTGTTTACAAACCTACAACGCAAATGGAACAGCTGGAAGATTTTCAACATCGTATTCCACGACGGTGAGAGGAACGATTCGCCCTAAAATGAAATTCTGTCATCATTTATATACACTCATGTCACTCCACATGCCAGAGGCAAATTTGAGTGAATAAAGACTTACGTTTTTGTCTTTGCCACACATAAACCCGTCATATTGCTTCTGAAGATATGAATTATAGCACGTCGTTTGGATTAGTTTTATAGTGCTTTTTTATATTTTTGGGAACTTGACAGTAATAATCATCCTCCACTTCTATCGTAGGAAAAAAAGAGTATAATGCATTACTCTATATAAAAAATATTATAGTGTATGTATGAGTTATACTGTTATATAAGCTTTATATAAAAGTTATGTATAATTTACTATAGTTAACTGAAGTAAAATCTCTGGACACTATAGACGCTTTCATCAGACGTGTGCGCTTGGTCCGAAGTTCACCTATTTCATTTATATTAATATTAATATTTAATAATTGTATTAAATTAAATTAAAACTACTCAACAGTTATAGATTTTTGCAAAGGTCTGTACTGCAAGTTGAGTTTGGGCCAACTTTTGCTTATGTTGTTGCAGCCGTTGATATACCGTCTTTAGCATTTTGGCACCTTACTTAAGTAATTCTGCTATATTATAGTGAAGAATAGTGCAGATTTACAAAAGTTTTGTTTTTAGCTTAATTTTGTTTTAATATTTTTTAAAATTAGTTAAGTTTTAATTTTTTTAGCTATTTTGTTATATGACTTTTTTATGTTGCTGTATAACTTTTATTTATTCATTTTAGTTATTACTAGAATTGTATTGCCTCAATTGATTTCTGAGGCACCATTTCAATGTTTTGTTCAGTTTAAGTTTTTCCAAAAATTTTAATGCCAGTATTTTATTTGATTTAAACTTTTTCAAAGTTTTGATTTTAGTTAACAAAAAATAACCTTGGTATAGTTCTATAATATACAATAGTATACTTAAGTTCAATGTTGTTAATGCTTTTGTTTAATATAGTATTTTGTTCATGTGCGATAAGAGAATGCAATTTTTGGCAAATAATGAGTAAAAATTATGACAGAATTTTCATTTATCTCTTTATTACTATGTCAGGTCGTCCCACATGTTTCCCTCTGGAGGGAAGCTTTTAGAAATGCTTTAATAGAAACTTGATTCTCACTAAGGGTTTGCAAAAGTTTAAACATTCAGTATGAAAACTGTCGGGCATAAATGAATATGTTCCCTCTCAACATTGTCACTGTTGTCACTGGTTTACTCACTAGGAGACTGCTAAATTATTTTAATCCATAAATATGAACAACACACATGCATGTTAACATATTTTAACAAATATATTCTTTCCCCACGTTTTGGTATTATTGCAAATTGTTCCTGTATATTGTAATTTTAGGCTCCCAGCCCGGATAGCAATATTTAAAATAATAAAATACCTAAACTAAATATACTTTCTTTGAATATTTTAAAGTTTCTGACAATCCTCTATCATCAGTGTACATTGCATAGAGAAAAACTTGCAATAAAACCATGTATCTTAATACCTCATATTCTCTTGAATTTTTCCTCTAGTATTATTTTCATTATAATAATGTATGTAAAACTGCTTTGTTACAGTGAAAATTGCGAAAAGCGATATATAAATAAAATGGATTTGAATTAACATTCCTTGGGAGCTTTTATTTCAACATCATGTTGTACACAACAGGGGGCAACGCTCATGCATAGATTCCCGCAGATACATAGGGGAGACGGGCAGCTCGCATCACGCACCCTTATATTTCCCTCTCTGCGTTCGCACCTCTCTTCCGCAGACACACACACATTTTCACATCAGGAGGGTAATCCTCCATCATCAGTACCTGTAGTCTAATTGGAATATTTATGCAGTAATTAGTGGGTTGAAGGAGCCTCATACTGTAGCTGCACTGGTGGGAGTTCGCATTGACTTTAATGTCACACACATCTGATCAGGTCTGAATACCAATTACCCTCTCACACTAAGACCCCGTCACCTCTACACACCTTTTAACCCACTCGCCATCACCTGTCTGATTACAGCAGCTAACAAGCAGCCCCAACCCTTCCACTGCATGTCTTTGACTGTCAGCTTGTCTTATGCTCTTCATAGCGTATGTGTCTGTATGACGAACGTTACAACTTCTTTCCCCGTTTTTCTGGCACTTTATGTCTTCTCTTTCTGCTTTAATTGCGCTGTTTGAATCTTTAATGTCATTCTTAAATGGAGTTGGATGGGTCTTTTGTTTTTTTGAGTTGAGGACAGGCCTTCCTTGGGTTAGGGGTCTCATGTGGTGGATATAGGAATGGAACAGGGCCACTCTTTAATATTGGAAACAAGCAATTCAAGTACAGAGTCATTACTTGTAAATTGTATTTAACATAATTAAAAATGTATTTGTCAACAGAACAAAGAAATTTAAAACAGAACAATTTTCCTACTTGTGAATGGTGGCCAAGAACTGTTACAAGCATTCTTCCAAATCTTTCTTTGTGTTCATCAGAACAAAGAAATGTATACAGATTAAAACTTGAGGGTGAGTAAATGAAGACAGAATGTTCGTCTTTGGGGAAACAATTCCTTCATCCTGATGTAGTTCCAAATCTGTATGACTTTCCTTCTGTAGAACACAAAATAAAATATTTTTAAGAAGGTTGGTAACCAAACAACATTGGAGCCCATTGGGTTCATATAGAAACACAACCACTAAGGCATTTGTCAAAATATCCTCTTATGTTCTCTAGAAGAAATAGTCAAGAGTCATATAGGTTTTAAACTACATTATTGTGGATAAATACTGACATTTATTTTTGTGTGAGCCATTCAATTGATATTCCGTCTTCGTTTAACACGCTGCTTTTTTCAGTAACATTTGATATCAAACAGTAATTGGCAGATTCCCTGCAGTAGTGGATTCTCTGTTACATCAAGTATTTTATTTGATACTTTTAGTCAGATATCTGATTTTATTCATCTGACTGATATCTGATATAAACACGGTGCTGTGTGTTCTACCTACAGCTCTGTGAATCTGTTCGGGCCAGATTGTCCAGGCTGTTGCTTTTCATTACCTGTCTCTTGTCTCTGCCAAAGGCCCTGTGGTGTGGTCTCTGTCTCTGTTTCTCTGTGTGTGTGCCCGCTCTTGCCCAGTTATGTCAGGTCTGGGTTAAAATGTGTCCACTCTGCTGCGCCTGATTAGGGAATCGATCGGCGTGCAATGTATGTGTGTGTTTCCCAGTTGCTGCTAAGGGATCCAAAGCTTCCTGCGGTGCGTGATGAAAAGAATCATAACTTCTGCTTGCACTTTCTTTCCCATCCTCTCCTCTACCATCACATCTAGGTGCCGCGCCTCACCTCCCCTTCATGTCCTCTCCTTCCCTTCCCTCCCAAGAGATTCAGAGGTGAAGTCAGGGCATGCTGGGGCTGTGAAACGCTCCTCGTAACGCTTGACTAGAGCCTTCGGGGGTGAAGCGTGTCTTTGGCTGGGTCTGCTATCGAGTCGCGGAGAGATTCTGCCAGTTGTCCCGAGGTGTAATCATTTCACATTCTCTTCAGGACTGGAAATGTGTTTAAGCTGTTCTCCTGGGGTCACGTTCCGTTCCCTCCAGCCGACGCTGTATGAAAAGTGTGCGAGATTAATTACACACTGATTTGTTCCTCTTGTTCTCCGCACAGCATAACCAGAGGAGACAGTATTGATATTTCATTATGGTGTTAATAAAGGTCAGATGCTATTGAGTTCTCATTAATAGAGCTGAACGGGGCAATATTATCGAGAAGACGCAGGTTTTAATGACTCTCAGCCCGAATCCGCAGTACTCGGAGGGGTTTTAAGTGCTTTAAACGCTCTAAGGAGTCCCTGATCTGCCTCTTAAATGCTGGTTTCTAGGGAGTGCCCCTTTTCACAGAAATAGTCCTGGTTCTCCTATCGAAGCCGGTGCCAGATCTATAGAGAACTGGTCTGTGTTTCCAGTGAGCCACACAGCAGGGTTGAATTTTACTCAGCGCGACTAGCTGGTTTTGATGAGGTTCTCTCATATGAAAAAAACAAAGTCAAAGCAATCAATTCAAGTAGGCACGTCAGATACAGAAGTGCACGGTTTGGTATTATAATGTTGCCACGTTAATGACACTATGCTCTATTAAGCATGAAAACAGCATACACAAATATTGCAGAAATAGTCAATTTTTAATTAGATTGATCTATTTTTATTGATTCTTTTAGATGCATTTACATTATAGGTGCAATCCATCTTGTCATGTGTTCCCCGGGAACTGCAGTATAATTTTCCTTCATATATCCGAAGAGTTTGGTTCTAAACGGAGATATCTTCGTTTTTTCATTTATTTAAAAAATCATGTTTTTTATTATGTTATCGCGTTTTTGTGTGTTTTATTGTGTTAGTTAGCTGTATGTTTTTAGTTACTATTGCTTAAATCAAAACAGACCAACTGAAGTTTGATTGATATTAATTGGAATGCACCATAAAAAAGCATGATTTTGGAAAAAATTTAAAACCAGGTTATCTCATTTTGGAATCAAACTCTTCTTTTGAACATCCTAAAAGAAGCCATGAAAAGGAAGTAACGATCGTATTCTATTCTTTTGACATATCTGATTGAAATGGCTTCTGAAATGAGAGAAAATTTAGGTCGGGACTTGATTTCCCACATCAAGAACTGATTTGATCTTTGGAAGGTGGGTGTTGCTAACAAAATGGATGCATATTTGAATGTGAGTTCCAAGTCAATTGTGAAAGATTATTTATTATTACTTTATTTCCTACCGAACTCACCATCAGCACACTCCCATAAAGAAAGCTCCGCCCTCACGCCCTTCCTTGTGACAGGAAGTGATGAGAAGTCGTTTCAGGAGGGGGGCAATGTTTTTGATTCAATATTTTGAGGGAACGTAAATTAAAAAAATAATAAAATGCACATAAGTCACTTATAAAAACACTACAATATTCCATACTCTAGGTTTTGTCACCGAGCCAGTGAATAAAAGAAAGGAAGGAGGCATCTACCCTTAATGTTTACGTGAGGTTAAATGTAAAACCTACGGTCAATCATGTCCTATAACATTAAAGGGGTCATATGTCACGGCTAAAAAAAATATTATCGCATGTAATGCGATATAAGGTTCAAAAACACATTTTTTTCCACATACCGTGCATGTTTGTATCTCCTCTTTGCCCCGCCTCTCTGAAACGCGTAGATTTTTTACAAAGCTCATCGCTCTGAAAAGCGAGGTGTGCTATGATTGGCCAGTTAACCAGTTTGTAGTGATTGGTCGAATACTGCAAGTGTGTGACGGAAATGTAACGCCTCTTACCATATTTGGAACATCTGATTCAAAGCAATTGTACTCACAGATACGCCCACCTTACTTGCGAATACATTTTGGTGGTCTTTTGATTTTGATTTTTGGTCAAATCATACCACGAACTGACGTAAATTTGTGTGGGTGTGGTTACACGAGGCGTTTCAGTCAGGTCTGGGTGAATATTCGCTTTTAGATAGAATGCATCTTTTGTTCCGACACTTTAGTTTTAGCAATTTTACGTGTCTAATATATGCACGGGTAACTTATAACACACCAAAGACACAGAAAAACACATAGTCGCGCCATATGACCCAAAAAGCTGTCAAAGCAAAGCCATCAATGTTCCTGCAAGCTCCTGTGTGGGTATTCATTGCTTCATATCAGCTTTAACCGTCAGCCGCTTCCCTCCAAGAAACTCATACTCCAGACTGGTCTCAGCGGAACGGTGACTTGTCCTTGACTCCCCCATTTTCTGTCCACAACAAGAGAAGGCTTTCGGCCAAACGGATTAATATGACTGAAGCTGGAAGAGACGGCGCAGGGGCTTTGGCTCAGCTTCAGCTCACTGTCTCCTCCCAGTGTGGACTAACTGGAGTCAGATTCACCCGGGCATGGACAGGGCGCAGTTTCAGATTTGCGCCCGAAGGAATGTAGGCCATGCCTCAACAAACAATCCGTGCGTGTGTCTCTGTTTATGTGTTTCTATCCATCTGTCGCCCTCGCGACCCCCTGCGTTTCATCCGTGATAATAAACAGGCTGGTTTACGTCTTGGTGTGGAGTTGTTTTTGCGTACTGATCATCTGTGTGCGCTACGGTTGTGTGTGTGTGCTTCCATAAATAGCGAGTGACAAAGTATCAAAGTAGAACAAAGCTTACAGTAGCCATGTGTCCTAATTAACTGAAACGCTTGTACACAGACAGACAGACAGACACTGAGACTGTGTATGCTTAGAAAATGTCTGCTTTCAAAGTCTTTGTTCGGATACTTTATTTGGCTTAGATATCACCCGTACCAAATCTCTAAACAATAAACACCAACCTAGAAAGCAAACAAAGGAATCTAGTGTTCGTTTCTAAGTCAGAAATATTGTGGGGGAACCGCAAGTACTTAAAGTGATAGTTCAACCAGAAATGAAAATTCTGTCATCATTTACTCACCCTCTTGTCATTTCAAGCCTGTATGACTTCCTTTCCTCCGCAGAACACACAAAAAGATATTTTGAAGAATGCTGTTAACCGGCACCCATTGACTTGCATTGGTTTTATGTCCATACAATAGAAGTTATTCGGTGCCGGTCCTGTTCGGATTCCAACATTCTTTTAAAATATCTTATTTTGTGATCTGAGGAATAAAGGAAGTCATATGGGATTGAAATGACAAGAGGGTGAGTAAATGATGACAGAATTTTCATTTTAGGGTGAACTTTCACTCTAAAAGCAAGAAAGGATTTGAAACCTGACAGAAATCTTATGACTATTGGAGAAAAAAAGTCCACCCCTAAACCTAACATCACTGCGGTGAATCATGCTAAGATTATATGAATTGATACGAATGAGCTATCTTGTCAAATGCTTACAAACTGTGTTGTAATATAAATAGTTTTTGGACACAGTACCACTTCCCATACCTGTTTTTTTAATAGCATAGTATTTTTTGAGTACCATCTCAGTATACAGTAGTCCATGGCTTGAGATTCATGTTAAGCAAATGTGTTTCCCTTCATCTTGTTGAAATCTCTTCTGTGTCTTTCCAGAAAGTGTCACAGTACAGCGTCATTGTCCAGGCCACAGATATGGAGGGCAGTTTGAACTTCGGTCTGTCCAACACAGCCACCGCCCTCATTTCCATCACAGACATCAACGACAACCCTCCCGAGCTCGATGCTAAAACGGTAAGTGTCCTGCAGCGCCAAACGTCCTGGGTTTCCCAACCTGTTCTGTTTTGTGTTCACATACAGACCCATTAGTAAAGCTTAAGCATTCCTTCATCAACACCAGACCAGAAATGTGTGTCTTTTAAATTAAGATGTATGAAATTACGTCATTTTAACAAGACGTTAATGGAATGATCATTAGAGCAGCAGAAAACATAAAAGGCAGGCAAACATGTTACATTTCATTATTGAAGATGTTTCTGGGAATTCTAGAAGGGAATGAGATGGAGTGAAATGAAGGGTGGAGGTCTCTCTGTCTTACTCTCTCTCTCTCTCTCTCTCTTGTCATTGTGCTAGATATGCCCTTTAGGTGTATATAGAGGCTCTACAGGCATCTGGC
This sequence comes from Triplophysa dalaica, assembly GCF_015846415.1. NCBI lineage: Eukaryota > Metazoa > Chordata > Actinopteri > Cypriniformes > Nemacheilidae > Triplophysa > Triplophysa dalaica. Next base: position 9,823,099 of record NC_079562.1, on the reverse strand, counting down.
TTGAATCCCCCATTCATATTCTCTTTTTCCTCCATATCCTCCATCTCCGGTTTTCTTCATCTCTGTATCCTCACACCTTTGTCTCTGCCTACTCTTACCGGCGTTTGTTTCTGTCTGCCTTCATATCTCCATCCTTATTTTTCTAGTTAAGTAGAGACCTCCTTTGCTCAATCATTCTCTCTGGTTTTCAATGTCTGTCTCTCTCTCCCATTCCATTTATTTCCTGCTATCTGCCGTGCCTCTTTTATCTCTCCCTCACAGCACTCATCTATGGTGCCCTTGCGTACTTTCTCTCATTAAGTAATAACCTCGGGCCTCTTCCTCGCTGTCTGATGCTGAAACATTCAGAATTATTTTGCACTTTTTTTTCTACCTGTTGTATTTATTAGAAGGCCAAGCGATACTTAGTGAATTAGTATGACAGCTATTGTCTGGCATCAGACGGCCGTGCTCTTCATTTTAATTGACGTCAGATTATTTTCAGACGTTGAGTCAGAAGACTAGAGGTTTCTGGACAGGTCTGGCTGTTGGTGGGTTGTTTGAGATCCGATGAGCTGAATGCTTGCAGTTTTTTATTGTGTGACCTGAGCCCTATTCAATGTGAAGCCTTTGCCACCCACAGTAGGAGACTTCAAAGGTTTACAGGATGTAGGGTTTTAAAAAAAAGGAATCGTTCAGTGCTTAACTTTAAAAGCGGCATATAAAAAGGTGCTTTATATATATTTCCTATAAAATTCATGTAAAAATGGCAAAACAATCATTTATTCGTAAATAATTGTTACTGTTATGTGAACAATTTGGTGTTCAGTCATGTAATATCCCGCTATTAATTCATGAATTAATGACAAAATGGTTTTATGTATTATGTATGCATCAATTATACTATATACGTTTATTAACAATATTTTAATGTTTTAATATGATATAATTTACATTTACATTACATTTGTAATATAATATATATCGTACTAAAATATATAATTTTTAATGATATTTTGAACTCGTTTTCAGTCATGTAATAGGCCAATGCCACTATTAATTAAAGAATTAATGACAAAATGGTCTAGTATAGTGAGCAAATTGTGTATTATACATCAATTATATTTATTATATATACATAATACTATGTACTATTTTGCTAAATTAATGATAAAAAAGTCTTAAAGGACCCATTGGATGAAAGTCTTTTTTTTCTGTGTTCAAGTGCTTTAATGGGGTCCCTGGTGCATCTAGCAACCCAGAAAATGTGAAAAACAAGATCCCAGTAACTGTGTTTTGGTAAGCCTTTTTCTGTGAGAAATTGAGCCGTTCAGATTTCGCTCCTGATGTGACGTAGACGCAGGCTCTTGATATAATATTACCGCCCCTTAATCTACACAATTCCAACCACGGCACTACCGCCATTGTTGTTTTCACAAGCGACAGCGGTGAACATGACACCATGGCTAAATTTCCTGGACAACATGCAATGTTGCTGCCAAGAGTCCTAACCTCGGTAGAGACAGATGTTGATTTATTTTATTTATAGTGGAATAGGTAAAAACCTGCTTTTGTTTGCGCGAATCACTTCAAGCTGGAGTGCTTTACCAAGCAGGGATTAACTTCAAACTTGTTCCTCAAGAGGGATCGAGACCAATTGAACGAGACAAAGCTGCCGATGTTAATAATATTCATACTCAGTCTGGAACTGACGTACATGTACCATATATAGGAGGATAACGTTAGCATACGATAGCGAAGGGAGCTAAGTCACTCACGGGCTAAATAGAACATTGAAAGCCTCTGTTAAACTTACTCTATATTTTGATTTAGATTTTAGTTGTATGTATTTTAATACATTATGTGCGTTATGTAATGAACAAGGGCAAACACTGTGGTTAGTTTCGTTTTAAACGTCTCAAATCATTTCTCCTTAGGCTGACGTTGTGTGTGTAACATTATAATTTGTCAATGACAAGCAATAAAATCTACGTAATTCTGCTGAGATCTGCAGGTGCCCATTCCATGTATTTTAGGCAAGCACATGCACACCGTGAGCGCTGTTTGCTGCGACAAATTTCGTCTCCGGACGATTGATTTGAGACGTTTAAAACGAAACTAACCGCAGAGGAGTTCAGGAAACATAATTTAGCTAAACCATTGCAATGGCAGTACTACACATGTGTTGTGTTGACACACTGGACGGAAGGGGGTGGGGCGGTCTGTAACTCATTATAATTTAAAGAGACATGCACCAAAACGGGTTGCTGTGAGCATGGCAAGGGTTTTGTTTACACAGCCATTGAGTGTTTTTAAGCAAAATATGTTCCAGACATTTCATGAAGACCCTAATAAATCATATCAACTTGTTGAAAGTGCTCATTTAATGAGTCCTTTAATATTGCGATCCAATTATGTATTATATACACATCTGTCATACTGTATATATTTCATCATACATTGCTGGCATTTATGAGATTCGGTCCAGCCTGAAAGAGAATTGGGTGGAAACATGCAGAGAGATAAAGATAGGCCTCCATCCATCTTTTCTTGACACTTCCCCTAAGTAATACACACTTTTCTCAGCCGTGTGCTTCAACCTCTTGTTTGAATGAGCAGAAGGGAAAAAGTGCAAAACTGAAAGCGAGACTAAAATGAAATGAACTCATTGCTCACCCGCCCACTTAATTGCTCTTGATATTCGAAAACTTCTTAAGTTTCAAAAGTATGCGCACGCAGCTCCACCCACAAGCGCGCGCATCAGTGTCCATCACAGCGTTCTTAATTATACAGAGCAACAGAAGAACGACTCTGCAATACGGTTGTCTCGTCGTAGCTCAGTGTGTATGACAGGTCCTAACAGAGCAAGTTAACCCAGATGACACCAGCAATTAAGTTCCACACTCCAGCGCATGGTCTCACACCCGATAACAAACACTTGTGTCACATATCACTGAGCAGAGAGAAAATTAGCCACAACTGGTTTATGGAGGGCTTGAGCGACCTGACACTTCTGAGGGTTTGTTGATTCAGTCAGCAATTTGCAAGGTGCTGATTCCATCTTTATGAAATGGAACTGAAAGAAAGAAGTAGAAATGGAAAGAAAGAGAGAAAGAAAGAAAGCCTTGAAATCATTCTGGAGTGCAGACAGCTAATTGACTTGTTCATAACCGTCTAAGTTTGTTACTACAGGCGTTTGCTAGATAAACTCAAATACACATTTCATTAAAATACAGCTTTTATGTCTCAAACAGGGAATGTCAACATTGAAATAAACTTCTTGCAGACACATTATGGATTTGGGCCGTAGTATTGGGGTTGTGCTTCCAATTGCATTTTGTGGCAAACATGGACACACTAATGCAGACACACACGCCGTCATTCAAGCGGAATGTGTGAGTTATGTGCTAGAACTAATTTGTTTTGTTTGTCATCCTCTCTCTCTCTCTCTCTCTCTCTTTCCCCTACTCTCTCTATTCAGCTATCCCTCACTCTCTCTCTTTTCCTCTATCCCCCCTCTCTCTCTCTCTCTCTCTCTCTCTTTCCCCACTCTCTCTCTCTCTCTCTCTCACTCTAGTCCTCTCGCTCTCTCTCTATTCCTCTATCCCTCTCTCTCTATATATTCCTCTATCCCTCTCTCTCGCTTTTCCTCTATCCCTCTCTCTCTCTCTCTCTCTCTCTCTCTCTCTCTTTCCCCACTCTCTCTCTCTCTCTCTCTCTCTCTCTCACTCTAGTCCTCTCTCTCTCTCTCTCTCTCTCTCTCTATTCCTCTATCCCTCTCTCTCTATATATTCCTTTATCCCTCTCTCTCTCTTTTCCTTTATCCCTCTCTCTCTCTTTTCCTCTATCTCTCTCTCTCTCTCTCTCTCTCTCTCTTTTCCTCTATCCATCTCTCTCTCTTTCCCTCTATCCCCTCTCTCTCTCTCTCTCTCTCTCTTTCCCCCACGCTCTCTCTCTCTCTCTCTCTCTCTCTCTATCTCTGTCTTTCCCCCACGCTCTCTCTCTCTCTGTTCCTCTATCCCTCTCTCTCTCTTTACCTCTATCCTTCTCCCTCTCTCTCTCTCTAGATTCAAGATTCAAGATTCAAAGGAGCTTTATTGGCATGATAAAAGAAAATTTACATTGCCAAAGCACAAGATTAAATATAAACATGCAGAAATACAGATTAAGATAAAAAATAAGATAGAATAAAATTAAAAGTCTATAAGTAAAAATCGTCTTGGTTACGTATGTAACCTCAGTTCCCTGATGGAGGGAACGAGACGTTGTGTCGAGAACGACAGATGGGGTTCGCCCTTGAGAACCAATCAACTCTGACTACTATAGAAAAGGCCAATGAAATTTGGCGAATGCAATTTGCATGCCGGGCTCCGCCCCCGGAAATCCGGTATAAAAGGAGGCCGGCGTGCAGCATTCACTTACCTTTGTTCTGAAGAGCCTGAGACCTCTCAAACTGCAGCAGAATACGATACGTGTTCGTGGCATAAGGGACACAACGTCTCGTTCCCTCCATCAGGGAACTGAGGTTACATACGTAACCAAGACGTTCCCTTTCTGTCGGTCTCTCGACGTTGTGTCGAGAACGACAGATGGGGTTGCCTATGGAAAACGCCACAACGCTGTATCGCGTCACAATCTCTAGCGAAGCGACGGTAACAAGCCTGGGCGTGTCATCTCGAAGCTTTCGTGAGACTGTAACCTTCCAGTGTGGTGGTCGGGGGGTTCCAGAGCTTTCTTGGAGAAAGATGGGTACAGCCCTGACCGGTAACTTTCACGGACGTGGCCTTAGCTCTCTATAGGCGAGAGGCCGTCCAGATCAGTTTACACCGGGTAAGCGCAACTCTTAATCAGAGAAGCGCTACAGAGGCCACCTCCTACCCGTGGGGAGGAATATGGTGGATATAGGTATGGTCTCGTCCTTGGAGGAGAACGCATGGAACGTGCGGACTGAGTAGTTAACCGCGAGGTGGAGGCCCACCTGGGGAAGCTCATGGGTTACCAGGAGTGGGAACCATTCTCATGAGGATACATCAGACGGAACAGCCCACGGAGGGGGTGTTACAGACGTCCGGTAGCACTAGGTCCGGTTAGAGCTATCTGTGATAGCTCACATGGTATCCCGGCCTAAGGGGGAAGGCTGCTCTGCCCAGCCAGCCCCCAGGGGGTGCTTGTTTGGTGATGGATGGAATGCCTATTCTTAACCAGTGTCTGGGTAAGAAGGGAGGCTGGTGAGGTACCAGTTTCTTAGCGATGTGTTCGGGTAAGAAGAAAAGGTAAATAGCACACTGACCCAACCTGTTAGAGGGTGGAAAGGTGCTTTCGCAGGCATACGCCCCCCCGGATGCAAGTCCTACATGTCGCCACGCAGGACGTGGGCTGACACCGGGTTTACGCGAAGGTTGTTAACCCTTGCGAAGGTGTTTGGGCATAGCCCAACCCGCAGCTCTACAGATGTCTGCTAGAGAGGCGCTTCTGCCAGTGTCCAGGAGGTGGCTAAACTCCGTGTGGAGTGAGCCCTCACTGCCAATGGGCATGGGAGATTCTGAGATCGGAATGCCGTCGTAACGGCGTCCACGACCCAGTGCGCCAGCCTCTGTTTGGAGACAGCCTTCCCCTTCTGCTGTCCTCCAACAGACACGGAGCTGGTCAGAGCTTCAGAGCTCTGCGTGCGGTCCAGTACGTACTGGACACAACACTAATCGGGTTGGGTCTTCCTCCCCTATGGGGAGCGCCTGCAAGTTCAACACTTGGCCCCGGAGGGAGTAGTGGGAACTTCTTGGGCACGCATCCGGGCCTGGGTCTCAAGATAACGTGAGAGTTTCCAGGGCCGAGTTTAAGGCAATCCAGGGACACGGAGGATGCTCGGTGGTCCCCTACCCTCTTGAAGGAAGTGAGCGCCGTCAGGAGGGCCGTCTTACTCTATGAGGAAGATCGGAACCTCCGAGGGGCTCTTTGGGGGGCCCTGAGGCTCCCCAGGACCACTTAGGGTCCCAAGAGGGTATGGAGCGGAGATGAGGCGGATTCCGCCCTCTCGCTGCTTAGGAACCTGGTGACCAGGTCGTGTTGCCCTAGAAACTTTCCACCGACTGAGTCGTGATGAGTGGCAATAGCGACTACATACACTTTCAGTGTGGAAGGGAGATGTTAGTCTCCAGTCTCGTGAGGAGGGGAACACAATCCTGATCAAGCACCTCAGTGGGTCTTTCTCGTTGAGAAAGACACCAGGACGAGAAGAGGCACCGTCTAGAGGCGTGTAACCGCCTAGTAGATGGGGCCCTAGCCTGGGTGATGGTCTCAGCCGTATAGGGGGAGTAGCCATCTTAGGATCTTCTCGTCCCGTCTAGAGACCAGACATGGGTGTTCCAGAGGTCTGATCTGGGATGCCAGAACGTGTCCTTCCCCTGAGAGAGCAGGTCCTCTGTCAGGGGAATGGTTCAGGGGGAGTCGCTGTCCAGAGCATCGGCTCTGAGGCCAAGTGCGGTTAGACCGGTGTGGTGTAACCAATAACACTTGGTGCTCCTGCTCCCTGACCTTGCACAGAGTCTGTACAAGAAGGCTCCTGGGGGGAAGGTGTGCTTCGGCCCATCCCGCGGCCAGCTGTGCGCAAGGATATCCGTGCCGAGGGCAGGGACTATCAAGCGGGCAAATGGTGGTGTTACGGGAGGTGAACAGGTTTTACCTGGGCCTACCCGAACAGCCTCCAAATGAGCTGGACTGCACGGGGGTGGAGTCGCCACTCTCCACGAGGCATAAACTGGCGAGAAAGCACGTCGGCTGTCTAGTTCAGTTTGCCCGGGGTGTGTGGCCTGCAGGGAACGAGTCACCTGTTGACTCCACCGGAGGAGGCGTCGAGCAAGTTGTGTTTAGCTGCTGTGTGCGAACGCCACCCTGACGATCTGTATTCGCTACAGCTATAGTGCTGTCCTCGGAACAGCACGTGCATGTCTCGCACGAGAGGCCGTAGCCTGCTCAGTGCAAGTAGCATAGCCCACAACTCTTGGCAATTGATATGCCAGCGCAGGCGGGGGTTCGTCCAACACCCCACCTGCGTGCCCGTTGCACACTACACCGCACCCCTGCAGGGAGACTTCAGTCGTCACCACGACCTGCCTCATAACCTGCTCAGAGGGACCTGAGTCCGTCGAAAAAGTCATAAAGACTCGGGGTTATGGTGCGTCGGCATCAGGGCGGCATCACCATGCGCCTGCTGCCGGTGTGCCACGCTCTCCTCGGAACTCGACTCTGAAACCAGTGTTGGAGCGGTGTCATGTGCATCAACTCGAGGGGTATTAACCCGCGAGGACGCCATGTGTCCCAGGAGCCTCTGAATTGTTTCAGGGGGACCGCTGTCTGCCTAAAATGTTCATTTCAGACAGTTCAACACTGGTTGGGCACAACTGCGGACAGGTGTGCCGACATGGTGACAGAGCTGAGTTCCATACCGAGAAAGAGGATGCTCTGCACTGGGGAGAGCTTGCCCCTCTCTTGGTTGACCTGGAGTCCCAATCGACCTAGGTGCCGGAGCACCAGGTCCCTTTGTGTACATAACAGATCTCGCGAGTGTGCCAAGATAGGCCAGTCGCTGAGATAGTTTAGTACCCGCTCGCCTTCCTCCTCTCAGGGAGAAAGGGCGGTCAGGGACAGACCGAAAGGGAGGACTCTGTACTGATATGCCCGCCTCTCGCACGCGAACCGTGGGAACGGCCGGTGTCGAGGAGGATCGAGACATGAAAGTAAGCGTCCTTCAGGTCGATTGCCACGAACCAATCCTGACACCTCATAGATGTCAGGACGCGCCTCTGTGTGAGCACCCTGAATGGCAGCTTGTGAAGGTGCTCTGTTCAGGGTACGCAGCCTTTGGGGGCAACCCGCCGTCTTTCTTGGGAACGATGAAGTGCGGGTGGTGACCCACTGAACATCTTGGTTTTGAGGGACGAACTCGATGCCTGTTTTGCCAGAAGGGTGGTGACCTCTACCCGAAGTACGGAGGCGTCCCTGCCTCTGACAGAGGGAGAGATGATGCCCCGAAACTTGGGTGAGTCTCTGGCGAACTGGATCGAGTAACCAAGACGGACCGCCCTCATTAGCCAGCGAGACAGTGTGGGCAGCTCTCGAGCTCCCAGGGACTGTGACAGGGTGACCAAGGGGACGGTCTGCTTCATCATTCCCACGGGGGGTGGTTCGTCGGCTGGCGGAGCTAACCATGTCGCGGGGAGTCCCCGGAGGGAAGGTTTTTGCTCCGCCTGCTTACCTGCCTGGCGGGACAACGGCACGCACTGTCGGTTTGAGAGTGGTGACGGCTGTCGTATGTGTACGACCTCACGCCTCGCCAGGGTGTGAGGTCGGTTCGCCGAGCACAGTCCAGTGGAGTGTGCGATCGGCTGCAAGTAAACCCGGGGAGAACAGAAAACTCAGTGAGTAAGTGGGCGCCAAGCCCTAACAAGGGCCCGGCTTTGGTGACGAGGCAGGAGTCGTCCCGTACCGACCGATCAGAGCCGTGGCTGTGAAGGTTCGGGCCCGATGTTGTTCTCCCTGGGGTCTTCCCGTCAGTGTCCCTTCTCGCGAGGAGGTTGCTGACGGGGTGGAGGTTTCCCCCTCGACCTCTGCTTCCGGGGTGCCGCCTGTGGGGGCACAGGAACCGGAGCCGATGTCGAAAGGGTCCTGGGTTGCAGGGAAGCAGACGTCACGTGAGATCTCGGAGGCCTGTAGGCGGCCGAGTCGCGGCGTGAAAAAAAATGTGGTTAATTGCCACTGTCTGCTTCGCCGTCAAAAAACTGCTGAGCGCAGTCCTCGACGGTGTTACCAACAACCCACCCTGCGAGATGAGTGCATCAAGAAAGCGGACTTCCTTGCTGTCACTCTTCTGCACAAGGTATAGCCGGGGGTGTCTCTCCTGGACCACTACCGTGGACATCGTCCGACCCAGGGCCCGTGCCGCCGCCTTAGTCGCCCGTAGAGCGCTGTCAGCGGTGGCACGGAGATCCTGCATTATACCCGGGTCGGCCTTACCCTCGTGGAGCCCTCTCAACGCCCTGGCCTGGCGGACCTGCAGGATGGCCAAGGCATAGAGAGAGGAGGCAGCCTGGCCCGCAACATCGCAAGCTTTCGACACCAGTGATGCCGAAGTCTTACGTGCTTTGGACGGTAGGAGTGGTCGATCCCCCCCCAGGTGGTAGCCGTCCGCGGCACAGGTGCACCGCAGGCGGACGTTCCACCCGGGGGATCTCGACGCAGTCCTTGGCTGCCTCACCATCGAGGGAAGTAAGGGAGCCGGAGCTGGTTTCACTGGAACGGTCCGTGAGTGGAGCGTTCCAAGTTTTACACAGCTCCTCATGCACCTCCGGGAAAAACATGGCACCCGGGGTGGGCGCGGTTTGCACCGCGCACCGACCTCGGGAACCACGCATCCCCGGGTTAGCACGGATGACATCACTTCTGCTTCCTCCTGAACTCGACCGCTGGGGGTGGAGTTTGGATTCGGCAGAGTCGGATGCCAGTCTCCCTCCGATGCTGCGAGCGACATCTCATCTACGTCACACATCGTTTCCGAGTGTGTGCGTGAGGATCCGGACGGTATGCCACCGCCGGTTGGGGAACGTTCAGAAGAGCGAATCGGGGTGCGATCGGCCCGTGAGCACTTGGCTGGCGGGTTTACGTTCGCAGAGTTCCCCGTATCACTAACGCTGCTAACGTGGGTGGTCATCGGGGCCGTAGCCACAGATGTCACAGCCCGGGTAGCAGACGAAATGGTGGCTGGTTCCCGTAGGAAGACAGCCACCCGTGACCGCAACTTCTGAATGACAATCTGCCCGCAGTGCAGGCAGATGTGTCAACGAACGCTGCTTCAGTGTGCTGGACGCCCAGACACCTAATGCAGCGATCGTGTCCATCCCCCTCCTCGATGAGGGTGCCGCACCCAAGAGAACAGCGGGACATGCCGCGCTGGAGAATGCTCAGTCAGTCCTGAAAAGGACTTTTAGAAAAAATCTCTAACACCTCCGGAACCGCCGAGACGCCCAGGGGAAGGTCGCTGCAGGAAGGGACGATCCGCTGTAACACGTCGTAGCACCAGCGTGTAGTTGTAGAGGATTGAATCCTGAGTTGTACTCATGAGCGATGGCTCTGAAGAACAAAAGGTAAGTGAATGCTGCACGCCGGCCTCCTTTTATACCGGATTTCCGGGGGCGGAGCCCGGCATGCAAATTGCATTCGCCAAATTTCATTGGCCTTTTCTATAGTAGTCAGAGTTGATTGGTTCTCAAGGGCGAACCCCATCTGTCGTTCTCGACACAACGTCGAGAGACCGACAGAAAGGGAACTATATATATACATCTCAATATAAACAGAAAAAGAGTTTTAATTAAAGTTCTCAATGAGGGTGACAGTGTCAGTTTGTGTGTGTTGTCCTGTCAGTGTTGTGTTGTGTTGTGTTGTGCTGGTTGTTCTTTGGTCGTGGCAGGACTTGACATATCTTGCAGCCAGGTTTGAGCTCTATTCCTCTATCCCTCTCTCTCTCTCTCTCTCTCTCTCTCTCTCTCTCTCTCTTTTCCTCTATCCCTCTCTCTCTCTTTCCCCCACTCTCTCTCTCTCTTTTCCTCTATCCCCCTCTCTCTCTTTTTCTCTATCCCCTCTCTCTCTCTTTCTCCCACTCTCTCTCTCCCTCTCTATTCCTCTATCCCTCTCTCTCTCTCTATTCTTCTATCCCTGTCTCTCTCTCTCTCTCTCCCCCACTCTCTCTCTCTCTTTACCTCTATCCCTCTCTCTCTCTTTTCCTCTATCCCCCTCTCTCTCTCTTTCTCTCTATTCCTCTCTCTCTCTCTCTATTCCTCTATCCCTCTCTCCCTCTCTTTTCCTCTATCCCTCTCTCTCTTTTCCTCTATCCCTCTCTCTCTCTTTTCCTCCATCCCCCTCTCTCTCTCTCTGTCCCTCTCTCTCTTTCCCCCACTCTCTCTATCTCCATCTATTCCTCTATTCCTCTCCCTCGCTCTATTCCTCTTTCCCCCTCTCTCTCTCTTTTCCCCACTCTCTCAATTCCTCTATCCCTCTTTCTCTCTCTATATTCCTCTATCCCACTCTCTCTCTCTATTCCTCTATCCCTCTCTCTCTTTTCCTCTCTCCCTCTCTCTCACCCACACAGACTGAGTTTGAGCAGAGTTGAAATGTTTGTGATTATTTGCATTTGACAGGGGCATGAAGCGGCATACATCTTGCCGTAGGAAACCCACCGAAACGTAAGCAAGCTAATTAAGCGAAATTGCTTGAGGGGGTGTAAACCTACCAGATATATCGCTTCCAATTTGAAGACAGCCGTATGTTTTATTCATGTAAAAGGCGCATGAATATGGAAAGAGTTGTCGCTTCTAAAGTGTGAAAGTGAAGCAAAACATAACTGCTAAGACATACAACTCATCAGTTCCTGTTTTAAAGCACAATGATGACTATAATGACAATGATAATGATGATGATTATGATGATATTTGTTTAGATGATGATTATGATGAAGACAGTGGGTCTGAAAGTTCATCGTTAGGGGAAGCGTCATAAATCATAAATAAATATCAAAAAAGTATTGTGAAATGTTTTGTAGTCATTGCAGGGTGTTTGTGCATGTTGCTGCAGATCAGATATCTTTTTTATAGGATACATTATATCATCTCTGTGTGCACAGAGGGTTTTCTTTTTATGCGCTATATTTAGCTTTACAGACTGTCTAAATGTTTTATCATGTGGTGACAGTCCTCCAAGTCCTCCACTACATGAAACAAATAAATGTAAATTATGATTAAACATATAAGTATAAACATGTTATCTGTGTGACATCATTGTCATAATTATGTAAACTTTATATGAATAAGCAGATAAGAAATGAAGTTTTAAAGCTCACCTTTTAAAAAAATGTATGCACATATAAATATAAAAAAATATAAAAAATGATCCAAAAAACCAACAATCTTAAGGTCTGATGTGAATTTCTTTTCAGGTTTCAAGACGCTGTTTACAAATATTCACGCCAGCGTGCTGTGAGAGTTTTAAAAATTGAATATCGGGTAAAATACTGAGCATGTCATTAAATATGAATCATGCTACTAGTAATGAATGTCTTTTTGCTCCTACATTCACTGACCTGAAAGGGAATGTGTTGAATATTGATGAGAAATCAATGCATTCTTCTAATCAATGCATTGCTCTCACATATGATTTTATTATTGAAAAGCGTCAAACCACCCATCTTCTGCATCTAGAATCATCTTAGACATGGTCAGATTTTCAAAAAAATGTATAGAGGCTGTCTGAAACGTTGCCCTTGGTTTTCTAGGACATAAATAGAAACAGTCACCTTAAACAGTAGAATAATATCTTTAATACTTCACCCCACGAATCCACATATCATAAGCAAGTATCACTTTTTTACCTGCTCTCTCTCCAAACACATACACACACACATGCAATTTGAAAGTCTTATTGAAGTAGCCTCCCGAGAATCTTTCTTCGTCAAACTGGAAGCGATATAGAAAAATGTGACTGTGATTTTGCACAGATCACTCAATCACATCTTTCGCTGTCCTGTCCTCTATTGGTCTCTCACGCCCCGTCCTGGAAGGGACACAGCACACTTGTTTGATCTCGACAGAGTGTTTTTCTGCTTATCAGCAAACGCAGCTGTGCAAGCCAGACAGCGTGCAGCCGGTGAGACAGGACGGCCCTCTGATGTTTTCATCACTACATCCACTAGATATTTCTCGCTGTGTCTCTCGTTTCCGTCCTCTCTCGCTCCGTCTGTCTGTCTCTCTCTCTCTTCTTTCTTCAATTTCAGCAACTAAACCATGAAAATAAGACACAATTTATTTTCCCACTTTAAGCGTTTGAATCTGGTTTGATGATGAAGTATGTGTGTAAGCATCACTGCTGAATATTCAGTACTGTGTGTTTGGCTGTAGTCTGTTCTGCACGGTGATGCCATTACAGCGAACAGCATCTGGCAAACACACTTCGTAACCATGTTAAACAGCAGGAGAAAGATGCAGATTACCGAGCCGTAATGAGCCCATGTGCATGTGCTACAGCCCGCCGCGCATTCACACCTTGGGCGATGAGTAAACCTACTTTAGTCGACTTTGTTTGTGTGATGATATTTTAATAAGTGAGACTCAAAGCCTAGCCTTTACCCAGTCTGTAACCTTAACCCGAATCATTCTGCAATACTTTTACGCCATTCTCTACAGTCTTCGAGTTCTGGAACAGAAATAGCTGATTTGGTATGATGGTTCAAACTCAGGACTAACAAAAACAGAAGGTTGTGGATCCAAACTTGGACACCTGAACCATGAGTAAACTTATGTGTTTGGATAAGAAGTCAAATATATTCCTCCGAACGGCAATGTATCACTAAACACACTGTATACTGCAGGTACTTTGTATATTCGTACATTCTGTGTATATATATATATATGCATCTTGTACATCCATCCATCCATCCATTTTCTACCGCTTATCCGAACTACCTCGGGTCACGGGGCATCTTGTACAGTCATATACATATCCTGGACATTCATTTGCATTCTGCATAACCTACATATATTCGCTGTATAGTCGTATGTGTATATATACATTCTGTATATTCACATATTAATTATGTATGTCTATTTATTTAGTAAACCTTTGGATACAGTATATCTATAAATACAATACCAATTTGGCAAGATGCTAACTGCATTTCGCTCCCTTGTTTACATGTGCAATGACAATCGAGTTGAATCTAATTTAATATAAAAACTAAATGCTAACAAATAATGCTGCACATAGGGAAGTGCCCAAAGAATCATGTCAATGGTGTGTATTTGTACAATGTTTTCTTTTAATGCCATCTCAGGTTAAACAACCAGAATATGAAGTGTATAAACAAAAAACTTTGAATGTATTTATTAGACAGTATTATTTGGAAAATAGACACACAGCATATTCGAGGCGTATAAGGAATCAGAAAGACTCAGGTTCCTCTTATTTATGTGCATCTTCCTTTAGTTCCTAGGGGAGGTTCCAGAAAATGCAGTGGGTGTGGTTGTGGCCAATTTGACCGTGCGAGACAAGGATCAGCCTCACACGCCCAACTGGAATGCCGTCTATAGGATTGTGGGAGGAGATCCCATGGGACATTTCGCCATTCGCACTGATGAAATCACCAATGACGGAAGGGTCATTGTAGTTAAGGTGAGCGCATCCAGACATCTCCTAAAAAGTATTTCCTTGTCTGTAATGCTGGATACATGACTGTTGGTTCTGAGATTATGTTGGTTGTGCTTCGTAACCTTCACCTGAACTCATCTTACACTTGAAAAATGGCAATATATAGTCTTTTATGCTTCATATATGTGTTTGTGAAATATGCTCCCACTCCCAATCTTGTATCCCACACACAATATTGGAAGTTTAACTGGTGCGGACCCATATGTTTGTGTGTGTTCTTCCATATAAACTTGTTTATTTGGCCATTCCCATGGTGTGTTAGAGAGAGTGATACCATGAGCCCTTGACACTCTCAAGAAATTGATTTCAGCCTCTCTGGAAGTGTTACACGGCTTTTTTGGTCACACGCGGTCCAGCTCGCCGTAATCATTTCCGCCTACGGAACAGCTGATCCACTCGCGCTGGTCTAACAAATCCTGACCTTTACTTTAGGGCTCACTTCAACACTTCCCAACTCAATCAAAGTGACTTCCTGTTCCCATTCCAACACGTTTGGTGTTTTTAGGGCCATTCAGAGAAAAACTGTAAAAGTGAAATGATTTTTGGTAGTATTTATTTATGTTTGTATCCTTTCTCTTGCCCAGTTGAACTGGCTTCATATAGACACTTTCATTGAATGGTCTATCATTTTCTCAAAATATACAGTAGTGGCCAGGGGATAAATTTGTACGATACTTAACAATGGTACATGAAGGAGTACTGTATGGTACAAAATAACCTACACACTAAACTTTTAAACAAACTTTTACCCAAGCAGGGTAGTAAGGGTTTTATTCTAATATACAAAAAATGCATAGACAAACAAAAAGCTTGTTTGAAATAGCAACAGTGTTAACTACAATTTTATAATTTTTAAGAAAATTATCGTAATATTTTGTAGGTTTTTCTCTTTATAAACTTTGCACATGTGTTGTGGGTAATATTATGATGAGCCTCCTTAAATTTTCAAACCTGAGCTTGAGTTTATACTCCACCAATGCAACATATAGGCCTACAACATTTTTAAAGCGTCTTTAATGAAAAATTTGAATAAAGAGTGAAGATGCCAAATGTCCATAGTTGGACATCAATTTTGTCCTCTTTTGTGTGCTTGTGTGTGTAGTAGAGGGTGACATGGGAGTGGATTTTCAAACCTCTCTCATCCCACCCCCACAAAATAATTCCCAATCCGACGAAAAACTGCCATCCTAATTCCGAAAGAATGACTCCCATTCGCTCCGACTATCGTGTTGAGTTTATTTATTTACCTGCTCTTGGTGCCTGCAGGTCTTTATGCGACACGACTTTGGTGGGAGAAACTGCCCAAATGTTTAAAATGAAGCACATATGCGCTAAATAAAGATGTTAGAGGATATGGCTCTTAAAAGCAGTGAATATGCAAAATAAGCTTTTCCCAGGGTGTTATTGACCTCCTTGGGGTTTACCATTTGTTGTTAAGGCAGAAGATCTTTGTACTTATTAAAAATGATAAAGCCAACAAATTTGTATCTTCTTCTTCCATTAGATTGATACTCTTTATGCTACATGAAAATACTCGTAGTAAAGCTATTGGAATCTAACAATTTCTACCTCGGTTTCTTTTTCTCATGTGTGTATGTTTGTGCAGCCGGTGGACTACGAGCGAAACGGAGCCTTCATGTTAACAGTGGTGGTCTCGAACCAGGCTCACTTATCCAGCGGGATCCCCTCATCTCTGTCCTCCACCGCTGGTGTTACTATCACGGTGTTGGATGTTAACGAGGCTCCCGTCTTCCCATCTAACCCTAAAATCATACGCTTTGAAGAAGGAGTGCCTGCTGAAACTACCCTCGCTACCTTCGCCGCACTAGATCCAGACCGCTTCATCCAGCAGACTATCAGGTAGAGAACATCATCTAAATGACAGGAATAGCGTTTTTCTGTCGGTTTTAAACTGTCAAGATGTCTATCTGCCTGAGCGACCGTGTAACTGTCACATCGCAATCCATTTACACTCTTCCTCGCTCAAATACGCCAAAATAAGTGCACAGACACACCTCATCGAGCCACCATCAGAAAACGTTTTTTTGGACTAGCTTGACAAATCCCAAATATCAGCAGTCAATACCAAAATCTGTGAAATTGCATGTTTCTCTAGGATAATAATTGATTCCATGACAAAAACTGATGTGCTTATGATGGGTTTTGGTTGAAACTGTACATACGTAAAACTGTCTCCTTATCTTACCAAGATTCATGACGTTAAGCTTATAAACAATGATTTATGAGTTGAGCAGTCGGGCAAAATTTTGCAGGAATTGTCACTTGTATTTGACAGCCCTTATAAAAGAAGTGAAGCACCTGTAATTTTTTGATTCATACATAGATGCCGATATTAAAGTCCTTGCCAATTAGGTTAACATTGCTTGTTTTTTTTTTAAGTAATTCTTTACATAACCGGTCAGTAAAACAAGAAAAAATCTTCTTTTCAAGTCAGTATTGTTGTTTGATATATAACAACAGACAGCATCAGCTCTATTAGACTGCCATTACTTTGACAGATTTTGTCCTGCCAGTTTACATTTACTCAAGCAAAACTGACTGTGTTTGCATTAATATGCATTGGAAGCCAGTCTTTGAATGATTGATTCACTTTGAGTTATCGCTGTTGATGGTTTAAATAAAGCTCACGTTACAGCATTTATGAATAAATCAACCTACTGTGCGATTTGTCAATCTACAATTTTCTACCAATCTGGTTCCCTTTTCAATTTCTGCTGAATCATGCTTGAGTTTTTATTCCGAATATCATTCTCATACCTCCACAAGATTTGTTATGTAACTGGTAAATTCATGAGGCATTTTATAGAAAACCAACTCAATACAGATCCATCACTCAGGTCATGCCATTCAGCGATCGACTTGAGTGAATGTCAGACATACATGTTATTTCCATACTGTGCTTTATGTCAAGTGATGTAGCACATATCGTTCGCACCATTAGCACCCCAGGGAGCAGCTTAATGCTTTTAATTGACTCTCTCCTGTTCCGGTCCCATGGTTGTGGCTGCGTTTCCAAGCAATAGGGTGAAGGGTCACCGAGTAATGAGGCGAACCGTTTCCCAGACTGCTGGTTCTATTGTGTGTCCCTCTCTCTCTTACACTTTTACGCTTGATCGTTCTTGATTTCTTTTTTCACGACACGAAAGTGTGCAGGCAAGATGCCAGCTTGAGGTATTGATCCAAAGTTCGCCTCTATCCACGTTTGCGCACACACACACATTGACACATATACACTCAGGGGACCTTCACTAGACTTGCTCCATAGATCACTGTGTGCAAGGAATGGTCCAATCAATACAGTCCACGCTGTGGCGCTCGCTTTGATTGTATCAGTGTTATAGGCTCAAGCATGGAAGTGCTTTGCAAACCAGATACCTTGACATACAAAAACTTGGAAATGATCCTTTGGCCATATAATTGCTTTAAATAGAACTCCTTGCTAAAAAAAAAATATAGAAACCATCACAGAAATTCTAATGGTTTCCATTAAATCTATTAGAAAGTTCCTTTTATTCTAGTGTATTTTGGGCACTATTCTCATGGGATTTAATGGTGTTCCCATCTGCCAGACATCCCACCAATAGAATCCATCACATACCAGTAGACACTAGTATTAAAACCTTTACAATTGCCATTTAAACATTAAATGCATTAAAAATTATCTATTGTGTTTTTGGCAGGGTTCTATTTTTTCTACAGAAGGGTTGTGTTTGCTATTGCCTGGGATGGTTACATCAATTCATATAGATATTACTTAAATTCTCACTTGCCTGCTGGAAAAACCTACCAAAACCATTCTTAGTAGGTTTACTGGCCAGTTAAGATCGGTTTAAGCTGATTCATCTGTTCACCCAGCCTGGCAAAGCCGATGTTTATCTGGTTTAAACTGATAGGCCAACTGGTCTACCAGATTCAGGACCAGCTAATCTGATTTTAAGATTATTTTTTCAATTTTAATGGTTGTTAACATTTTATCAATGTGATTCGAGTTCTGAGTCAAGTCAGGGGGAAAAATACATTTTGGGATAAAGTCATGGAAACGAGTGCAAATGTGGTATTACGATCATATAATTGGTAGTACGCTCAGACACAATACGCTGTCTTTTCTGTTCTGATTTTCCGGAAATATCTGTTGAATTGCACAGAATGGATTAAAACAGTGTGAATGAGTTGAAGGGAGCTGAGAGTACCATACTCTTGGCAGCTGAAAGCGTAATCAAATTAGCTCAAAGATTTAATGAATTACCACATGAGGGGTTGGGAACGTGTGGAAAGAATTCTGGGATTGCACATCGCACAAGTGCCTGATTATTTGTAATTTTGTAATATAACCTAATAGTCTGACACCAATCAGAAATCACAGTGAATCCGTGCAGTCACTTTCTAACCGACTCTGAGACCCGGTCCGGCAGATAAATAGACTCTAACAGCCTTTAACTTCAGTATCTAGGATTAATAGCACCGAAGGCAGATACATTACCCAATAATATAGAGAAGAAAGATTATGTGTCACATCAGTGATTTGATTGAGTGTAAATATTTCCATATTCCTCTGTGCGGATCCATTGATCAGAACAGAACTGATTTGAATAGCTGCCCGAGCAGCGACTGAACGCGGGGCATATCTTAATAATCCACATCCTATATCCTCATAAGAGACAAAATATGATTTCAGAAGCATTTAAATTGATTGATGATCTCCAAAGTTCTACATTATTACCCTCAGCCATACCGTTGCGGGCTAAATTATGAT
The DNA here is from genome assembly GCF_015846415.1 of Triplophysa dalaica. Lineage (NCBI taxonomy): Eukaryota > Metazoa > Chordata > Actinopteri > Cypriniformes > Nemacheilidae > Triplophysa > Triplophysa dalaica. Next base: position 9,804,102 of record NC_079562.1, on the reverse strand, counting down.
TGAATGTTGAGCTTTACGGACGTGTCTTGTGGATGCTTATGGATTTTTATGTGGCGTAATCTGATGAACAAATGCTTTTGGCCTTCAGGTACTCCAAACTTTCAGATCCAGCCAACTGGCTTAAAATCAACAAGACCAATGGAAGGATCACCACGACGGCGGTTCTGGACCGCGAGTCACCATATATGAAGAAAAACGTTTATGAAGCTACCTTTTTGGCCGTGGACAATGGTAAGGAATGGGGAAAAGTTGAAAAGTTTGAGCAAAATGAAAACTTTGTGTTCCCAGCATCTTGTATGAGAAAATGGCGTAAAAGAGTTGGAAAGGTAATTTGAGGGTCTGGCTTAAACGAGCATTTCGCAGACAATCGATCAGCACTGGGGCATTTTCTATTCCACCACGGAGTTTCAACAAAACTGCTGTCCAATTCCCGATTGATAAGCTTGTCTATTTTTACCCAAACTTTCTCAAATAGACATCCCGAAATGGGCTGGGCTGCTTAACACCGCTAGTTTCTTCACAAGCTCAGAAAACTTTAGATAGAGTTTGTATGATTAGGAAATCGACCGATCTATCCGTCTGTTGCGTCGGGTTTTCCCCAAACGTTGTTAGAGGTGGCCGTAGTGGCAGGTTGGTCAGGTGTCCTATCTGAACAAAAGCATATTGGGCTAAATCAATATCTCTTTTGGGACTAGCGTTTTGTCTAGCAGTTGATACAGATGTCCAAGGTGACAGGTTATATTTTAAAGTCACATCGGCCCTTCTAATAACAGAATTCTACAGAATCAATCTTTGTAACACGTGACCTGTTATTCTCAAGTCGGAGCTTTGGGGAACGACACAGACTTTGTTTTCAGCCCCTCGCCTGTGACGGGAGATTGCGTTTGTGAGAGTATATATCTGGCCTTTGTGCGCTACGGTTTTGTCTTTGATTCACACCCAGCCGCAGGGAGCAGATGTGTCTGTTTCTTCAGGCAAAGTTATTACACGTTGCTGTCCTCTGAGAGATGCCGGCTCTATTAAAGAGAAAACCGCTGCGTGAAATATTCATGCACAGTTATCGTTTGTTATATCTGACACGATTGAAAGTTTTCAGGACAAATGCATAAAATGTGCGTTTATAACCCCCGCGCACCCCGCAGCCGTTGTCATCATCTTTCTCTCTTGTAGGTTCTCCTCCGGCCACAGGAACCGGGACTCTTCAGATTTACTTGATAGATGTGAATGACAACATGCCCGTTCTAGTTCCCCAAGAGGCTCTGGTGTGCGAGAGGTCAAGACACGGATATCCCGTCAACATCACGGCGTCTGATTTAGATACAGAACCCAACGCTGGGCCATATGTCTTTGAGCTGCCCTCTTACCCTTCTTCTGTTCGCCGTAACTGGACCATCTCACGGCTCAATGGTGAGACAGAAATTTTCAGTCTTAAATATTTTTAATAGTATGAGCCATATGTGTTGACTTTTTACACTTAAACCAGCCCGAGCTTGTCTTCCGGCCTGTTCAGACTGTTGGTTCTAGAAGGGTTTCGAGTCAACTAAACTCTAAAATCTGTTCAAACTTGATCAGATTAATAGCCTATCAAAGGAGTAGTCATATCTTATTTTGGCATAACGTGTGTAATCACGATTTAGGATTTCACTCTGTGCTTTAGTGAAACGAACCTTATTTACAAGGTTAATGACAAGTACATCAGCAGTCTCTTATCCACACATCTAATGTGTCAGTTTAGGTATATAGGTTAACAAATAGGTTGCCTCATTAAAAATGTGACTTTTATTAAGGGAAGAATTCCTTTGTTTATCGTTGGTTGTGTGTTGCCAAACAATTTGCAGACTAAAGCACAGCTTGAATAATTCTGCTCAGTGCAGGGCTTCATAACCCATAGTTAAAATAACCCTCTTTCAAAAATAATGTTATTTAACCCCAGAAATAACGAAACATGTATCATGGGTTCAAAAGACTACACAAACAAAATCTTAATAGACTTAAATGGCCTATTTTTGCTTATCGCTGTATATAATAGAACATATGATCGATTTCTAGATACAGTACTCAAATTTTCATTTATTATACTAAAAATTTAAGAATTTATATTATTAGAATTTATATATTAGAATTTATTTTGAATGCTGATTAAATTAATGATTTTATTGGTTTTGTTATTTTGCACAAACAATGTAAATGTAAACATTTTACTCAGTCAATATTAAAGATATCAAGATTATATTTAGAAAGAGTGTTCCTTACATTATATAGCATAATTTAAAGTAAACAAAGAAACTGAACAAAAGAAAGATTGTAGCTGGGTTTTCACAGGCAGGGTCACAATTTTAATAAATGTTCATTCTAACTATTCAGAGTTCCTTAAAAGTAAAAACATATTTTTAAGTCCTTAAATTTAAACACGTATGCAACATCCCAGTGACATTTCAATTTCAATCTTCGTTATATCTTTCCTACAGGAAATTATGCCCAGTTGAAACTGCGGATCCCATACCTGGAGGCAGGCGTGTACAGAGTTTCCATTGTAGTCTCAGACTCAGGAAACCCTCCCCTGTCCAACACCTCTGTCTTGAAGGTTAAGGTGTGTCCCTGTGATGAAAACGGAGACTGTACTGTGGCTGGGGCGGTGACTGTCGCCGGGCTGGGGACCGGAGCTATCATCACCATACTCATCTGCATTATTATTCTGCTCAGTAAGTGATGGATGGACAGTTGTTCAATGCAAGACACAATTAGACCATTATTTGTAAAAAAAAATGTGTGTGTGTGTATAGGCATGGTGCTGTTCTTTGTGGTATGGGTGAAGCGCAGAGAGAAGGAACGTCAGACCAAACCTCTATTGATCGATCCTGAAGATGACGTCAGAGATAATATTCTGAAATATGATGAAGAGGGAGGAGGAGAGGAAGATCAGGTCAGTGTCTCTCTCTCTCTGATATTGATTGTAGAGTCAAGCCTGCTCGTAATTTTCACTATTTTGTTCCTCATAAGTCTGTTGCAACAGCATGGCTGACCCTGTTTTCACATAATGTTATTTCTGTTGCAGGACTATGACCTAAGTCAGCTGCAGCAGCCCGAGTCTCTGGATCATATAATGAGCAAGCCTGCAGGTGTGAGGAGAGTGGACGAGAGACCGGTTATCCTAGAATCTCAGTATCCTGTCCGGCCGACGGTACCACACCCAGGAGACATCGGGGAGTTCATCATTGATGTATGATCTCTGTTTATATTAACAAATATAACCAAGCCCCATTTCTAATGATGGTAAAGGGTCATATGTTTTTTGTTCACTCTAAAAAATATTGGGTTATTTCAAAGCAGCATTAGGTCAAAAATGGAAAAACCCAACAGTTATGTTATAGGTTATCCTATACTGGGTTGTTATAAGCCATTGTTGGGTCCAAACATTTGGTTAATTAAACTTAACAGTTCAGTTTGTACATTTTTGACCCAAAGATGGGTTACAAATAACCCAACATTTTTAAGAGTGTAGATGGCAAATGGATTAGAAAGTTATACGTTTATTACATTTTATTATTTTTCTTCTTTGTGGTCCACCAATAATATTAGTGAAGTTTTTTCAGAAGTTTTATAGCATGCATTGCAACCTCTATTTTTTACCCGTTAAAGGAATAGTTAAATTTAGGATTTGTGAAGTCTGCGTGCAGCCATTTTCTAAAGGTCCAGTCATGCATTATGATTCCATTCATTTTATGACAAATTAATATAAAAATATTAAAACTAATTATGATTTCCTAACTTTTTTTTAGTCATAAATTTTTCGCCTGTTTCACACATACTTTGTTTGCAGTGCTTATTTTTTTACGTGCCCATGTTGACGAATTAGATCATTCATACAGCAATCCGTTGCAGTGCGGTGCAGCAGTGCATCGATCACTTATGCATCAAGTCTATTTTTGCTGTACAGCACGAACTGTTTAAAGCGATAGCAGAGGTATCGTGCTCAAAATCACACCAATTGTGATTAAAATTTGTAATTTCACCATAAATGCATGTAATTATACTGAGCCACTAATTTTCACAGTCATCTTACTGCTTTGATTTCGGAATAAAGCAAGAAATAGCAAAACACTCACCAAGAGTTGCAAAAACACCTAATCTGGGTAAAAAATATATCTTAAAGTACATTTTTGTGTGAAAGGCCCCTGTTGAAAAAACAGCGTAGGTTTAGTATGTATTGATGCTGGTGTGCATGTGGGGGGGGGCTTATCTGCTGAAAGTGAAACTATGTGACAATTATTGAACTTGTGGGCCACAGAAGCAACAGATAGAACTTACGCAGTACCTGTATGCACGTCCAGCGCATGCCGCTTTCACACCTCATATATACTGCAATGCGTAATGTATACGCACTGCAAACAAAGTATGCGTGAAACATAGTCCTTCTGAAACCTTGAACATTTGCTGTAAAAAAAGACAAAAATTAACTGTGTTGTCAAAGTTGACAAGCACTTTTTAATACTTTTTATAGATGAGATATTTGAAAAAAAACAAGTGAAGGGTGACAAATAATCACTGAATATGAAGATACAAGGTTTCAGTGCCTGAAATACATTGTGGCTGGTTCGCATAACAAAAACAAGTCATTTTTTACAGCTTGTTTCGAAAAATGCTAGTTTTGGGACACATTGAAACATTTTTGCAAGTTACAGTACGTCTCCGTAGTACATCAAGCTCTTTTATCTATAACATCAAGGAAACTTCGATTCCTTGTGGCGTGGCCCCTTTAAATACCTCCCCAGGGTAATTATATCTTACGGTCCTCATGTACTGTGCATGACACCTCCATTGTGTCTGTTCTGAGACCATCTCGTGCTCTCTCTCTCATGTTAGGGTCTGCGTGCGGCAGATAATGACCCCACTGCTCCCCCCTACGACTCCCTGCTGGTATTCGACTACGAGGGCACCGGCTCCACAGCAGGCTCTGTCAGCTCCCTGGACTCTTCCAGCTCTGGGGAACAGGACTATGACTACCTCAACGACTGGGGTCCGCGCTTCAAAAAGCTGGCAGACCTCTACGGAGGGGGGGGAGAGGACTGAAGGTGCCAGTTAGAAGAGGGCAGAGAGGAACAGAGAGGGCCAGGAGGGACAATTAGCTTCTCGGTTGAAGCGTTGTATCGAGAAGCCGTACGCCAAGCCTCCGACGCAGGCTGACTTTCTCTCAAACTCGTTCCTCCGTAAGCTATGGAGCCATCGAGAGGGGAAGGATATTGCCCTGCAGCCTGCTCTGGACCTTTGCTGCAATCCACAAGTATTTTATGGCTTTTTACAATATTTCGCGTTGTGGTTTCTTCAGTGTTGTTTTGTCATTCCTCTCGGACTGCCTGGAGGCGGAAGATGGAATCGAGGTGTGATGGAAACAGCGAACTCCGCACGCACGAAGAAAACAAGTCAGCGTGCTCTTTCTCTGTTCGCTTTGTCACAAAGAAGAGTTCCACACACACACGTTTTCTCGCAACTTGAATTTCAGTAGAACAGAAGCACTGTTGTTGATAAAGTGCCTTTTGTGGTGTGTTTTGTATCGGACTCCTGCAATCTCAGGGTCGGTTGCCATTTTGAAAAGTTTCTTCTGTTTCTTCTGGGCGCACGTCCTTGTTCCTGTCCGCTCCGATATTTTTCTTTCATCCCTGCATCAGTGGTGCAACGCCTCTTTGAATACCACTTGGGAAAACAAACAAAGGAAACGGAGAATGTTTTGTCAAGACTTCTGCTGATAAACACAGGTCTCATCGAGAGACTCATTTTCCCGTAAGAAATCTCATTCTCCCGTGACAAATTGGAGCGTAAGAAGTACAGTGATCCAATTCTGAAATCATAATTTGTTGTTGGTTTTTCAAACTTGACCGACCGCGACCATTTAATGTTATGTTGTGTAATGGTTGTGTAAAAACTCAAGGTCTTTATTTTAAAAGAAGAAAAAACAGTAATGGAGAATGCCTTTTAGCTCATACTCTTGCCTGCCTTGTACGATTTTGTGTTGCGTTCCGATTTGTAAAGGTAATTTAGGCATGACAAGTTATCAGACAGCGAGACTAGAAGAGATGGCTGAAGAAACCCGACTCTAAACGGATTGCATCAGAAGAAACCTCTTTTTTTTCTGTCTTGAACATTCCCCTTTTCTAACTTTATAAGTTGATTCAAATATTATACGTGCATGACTTCTTTCAAGAACAATGTCTCGGATCTCTCGCACTTGTTCCTCTGTGGTCAGAATGTGAAAAGTAGTTGGCAAAGAATATACACCATACAGAATAAATATACTCTGAGAAAAATAAAAAAAATGAACAAACATGTAAAAAAAATACTGTAAAATACTTATTTTTGAAGTATGATCTGAAACATTTGCTGCTCTTCAAGCTCTGAATTGGGCTAAAGGACAATGTCTGGGCCCGTCTGGTTTTAACTGTGTGTGTTTGTATGCGAGTGTGCGTGTGGGAGTGGGTTTGTTTGTCTATATCGTGTAGGATTTTTCAATTCTCTTTTCTACGTTTGGGTTTTTATTTCTTTTCTTAGGTTTTAGGTTCTGTTTTATGAAAAATGCAGCAGCGTTTTTGTCCTGTCTTGCTGACGAAAGTCTGTTTCGTATGCTCTGTCCCCGGATAAGGGTCTTAACCTGCATTGCAGAGAAGCTTAAACTCATGCCTGCTCCACCATTCAGTGTAACTGATTTCTCTTTCCATTCATCTCAAATATTGGATGTGCTTTAGAGAATAAACAATCACAGTTTTTAAAAAAAGAAGCGTTTGAAAATCATGGTATTTTTTCTGTCCACAATAGTCTCATGTCTCTTCCTCACTTTGATATCCATCTTCCGTGTAACCTCTGACTTTATTACATCATCGAGTGACAATTGAATTTTGTTGATATTCTCAGTGTGAGATTTCTGATTAAGCCACAAAATCAGGCCGTTCCTAGAATGGCAGCGTGATTATGACTACAACTTCTAGATTTCCATGCATTACCATTAAATTAACATGGAGTTAACATAATTTTGGATGAATGCTCCTCCTACACGTTTGCCTTTAGAAGCATTAATGATGGACCATTTATCTGATAGAAAGTTTTCGAGTCTTTTCACACGTATTTAAATGAAATTCATTCACATGACCCAGTGAAAGGTCAGTCTACTCAAAGGGCATCTGACATAATTAAAACATAAGGCCCGTGACTAATGATGAATATCTGAGAGGAGATTAAAACTGAAGACCATAAACTTTATGGAAATTAAAATTGAGTGTAAAGATTTACATGTCATAAGAGTGAATTCTCTTGAGGGACACATTTGGTGATATTCAGATGAATCTATTGATAAATTACTTTACTCCAAAGTTTAGGTCCGACCGTAATGAAACAAAGGCTCCTGTAATCCTGGTGTTTAGAAAGTTGAGGTCTATTTTATTAACGTCACAGAGGCAAAATCAGATCAAATATTTAAATATTCAATCGAAATTGCACAACTTGCACATTCGAATTTGTAAACCTTGTAAAATAGTTATCAACTGCCATAAGATTATGTTGTATATTTACATTTCTCATGTTTGGGTTCTCAGTGACTCCACATATTAAAATCAGAAAAGTACACTCTAAAAAAACGCTGGGTAATTTTCAACCCAGCATTTTGGTTAAAAAGCGATTAACCAATTGAGTTTTAAAGTAACCAATTTGGTGTTATTTTAACCCACTCGATTAAAAATAATTTAAGCATATTAGATTAATGTCTGCATGCTTTATAAGATTCTTCATCTGGTCTACCCAGGGATACACCCGTGTCAGTTGGTTCTATTTTATAACTACTAAATTACTTCATACAGAAATATTTTCACTAGAATGAGAATAGCTACCTGTCCCTTTGAGAGTCAAAAAAGGCGTAGAGCTTCAATTAAACCAAATAAATCAACATTAAAAGGATTGTGTGACTTTTAACTGGGTCATATGGCGTGAATACATGTCTTTCTGTGTCTTTGGTGTGATATAAGTGGCCCATGCATGTATTAGACATGTAAAATTGAAAAGCGTCCGAACAAAAGATCCATTCTATATATAAAGGGAATGCTCACTCAGACCTGCATGAAACGCCTCGTGTAACCACACCCCCAAAAATCAACTTCAGTTCCAGGTATGATTTGACTAAGAACGCCCAAATGTATATGCAAGTTAGTTGGGCATACCTGTCAATACTAATGCTGGTAATAGGCGTTACATTTCCGTCACACGCTTGCAGTATTTGACCAATCACTACGCACTGGTTTACTGGCCAGTCATAGCACACCTCGCTTTTCAGAGCGATGAGCTTTGTAAAAATCTGCGCGTTTCAGAGAGGCGGAGCAAAGAGGAGATACAAACATGCACGGTATGTGGAAAATACAGCGTTTTTTACCCTTAAATCGTGTATACACATTCTCAAAATAATAATAATATTTGTTTTAGCCGTGTCATATGACCCCTTTAACATTGTTATGTTTTTACACCTTTGAGGTCTCTGTGAGCTCAAATATAAATGAAGTCCAATAAATTAAGTTTAAAATAAGTCTATCTTAACAGAGCATGTAGGCTAGAGCGTATGCCACAGCTCTTATTTATCTGCTTTTCACTCTTTAAATAATCCCCAAATATTAAAATCCGTCATCATTTACTCACCCTCGTGTTGTTCGAATCCCATGAGACTGTCTTGCATGGAACAAAAAAGACTTTGTGCTAAATGTTCGCCAGCTCTTTTCCGCACAATAAAGCAGGTGTAGACTGGGGACCGTGGTCACCATTTGCTTTCATAGTAGAGAACAGCTTGGACAGCAGTCTGCTGGATAACTCTTTCTGTGTCGTATGCACAGTATGGGGGTGAGAAAATGATGACAGATTTCATTTTTCATTTTTGAAGGAACTGTCCCACAAACATTTTACACAATTTGAAGATTCTACGAACGGTTAGTCAGTTCTCTTTGATTTAATCGGAGAGTCTCCTTCTGTGCTTGTCAAATATTGCATACTAATGAAAAACTGTTTCATCTATCCTGCATGAAACAAAACCCTGAGTACGAGTATATCTCTGTGGTTTCGGCAAAGAGAAGGTATGACACCAGAGAGAGTGAGAGCTGTAGGGGATTGGATCTCTCTACGGCCGTGTCTATCAATTAGTGCTCTGATTAATCCCTTCCTTTAATCTCATCAAGCAGAACACTGCTAATTACCCACAGACGAGAGGAGAGAGGGATGATGAAAGAACAAACTGTAACAGTATGTGTCACTAAGCGCAGAAAGGGGCAGAAAGTAAGAACGAAAGGGAGGAGACGGATACAAAAAAGCACTGCCGTGGTACTCCGGTTCAGCTGGTATTAGATGGTACTGCCTTGGTACTTAGACATCATGTACCGGGTGCTATTCTCTGGGTACCTTTTGGTACAGGTGCATGCCCAAAATTGCATCGTGGGACTATGGTACAGTATGTTTGAAACTTCTTTAGAAATCAGACAAGAAAGGTCACTCTTTGGGGTGAGCTGTGACATTTCATATAAAAAAGGTATGTTTTTATTTTTACTATTTCTGAAGCCAAATAAAATGAATTTCCCCAATCGATGTGTTTTTAAAGCAGCCAGGGTATTGCAGGGACAAATATAGCAAGGCATGCTGATGGATTGTTCCTCACGAACACAAACTTAACAGGTGGCTTGCGGCCAACGCTGTGTGTGTGTGTGTGTGTGTGTGTGTTATAAATAAAGTTTGCCCTTTTAAATGCGCTCCCACATTTTTTTCATCTACTCAATAAAGGCTTGCATTCCTCAGTCCATGAATGAGAACAAATCAATTTGAAAATGATTTGGACAGTGTTCATGTGCCTGCCTACATTTTTCAATAGGGTTTCTTAATTGAATGTTTCCAGGTAAGTGCTGAGAACGTCCAGGGAAAGTGAATCACTTTGCCGCTCCGCTTTGCTGAATCAGCCGCACTCCAAGGCTATTGTGAGACGCGACTCCTTTTAGCTGCATGATTGTATTGAATACAAAGGCTCCTTGCGGTTTATTTGTCAATGTCAGCTGTAATGACAAGCCACGGTTCGCTTAACTGTCATTCGGCATTATGAATAAATATGCAACGAGGTGAATTTTAATAATTCATCAACTCAATAATACTATACACATACAAACGCTGTAGAAGTACCGAATGATTATTGAATGTCAAGTTCTAAATTTGTTTCATCAACATGGTACCCACTGGTAACTGTTTTGCTAACAAAACATGATGAGAGACCAGTCACCGGGGTAATGTAGAAATCTGTATTCAGCAACATGACATTCATACTGAAGTCAAAACTCTGCATTGGCAGAACTCAAAAATTCCTATGGGGTGCTATAGTTGGTTCTTCCCGATGTGGGCGTGTCTCAGGAGAGGACACTAATTGGCTGTGGCCAAAACATACAGTCTCTGTGGATTTGAGTTCAGTTGTTATGTATATATATTTCAGGTGGAAGGTGTCACACTGTTCTAGTTCAATATCACTTTGCTGAGTCTGACGAATTACATTTAATATATTTTTGTGGCGCGGTAAGAGATTTGTCATCGAAGATTTATCTAGGGAAAAGAATATCTCCCGAAACGTTTTTTTTCTTTTTGGGGTATCCAACAAAGTTTACATAATCATACCCCTACAAAAACTACCAAACAGTTCCACTGTCCTACCATGCTATTTTAGAAATGTATGGTAGTGTCACAATATTTTTATTGAAGTACCACAAGAATGCTATGATACATGATGTTCAGCAAAGTATCACAATTTGCATCCTTATCTGATAGCATCACTGTACCATAGCACCATAATAGCTTTCGATATGATTTGGTTGAATTATATATATATATATAATTATCTGAACTGTGCTCATTTTTTTTTCATGGTTTAATTATATATCTAAGATGATGGTGGGACACCTTGGATCATAAGAACCGTTGAAGTAACTTAATATTTAAGTTATTTGTAAATTAAATTATTGGCAACCAATAATGAGATGTTACTAACTTTATATTTAAAGAGGTACTAAAACAATTCCAAGCTAATGTAGTACAGTTGTTTGATGTAAACATTACTACTTTGGAAAAAAAATATTCTGTAAACTTTTTTCTTAGTTGCTGCAATTGTAAATTTCTCCATTAGTGGAAATGGGTCTACAGGGAGTTTTACTAAACAATTGGGGACTATTTGGCTTTCATTTTAAGTGAAAATGTCGAATATATCATGCGTCTTGTTCATTGTGTTTTCTGCTTTTGTTTTTCTTTTAACCCACTTTGAATCAAACCCCGGTATTTATTTACATTAGTTAAATTACATTAGTTGCATTTAATTCATAGTAAAGCATAAACATACTATTTATCTTTTTTTTTTTTTTATATGTCAACTTTAAATTTTGATTTTCCATATTGTCAATATAAACCTTTTATAAATATAAAACTTTCTGACTTAGAAATTTTGACATTCTCAGTCCGTTTGACAGCACTGAATTAAAAATGAAGCCCATGCATCCGTTAAACAGGTTTAACCTTCACAATTTTCTTAAAGTTTTGAGTTTCCTTACTGAAAATAGGGGAAAACTAATTTTGGAAGAAGAGTTTACTTGAAGCCTGCAGGCACTTCCACCCTAATACATATTTCTACTTGCAATATATTACTTACAGGTAAAAAAAATTCAACTATAAAATATAAGTATTTGAAAATGGCTGTGTGGGCTTAATTTTGCTTTAAAATATTTAGCTAACAAACAAAGACACGTTTAATGCTGAAAGCACCGTAAAGCTTAAAATAGAGGTAATACAAAAGAGATAGAAATGACTTTTATGTAAGCATTTTCTTCCTCTACGGTGTCTATCATTAAGATTTATTTCAGAATGAAAGTGAAAGTGAAAGTGACCAATTCGTCAGGTATGGTGACCCATACCCGAAATGTGACCTCTGCATTTAACCCATCCAGTGATTAGTGAGCATACACACAGCAAGTGGTGAACACACGTACACCCGGAGCAGTGGGCAGCTATCACTGCAGCGCCCGGGGAGCATATAGGGTTTAGGTGCCTTGCTCAAGGCCACCGCAATCGTTACCCGCCGGCCCTGAGGATCAAACCGGCAACCTTCTGGTCACTAGTCCGACTCTCTAACCATTAGTCTACGATTGCCCCTACGATAACCATTAAGCTACGATTGCCCCTACGATAACCATTAGGCTACGATTGCCCCGATTGCTACGAATGGAACATGATAATGAACCACTGACTAACATTCAAATAATAGTTTGGAAAGCAATACAGGATCGTCTAGTTCATGCATGTGTTGTTTTGGAATGGACAACAAGGAACGTAATGATTTAAAAATGACCTAACTACAACATTTCAACAATGATTAAGTTTTTTGAAATCCATGTTATAAACGCATTTCCCAAATGACGGATTTGAAACCTAATTCCTTATTCAAATAAGGCTAAATCTATAACCCTGCATTAACTGATCTTAATACTGCCTGACCCCCCAGTGACATCTGTAACATTTTGATTATTTATTAAACAAGTTATTATGTGACAGTTAATCAACAGCCGCTGCTCAAACAGACACAATTTCCTTAGGCAGAAAGCAATTACCATTAGAACTGTGCATGTAGCAACAAGTGACACACTGATACATGGTTTCATCCAAATGAAAATATCCTGTTTGTCTTTCCAGCTGAGATTCACCTCATTAAACAGATAGAAATCAAATGTACAGATGCACTGTTTACACGCAAATGTTCTGGTTTCCGTCCATTACAGGCAGAAACATAGAGCAGGTGCTTGTTTGAGGTTGCCCATGTGTCCTGAAATCACCATCCACACAGTATTTGCTCTTTTTGAGGTTTAAATTCAGCAGAAACTTTGCGTGTGGATAATGATTACTTGTCTGTGCACATGCTTGTTTTTTTGCTTGTTTGTGAATGTTGCATCTCTGTTAATGGCCCCTTTTTATGTGGCAACAGTGGGCTCCATTAAATAGGACCAGAATAACAGTGGAAAGCCACAATGTTTTTTTTGAGCAAATTATTAATGACAGAACCTTTCAGGTCAATGCTTGGATGGCGGATAAAAACAGTAAAGGGGCGTTTTAAAGTTTTCAGCTACAAGATTGTTGTTTCGACCCATGTCTAAATGATAAAGCTCAAGTCAACATATTTTGAAATGTCTTTATGAATTCAAACTGAATTATTGTCTAAGACTTTAAAACAGAATAGAGAAATCACTGCTCCGAAGAAAATTGTTGACGGAGGCTGTTTGGTTGCATTGATTGATACATTGTATTGCAGCAACAGCATGTGGTTCAAACTCTGCCTGAAAAGTTTGTGTAGGAATTGCCTTACAAACGTATGTATTCTGCTGAGTCTGGGTGTACGGGTGCACATTGAATATGATTTATTCAACATTTAGCCCTAAACGTTTGGCTGTGATAAATAATTTGGCTCTTGCTGAGACTGCAGGATTTGAAAGATGAGAGAAATCTTTGGCCGCGCTGTCTCTTCATTAATATTGTTAATGAACTAAGAACAGGAAAACAAAACTAACACCGACATGCGTATGGCAAATCGGGACCATATCACATTCACAGAATATAAACAGGCATACAAGCCAGAACGTGCTGCTCCATTGGTTCTTTCAAAGGCACAGCAGTGTACTGGATTAAATCAGTTAAGATCTGTGGTGAAAAGCCACAGGCGTCAGAATCTTGATGAAAGTGCAGGGATGTTGACTCACACCCACTCACCATCGGAATCATCCCCAGTCCGGTAAATGTATGTAATATCTTCTCTTTTGGGTCATTGCCTAACTACAGCATAGTAGGTGGTATGTTAAACATTCATGCTGAGAGGCTAAATATTATGGATTGGATTCCTCTTTCGCATTTGTATAACAAATTCAAAATACAAATTATTGCGCTGCTTAATCTTTATTTTGAACTTTTTGCTGTATTAACATGTGCGGCACAACAGTACATTTGCACAATTCAACATAGTCATAGTCATTTGTGTTTAGGGACCCCCAAAATAGGGGCAACTCTTAAGATTTCAGCTGATAACAATATTGGAAGATGTGTTAGTCTGGAGGGCTTTTTTTGAATGCAAGCATTCGCAAATTCCTCCAAACAGTATTTTAAACAAAGCACTAAAAACTGCAACAATAACAGTGTGTTAATGATAGATTGCCACTGTAATATTTCGTGGCATTTGCAAAGGCAAACATCACCATTACTATCGCTCACAGTTATTTAAAGTCAACTGCATGAATTACACTTTACATGATGACATGATGTATATGTGTATTCCCTGGAAATCAAACTCATGATGTTTGCACTGCTAGCTTGCAATGTTCTACCAACTTCAGGGACACAAGCAACACCTTCCTGCTCACAGCTCTAGCACAGACAAGCAAAAACAATACACAGATACTTTGGATGAAACACATGCGTTTATCTTATTGAGCTATTATTCACGTCATTGGCATTAATCTTAGGTTTCGTTTTGTATTAAAAGTAATGGCGAGAGTGTCCATTTATCATCACTTTTCACTAAAACAGGCTGAGTGTGCTGTATTAGAACAAACACAGGTGAAGGTGAAGGCAAACAGGGATGGGAGAGAGCAGCTGTTGAGAAGGCTCTCCTAAATTGGAGTTGACGCAGCTCAAATGAATACATGCACAAAGAGAATGAAACATAATCGCTCTGAGCGCGTCTCCCAGTGATTCCAATACAAGCTGCTGACACAAGCAATCTTACATCACGGACCCACACTATCGTAACCATTAGGAATAGTCATGGTTTAACTACTGAAGTATTTTTGGTTTTACTTGTAGTAAATTGACTTTCTCACTATAACCACAGCTGTGGGTAAATGGTTAGACAACATGGTAACTACACTTTTATGGTTTCACTGAATGCACATGCCTGGCTCGAAGTTAACTTCTGGTGTTTGTTAATCTGTCTGGCTAGTGGCTTTTATTTTAACATCATTTATATTAGTAGGCTATTCATTAAAATAATTATTTTGTTAATCAATTGTTTTAAATGAACAATTTGTTGAATTTTATTGTATGTTAATTTTATTAAATAAACTATTTCTTAAATTTGTCTTGTCACATTTGAGTTTAGCCAAGTAACTGTTTTTCTGTTAACCCAAAATAATACTGGCTAGACTTTAACTTACTAGCTAATGTAATTAGCTTTTTGCTTGTAAGCTTTTGCTTGTCTTCAGGACTAATCTTTTCTTGGCAGATGTGTAGCCTTCCGGAAGTTAAGTTTGGGCCACAAAAGTGCGCATGCGTGTTTGTTTTTGCCGTTACCGTTTAGGAAGATTTACACCAAACACAATGTCAAATTGAACCTTCAATTCATGAATTAGCTTCTGGGTCGATACTCTGGATTGATAACATCACATATTTTGAACGCCCACTACAGTAGCTTGGAACATGCATCATTAATTTGATGTTAAACGTAATTTCAACTGATCTTATAATATAGCACACGACATGTCGAGTAGCCCCTCCCCTTTTCAAAACAGCATTTCTTAAACGTTGCAGTTTTTTGAGCGCACGTGTGAGTTTTTTAATGTGAAATGTAAACTTTTTCGATGTGCATACCAAATTAAATATCTTTAAGGTTAACATATTTATAGACCGTTTCATCAGACGCGTACAAACATTGTATCAAATTAATGATTTGTCGAATTTTGTTTGTTCATTTTTATAAACAAGGTTAAAAAACGCTATATTTTCCACATACCGTGCATGTTTGTTTCTCCTCTTTGTCCCGACTCTCTGAAATGCGCAGATTTTTTACAAAGCTCATCGCTCTAAAAAGCGAGGTGTGCTTTGATTGGCCAGTTTACTAGTGTGTGGTGATTGGTTGAATACTCCAAGCGTGTGACAGAAATGTAACGCCTCTAACCATATTTGGAACATCAGGTTCCAAAGCAATTGCACTGACAGGTATGCTCACTTACATTTGGACGGTCTTAGTCAAATCGTACCACGAACTGAGGTAGATTTGTGAGGGTGTGGTGTTTGGCTGACCTGGGTGAGCATTCGCTTTTATATAATATTTACAATACAATACAATATATACTTTATACAATTTTATAGAATGATATTTGTTTATGTTGTCAAGATGAAACCGTCTATGCTCAAAAGAAAAAAACTTCAGTTTTGATTTCACAGGGACTTGGTAGGCGTGTCCGGTGGAGCAATCAAATGTCAGATAAAATGTCGTAGCACGGGGTCTTTGTCACAGTAATATCTGCGCCTCATAACAAATTCACGGATAATGCTTGGGTTACTCCACCCAATCAAATCCAAAGCCTGTGTGATTTTCTCCCTCCACCAGCCACGCTGTTTACACAGAGCAGTCTGTGAGATGTAGCTAGGCAACCAGGCAGCCTCGGCCATCACAGTCCGCCTCTTGAGAGGGCGCTTATGTGGGCTTAGCTCTAGAGGAACAGTGGCCCTTGCAGCGAGAAAAGGAATTGCACAGGATTGTGCCCGCATTCAAAGGGCATGAGAGACTGACTCTGCACTGTGGGATGGACTAACATCATTCATTGTAGTCAATTTTGTTATGATTCAGTTAAGCTACACGATAAAGCGAGCTTTCTAAAGGGTAGCACAGAGAAATGCTTCGCGTGTTAACTAGTTTGTCTCATATCAGATAGATTACCTGTAGGTCTTTAAAGGAATACTTTAGGCATAAATGAAAATTCCGTCATCAGATACTCACCTTCGAGTTGTTCCAAATCTGTATAAATATCTTTGTTCAGATGAACACTGAGAAAGACGCTTATAACCAAACAGATCTTGCCCCCCATTGACTCCCATTGAAGGAAAAACTACTTTATATTTTATTTTCTGTTGAACACAAAAGAAGACATTTAGAAGAATGTAGGACAGCAAGTTCTGGGGCACTTTTGACTATCATTGCATTTTTTCCTACAATGGGAGTCAACGTGGGGCAAAATCTGGTTATAAGCATTCTCCCGAATATCTTTCTCTGCATCAGAATAAATAAACGTATACAGATTTGGAACAACTTGAAGGTGAGTAAATGAAGACAGAATTTCATTTTTGGATGAAGTATCCATTTAAGGCACGAAGGCTATTAACCACGGTTTTGTTACAATAAAAGTAGTTTTATATTGATTATTATTGTTTTCATAACTAATTATCAACTATAAGGTTCCTGTTGAATAGATAATGTTAAATGTGTGGCTGCTGTGTTTATTTCTACAAATTCCACTTAAACTTTGGTTACTGTACTACTAAAAAAACGTTCATTTTCATTAGCGGTTGCATGATGGTCAAGGAGCTGCTTACAGACCAGAAGAAACAAAAGTTGTGAGCAGTAAATCAACTGGTGCCATCTTGACTTCCCAACACTGTCAAGTACTCCTCAACTATAACACCCAACAAGTCTGCGAGGAACCTGGGGGTGATGCTCGACGACCAGCTGAAATTCACCTCAGGCCGTTCCTGTCGGAGCATGCCTCTCAGCTGCTGGTCCAGGCTCTGGCCTTCCAACCAATGCAGTCAAGCCCTTGCAAATGATCCGCAATGCAGCTGCATGTCTAGTTTTCATTCAGCCTAGAACTCATTTTACACCCCTCCTGATTTCACTTCACAGGCTGCCATTTGCCGCCCGCATCGAGTCTAAATCTCTGACACTGGCCTTCAGAACGATAACGGCAAATTCGCCTTTTTACTTTAACTCTCTGCTCCAGGTCTACATCCCCTCTCGTCATATTCGGTCTGAAAATGAGTGACGTCTGGTTGTTCCATCACAGCGAGGCACCAAAACGCTTGCGAAACCTTTCCTCACTCGCTCCCCTGTGGTGGAATGAACTGCCAGCCTCCACCCGAACCGGAGCATCCTTTACAACTTTCAAAAAACAGCTCAAAACATATCTGTTCTGCATTTATTTTACTAAGCAATGACTGTCCAAAAATAAAAATGATTATTGTTCATTCTCTCCTTTCCTTAATTCCAGCTTTAATCCTCCTAGGATGGCCTTGTAAATTTACGGTACTATTAAGCGTGCTGACAAAATGTTTATATGCTCTCCTACTTGTACGTCACTTTGGATAAAAGCATCTTCTAAATGAATCAATGTAAGTGTTCCCCGAGTAAACCCTGAAGGGATGATGTTGTTGCGTGTATAAATCATACTACAGCCAGGGTTTAATCCAATAGTATCGATTAATTATAGGACAAAACTAATTTCTATATCAAAGAACTCAAAATCCTTAACATCCAGTCATGTGCAATAGCAAAGTTGTCATAAAATGCCTCAGGCGGGTGTAAATTGTATCTGCAATCAAACTTTGATGGTCTGAGACCATTTCAATTAAATCATCTGCAGTTTACCTCAACATAACTGAGCAGCAATGAGCACAAGTCTACAGTACCACCTAGTGGTTTAAAAATGGAACAACAATGTTTATTGGGCAGTGTGATGTCTGCTTGACTAAGTATCCTGTTGTACACACTTGATTTAAAATAAAAAGTAAAAAAAGCAATGACAGGATTAGTTAACTAAAATAAACACGTGGTGACCGGGGAAAACCGGGAATTATATTTTAACCCAGTTAAGGATGCAAACGAAACGGATTCAGACGTCAGTAGTAGTATTCTTCCTGTTATAACACCACACCACAAATATATTAATAGAAACTTTGTCCATGTTTATTTCTTAAAACATCTTTATAAAAACACAAATATAAAATGAATGGGTAGTTCCACTGTGAATTCTTTTTTACATACGTAATTTGCACATAACAAAGCCACGTTCTATGAAAAACAAAAACATGATATATATATCTATATATATAATTGCAATTTTTTAAACACAATTAAAAGAATAAAATCCAAAAATCAAATTAAAAGACATAAAACAAACCGAATGTGAAAGACAGAGGAGCACAGGTCAACTCGAGAAAGCGAAGGAAAATGTATCACTGTGTGAGTATGTGAGACAGTGATGAAGTGAGAAGAGTCAAAGAGTGATAAAGAAAGATTTAAAGGGAATGACAGAGAATGATAATAACAATAACAGAGAGCTAAAGGCTGAAAAGATGGAAGGATAGGGGCTATCAGTTATTTGAGGAGGGCTTGGTAGAGCAAGTGTGAGTGGTTGGTGCTCCTCTCGTTCTCTAGACAGAAGAGCAAATCCCTGAGGTTTACGCGCGTGATGCGTTGGCGAGTGTACTGCCTCGACGCTCCTGCATTTAAGCCCCCGGACGCACTCCCTGACAAACCCGATCCCTGTGAAGACACAAAAACACATTATATCATGTAACTGACACTGTTTTCAGTAACATTGAGTTGTTAACAACCGTCAATGA
This sequence comes from Triplophysa dalaica, assembly GCF_015846415.1. Classification (NCBI taxonomy): domain Eukaryota; kingdom Metazoa; phylum Chordata; class Actinopteri; order Cypriniformes; family Nemacheilidae; genus Triplophysa; species Triplophysa dalaica. The sequence continues at coordinate 9,784,692 of NC_079562.1, read as the reverse complement.
AGGACTGACAGTTCTGATGCTGGAAAGTTCTGGATGAAGGAAAGATGAAGTGTACAGAAATTACAGAACAAATGTGATACGATGGTGACAGTTCTGAAGAGGCAACAGACGTTGAGACCTGAAAATAATGAGAAAGTCGCCTAAAAGGTTTTCATGGACCAACAATATTTTTACAGTCTCCTGAAATGCATGTTTGTAAAAAAATAGGGGGTAAAATTAGGGATGCCCAATACATTATCGGCCATATCGATATCGGAGGATAAATTGTCATTATTTATGGTATTGGCCAATAATAATAAAAAATGATGTTTGCTAAGAGACTCTTTGTGAGACACAAGGTGAATAATATGATGGTACTGCGCTCCAAGGATAAAGTAATGTAGGTAGTGAAAAATTGATTTTCTTTTTTATGGAAACCTCTCTTCACCCTTTTAAACCGTGAGAATACATTTTTTAAACCGTTCTGAAAACTCAGATTTGGTTGCCCCATTTGACATCTTCCATTTGTTACAACCTTTGAACCCCAACATGACATCTCTGAGCTGCTCAACAAGTGCTAAATGATTCACAGAGGGCAAGGGGGTAGAAGAAGACAAGGTGGAAAACCACTTTTAGGAGAGAGAGCCATTCTGTACCTCTGCGTCAGTCCCGAGCGAAGGAGAATCCAGTTTCCTTTTCTTTCTGGGTCCGATAGCCGCCAGTGCCGTCATGTTAGCCTCCCTCTGTCGAATCTGCGCCAACTCCTGCTGCTGCATCTGTAGCCACATACACACGCATCAGCTCTGATCCCTAATCAAACACAATGGTCCTCTGACAAGATAAACATCTCATAAGAGCGCCGCCTAACCTCTTTGGCCTTCTGTTTCAGCCGCAGCTGCTCGGGGTCCTCTTGTCGCGAGCGTGACTGCAAAACATAAACAGCAATTAGAGACCATCGACAGTCGAAATACTTGAAGAGACTTGATCTGTTTGAATCAACTGAACATGTGAAAATTAGGGCCGTCGATCATTTAGCACATTACATCTCAGATCATTTAACACGCTAACACATCCGCTTGTTTTTAAGGAAAGAAAATTAATGTGGAATTGTGCAGTTTGTGTGGATGACGCTCTTAGCAGGATGTATGTGCATATATTAAGATACTCCACATTCATTTTACACAACTTACTTTTTTTATGCACAAAAAATATATTAAAACTTCTGTTTATTGAACTACCTTTATGTATAGGAAATGCATATACAGAACTAAAGCAAACCTGCAATAATCCACTGATGAAACAATTTTGCCTTGCTTTACGAATATAATGCTGAGAGTCTAAAGATGTTTTTGCTGCCAGCCTGCGTTCTTCCCTCGGTATTTATATTAGCATTTCTATGAGTGATAGTGTTTCATTGGTGGGTAATATTTCACTTGTTGAGCTTCAATGATAATTAAATTTCACCATACAAAGAATGCAAATGAATACTTTTGTTGAGCATTCCATCTGGGGATAATTTATAACTAAATGATCCGCAAAGACTGCATTTCTCCATCATTCACTGATGAACGTCTTCTCCGCTAGAGACTTTTGTGCGTGACATTTGCACTGCAAAGGTTCAGATCTGTATTTAGAAATCACACAAAAAACCCCACCAAAACACTCGCGATATTAAACTGAATAGACCTTGTATTTTGAAACAATCTGCATAAAACGTATTTGATTTTATTAATTGATGTTTTAACTCTAAATCCATTCAGGATAAGACCGTTCAACTGAACTTGGTGCTTAATCAATCATTTCAACTTCTTGCTAGTGGCAATACGGGAGATTTTTCTGAGCGTGTTTGTGTGTGTGTGTATACTAACCTTAGCTGCCTTCATTAAAATTTCTCTCTCCTGTTCCTCTTTCTTCTGCTTCTCCAACTGGTCGAGCTGCTCAAAGAACTTCAGCTGAGAGCGAACGTCCTCCACCTGCTCGTACCGACTGTCCTCCTTGCACACACAAATACACATAAAAGGAATAATTCATATAGGCAAGAAAATTCTGTTATTGTTTACTCGCCCTTCATGCCGATCCATGAAACATAATTTTTGAAGTATATTCCTGCAGCTCTTTTCATATAACAGATCATAGTCACCAGAGGCAGTCCAAATCGACACAAAAAACAGACTTCAGGGAACTTGGAATGTAGTGCGTGATAGCTTAGTGCTGAACAATCAGAAGAATTATTGAAATATACACGTATGATCACATAAAACTTTTGTAGATCTGGAAAAAACGCTTATTTTGGCAGCTTGACAGACATGATCAGGATGAGTGTTCCCTGTATAAAGAATTCATCATAATATTCTACTTTTGTTAGTACAATGTACAATTATAGCATAATGTTGGAACGACCTAAATGAGGATGAGTAATTAATGCTAGAATTGTATTTTGGGGTGATTTAAAATGATAGTTTACCCAAATTCTGACATCATTTACTCAACCTTTTGTCAATTCAGTCTTGTATGACTTTCTTCCGTAGAACACAAAAGAAGATATTTTGAAGAATGTTGTAACTGGCACCCATTCACTTGCATAGGTTTTAGTCCCGACAATAGAAATGAATGGGTGCCGGCGCAATTTGGTTATCAACATTCTGCAAAGCATCTTATTTTGTGTTCTGCGGAAGAAAGAAAGTCATGTTTGAAATGACAAGAGGGTGAGTAAATGATGACAGAATTGTCATTTTAGGGTAAACTATGTCTTTAAGTTACATTACTGTACCTTGTAAGTCATGTTCTTTTGTTGTGCGATCAATGAGACTTTCTCTAGAAGGTTTTGCAGTCTCTGTTGAGTTGCATGAGAGACTATGTTCACCACTTCGGGTCCCAGCTCAGTCACCCCAAACCTCTTGCCTGATAATATGCAGGACAACATTAGGTTTCATCGATGCAAGAAAGTTGACTTCTAGAGATTAAACATCAGTTGAACAACTATTCAGTTTAAACTAAATGTAATTCTTCTAGATGCCTCACCTATCTGTAGTATCTTGTGCTGTAGCATACTGGCCGAGAGAAAAGCTTCGTCCTTACATGACCGTGTGACTGCGCCAACCAGTTCTGAGTTGGTGGCCAGGATTCGTGCGTTTTCTTCAGAAAGATTAACACCTGCCATTGAGGCCACATCGTTGATGTCATCATCATCCCTATATGGACACATATATACAAGCATATCTTAGATTACAAAGTTTTGACAATGATGGTGTTTTATACAAAATTATAGCTATGGAGTACACTTCCCAGAGTACTATTAGGTGATTAGAACACCACCATGATTCACACGAATAGAACAAGGCAACATTAACACATATGACATACACAGACCTGAAAGTTCCTCCTGCAGCATCCTTCGCTTTCATCCTCTGCACTAAAGCTACAGATACGGAACCATGAGTCAGTTTAGTGCTGCTCACCACACCCTGCTTTGCTGCCACTGGGACAGAGAGAGATCATGAGTTATGATAACACCATTACACACAGACACTGACAGACCGGATTGATGGATGGACTCACCTGTCTGGATCTGTTTAAGCTGCACCTGAGGCTGACCCATCACTATGTGGCTTTGAGGTTGACCCCTGAGCGTTACCATGGGAGTGGTTGTCAGGGTAACCTGAGGGGGCTTCACTATTGTCCCCTGCTGCGAGGGCTGCAACACCTTAATGAAACACACTTTAATAAACACACCCAGCTAGAAGTACATTTTATTAAATACATTAACAACATTGTGTTTAGTTTCATTCATCAAATCTTTGTCTGTAATTACCTCTCAGTCGTGAAGATCTTTTGATTTTTTAAGTAACTTTTTGGAGGCGGTTGTCTGAACGCTGCTGTGTTTCAGCGCTATTTATTTTAGAAAGTGTGAAAGATATCTACAGTACAAAATAAGCAGGGGGTGTAAACTCCCTAAGGCTCTTTTCACACTGAATGAAAATGACCTGTTCATTTCAGGTCTATTGTGTCCATTAATCTGTGTGCAGTATTTAGTGTATATATAATGAATAGGATTTATAAGAAATTTATTAAAAAAAAATTAAAAAAGGAATTTTATAGGTGCAGTTCACCCAAAAATGTATAATTTATACAGGTTTGGAACAAGCTTAATGATGACAGAACTTTCTTTTTGGGTTAACTGTCCCCTTAATGTAATTTATTAATGATGGCTCCTGAAGAATTTCACTAAAGAGTCTTTAAAGGAAGCTACTATTTGAAACATTGACTGCAGATAGCACAATCCTTAAAGTGATAGTTCACTTCAAAATGAAAATTCTGTCATCATTTACTCACTCTTACTCACTTACTCTTAGTTTCAAACCTGTATGACTTTATGACCTTTCTTCCTTAAAACACAAAAGAAGATATTTGGCTTTATGTTGCTAACTGGCACCCGTTTAACTTGCATTGGTTTTTTGTGCATACAATAGAAGTGAATGGGTGCCAGCACTGTACGGTTACGAACTTTCTTCAAAATATCCTCTTTTGTGTTCTGCGGAAGAAAGAGAGTCATACAGGTTTGAAATGACCAGAGGGTGAGTAAATGACTGAATTTTCATTTTGGGGTGAACGATCACTTTAATTAGGTTACACATACTTCATAAAACCAGTGCTCTGGCAGCGCAGATGTTGAAAACCCAACTGTTGTGAAAAATCCAAAAGATAAAATTGTCCAAAAGCTCTGTGATGTAACCAAACCACATTCTGTCAGGCTGTTCAAATGACACAGCCCAGACTTTGCCACAAACCAAATACATAAATTACCATAATACAACCGTTTACACTCAATATTTAACCAATTCCATCTGTAATCATTTAACCTACTGTAAATTAAAACTAAGAACCTCACGTCCCTCTCTTGTACTTATAACTTACTCATAATCCCAACCTTTGGTAAGGAATGCGTGTGGATGTGTGATTACCAGAGAGGCGGTGTGGCTGGAGTTGCTGAGGCCAGTCTGGATAAGCGTGCGGGGGGCTGTGGTAGCAGCGGTGCTGGGGCTGGTCAGCACCACAGTGGGTGACTGAAGGGTTTGGCTCTGCTGAATGAAGGCTGTTGAGTCTGGAGTGAGCTGTCGCAGAGCTGGAAGACTCCTCTGAGGAAACACATGGAAAGAGAGGTTTTAAGTTAAGGGCAAGATTGGGCATCCAAAGGGCATCCATTTCAACGTGAAGAGTTTGATTTACAAAAAGTTTGACAATATTTACATATTAATTATAGTCACAACCCCAAATCCACAGACTTCAAACAGACTTTCTTGTTTTCTGATGTTGATGCACAATGACTGCAAATGCCAATAACAACATCCACGTGTTCCACATGTAGGCCCTTAATCCCAGTTCTTACCTTCCAATTAGTGACCTTTAAATGATATCCAATTAGTAGACTTTTAGGTCCCTTAGGATAATAATCCATTTAATAACATGTCATTATACCTTAATTAACTGATAATAACGTTACAACTAGACTTTACAGTAAATGCGCTACATTAATGTTTTGCCAGTGAGTTTTACCTTAAGGAAAGGCACTAGGTAAGGCTGTGGCGAGGAGTTGAGCTCTTTGTAGAGTCTGCTGGTGAACTCCTCGGCTTCAATTGTCCCTTCCTGAGGGAACAAACAGCAATCAGTTCCAACAAAAGCTCACACAAGTGGACATTTCAGTAGATTTACAGCTTGATTTGCCCATTACCACTCACTCTGAGCAGAATACATATTTAAGGCAGACTAAGAAAGACTTGAAATGAAACAAAGTCAATATTTTAATCAGCTTTTACACAAACATGGACATATTAAGAGACAACTCCACATTTTTATTTATTCAACATTTCTAGATGTATTGTGGCCATTCCAGCCCATTGTCTCCAAAATCAAATAAATCAAATCTCAAGAGTGACGAAGTCATCCAACAGCAATGTGAAAGACTGACAGCATAACAAGACACATGAAAATTGTGATAACCCTCAGATTCCAGCTTTGTAAACAGTGGTTGTTCTGCCAGATAGTCATATCCTTACAAACCCTATATCAATAGAAAGCTTCTTTCTTCAGCTTTCTGATGATGTAAAATTCGAAATTTCGAGAAATTGACCCTTAAGACTGGTTTTGTCGTCCATGGTCACAAATGATCTCTTAATTGTTTTACACGGCTGTATAACATTACCATAAAAATACAAATATATGAAACACCAGACATAAATTTCAACCTCAAAATTCTTAAAAATCAGAAAATAGTCTTGCAACTCTTTGGACAAGTAAACTCACCAGCAGGTTCTTGACCAGCTGTTTGACGTTGGCGACAGTCTCTGTTGACTGCTTACCGCTGGTGGCCAGCTTTATCAACGTGGACAGAAAGTTCCTACATTTCTTTACATTCTCCATCGTCTCCTATAATAAAATAAATAAGACAGTTGCATTAGCACAACATGAGAAGAATCTTCCATCTATACTGACATACACGACATACATATAAGGTTACAATTACGTGGCATAAGTCCTGAATCATGTAACAGGGATTTCAGGGGATTCCCACCCTGTGAGAAAGCAGTTGTTTTTTTTGTGAGAAAAGCTTGGATCTGAAGGTCAAATGTTAACTTCATCGACACTTTTTCATCCGATATATCATCTCAGTTTCCACCATTCCTTATATATATATATGTTTAAGTCAGTCTAAAGATTTCAGGCATAAAGATAAAGGCTGAAGTCTTCCGTTGTGAACCAGCTTGTATTTGTGTGACTGCTAAGTTAGTGCAGCCTCCTACCGTTGTCGGGGTGACGGTGGTCCCCGTGGCAGCAGTCACAGTCCTCTGGGCGGTTCCCGCCTGCACTGACAGCACCGTGCCAACAGAGGATGCCTGCTGACACGCGAGGAGAGGTGGAGTATAAAAATAGAGGATTAAAACCAACACACAAATACGCTTAACAGCACAGATAAATGTTAATTTGAATGTGTGGTTCAACATGAGACATTTCTACGGTTCTCTGTTGTTACCTGTACAGGTGGTCTCTGGAGTGTGGTGGTGGCCGTGCTGCTGGCTGTCGGGGATCCCTGCCTTATAATGGCGGTAGGGGTCACCTGTCGGGCCATTAGTGGGGTTCCAGGTACCTGCAGGAAAATATTATAACAAATTCACATTAATAAGAGACACTGTAGATGTCTATAGACATCTCCATCTGATGAAATATTAAAAGTTTATTCTGATCTTTTCTGGGCCAGTTTTTCTTAAATATGTATGGCAATGGCAAATCTGTTCAGAGCAATGAGATAACATTACCTGCGCAGAGGTGATTGGCCCAGGGGTGGTGCTGGTGGGGGCAGCAGGCCGGTTGGCCTGAGACTGGGCCTGCATCTGTGCCAACATCTGCTGAGGAATCATCAACAACTGACCGCTGTCACTACGCACCAACACCATACCTGGACACACAAACACATGCACGTGATGTCATGTGTTATTTATGAATGAGCTTTTACTCATGATGCAACTGAAGGTCTAGCTGAAGTTTGGCTGGCGTGCACTGTTTAGAGAAATGAGGAATAAATTGCACAGTTGGTGGCCTATATTTCACAGCACAGTGAGAACCCTACACACTTGCTCTCCAGTTACCGTTTAAACCAACCGATGTGTTTTGAACAGAAATCGTGGGTTGGAGGACCAGATGGCCTCTAGAAGAAGTTTGACAAGCAGTCAGACTAACCAAAAACTACCCAGACAACAGCTTTGTAATAATGATGATATATCCAAAATGAAAGTCATGAAGTGTCCTTCAGTAAATGAAAATGTAGTTATCTTTTAATTGGTTTTACTAGTGGGGTATGGTTGGACTAGGGTATAAAATATAAAGATACAGACCAAATAGGACACAGCTGACATCCGCAGCTGACAGGCCATGTACGTAGGTGTTCCTGTAGCTCAATTGGTATTGCCTCGCATTACGTAAACGCAAAGATCATAGGTTCCATACCCAGAGAACACACATACAGTTTTGATAAGCCTATGTAATGACATCACAAATTACATTATGTAATGTAATGCAATTACATCGTTACTGTACTACAAATTTGTATTTTGAAGATCAGAAATAAAAGGAGGATATTAAAATTAGTTAAAGTTAGTATCATTCACAACAAGTCTGTGTGCATGAATGTAATGGCCAATCAGATGCGTTTAAATCAGTAAGCAGTACAGAAAAGTTTTGTTCAAATGTGCGTTCACTTCTTGAAATTCTGAATTTACAAGATTAAAGGAGGAACGATTTTTAAGAGTTTTTGGGAGATTAAACTGAAGTTTGTTTGTGTGATGTTAAACATTTTTGCTCTCTTTCTGATTTTATTCCCAGTTTGATCCTCCGTTTTGTTTTGCATGCTAGTAAGAGAAGCATGCTTTATTTAGTAACGAGTAAAACAAGCAATAAGAGTAAGGATGCACGATAAAGTATCGGCCATATCGTAAAATTTAGGCCAATATATTATAGCCGATAAATCATAAATAATTTCCTCTGGTTAAACTTCTTCATCTGCACGCTGCTCACAGTTAAAATACAGTACAGTGCTGTTTTTCTGTTGTAATCATTCATTTACTGATATTAGCAAAACATTGTTGATGTTGGTACAGTATGTAGTTTCTATGTTCAGAATGCTTTCTGTCTTGAGACCTGTGATACATGTGGCTATTAAGAAAACTTGTCTGGGTTGCCCTTGAAGAACATCTACAATTTGTTTATCAAGAAATGTTTCAAGGTTCAAGAACCATTAACTAGTGTAAGGTAGGCTTGGTACATGATTTTCAGGGGAAAAAAAGAGAACTAATGGTTACCTCGGCTTCTGCAGTGAATGTGGTCAAATAAAAGCAGTGGTCCACTTTTTGCTTTTTGTTTCAGTCTTTGGGAATTATATAAAATTTTAGATACTGTATATCTGTCATATATCGGTTATCGGCTTACAATGTTAAAGAATGATGGGGTATCGTTATAGGACAAAATGTACATATCGTTGCATCCCTAAAAAAGAGCAATAAACTATTTCATAAACACTTCTTAGCTTGTTTTGTCTGCGTGGCAAAAAAGATTTAGGAAAAATGTAGTTTAGTCTATTAATTTACATTAATAATCATGATTACAATATCAATCTTTCAGTTCACTGTAATGAATACCCGTTTTCATCTGACATCAGTACAATAGTCATGATTTTTCAAATCTTCGGTTTACTTCCACCTTCGGACCCCAAAGTACTATCAAAACCTGTTACTTTCACTAAACTAATGTCATCGTGTGGTATTTGTACGTTTACTTTATAACGCATGCGTGCATACTATTTCCCCAAATGACACTGATAGCAACATTTTATCGGTGAGCAAAGTTTTGAAACTTTACTTCTAATTGTATACAATGAAATAACACTCATATCTAACACATATAATATAAAACTCTACAGATTGGGGTCTTCCTTAGTAAGCATTATAAGAAATGGCCAGATAAAGTTTATCAAGTTTTCTTACTACCATTGAAAAAGTTGACATCAAGTTAAAAACTATAAAAAGCAGGTCGCAACATATTGAAATATTCGTATATTACTATAAAATACGTACTTAAATGTTACATTAGCACGCATTAAACACAACACACAAATGCATAAGAAGTCTCATAACTTCCTACATTACAGACTGTCACACATAAACTGCGTCACTGTACACACAGTTCAGAGGAGCACTGATGAGACTGGGGTACCTGGAGGTAGCTGGATGTTCTGGATGCCCTGGCCCGGACTGCTCTGGTGTAGACGGGGCGCTAACACCTGTGGCGCAATAGTCCTGATGGCAGGACTGGATGCAATAGTCGCTGGAGCTGCTGTTCTCGCAACTCCCTGCAAAACAGCTCCCGTGGCCACCACGGGGCTCTGAATCTGGGGTCCGAGGGTCATGCCGGCAGGGCTGACAGTTTTAGGGGACTCGGACTTGACAGGAATAGCAGACACAGAGGCGGGTGTCTGGTTCATCGAAAGAGGGATGGCGGTAGTAGTTATTCCCGGTGCTGGCTGGGTGGCTACATTGGCTACAGTCACCGAAACGGCGTTATTGTTACTTCCGTTAATAGTTAACCCTGTTCCAGCAGTTTGCATAGATGGCCTGACAACTGAGGGTCCAGCACACTGTGGACTCCCGTAAGAAGACTGGATCACTGTGTTTGGGCTTGGGGCGACAGTCACGTTTACATGTCCTTTCGACACCCCGGGTCCATTATTGACAACCGGGACAGAAGCCGAAGCGTCGTCTGATGATGATGATGATGTCGACTGGCCACCGGACACTGGAGTGCCGCTTCCAGTGTGCGGATCCATCGCATTGCCTCCGTTCAAAGTTTGCACTGCGGACGTCCCGATCTTCGCGCCGTGGCTGGGCAAAATAGTTACCATAGCATTAAGAAACACCGTATCGGGTTAGTCGTTATCCATCTGTGTGCACGTCAGTTCAAGAAGTTTTGATTCATCCACAGCAAACACCCCCTTACTTCCCTCCAGTTGCTTTTCGAAGTTGGAGCGAGCGTGAGTGAAGGGGAATCTCGTGTCACAATGTCAATTCGGATCTGACAAGCGCCCTTGTCAACTCAACTCCACTAGTAACAATGATCATGTGAGAAATAATGCTCTAACATACTTCAAGACTCGCTGCTTTCACTATGTTCATATTTACAAGACTCGCAGCAGTAGCCTGAGCTCGCAAAATGTTAACATTAGCTAGTTGAATTGCCTCTTTTCCCGGAGTCGGCGGGGCGATTTCCAGCTGCCTGGGCGCTTACCTCAAACTTATTGTGACAAGATAAGGCAACTTCTAATCTAACACAACTTGAAGTAACGAGAAAAAGTTTCTTGCCCACTCTTTTAATACAGAAATCCTTATATAGCAGGTCAAAGCCTGCCGCCATCTTCGATGTGAACAGTCAGGAGCTTTGGACAAAATGACATTGCGCATGTGCGCAGAAGCGGAAACGTCATCACGCTCAGATTTTCGAGCGATGACATTGGCCGCGCGCCTACGTGGAGGCGGGACATAAGAAACGTCAGTTGATTCTGGCGGAGCGCGGTCGGAGTCGGACTGGCTGGGGCTGTCATCGAGAAAAGGGCCTTGCGAAGTTGAAAAACAGCCGTTGATTTATGCACAGGGTGCTCTCGGGTATATATATGACGCACTATAGGAGTTCACGCGTTTGTTATAAAGAGTACATCTGCTGTTTTTGCGAACTTCACAGCAGCCTGTCTTCCTCCAAGATGGCTCCGTGTTTTGTAGCGTCTCTGTTAAAAGCGTGAAAAGGCGCCACACCTCTACCAGCGTGACTGGCCATAGAGGGCACGAACGCTATTGCACCGAGATAAGAAGCACTGCTGCTCCAGAGGTTACCGGATGCCGGTTTAACCCTGTTTGATTTACAACATCCTCACGTTTACACACTGCAGTTAGCTGGCAGTGTTCGGAAAATCACGTTTAATTTTTTTTAAAATGAAATTAGTATTGTGTGCATTAGATAAACTCCAAAAAAAACTGTAAAGGCACCTCAACGTTGTGTTAGTGAGATTATCAACAAAAACTTTACATTGTAAGTGTTATTACCAGTGAGTTTTATGGAAACACAATATTAAAATACAATATACCACATGTTATAGATGCAAATGTGATCATGTGTCCCAGATCAAGGAGTTATGTTAGTTCATAAATTATAAGCATTGCTCTTCAGATCTGAAGGGTCCTTAAATTTCAGGAGCAAGGGGGGGCTGGATTTATGGCAATTAGCTCAACCCTTTGGTATCTTTTAGCAGTGTTGCCAGATTGGATGTACAATTTCCGGCCCAAAGGCTTACTAAAATCCGACCACTATAACTAAAACCAACCCAAATTTTAATTGGCAAAATATTTGGGAGAAATGTATTGCACTGTCAATCACCGATTACAGTGACCCTTTTTTATCCTTAAAATGAAGACAAGATGACAAAATATAAAAAAGCACCAGGAAAACGGATCAAACATAGCAAATGCATTAAAGACAGTTAGAAAATACGACTAATATGTACAGAAACCACTTTAAAATGACAATCAAGAAATTAACCAATAACCTTAACCCTCAAAAAATATGCATCACTACGCACATTTGTTTGCAAAAAGTGCACACTATAATTAATCGGAAAGCAAAGTGAGTCGGCGTTTTACTCGTGAACTTCAAACACACACCACAGCCACAAAAAAATTGCAATTCATTGGTACATAGGCTGCTAATACGACAGAACAAAAAAGAACAGCAGAAACAATAATGTGCTTACCTTTGAAGGACTCAACTTCTGACAGAACTTCATACCTATTTCGTGACATATATTTTGCAAAACATATAATGCAAAATGTATCGAGTCCAGCAGCTGTCAAGAGCATGCCAGAGTACAGTCTGTACAGTTTAAAGGTGTGCTGATGATGAATAGGAGAATTATAATCCCATATTCAGTTTGATTTCTATTAAATCATCCAACTGTGCTCTGAATTGAGTTATAGATATATTTTGGAGTCGTCTGTCCCTACATGTGTAATCCACTTTGCGAGATTTGAGTTACTATCCCATTAACCACGCAACATTTACTTGGACCACTTTGGCAATGTGATCGCTGCAATAGGCTATACAAAATCTGGTCTCATTTCGCCAAAACCCTGACACTCACGAGTCATCACATCTCAACGGTAGATTGATTGATAGATCTCACTATCCCAGACCCAACCTGATTGGTTAGACTGAACAAATAAGGGCTATGTGCTTATGACTGCACTACACATGATTTTCAAACATTTTGAAATTACTCGACTAAATAAAAGCAAATAAAAGACAAGCTGCTTAGAAATTTAAATTTCATAAGGATCATAATTTTGCTTACCCGCCCAATGCGTTTTTCTCCATTCTAACCCGTTCAAAAGAAGCCCTATTGGGCGGGAGCCCGCCCAATCTGGCAACACTGTATTTGAGGCAGATTGTATGAGTGGTATGTTGATCAGAAAGTGAGTCACTTTTTCTGAGGACTTTTAAAAATTGATAAGCCCTGTTCATGGAACAGCAGTGGAAATTGAGAGTAATCGTTATATTGCCCTTGCTCTTATTTCATCCGTGACTCATTCATATTATTTCTTCTGTATTCACAGCCCCTGTGTTCACATAGTGCTTTGTTATTATGGGTTTAGCTTATGGTGTGGTTGGATTCATTTGTCTGAGCAATCATGAATAAGAGATGAGAGTTTACCTTTGTTACAGCTTTATTATAATTAAATATAAAAAGGTTAAAATCTCAGTTTTTAAAAATGTAAAAAATCATGTTTTTTTATTTTTCATTTTGTTAGTTAGCTGTTTTTTGTTTTGTTTTTATGCACAATAAAAGGCATGGTTTTTGAAAATTGTTTTTGAAAATAAACTTTGCATATTTATTTTTTGTGAAACCACTATTTAACATAGCTCGGTGTTAAAGCAGATTTAATACAAATAAACAGCAGACAAATAGCAGTTATTGTGCTAAAGAAAAAAAAACATTTTTAATGATAATAATAATCTCTGTATAATAGTGCCTACATGCACAAAAAGGTAAAGTAATGCACTGACACATTGAAAATGTAAATATGTCATCTAGATATTATTAGTGAGTGCAAGGACATATCAAGTTCATCTGATAAACAATAAAAGGCTTTTAGAAAAGTACTCTTGTACAAACAGAACCTACGTTGTTTTTTGGAATTGTTGAACCTGTCAATGTTGAATTTACAGTCAGCCCATTAAGAGCCGCAGTGCAAATATGATATGAAGCTAAGTAGATCTTAAAGGTGGTCCTTTCAAGGACTATAAAAGGCACAAAGGCACAGATTCCATAAAAATACTACATAGGCAACATGAGTAAGATGCTGATTTGTGTAGGTAAGTTGGAAACTTCTGGTGAAGTGCATTTACATTCCTCTTTATAATGTTACATACGTTTAGAATGGTTTGATGTAAATTCATGAAATTCATCAGTAATTTAAACTACATATTTGACTGAAGTCACTTTGACGGATTGTTTTTTAAAAGAAAGAGATTATTTAAATGATTGTATTTGCATTACAGGTCTGGCTCTCCTGCTGCATGTGCAGCTAGGTAGGTATCAGATTTGCATTTCATATACATTACACAGATGTCATGCTATTTGTCCTTACTGATTCAGAAGTTGGTTTCTTGTTCAACAAATACTCAGCAAATACGGTGTAAGCCAGTGCTTCTCTCTAACCGTCTCATCTCCATCAGGATCAACCTATCTGTTAACATGTTACTTCACCAACTGGGGTCAGTATAGACCCGGTGCTGGACAATTTTTGCCAACAAATATTGACCCGTGCCTGTGTGACCATCTGATTTATGCCTTCGCTGGCATGGAGAACAACGAGATCAAGACTAATGACTGGAATGATGATAATTTCTATGAAGAGTTTCAAGCCTTGAAAAACCAGTTAGTATACATCTGAATACTAGAAAAAGCCGTAATACTCACCACAGCCCTCTAAATATTAAACACAATATGTGTTCTGTAGTTCTTTCGAATAGTGAGTGTGCGTGGATTAAACTGTTTAAATAAGCACTTGTATTTTCTTACAGGAACAATAATTTGAAGACTCTCCTGGCTATCGGTGGATGGAATTTTGGTACCCAAAAGTAAGAGTCAAAAAGTGTATAGTATTAATTTATCAATATAACAGGAAATTCATGTTGAAACCCGTACCTCCAAACAATAAAAATTTAAGATCATACATTTTATTATATAATAAGTGTTTCATTAACAGTACCTGGAGTTTATTCTTGGTTTCCATCTTTTATTCAGGTTTAGTGCAATGGTCTCTACCCCAACTAACCGCCAGACATTCATCACATCTGTGATCAACTTCTTGAGGTTGAACGGGTTTGATGGTCTGGACCTTTTTTGGCAGTACCCTGGTTCCCGTGGAAGCCCTCCTCAGGACAAACATCTCTTCACTACGCTGACACAGGTGATACAGCTTCCTAACTAAATGGTGGTCAAGTCAACATAAAACAACATAGTTACAAGAACATGAATGTACACCAACTCTTATCTTTACATACAACAGGAAATAATTGCTGCGTTTGAAGCTGAGAGCCAGTCAATCAACCGTCCCCGTCTTCTGCTGACGGCTGCTGTTTCCGCCAACAAGCCCATGATCAATGCTTCATATGAGATCACCCAGCTTGGCCAGTGCGTAGAGACAATCTAACCTTTTTTTTCCTATTCAATCCACAAACCACTTTTATGCCAAGCGATTATCTTTTCCCTTTGCAGAACTCTTGACTACTTTCATGTAATGACGTATGACTTTCATGGACCCTGGGAGAAGTTTACTGGGGAGAATAGTCCCCTGTATCCTGGTGCAGCAGATCGAAATGGCCTCGTAGACTTTAATGTGGTAAGTTTTTTATTTACAACAACCCTGCTGAAGAAAACAGCATTGCAGCCTTATTTATTTCTCTGGTCATAAAAGCCATGGTCGACAGCCTCACCTCGAACCAACATAGAAATTCAACGGGAACCCATTATGGTTCAATGCTGAAGAAATTTGAAACGTCACTTTATCTTTGTGGAATGACTTTACTTTTAGGATTTCGCAATGAAGTACTGGCAGAGCAATGGAGTCCCGGCTGAGAAACTTCTTGTCGGTTTTCCCACCTTTGGGCGTACTTTTACTCTGACCAACCCGACCAACACCAGTGTTGGGGCTCCTGCTAGTGGACCTGGGCCTGCCGGACCTTTCACAAAACAAGCTGGAGTCTGGGCATACTATGAAGTGAGAATTAAGGAGATGTCACGTAATAAATTAACTGCGACTTTTTGCTTAAATATGAGACTGTAGTTTATTTCAGGCCATCATGCAGAGCTGTGTCTCAGACTGTATGTTTGTTTGGTTCTCAGATCTGTTCCTTTATATCAAGTGGCGCTGCTCAGGCGTGGGATACTCCCCAGATGGTTCCCTATGCATACAACAACCAGAATGTTTGGGTTGGTTATGATGACATCCAAAGCTTCCAAGACAAGGTAACTTCTCTTCTGGTGTAAAATACAGCCACAGAAAAAACTTTTCATTCAATAGGCATGTCAAGATGTGTTGTGGCCATTCCAGTCCAGTGTTTATTTAATTCCAACAAAATCAGAGCTTAGGAGTGACATAAAGTCATCCAACAGCAATGTGAAAGACTAACAGCATGACGAGACACGAAAACTGTAATAAATATTGAGGTTATTGTATTTAATGTTTATTTTTGAACTTCTCCTGAATACATGTAGCCTAGAAATATAACTGTTGTATTTGCTTTAAAATGAATATGAACTTGTCTACTTTGCAGTGTTTGAGGTCCGAAAGAATTCAGAGCATCTTTTCAGTTATTTTGATCTGTCTCTCCAGTTTTCTTTTTCTGCAAATAAATACAAATAAAAGCAATATTTTTATTAGAAATTTGGCAAAAATATTGTCAGTAGTTTACAGAATGTCAGAAATTGCAAGGAAGACAATGCAGGGAGAACCCAATTGCAGGCAGGACTCAGGGATGACAGTGTTAACAGATAATTTATTATTAAACAAAAGAACACTACAAAACAGGCAAAACAAAACCCACAATGGGGAAAACAAGACTGGATAATATTAAACTCAAAACAAGGACACTAACTCACTAGACTAGAAAATAAACACTGGATACAAACACTAAACTAACACTTACTTGACAAAGACACAGGAACAAGGAAAACATACAGGTATATCCACAAGGTATCTTCACAAGGTATATCCACAGCAAACATCAAACACAGGTACAGCTTACAATGCACGAGCAACAAGACAAAGAAACATGAGGACTCTTTATAGGGGAAACAAACAGAGGATGGTAACGAGCAACAGGTGCTGGGGATTAGCACTCAGGGAAAGCTGACGAGAAGAGAGAGGGGCGGGGCCAGAGACGAGACACGGAGAGAGAAGAAATCGTCTCTCTCCCACATGAAACAGAGGATTCTGTATGATTCCACCTCTAGACCAAGAAATACCTGACAAGGTGAGGTGGAATCATGACAGAACCCCCGCCTTAAGGAGCAGCATCCTGATGCTCCTCAAAGGCACAAACAAGACAAGACAGACTTAGACAAAGACAAGAACCAGACAGACATGGTCAACAAGATAAGGGGCATACATGACATGACAACGAGTGGACTCGGGTGTGACAATAAAAATAACAAACAAGGGAGGGGGGGTGTTGGCAAACCAGAGAACATAGGGGGAAGTCCAGAAAGGGTAGGGCTGGGTGGGGAAGTCCTAGCCCGTGGGGGCGCGCCAGAGCACGGAGCCCCAGAGGGCTTAACAGGGGAAGTCCTTGGAGGAACTGTCCTAGTCCCTGGCAGGACTGCTGGGCTGGACCCCGGCTGGAGAGGCTCGGAAAGGCCGGACGGGACCGGCTGGAGAGGCCTGGGAAGGCCGGACGGGACCGGCTGGAGAGGCCTGGGAATGCCGGACGGGACCGGCTGGAGAGGCCTGGGAATGCCGGACTGGACCGGCTGGAGAGGCCTGGGAATGCCGGACTGGACCGGCTGGAGAGGCCTGGGAATGCCGGACTGGACCGGCTGGAGAGGCCTGGGAATGCCGGACTGGACCGGCTGGAGAGGCCTGGGAATGCCGGACTGGACCGGCTGGAGAGGCCTGGGAATGCCGGACTGGACCGGCTGGAGAGGCCTGGGAATGCCGGACTGGACCGGCTGTAGAGGCCCTCGAAGGCCGGACGAGACCGGCTGTAGAGACCCGGGAAGACCGGACGGGGCCGGCTGAAGAGACCCGGGAAGGCCAGACGGGACCAGCTGGAATGGCGGCTGGGCAGCGCTGTCCGGTGGCTGGGCAGCGCTTGGTGCCGGCTGCTGGACCGGCTTGAAAGCCAGCCTCGGGAACACCGGATGCTGGGCAGTACTCGAACGCTTTCCCCTCTTGGGCTTCCTCTTCCGGGAGCGGCCCACAGGGACTGTGGCCGACCGAAGAGAGGCGGTGGGAGACACGGCTAGCTCCGTGCAGGATGAGTCGGACGGGGAGTCCCACGACTGCCTCCGTGGGCGTCTCCCTTGGATGCAGACGGGAGGTGAGTGGGATGGACCGGCGAACCTCACCATCCCAGTGGTCAGCACCTGGTCCTCCGGGACGGAATCCAGGTGGAAGTGGGTGGAGTCCTGGGGGCCACTGCTCGAGAGATTCTTTACCAGGTCCTGGAAAGACCCCTGGATAATCCTCTCCCGTTCCTCCAGCGGAGGAGGACTGACCAGGCCAGCCAGGAAATAGGAGTTCAGCAGAACCTCTGGGAGAAAGCCCCGCCTAGCCAACGACCCCTGTGCATAATTTTCCAGGGTCCGGTCACCCTGGGGAGGAAAAGGGCCATTGCCTTTCTGCACATCATAGATGGCTGACTGCCACCAAGCCTGGGACGAGTTGCTGCCTGCTGGGTTAATTTCTGGCTCGTGCATTCTGTCAGAAATTGCAAGGAAGACAATGCAGGGAGAACCCAATTGCAGGCAGGACTCAGGGATGACAGTGTTAACAGATAATTTATTATTAAACAAAAGAACACTACAAAACAGGCAAAACAAAACCCACAATGGGGAAAACAAGACTGGATAATATTAAACTCAAAACAAGGACACTAACTCACTAGACTAGAAAATAAACACTGGATACAAACACTAAACTAACCTTACTTGACAAAGACACAGGAACAAGGAAAACATACAGGTATATCCACAAGGTATCTTCACAAGGTATATCCACAGCAAACATCAAACACAGGTACAGCTTACAATGCACGAGCAACAAGACAAAGAAACATGAGGACTCTTTATAGGGGAAACAAACAGAGGATGGTAACGAGCAACAGGTGCTGGGGATTAGCACTCAGGGAAAGCTGACGAGAAGAGAGAGGGGCGGGGCCAGAGACGAGACACGGAGAGAGAAGAAATCGTCTCTCTCCCACATGAAACAGAGGATTCTGTATGATTCCACCTCTAGACCAAGAAATACCTGACAAGGTGAGGTGGAATCATGACACAGAATGACACAAAAATGATGTTTTACCTATAAACAGTAAATTCAAAAAAGAGCTTTTGAATGGTCTCTTAATTTTTTCCACTGCTGTTATGTCATTATTGATGACATGGAAGCGGTAAAAATGTTTCTTTCGTAGATTTTGACACAAATCACAACATAATGGTAAATGTGATTTCTCAAAACTAGATTCAGTGGCTGAAACAATACAACTATGGAGGGGCCATGGTTTGGACATTGGATCTGGATGATTTTACTGGCCTTTTCTGTAATGAGGGGAAATTTCCTCTGATCAACACTTTGAAAAGTGGCCTGGAAACTGGAAACCCTGGTAAGAACAACAGCCGAGTCACAAATGTCAATGTACAGACTACGGCCTTAATGAGATGATATCTGTCCTTAGTCTATAGCCCTTTATTTGTATAATTATGTTTCTTATTATTTGGCACAGAAATCATACGTATATTATAATGTAAAATATAATATGTGGTAGGCTATAGGATACCAGTTTTTTATAGCATTTATGCGTTTTGTTGTCTATATGTTGTTCCAACTGTTTCAATTGTTTTCCTCATCTGTAAGTCGCTTTGGATAAAAGCATCTGCTAAATGACTTAATGTAAAAGTAAAATATTAAATTATCATGTGCTTTACAGTAAATGAGGTATTGTGTTGATATTTCTTTGCAGTATATATCTGTTTTCTGAGGACCACACACAATTTTCTCTCTCCCATCAGATTGCAATAACTGTTCCAGCCCCCTACCAGTCACACAGGCCCCTGCTACACAACAGCCTGGAAGTGACACAACTTTTGGAATCATTACTGAAGAGACTACCCCGCAAGAAACCATCACTACAGCATGTAATACTGTTGTAAGCACCCATGAAGAAACTACACCTGTGGGAACCACTATCATGGGAACCACTATCATAGAAACCACCCCGGAAGAAACCACCACTATAGCATGTGATACTGTTGTAAGCACCCATGAAGAAACTACACCTGTGGGAACCACTATCATGGGAACCACTATCATAGAAACCACCCCGGAAGAAACCACCACTATAGCATGTGATACTGTCAGAAGCACCCCTGAAGAAACTACACCTGTGGGCACCACTATCATGGGAACCACTATCATAGAAACCACCCCGGAAGAAACCACCACTATAGCATGTGATACTGTTGTAAGCACCCATGAAGAAACTACACCTGTGGGAACCACTATCATGGGAACCACTATCATAGAAACCACCCCGGAAGAAACCACCACTATAGCATGTGATACTGTTAGAAGCACCCCTGAAGAAACTACACCTGTGGGCACCACTATCATGGGAACCACTATCATAGAAACCACCCCGGAAGAAACCACCACTATAGCATGTGATACTGTCAGAAGCACCCCTGAAGAAACTACATCTGTGGGAACCACTATCATAGAAACCACCCCGGAATAAACCACCACTATAGCATGTGATACTGTCAGAAGCACCCCTGAAGAAACTACACCTGAGGGAACCACTATCATAGAAACCACCCCGGAAGAAACCACCACTATAGCATGTGATACTGTCAGAAGCACCCCTGAAGAAACTACACCTGAGGGAACCACTATCATAGAAACCACCCCGGAAGAAACCATCACTATAGCATGTGATACTATCAGAAGCACCCCTGAAGAAACTACACCTGAGGGAACCACTATCATAGAAACCACCCCGGAAGAAACCATCACTATAGAATTTAATACTGTCGGAAGCAACCCTGAAGAAACTACACCTAAGGGGACTACTACCATAGAAACCACCCCGGAAGAAACCACCACTATAGCATGTGATATTGTCAGAAGCACCCCTGAAGAAACTACACCTAAGGGGACTACTACCATAGAAACCACCCCGGAAGAAACCACCACTATAGCATGTGATATTGTCAGAAGCACCCCTGAAGAAACTACACCTAAGGGGACTACTACCATAGAAACCACCACTATATAATGTAATAATGTCGAAAGCACCCCTGAAGAAACTACACATGAGGGAACCACTACCATAGAAACCACCACAGAAAGAAACAGCACCACTGGAAACACAAGTTGAAAATGGGTTCTGTGCATGCAAAGTCAACAATCCTGTACCTTGATCCACCAACAAGATCCGTTCTACTATAGAAACTAGTTCACATTAAAAACAGTTATGTAACCTAATTTGGCCGTCATTGGCTTCAGTTAATCCTTTGTTATACTGTTTTACTTGCTATATCTATAATAACTTTTAAAATCTCAAATGACTGTAGTATTCGTGATGTTTTAGTGGTTTTAAGTCATTGATTGCTGGATGGCTCTGAATTAAAAAGAAAAGAAAATATATGATTTTGTCTTGTCATTATGTCCAAACACATCTATCACATCTGCAAACAGAGAACATCTAAATCATGTATATGATTATGTCTAAAATATGATTTCCTTCAAATATTAAAAAGACTTTGATCATGACAACAAGAAGATCATAACTTTCCCGCACCATAATTTCTGCCCTCATGTTTTTTATAGACTTTCTGCTATTCAATAAAAATTGTTTTTTACAGTTTATAACTTTTATAAGCAGTTCACCTCTCTTATTATCAGACCGTGTGCTACATAAAAAATATAACTTTTAGCATTTTCAGAATATCTGCATGTGAAGTTAAAATAATGTTCATGTCATGTATGTGTAGTGGCATTGAGCATACACTGACTAAATCTTTAACAGATTTGAACTTAACTCCATGCCGATTATAATATAGGAGTTGTCCATTTAGCATTAGCGTTATCTTGGTTATTACTCTTCTTTTGATTTCAATAAATACTGTATTGCTGTTGGGTTTAATATTATTTGATCTTATCTTTGTGAATCATAAGTTATAATAAGTCATGATAGAACCTTTAAAAGTAAATGAAAGAGTAAATATGTCAGTGGCATTTTAAACTTGTAATGAGAAGTAGCTGCATTAGTGGTAGTTATGTACATACAGTAAATAGCAACAAATAACATCTTTTTTTTGCAGTGCTAATAGTTTACAAATGAGAAGTGATATGTTTTTTAATTAGAAGGTCAATTTGTTAGTAGCTGATCTTTCTGGTAAAATAAAGTATTGGAAGTGGAGTGGAGAAAAGTATTGTGAGTATTTTAATTTATAATAATTTAATTTAATAATTTGGCAGACGCTTTTATCCAAAGCGACTTACAGTGCACTTATTATAGGGACAATCCCCCTGGAGCAACATGGAGTAAAGTGTCTTGCTCAAGGACACACTGGTGGTGGCTGCTGGGATCAAACCAGCAACCTTTGATTTACCAGTTCAGTGGTTTAACCCACTAGACCACCATCTCACACTTTTTAACTCCCAAGAACTTTTGAGTATCTTTATATTGATATGTGTTTTTTACCTTTAATGCTTACATTCATTCAAAATGTTGTTTTCTTACATTTTAAATTGTGCTTTTGAAGGAAAAATGCTCAACATGCGTAAATGGTGTAATTTGTAATGTAAATACAGTTCATCTGACAGTTTAAAGTGAAAATCACACTCCAATATGTGACATCATTGCAATATGATAGCACAATATATAATTTTATACAGAAAAATCCTAGATTTTTTATGTACTCAAGAATTAAAGGTAAAAAGTAAAGAAGTACAATTTTCTTAGTAACAGATGTGCTTGAGTAAAAATATACTTGACTAAATAAAAAAAATTCTTTCCACCGAAAAAACTTTTCCAAAATGTACTTTCCAAAAAATAAACTGCAGGAATGAACAGACATCACTAGAGTCCCTTAAACATTTGAGTGTTACACCCTAATTAGGTGATGTATAAAGTGTTTTTAAGGCAGTTAAATAAGTGTGCAAACACACACTTTTTTGCTTTAATGATAGCATCTGTCCAGCACATGTGCCCAGTCACTTGTGCATACCTTTCTTTATTGGGTACTTTTGGGTAATGCTTATCACATTGTGTAACATTTGATATTTGTCTTATTACAACAGTAAAAGGGATAGGCAAAAGGCTCAATGCAGTACTCCATAATTTGTAAGAGATCATTGCAATAAATCTGTCAACATATGGAATAATTCTGTGATTAATGTAAATGTTTCTAATTACACATTATGATAAGATTTTATTTATTTTAACTTGACACTTAGCAGCAACCTATGTCACAAATATATTACAATGCATAGGCTTTATCATTTTTAGTCATTGAATAGGCAAACAGATTAAAGTTTA
Organism: Triplophysa dalaica; assembly: GCF_015846415.1. NCBI lineage: Eukaryota > Metazoa > Chordata > Actinopteri > Cypriniformes > Nemacheilidae > Triplophysa > Triplophysa dalaica. Next base: position 9,761,301 of record NC_079562.1, on the reverse strand, counting down.
AAAGTGTCAGCTAAACTGTAAGCATTGTTATTTAGCACAAAGAGAGCTTAAATATAACTTGTAAATAGCCTTTAATGGAATTACTCTTGTTCAAACATTTTTGATATGCTCACAATGAATTCAACATGAAAGCTAGGAACTAGTGCAAATATAATTTAAAGCAAAATGAATGTCAGAGGTTGTCCTGTCAGAGAATATAAAGCAGGAATTAACTTTACACACTGTAGTCACAATGATCAAGCTTCTGATTCATGTGGGTAAGAAAAGTCATTTCTTTATTATTTTATATATTAAATAACATTTTTCTGCGATATTTGTTAAGTCTGAATTGCACTACTATTATTTTATTTCATGAATGATCTGACAAGTTTCAGAAAGAAATTGAAATGGTTTTATTATGGGGTGAGAAGTACTGGAATAGTATTTCATACTATGAAAATAATACTATGATACTTTCCTTATTTTCCAGAAAATGTCGAAAAACTGTACTGAAACAGATTAGGCTACTTTTATATCAGTTGCAAGATACTTTTTGGCAGATTTTTACAAGTTTACTACTTATTTCAGCATTAGGTTTAATAGACTGCACATCTTGCGGCTTGATTTCACAATCTTTTTCTTTGTGTTTATTTATTCGTATAGCCTTTGTCATTCATTTTAAAGAAAAGTAAAAAAAATCGTAACTTTACTTTAAACACTTTGTTCGTTTAAAAACAGTTACATTTTTTACTGCTTCTTACACTTCTGTTTGTGTTACAGGTCTTGTTCTTCTGCTGCAGACGCAGCTAGGTAGGTTCCGAATTTCACTTAACGACTTTAATTGTTACTTTTTAAGTACTGTGTATGTAAGACAGATGTCAGGATATTTCTGCTGACTTATCTAAATGTAAATTCCTGCCATGAAGCAGGAATTAAGCTTCGGACTACACACTGTAGAGTATTTTGTTATACAACTTTTACCTAAAATGTTCAGTAATGTTTTATTCTAACTGTCTTCATCAGGCTTGTCTTATCTGTTAACATGTTACTTCACCAACTGGGCTCAGTACAGACCCGACGCTGGAAAGTTTTTTCCATCAAATATAGACCCGTGCCTGTGTGACCATCTGATCTATGCCTTTGCTGGCATGGAGAACAACGAGATCAAGACCACTGAGTGGGATGACAATGTACTGTATGAACAGTTGCAGGCTTTGAAGATCCAGTAAATATACTTCCTTTAGTACAACCAATAAATAAAACAGCAATCTTGTGTCCCTAAACGGGTCTATATAAACTTTATCTTTGTTCTCACATTCTTAAAAAGAATAATAAATATAATTTTGTGTTCTCCAACAGAAACAGTAACCTGAAGACGCTCCTGTCAGTGGGTGGATGGGATTTTGGTACCCAGAAGTAAGAGATCATCAGAATGCATTTTATACTTGTCTTACCTCACCGTCTCTGTCTCTATATTCTTTTTCTCATCAGGTTCAGTACAATGGTCTCTACCCCAGCTAACCGACTGACATTCATCACATCCGTGATCAAGTTCTTGAGGTTGAATGGGTTTGATGGTCTGGACATCGTCTGGCAATACCCAGGTACCCGTGGCAGCCCTCCTCAGGACAAACATCTCTTCACAATCCTGACACAGGTGGGACAGAACTTCTTGATGTCAGTATCATATAATAACATACTCTACACTATGTTATTTCAGCTTAACTAACAATATACAGTAACACACGATTGTATATAGAGTTTGTCCAGTACATGGGTCTGAAAAATGTTAAGAACATTGTTTGAATGGTCTTGCTTGTGACAAATAAACAAAAACAACAGTCCTTAAAGATCAATACTGTATGCACATTATATGTCACATCAGGAAATGACTGCTGCATTTGAAGCAGAAGGCAAAGAAACCAACCGTCCTCGTCTTCTGCTGACCGCTGCTGTTGCCGCCATCAAATCCTTCATCAACTCTGGATTTCAGATTGCTGAACTTGGCCGGTATGTAGACACTCATTGAAATATTCATGTACGATCTGTCATTTTTAGTCACCCTTGTTTTATTTCCAACCCATTTTTTTGAAAAAATATTTTGAAGAATGTTGGGAACCAAACATTGCCATCAAACATTCACTTCTATTGTGACACAAAACTAATCCAAATGAATGGGTGCCAATTAACAACATTCTTCAAAATATCTGCTTTAGTGTTCTGCGAAAGAAAATCAGTCACACAGGTTTGAAATTACATGAGGGAGAGTAAATCTGGACAGAATTTTCATTTTTGGATGAACTATTAGTTTAATTCAATACATAATTTTCTCTTCCTGTAGGACTCTTGATTATTTCCATGTTATGACTTATGATTACCATGGCTCTTGGGATCAGGTGACGGGGGAGAGCAGCCCCCTTTTCCCTGGTCCATCTGATCATGGTTTTCTCAACTTCAATGTGGTACGTAATCCAATGACTTGACTTTGGTGAAACCATGAAAACCAGTGTTGTCCAAATCTGTGATATTTGTCTTTTTAATGTTGTAAGAACTTTTCAATGAACTACTGGAAGAGTAATGGAGTCCCTGCTGAAAAGCTTCTCGTCGGTTTTTCCACCTATGGACGGACTTTTATGTTGGCCAACCCAACCAACACTAGTGTTGGAGCTCCTGCTAGTGGACCTGGGCCTGCCGGACCTTTAACAGAAAAGGCTGGATTCCTGGCGTATTATGAAGTAAGACTTTGAATATTGTTTAGATCATCCTTATTAGAGGCTACCATGCAGTACAATAACTTCTATTTCCATCAGATCTGTTCTTTCCTGGCAAGTGGAGGCAGTCAGGCGTGGGATACTTCTCAGATGGTTCCCTATGCATACAGCCAAAGTGTTTGGGTTGGTTATGATAACATAAAGAGCTACCTGGCCAAGGTAAGGTTTAGTCTAGAATTCTTTTTTGACTGCCCATCCTACCGACATGTCTAAGACAGTTTTCTACCCAGGCTCCTCATTTGGAGTATATATTGTTATGTGACTTATAGTAAGCCACGTTAAAATCTCAGATTTACATTTAAACACTATATGTTAAACAGCTGTATAAGTGTATAAAGTAAATAATACGGTTGTAATTAATTAGTAGTAAAAAAAATTAATATTGAAGATTCTTAAATGTTTGTAGGTCATGTGAAGTAAGTACTTTAGTGACATTTACCTCACTGATAAGATCAGATTTCAAACAGAGCGAAAGATGCCTAAGATGCTTAAATGCCATTACAAACGCAGTGCTTACATACAGTAAAACAAATCTTTATGAAAACATTACAGATACAGTGGTTGACACGAAATAACTTTGGAGGTGCCATGGTATGGACAATGGACCTAGATGATTTTACTGGCAGCTTCTGTAATTTTGGAAGATATCCCCTGATCAACACACTAAAAAGAGGCCTAGGAACTGGGAACCCTGGTATGTACTAGCAACATGAAGGTCATCTGATGGTTAAACATCCTGAACGCTGTTTTTTCCACTGACTGCAAATATATATGTGGTTTTCTTTCTATATCTATTACATAAAAGTTATATACCGATGCTGCCCTTCCAAAACCTCAAATGTCCAAATTTGCTTTTTTAAACATTTTAAATGATCAAATACACATGTTGTCAAAGTTGACAAGTACTCTTTAATACGTTTTATTGGTTAGATATTTGCAAAACCCAGTGACAAACATTAAGGGTGACTAATAATAATGATTTATGGCAAACAATCACAAAATATGGAGAACTGAGGCTTCAGCAGGACAGCAGCAACAAAAATTCATGTTTTGTTATTAACTGTTTTACTACATCAATTTTCATTTTAAAAAGTAACAGAAGTACCTTATGTTTGCACTTTGTCGTATGAATCCTATAAAATGTTTCTCACACCACTGTCTTTTACAACTCCAGCTTGCAACAGTTGTTCTGGCCCCCTACCATTCACCCAGTAACCTTCTACACCTCAGCCTGATGCTGGTAAAACTTGAAGCTCAGAATAAAGCACCAGATGTGAATTTTTGTGCTTATAAAGTCGACAGTCTGTATTTACAAAAAACAACAACAAAATAAATTCTACAACTGCAAATTAATATAAAATATATGTCTAGTAATTTTGTGTGTTATTGTTTTTTGAGGAGGGGGATTAATAAAACATAAAACATAACCAATTTTACAGCCTCTGCAATCTCCAATGCTGAATGATTTTTGTATTGTGATTTAAAACTAATTTGCTTTAAATAAAATCCAAGAAGCTCTTTTCTTTTTTTGTAAACTGAATTTATGTACAGCTTACTAAATCATACATTTTAGTCATAAGCATACAATAGAATATAGTGAATTAAGTTTAGAATAATAATATACATTATGACTTTTACATTTCGTTGTGCAATAAGAGCAATACAAGCACATACAAAGATAATTGTAAACATACAAAACTCTTGCTAAAGGTAGCCAAAAATATCTACAAAAAATACTGTAAGAAATGAGGAACAATCAAAGAAATGGTTGCTCATCCAAAAGCATTGAAATGCTAAAAAATAAAACATGAAAATGTCCTGACGTTGTGCTCATTTTTTCATATTTAAATAATATATGCTGTATCATTGCACACAGTTTCACAAGAAAAAATGATGTTCACTCATTTTCTGTGACCAAAGTTCTTCAAATCCATTAAAATTATAACCTAGTATCACACTTATTTGAGATTACAAATACATTTGGATCAGGCACGACTCTCGTACCATAATGTTCCTTTCTGTGATGCTCCAAGTATGGACCCCAGTCTTCCGTGGGCGAGCAGGCTGATTTGACACGCTGCATAATAAAAGCCATATAATCATGAAAGAAAAAAAAATTACAACACGGCTATGTCATGTACAAGTTTCTATCATTCTTGCAAAAAAATCTTAATTTTGATTTGCAGATATGTAAATGCTGTACCTGCCAGAGGTGTCCGTTAGCTTTGTACACTCTCCAAACTGCCAGTATAGGGATCCATATGAGACAAAATGCAGACAAGCACCAGCCCAGGGAAATGCCCCATTGTGGGTATTCAACCGAGTCATATGTGGGGGGCATAAAAGTATATAGAGACCATCCAAGTATGATCTAATGAAAATAATAGTAAAAAATGTAAAATGTATTTTTATGTGTAGGGTTAACATTACATTCGAAAAGAAATTATAATGTGCTTACAGTTAGAACCACTGGGGTAATAAAAAACCAGCAAGCTCTCCACCATAACCAGAAGAGGGCGCTCTTGGTCCCGATCATCATCTCAATGTCCTTGATGAAACGATTACCACCTGACATTTTCAGTTTAGATATAAAGATTTAGAAATGTATAAAGCAAAAAATAAAGAAGCACTTCGTATTTTGCTAATAAATATTTACCATATAGGAAGGCTAGGCCTATGACTTCCAGCAGTCCTGCAACTAGTAAAATCCATCCAGCACAAAACGTATCGATCAGATTCACCCAGTATATTCCTGCCTATAAAACAACATTTAAGCATGTGTTTCTGTTTTCAGTTTGGATACTACTATGGAGAATCGCTGTTAAATGTTATTTCTTCCATGACTGTAAAAATCTTTGTAAAGTTGATTCGAAGTTCATTCCACATGCCCTTACATCTTTCTAAGATTTTCTCAGTAAATATGAACCAGTGTTCTTAATCAGTGCTGTTCAAGATTCTTTACTTACCCCAGTGACACATGGCAGTCCAAGCAGAAAGAGAAGAATGCAGACCGCTGTGGTAACAAGACCTCGTCTGGACTTCAAAACTTTGGGATAGGCATCCAGAAGGCAGGTGCTGATAACCTCTGTGAACAGATCATTATTCATATCAAATATTTGAGCACTTGTGCTAATATTCACAGGGAAGAAAACAACTTTTGTGACTGTCTTTATAAGCTTTACATTTGCACAGCCCAGGACTTTAAAAAAAATAAAGAATGGTTTCAGAATATCAAAATCTCTTTGCTGTGATTTGACAAATTTTACTATAAAAAAAAGAAACATGCATGTGAATGGCATGCAACACAGTTTCTCGTTCAGTGTTCAAAATATTGTTGATCACTCAACAGTCTTACCTATTCCTGCAAACTGAGAGTCCAGGCCAAGAGTTATAAGCATGAAGAAGAACAGGATTGACCACAGGGGTGATATAGGCAGTTTAGAGAGACCATCAGGGTATGCAATGAAAGCCAGTGCAAAGCCTGAAACACAAGTTTGAGCATACATTTTTTCCAAAATTGACAAAAAATCTAAAGATGAACTCACATTGTATGTAAACACCAATAAGATTGTTTAAAATGTAATATTATATATTATTATTTTATTTTATTATGATTTGTTTTCTTACCACACACTTCATTGGTGCATTTCGTTTCAAAGAAAAACATTAAGAATTTGGTCCAACTCTAAAAACTTTTTAAACCCTCTTATGTTGTTCAGCCCCTCCAATCTAACTACATAAAAACTACATCCAGCACTCTTCTCATTGTTACACATACCGTTCCATACTGACTTTAAATCACAATGCATTTTGATTTCAAATATTACCCTCATCTGCAACTTCTGACACCGGTTTCTTATAGATGTGTGCCATGTGTCCGAGGATGGAGAAGATCGCAAAGCCAGCAAACACGCTGGTGGCACAGTTTGTAACACACACTATAATGGAATCTTGATAGCAGTTGTTGTAAAATTTATTGTAGGATGACATAGCCATTAAACCGCCCCAGGCAATGGAGAGTGAAAAGAATATCTGAGTCGCTGCGTCCTTCCAAACCTGTGGTTTAAAAGGGGACTAAATTAGCTCCTTGATAATATGCCCACACACTATTAGCAGTGAACATGAACATTGAAGTTTAACTGAACCTCAGCCTCGCCCAGTTTGGTGAAGTTGGACTGGGAACCGATGTAGTACTCGATGCCATTTCTCGCTCCCTCTAGTGTGGCACCGCGGATCAGCAGAATGAAAAGGACGATGTAAGGGAAGGTAGCTGTGAAATAAACAACCTGAAATATACGATTGATCAGACATACACGTCTGTGAATATTAAACTCGGATGGCAGGTAGAATTTTAACATAAAACATGACACACTTTATATTTAAGACAGCATTTTTGTCTTTAGTGAAACATTGACTGTAAATCATAGAAAGATTACTGAGGTGAAACACTAACCTTCCCAGAGGACTTGATGCCTTTGAAGAGAGCTGCACCGACTATTATCCAAGCCAGCAGTAGACAGAGGGCCAGATGCCAGACGATGGGCCCCGTCTCATCCATGCTGCTTGTGCGCTGAAGAGCCACTTTACTGAGAAAAGATCAACCAGTCACAGAAAATGTTTAACAAAAACATGGAAAACACAAACATAACAAACACACAGTGCCAGAATATAAAAGCACGATGCAAGCGGCTTGTAATAAAAACATAAATATGTAGATAAATAATCTGACATTATATAATACATTGTTTTCTCTTTGGCAGGTAATTTTGTATCTGGTAACAAATGTCAACTTACTTCCAATATTGCTCACTAGGGCTCTGCCCTGGGACAAAGCCATCCTGGCATGTTTGATTCTCAGCAGTCATATTCAATGAAACAACGCTAACGTTGTAAACAGTAGAATTACAACATCCTATTAGGATCAGATAAACAATTTATCATTTGTACTTTTATGCAATTTTACAATACTTCCGTTCTATGAGGAACTTGATCTAACAATTTAAAGTCTTATCATTAAGCATAGGAAGTTTCCATTAAGGAAATGTCTCACATTGTTTGAAGAGAAAGGAAGAATGCCCTTCAAAACTAGTTCTGCTGGAAAGATTTAATTGTCTGACCACAAAGCCCTGTAACCTATGACTTTACATGACAAACCTATTTCAGTTGCATTGCAGCTCATCTCTGAAGACCCACTCCAGGGAAGTGGATATTGAAAAGATGCAAAAAGGTAATAGATGCTGTATGCAATGATGACATTATAGTAGATGGACAGAAATGTGCTGACCAGCATCATTGTGATACCAACACCTAAAGAATCAATAAAATATACAGTAAGACAAGTATCTTATTTCAATTGTTTAGTTTGAAGATAAAGCCATTCAAAACAGACTCTACATACTCTATTGAACAATAATGTTTCCTGAGGCCATATTCAAGTGTGCAGTCTGCATAATAACTAGATATGTGTCTGCAGAATGTTTTAAGTGTGTTTCAAGGTCACTTTGGTACTTCAGCGAATTAGCCTTGAGACATTTGCTGCCACCTCAACGTGTGTCTGAATACTTCATTTTATTTTTGTTGCAACTTTCCGACTATTGTGCTGATAGTGATTGTTAGCTATACTAACCTTGTAGTATAGGCACAGCTTTCCAGGCATTGATGGGACCTTGGCTGCAAAACTGTCCAAATGAGCTTTCCAAGAAGAATAGAGGAATGCCAGCAACAACCAACATGACGGTGTAGGGAATGAGGAAAGCCCCTTTTTTAGTTAAAAATATGTAGTGTCAACAACAGAGGTTTATTATTATATATAGGATTATGATAAGGTATGCCACAGTGCAAAATATTTGTATCAAGATTTGTCAAGTATTATTATCTCAGTCTTGTTTTCTAGTAGAAAGCTCAAAAATCCTTTAAATCTTTACACATTTAATGATAAGGTTTTCTTTTAAGAAACAAATATGTTTTTTTGTAAGATCTGTTATTGAAACTAGAAAATAATATTTAAAACATAAGGTGAAAAAAAAACTAGTTTAAAAATAAGTTTATGTTTACATTGTTCACATCCCATTGTTAAATAAGTCAAGAAACACTTTTACGAATTTATGAAAAACACAAAAATACAACTCCATTTGAACGATAGAGCAAGGTTAAAGGTCTATTACCTCCTCCATGTTTGTATGCCAAGTAGGGAAATCTCCACACATTGCCAAGACCTACTGCATAGCCAATCATAGAAAGCATGTATTCTCTTTTACTGCTCCAATTCCCTCTGTCAGCGTTTTCATCTTCTGTTCCAACATGAGATTCTTTCCTCTTAGGTTCATTGTTTGTCTGCAAAAAAAATTAAAACAAAAATGAATCATTGGCTAGTAAATGAATCATTAATAATGCACTTTCTCACTAATGTAAAATAAATGTGAGGTAATATGAATTAAGCCACTATTATTATTACCTGGTCGCCTGCAGATGAGTTTTTAAATACTATGTCCGTAATGTCACTTAAATTGCATTTCCTCATTCTTCAGGTCTGAAGTGCAGCAGGTAAAGTGAAGAATTCACCTGAACAAGAAAACTTGAACTGCCCTGGCTGATGTGGTCTTATATACTGTATGTCACAGACTCCCGCCTCAGTAAACCGACCAAACCCTCAAAACCCCCCTCCAAACCATACACCATGACAAAACATCAAATTTAGAGTTTTCGTACAGTAAACATTGCTACTAAACTGCACTTAATGTCAGTTTGTGTGATTAGTTAAAAATAGGTTTAGTTAAAAGTAAATTTACCTCCACATTTAAGTGTATACACTTCTTCTCAAAAGTTTATACACAGCTGATCATGCTGTATTTTTATACTATTTTTCACATTTGTCTAAGTTTTCCATATTAGTGTTTACGATGGATCTAGAATATTATACCGAATGTTAAACTTTAATGAATAGAAATCACTCTTTTGATGCTTGGGAGTGACCCAAAAAGGCTAAAAAATACCACTTTTAGTTTGTCGTGACAACCCTGTATGATATAAAGCATGAGACATATTGATACATCCAAAGCATTTCCAGATTATTTTATCAGTAAATACCAATTTAGGGAAGTAACAAAAAAAACGTCATAGGAATGTTTTCTGATAGGACGTGATAGAAGAACACGCTTAACTGTAAAATCAAAGTTCAATTCATAGTAGTATTAAAACATTGTTTTTTAAATAACTTGTTCATCATGTTCCACTGATTAAGCTATTAATGCTCCACACAATTCACACATTCTGCTGTTTAGTTGATCAATCAAAGTGGTGGAAAGTTGACATGTGATGTGCAAGGCTCTTGATACGTTATCGCAGTAAAAAAAGCGAAATATCAGGACACAAGAAATGGACAAAAGATTCTGGGAACTAATCACTTCCCCGTTGTTTTAGCTGCTAAAAAGTAGATTCCAAACCCTTATTGACATTCCACAGACTTGTCTCAATAGCCAAACACAGAGTGATGGAGAGCAAACATGAGAGCTTTGAGCACAACAGGCGACATTAACTATTAACTAAAAAGATTGATTTAAACATCTATAAGTCGCAAATAAGGAAACTAAAATAAAAAGCAATATTCACAACCTCAACACCTCTCCTGTTGTTAGACTGCTCATGTACTAATCAGCAGATTATACTAGTTTACTAGCACACTTGTAAGTATAGGTCACGGGACGTGTACAACAACATGATGTTATTGGCCAAAACTATGAGGACTGTCATTAAGTGCTTATCAGGTAATTACAGGTAAAAAACAACAACATCTTCAACGGCTGTGTCTATGTGAATACACTGAATGTATGAAAGAGCTGAATCAGATAAGCGTAATGCTTTGCTTTATTCATGTTCCAGATGAGTTCATTTAACATCTGCATTTTAATTCCAATGTTTCAGTGAGTCACATATATAATCGCTCATAAAAAGATTGTTTGGGTTAAAAATATGATTCCTTTCTTTCTCTGGTGTATGGTAATGTGTTTGATATTTTCTGTTACAGTACTATCTTAGCAGTCTCCTACTTTTATAAAAACATATTTGAACTACATTTTGAAAATTGTTCCCAATGCAAGTCCTCATGATCTTTTGTAGAAAGTTACAACAGCACCCTTAAAAGGATTCGCCGTATATTTTTCCATAGTATTATTGAGATAATGAAGGGGTGGATACTGTATTACTAATAAAGCGAGTGAAGTTGCTAAAGTCAGTGTCACTTGTCGTTAACATTTTTAGCTCATGCGGGATGACACACTTAATACGCGGTTATGAGTTGTTAACATAATTGTCACACTAGGATGTCATAATCACACAGTCACAAGTCGCTTGATCATGTTTCCACATGTGATGTGTAAGAACTGCAGGCTGTTAAAACACATGACTGTGTATTCTTAGGAATTTTGCTAATTGTGTTACATTAATAGGTAACTGATTGATGTCATAATTTAGGAGGACACGAAAGTTACACTTGACTCCTTGTTCTCAGAAAAATGTTCTTCATGCTAGAATATATCCGCACGTATTTGTAGCATGTGCTGATTTTTCAGTACACATTGAGATGAAATTTTAATGAAATAAATGTTTAATTTAGGAGATGGAGGAACAATACTGTACATGTCTGTGTTTAGATTTTCTGGTGTGGACTAACATATTGTTTATTTCTAGGCATATTCTAGGCCAAGCCAATTCAAATATAAAAAGATTTCTTCTTGTGAGATACATGATTTGTTTTGTTCACAAAAGGGACATTTTAGAAAATAAAATATGGCAGCTTTATTGAGGCCGATGAAAGATCTTCAGGTATATTTAAACACCGGGACATTAGGCTACATACAACATGCATTAAACTGATTACAAAAATAACAATTCAGTGTTTATCTTTTTTACATGTTTAAAATAGAGATTACACATTTTAAACTGCATTCGTTTTAAAACAATGAGAAGCAGAACATTTCTTGCTTTTTCTAATGATCATAACATTATAGAATCAGTTAGTTTAGTTAAAACCTTCTGTATTCAGTTCCTACTTCTGTTTCATAGGTAGAATAAATACTCACAGCACTGTTCAAAATTGTTTCCTGAACAGATCTGAACCCACGCTGTAAACACCTAAAGTAAATCAAATATAAAGCAGACTGCAATTTCCATTTTAGTGCTTGTCGTCTTATAAACGTACACATAAAATAAAGCACAAACTTATATTCAAAATGCTTAGATGAAAATACACAGGCTTTAGATATCTTTACAGTGGATTTCAATTTCCTAGTAAATCTCTCTCTTTCCATTTTCGAATTTGTGTGTCTCTTCGAAGTCCACAGGAAATTACATTCCTACAAAATCCTGAAGCACTTTAAATTCATGTTAAAAAGAAACTTCACAGCAATGACATGCCACTTTGAGATATTAAATGATGGAGGAACACAGTAGAGCCCCCTTCTGGATGGCAAGTGACATTACAGGGCAATATCAGAAGCAAGGCGAAGGCACAGGGCAGCTTCAGTGGGCATGTCTCCAGCACTGATTTCATTTCCCTCCAGCCGCAGCACTTTCAGCTTGGAAAAGTTCATAATGTCTACCACACTGCAGAAACTTCCCAATGTAAACTCTGAAAAAGAAAAAATACACAATTGTAACATTTTTATTAGGGGGCCAGTCATTTGAAGATAAGAGAATTTTTGTTCCTTATACCTTCTTGTTTTAAACATTAATTAAAAAAATGTATTACATGTTGTTCAGTATATGTCATTGTGTTAAAAAATGTAGTTAAATTGCCAGCTTGTAAAGTAATTATTCGAAAAATCTTTATCTTTTAATGCGGAGATGGACCATGCTTAAGCACTTTACTCTCAGGTAGTGTTCGTACTTTGGGCATTTTTTTACGGTAATAAATAATAAAGCGTATATCATCATTTCTACTACATAAAATTTCTTAAATGCATGTTGTTTATTAACTTTAATACTTATGCACAGTAAAAAAAATACCTTTTAATACAAAATACAAGATGAAATTTTAGAAAGAGTTTAAATGTAATTGAATTAAATTAAGTAAAAAGATTTTTTTTTTTTTATGAAATGTAGTGGAGTAAAAAGCAGGATATACCCTTAAGTGAAACTTTTCAAAGGAAAATACACTGAGAAAGTACAGATACCTGACGGAACCAACATGGCGAATTCCATGTTAGATAGAAATAGTAATAAAAACATAATGCTTCACCATGTAAGGTCTTTATGCACCTCTGAAGACAGTTTCCTATATAACATTGCATTTCTTGATCCTCCAAAAAAATACACATTGAACCTCTAACAAATGAAGTTAAATGAATCCCTTCTGACATCGGTGTGTTAAACAGCCTAAATGTCTTCAAAGTTAAACTGTACCTTTGATGTGATTTGCCTGGAGATAGAGATGCTGCAGACTGCTACTAACAACAGGAATCCTCTCCAGCTTGTTAAAAGACAAATCGAGCTCCACCAGACCGCTGATGTTAAAGGTGTTTTGGGGGATGCCTTTATCTGTAAGCGCATTGTGAGAGAACCGGACATACTGCAGGTTGATGAATTGGCTGAGGAAGTCAGCAGGGATTGCGTCGATTGAGTTTGACTCTAGGTAGAGTTGGTGAAGCATCTCCGGAAGACCATCTGGAATCTTCTTCAGCTGATTGCTGCTCGCGTCCAGCAGAGTTAAAGACTTGAGGCTTTTTAAGCTCCCGCTGATTTCCTGCAGGCCGTTGTTATGGAGCAGAAGAATGGTCAAATTCTCCATCCCCTCAAAAGCATTAGGGGACACTTTGGCGATGCTGTTGTGATTGAGACGAAGGTCGCGCAGGGAGCGGGGTAGGTTGGACGGCACCTCGGTTAGGTTGTTGTTGCTCAGGTACAGGCGATCCAAGTTAGCCAGTTTAGAAAACACATTGTTGCCCACAGAGTTGATATGGTTCTCGTGAAGTATAATCCAGACTAGGTTGGTGGCATTACCGAAAGCGTTGTCTGGGACAGAGGTGATCTGATTGTGTTGCAGGTACACATACTTCATCCGAGACGGGATGTACGGCATTCTTTTTATGTCGCGGTTGTCACAGTACATGGCCACTGGGAAGGTTGGAGGGCAGTCACACTCCTCTGGACATTCTCCCCCGGTGTTGTCGGCCTGAAGAGAGGCATAACCACGACTGTGCAAAGAGGCAAGCCAATGAAAGGGATCTCTGTTCTGAGCCAGCGTGAAGTTCACGAGTCCCGATGCCAACAGGAGAGCAATTAGTCTCATTGTAACAGAGAGAGGAGACTCTATAGACAGATGTACACTTTAATATTCATGGATTTCTAATGGGGAAGGCAATATGAACATTCTGTCATCATTTACCCAACCGCATGCTATTCTACACCTTTCTTACCTTTCTTTCTTCTGCAGAGAAAAAGATATTTTGAAGAATGTTGGTAACCAAACAATATTGGACCCTAATGAGTTCCACTGAATAAACACAAAAGACATTTCTCGTAATATCTTATTTTGTGTTCCACAGATGAAAGAATCATATACAGGTTTTAAAAGACATGATGGTGCATAAATGATGACAGAATGTTTATTTTTAACTATCCCTTTAATAACTTAAAAAAATGGCTTAAACCAACTGAGAAATGTTCAAAACTCCTTTAAATGTAGCAGTTTTGAGCAGCTAATATGAGCCCAAATCTCTTATGATAAAAACAAAAGAACAGTATAACTAAAGTTTAGTATAAATAGTATAAAACAGAAATCATTTGTGTTTAGAATATATAGAAACAGAGCAGTGTTACATAAAAACTCAAAACCTTAAGGAAAATCTCACATCACCGCAAAGAAAATGTTGAAGAGTAAACAGCACTGTGAGCTTTTCCTCTCAACTTTTCCACACTATTCTGAAGTCTCCAAATGATGCAAGATGCAATATTTCATAAATGAATAAGTAAATAAATAAATAAATCCAACATTAACCAAATCTTCCATTAAAGGTTTGAGCATCACACCTACCTGATCAATATGAAGGCACACCCCGTCTCTTTGTCCCACTGCGAGTCTCTGTAGCAATATGGAGTCGGTTTGGCAAAGTCGGCAACTATACCCTCTCCCCTGCAAGCATTTTCCTCCACCCTCCAAAAGCCCCCACTGAAACCCCATCCAATTACAGAGGACTTTCTTCTTTCAATCTCAAGTCCATTTTTCAGCAGCGCTGAATGGCTGGTCTCGATCACTCCCAGCTGTGGAACATGTTAGGAACATCTGTTTCTGCAAACATCAAGCTTTTCTCATCAAGGAGAAAGTGTCCCACATCATGAGACAGACCTATGAACACAAGAGTCCATCAGGAGTTGTACACACAACTCATACAGTATTCTTTAGGTCCATCCAACAGAGAAGCTTGAGTAACAGATGAGCTTTTTCCCTTGCCTGGTGAAGATGTGGCAATACCTTAGATCATTTCTATTAGAAAATATATATATAGACAGTATTTTTTAATGCAATCTTTGTGAATCGTTTGCAGATTTAAATCTTAAGAAATGATTATTACTGTTAAAAAAACTGAACACTCAACAAACATTACATGTAAATAACAGTAAATAAACTCTCATTTCATCTGTTTATTTTCTGGGTTTCATATCTTCTGTCCATGTATCTCCAGGCACTCGTGATGATGAATGCCAGGGTCTCCTTCTCCCGAGAGGCCTTACTGTGTGATCTTTGATGCCTGCTTGGAGCCAGCTGGTTTAAGGTAAGTAGATCTATCGTATGCTAGAGGTGCTGTGCTTCGGACAAGACATAAAGCCTGACGGCTCCATGATCTGACAGCTCCAGCTCCAGGCCTGAATATACCATTACAGTAACAGGTTTTAGGGGATGTCAGAATTTTTCTTCATTTTTTGAAGATGTCCAGGGATGAGACACATCTAATTCATAAGTGGCTGAGCTGTGAGCAAACGCTGTAGTTCACTTTTAGGTAATTCTACAATCTGGCCTGCTTTAAAGTTACAATTCAAAGATCATACAACAGAAACTTAATTAAAGCATTTAAATTATCGGTCAAATGCAGTTTAATAGTGTGAATGCAGTTTAAAGGAGTAATTCACTTCAAAATTTGCCCCCATTGACATTCCATAATAATTTTTATTCCTATATGTAAGTCAATGGGGACAAAATATGAAGTGAATGACTCCTTTAGGTTTAGTGGTTTATAAGAAAAAAATGTTAATAAAAATGTTTTCTCTGAAGAAGTGTATTGTAGTAACATATTGTTAGCTGGATAGCTTCAATAAATTCAGGAAATATCAAATAATACGGGTTAAATATGGTCAAATTATCCTTTGTTGGATTGTTTTACATTAGATTAATTTAAACCATCTGTTAGGTTTGTCCACATTTAAAATCAAAACATTTATTTTACTAAATTCAGTTCACTTATTTGTCACATACACAACGTAATACAGTGTAATATATTTTCTTATATTTCAGTTACCATATTGCTTCAGAACATTGGTCGGTTTTATGACTTCATCACTCATGTTTTTGTTTTTACCCTAACCGAATGCCCAGAATGCACTGGGGCTTATCCCAGAGGGAGATGAACTCAGCATCAGGAAACACTTTACATTCCTGACATCCTTGTCGCCTCTCCTACTGATCTCTTCAGGTATGAGACTGAGGCTCTTTGAACATTAGTGTGATTTTTGATTTAGCGCACAGAGGTCGAAAATCACAGGTGACTTGAATCACTTTTAGATGTGTTGTCTCACATTATCTTGAGTGACTGCCCCGTCTGTAAATAAAGACAGAAAGCATTAGTGATCAGTGGACTGTAGAAGACTTTGCCGAATACCATTATTGCTCCTGTTACCTGTATGTATGACATATCGCTTATTACTCCCTAAACTCTGTGTAAGTCACTTTGGATAAAAGCGTGTGCTAAAAGACTAAATGTAAACGCTTTGTTAAGGAAAATAATTGACTAATAAATTAGTAGGTGTCCATACATTTCAGTTGTGCCTAGAACACTACAGATTGTAAACTACAATGGCACGTAAGTAAAATATCAAGCGTATGGCTTCATTTCTGGCAGGCACGCTAGTCAAGCTTGCTCAGCTGATGTCATCAGGTGCAGCTAATCATTGTCAACCAATGGTGAAACAACACATACTAAGCCACATCCACACGAAGCCAGAGCATTCTCTATCCAATCTTTCATTTCCCTTTTCACGGGGTCGACGTACACACGAAATCGCTAAACCGACTCAAAATGATGTAGTATGCCAAGTCAGTTTGTGGTGCTGTAATTCTTCTTCAGAGATACACTAAAAACAGAGAAGATTTGGAGCATTCGCATAAACTTTGCGCGCTGGGGTACATGACATGATCATTTTAGATAATAAACAGATCAGCTGTACACACGAAAATGCAAAGGTGGGCGTTTCCTATTTAAGTTGCCTTCTTATTGCTCTTCTACGGCATTTTAAAGGGGTCATTGACACGGCTAAAACAAATGTTATCATGATATACATGATTTAAGGTTAAAAAATGCTGTATTTTCCATTAACCGTGAATGTTTGTATCTCCTCTTTGCCCCGCCTCTCCGAAACGCTCAGATTTTTTACAAAGCTCATCGCTCTGAAAAGCGAGGTGTGCTATGATTGGCCAGTAAACCAGTCCATAGTGAGGCGTTTCAGGCAGGTCTGGGGGAGCATTAGCTTTTATATAGAATGCATCTTTTGTTGTGACACTGTAATTTTTGCAATTTTACATGTCTAATACATGCATGGGTAATATTAAAATGCACCAAAGACACTGAAAAACACATATTCGTGCCATATGACCCCTTTAATCCATGCCAAAACCCAACGCAATCCTCAAATCCTCCTCATCTGACTGATGATGTCCTTTTAGTATATTCATTTAGCATATCACTAGTGCGCAAAGGATATATATCCCTGTTTTGAAAATTGTTCTAGTTCCCCATGGGGGGGATTATTATTGCTGCACTCCTGCTCTGTTTGTGGAAGCCGCAATGGACAGGCAGAGAGTTTGTACGGAACAGTTTAATTTCTCCATCCTTAAATATTGCTGTTGTTCAAATATTTGAGAGTGATCCTGACAGAAGTCCTTTTTAATTGGTCTAACTGGTGTATGGATTATTTCAAGAGAACACAGTCATGACACTCTTTGTGTCATGATAGAGAGTGATGATAGAGACACAGCTCCCTCTAGTTATCGGTTTAGGGAAAAACATGTGAGCTAAGACATGACTCACACTCAAAGTCAAATGATCTCACCAAAAAATACCCTGGCCATACTGGCTGGAACTGATCAATAAGCTTTATAATACTAGAGCTGTCAAAATGATCCATGCAGTGTTGAGCAAAAGCAAAAGATGTTCAGACAAGTTCCTTGTACATACAAGCCAATATATTTTCAGGAGGATCTGGCAAAACAATCATCTCCTTCCTTCCAGTTATGTACGCATGGCTTGGCATGGTTGCTACCGCAGACTGCAAACCAAAAAAGTGGCACAAAGCACTCAGTCATAATGTGCCAAGAGAGAAACAGGACATGTAACATCAGCATATGCTCATAAAAATGCAAACACACCATACACATGTAAGCAGTGTTCGAGCTGGAACAATTTATGCTGACTGAGACAGAATTAAGGCGTAAGCAGCACGGGAAATTAAGAACATGGGTATAGAGGAGGAATACTGTACGCTGAATGAGATCCAGACGCTTAAACGGATAGTTTACCCAAAAGGAATATTCCGTCACCGTTCACACAATCACCCTGTATACATGTCTTTGTTCTGTTGAACTCCAAAGAAGATATTTTGAAGAATGTAGGAATGCAAACAGTTCTATGGCACCTTTAACTAGCATTTTATTTTTTTCTTACTATTGTAGTCAATGGTGCACCAGAAATGAAAATGGCTAACATTCTTCCAAATATCTCCTTTGTGTTCAGCAGAACAATGAGATTTATACAGATTTGGAACAACTTGAGGATGAGAAAATGATGACAGAATTGTTATTTTTGGGTGAACTGTTCCTTTAAGATGTAACTCTATAGCATCTGTTACAGCAATAATGAAACGTAACAGCAAAACTTGCATGTCTACAAGGGTTGATTTTGTTGTTGATGGAAGGTGTCTCTGGCAACACTGCCTGTCAGGTCCCAAAGTAAAGTAAAAAATAAACTACTGAAGGATCTTAATTTCCTTCTGTTTATATGGAAAAGAAATTCGGCAGCCAGTGGCACACTCCAGGGTTTGAGAGAACACAATAACAAAGACATCCCCTTCAAAAAAAGTCCAGACTCAAAGTAATACTTTCAGAGTGAAGTCAGTGTTTATGAAAAGTTACATGTCTAGCCTTCAAAAAGATTTTAAAAGACTTTAGGAAGATGTTTTGAATTTGGCCTCAGGCTAAAGACTGCAAGATAAATTATGAATCTATAACTGAACTATAGAACCCACTCTCACAACTTTAGCTTACTGAATATGACATCTTTTTAAAAGAAAACTGTTTACCAACATTTTTTTTTAAAGAAAACAGGCAAAAACATTTTTGGACATTTGTTAGTTGTTAAACTTAGTGGAAAAGCTGTAGTTTTGCAGGACACTGTGTATCTTAAACCAAATGTAACAATAATAATACTATAACTGTAAAATAATTTATGGTAAATTGTATTATTAAAAAATATATATAAATATATTACACTAGACCAAAAGACACCTTTTCACAGACAATGGTTTTGTGATTGTTATGGTTTACTTGAGTGCTAGGGGGCACTCTGACATCAAACCTCCATAGACCAAAACATTGTCTCATCAGCATGGAGGGGCTTTGAAGTGTCTGGAATGAATCTCTCTCTCTCTCTCTCTCTCTCTCTCTCCTCTCTCTCTCCTCTCTCTCTCTCTCTCTCTCTCTCTTTCTTTTCTCTCCTCTTGGTTTCACCCTGTAACACTCAGATGCAGATGAACAGGGTCTGTTTGGCTCCCCAGGTTCCCTCCAGTAACTGTAATCAAGCTCTCTCCTTCAGATGTTACGGGGCATGTTTGCAGAGACAAAATAATATACAGTTAAGCATTCTCCCCTTTCTAACATGTTGTCTCGATGATGTGCAATTACAGGTAATCAGTTAGCGTCCTCGGGGCTGTATATATATATGCATAATATATGATTCTGATCAGCTGAACACATCAAGTTTTTCAAAGAAGTTTTAATACATGTTAACGACATTATTTGGTGTACATTAAAAGGGATAGTTCACCCAAAAATGACTCACTTTCTTGCCATTTCAAATCTGTAACACTTTCTTCTCCAGCACACAAAAGAAGATATTTTGAAGAATGTTGGGAACCGAACAATTCACCCATTCACTTCTGACACAAAAAAGTACCACTATTGTTCGGTTATCAACATTCTTCAAAATATCTTCTTTTGTGTTCTGCAGAAGAAAAAAAATCATGCAGGTTTGAAATGACAAGAGGGCATGTAAATAACGGGCATGTAATAATGTGACTACAACCATGATGTTTTCCCCTTTCATAGAAATACAAATCAAACTTTTCATTTTTGGTTGAACTTTTCATTTAAGATGAAGAGGGCTAAAATCACAACAGCATTGACTGTAAAGACTACCCTTTTACTTTGTCAGCACACATGTTTCTAACAAATATTGTGCAGTGTGGTTGGACTCCAACCATAAGCTTCCGAGTTGGAAAAAAACAAGTTCGAGTAAGTGTATGAATGGAAAGTAAAGCAAAGCACTGGGGTACTGGCCATCGCTGAGAGAGGAATGTTGCAGTAGCTGGGTACAACTCCTCAGGTTATCTCCACAGACGCCATGCAGTGTCCCGTGTAAACTGCCATACGGATCGTCTCGACAAATCTGCCGCTCCAGACGCTGCTAACTTAAACTGGCTGTGGAAGAAGAAAGGTATGCACATTCCTTCTACATATGATAAAGATGTTTCATTGTGGCATTATAGCCTCTTTACTTGTGAGCAGTATAGCCTCTTGTGTTTTATTAAACAACTCTGTTAACTTTTTGAGCACAAGCAACATAACGGTTATATAACTTAAGTGCAAGTAATGAACATTATAAATGTAAATCATTAAACAGAAAACCTATTATTAACACTTAAAATAAACAATCATATAAGATCATCTTGGCATTGCTGCAGTTTTGGCGAGGTTTAAAAAGCATTTTCCTACTTGAATGATTCGAAACTGCACGTGTGAGAGCTTTTATTTTTCAAGATGACAAACGACTCCTTAGCAGTTTCAATAATAAACTGAGCTTCATGATGTCATCGTAGACTGTTTTTGTTTATTTCATGCAGACAGGCAGACGAATGGATATCAGGTCAATTCTTCTGGTACTTTCAGTGTGTGGGCCAGCTTGGGCCTCCACAGTGGATTTGGATGACTTTGGAGGTGTGCCTCTCTGGATAAATCGTTTTTTGGGAGAGCCAAGTGTGTTGACTTTAAAAGAGCGGATGGAACCAGGATGGTTTCGAGCAGTAAATTCCCAAAGCTGTCCCCTGGATTGCGACTGCCCGATTCAGTGGCCGACCGCGCTTTATTGTGAGCACAGGGGCCTTGATCATATCCCCACCGGCCTTCCAGCCCGTACACAGTACCTTTTCCTCCAGGGGAATAACATCAGTTCCCTCGGCTCCAGAGAGTTTGCCAATGCCTCCAAACTGCGCTGGCTGATTTTGGATCGCAACCAGCTTCTGAGCGAGCAAATCGATAACGCATTGTTCTCCAATCTGACCAATTTGGTAAATCTCTTCATAAACAAAAATAGCTTAACAGAGGTGCCAGCTGGACTTCCTAGCAGTATTAAGCAGCTACGACTTGCATATAATCGCATTGAAAAGATCTCCTTGGGCGTTTTCCAAAATCTGGGAAACCTAACCGTACTTCTATTACATGGCAATCGTCTGAAGACCATTGAGGAGGGTGACTTTAAAGGTATTGTTTTCATAGTTATATAATTGTAATAAATGACCACAATCTCTCATATCATATCATAAAATTCTTGCATAAGATAAAGTCTATTAAAATATAAAATTGTCTAAAAACAATGTATTAAAAACAAATACTTAAAGCGAATCTGTAATTCCATTCTCTTATGTCTATGTGTCACAATATTCACCAGGTCTGGGAGCCCTCAACATACTGGATCTCAGTCACAACCTCCTGGAAACTTTTCCTAAAAGCCTGCCCCCATCTGTCCAGCAGCTTTATCTGTCAAACAACTCGCTGACCGGCCTGACCGATGACAGCCTTCAGGGTTTCAACAGACTCCAATACGTACGGCTCGGACACAACAAGCTGAAGAACGAAGGTTTGGAACCTGACGCCTTCAACCTCACATCTCTGGTAGAGCTGGATCTTTCCTATAACCAGCTGACCGACATCCCTACAGTTCCCATAACCCTTCTGTACCTTTACCTGGAGGTCAACCACATCCAAGGTGAGTGGATGTTAGAGCTGTTAACAAGACAAGACAGACCACAGACTTAGACAGTTTACTTACAAGACAGACCACTTTAGAAAACGTAAACAACACTGGTCCAAAAGAACTTCCTGTTTCAGATTTTTAAACATTGCGTGATTGAACGGAATGCAACAGAACATTTATAACCAAATAAAATGTTCAGTGACTATATTTAAGATTTAAGCATTTATGTAAGATTTAAATAAAATAAAAAGATGAAACTGGAAATTTGGACCAGTGTTTACATCTTATGAAGTGAGGAAGGGGCTGGTTCTGGAACACCAGACTGGTAAAACAGCACTGAAACATCTGCTTGATTTCATTTTGACAGAGGAAAATTCTCACTCCCAACGATCATTTCACGCCGTGCCAAACGAAAGAATCATTTTGACAAGACACAGAATGAACACTCCATGCTTTAGCTTTCCTCGCCCTTACATTAACAAAACATTCAATCAGTGTCTTAAATAAAATTCGGAGAGCACACGTGCCAATTTTACTGCAGATCCTCAAAATGACAAGAAGTTTATAATGGAGAAAAGTAATGTTGACTTAACTGAAGAAGCTCTTGGCTTTATGTATCTATGACATATGACAAAGAACTGCAACTGTGATGAAAAAGTCCCAAATAATTTATTAAGAATAATAAATAAATAACATTAAAATTAAAACAAGCAAACTTTTTTTTTTGCATTTTTTAAGACTTTTTATCCATCAGGAGTTTTTTCATGACAGATGGGTGTTCCATTCAAGAAGTTAAAACTGAATGAGATTGTGATCAAATATTGTTTTAATAGCCATGTGGCTATTGATCAACAGTATGCATAAGTCTGCAAAGCTAAAGTGACATCAGTGGAAAAGCAAAGCCATATCAGAGAAAGACATTATTCTGAATACCCCATGAATCATTCGCAATAACAAATGCATTTAGAAAGTAAACATTTCACATCGACTTCGAATACCAGCCATGTTCCAAAATGTTTCTAAACACAGGGCCAACCACTTGACTAAGAATGGACACGGTGTTTGTGTCCCAAACATCAATGTTCTAGAAAGAGACCGTGTTCTCAGACCGGTGAAATAATCCTTGGAATGGGAGACCCAGACGGGCCATGAGAAAAATGATGGAAAATGTGACAGATTTTGGGTGAAAAATAACAAACTTCCCCTCCTCTCAGCGTTTCCTTTCCCCCTTTCTCAGCCTCCGAACCAGCGTTCTCAGAAAACCACTCGCTCTGATGAAAATACGGGCCAGCTAGCCCGAGAAAGTAGGTTAGCTGAAGGAGGAGGTGGGAGAAAATGATGGAGGGAGAAAGAGGAGGGAAGAAAGTTTGGAAACATCTGTAAACACTCCAGAAGGAATCCACATAATGCTTAAAGCACGCTCTGTTCCTCCACCCCTCCTAAGGAGCGCACTAGGCTCAGTTACAGCACACTTCTTAACTGAGAGAACTTCAGCAGACATTCTGTTTTACAGGCAACGGTTCTGATTCATTGTTTTTGAACCATATAACAAAACCTCAAGCTATGAATAGTGGTCTACCAGCTAATACATTCTGACTGCCACATAGTGAAATATAATATGCTTATGATTAATAAACCACTACTGAGAAGTAGAAAACAGATGATTGTTATATTAGTGTGGAGAAAGAGGTTAGGATAAAGTCTAAAGAACCTTTCAGCTTGATATCCACAAAACAAACGGAAAGAACGTAACAGTGGAATGTATTGATTCGCCTCCTTCCAAAGTCAAGAAACCATCTGAGGGTGGAGACTCTGTGTCCCTGTTGTCACACAGAGCTCTTAAAATATAATTTTAACAATATTTTTGCAAAGCTTCTGTGTAGAGGATTGAAAAAGTTACAAATCTGAACTGCTTGGTAAATCCACACAGTGTAATTTAAAGGATCTATTAGAAATCCAATTTAATCTGTTTGTTGATTTAAAGATTCAGTGTGTAACTTTTTGGAGGATCTATTGAGAGAAATGCAATGTTGTATACATAACTATGTCTTCAGAGGAGTATAAAGGCCTTACATAATGAAGCGTTGTGTTTTCATTACCTTAGAATGAGCTATTTCCGCCGCAGGTCCACTTACATGGAATTCTCTCTGTTGTTTCAACAGTAGCCCTAAATGGACAAGTTTTTCGTAAATACGTTATCTCCTTCGGCACAACGTGACTACATCTTCTGTTCTGTGTCAGCCAGCGCAGTGCTTGGAAAGGGAGGGGTTGAGTGAACAGTTGGTTGCAATTCGCTACCTGACCACTAGATTCCACTAAATTTCATACACCAGACCTTTAAAAACAAAAAATACAGCATTCACCAGTTTGTGCACAAGCCACATAACACATCTGTTTTATATGTCTTCCAGAGTTTAACGTGAGCAGCTTCTGCAGGATAGTGGGACCCACGTCATATTCACGTATGAAGATACTGAGGCTGGATGGTAATATGCTGGAGTATCACAAGCTGCCGTCTGATTGGGTGTTCTGTCTACGAGTCATCCATAACATTTATATTTGATCTAATGATATGGGATAAACTTAATCTTTTAATCCAGTTTTGAAATCTTTACAATAAAATAACAATTTGGATGATCTTATTATTTTCCTATTAATCAATAGCTTTGTGTCTGTTTGAACACACAATTGAAATGTGTAAAACTAAGTACACTATTAAAAAAGACGTTTTGACAAAAATGTACTTATTTTTGAAATGCAGTAAAAATGTCCAATTTCAAAAACAGAATACACATGTACAAGTCAGGTGTTAAATAAATAAATGTAGTTTCACTTTACAAAAAATGGTATTACATTTTTTTCTGGCACCCAAGCTGCCAGAATATTACTGTTTCTTATGGCCATTTTTTACAGTGTAGAATCATCTAATCTGGCTTTTTATCATGGCCTAGAAATGATAAAGTTTTCACCAATAGCTTTTTGTACTGAGAGACGATGAAAGAATGATCTTTTCGGTACGCTGTAGTAATCTGAATACTGCCAATAAATGCTGCTGTCAAGGCTGAGACAATCATTACTAGTGGTTTTCATAGATCAATGATCATAGTATTGGACACACTTGGACATAGACTCAAGTATTTTGCCAGAGGTATTCATATTTCAAAAAACACTACATGACACATTCACAAAAATGACTAGTCTTTCTGTTGGCACCATGTGTTTCCCATTCTTAAGACGTAAAACCTCCCAAAGTTTGAACATTCATAGAAAAAAAACACAACAGCTAATCTGTGTTATAAACATAATACAATGATTTCCGTTTTAGTACAGAATATAAGAGATAAAAAATATCCATGGGCCCCTGGGACAGTTACCTTCAAGGGCCCCCTTCACAATTTTCAGTTCTTCCCCTTAGCTGCACATTCACAGTTATAGAAAGTGAAAGTTAAAATAGTAATGAATATTAAAACCGTTCTCGCTCTTCTCTTATATTGACCTCACAATCCCATTAGCTGCAACAAAAAAAGAAGAGCTACAGTGACTTTTCATTAAAGCACAATCTCAAATGAAACTAAATCAGTAGCTCAATAATTCTAAGTCATAATAGTGCTGGATCACACACTTCCTAAGAAACGACTCTTGCGTCTCTAAAAAATAGATTTAATGGCCCATGTGTTCAAGAGGCCTGAACTCCCTCTGGGTCTTTCACAGAGATGTCTGAAGAGGCAAAGCAGCAGTCATGCATCAGGTCGGTTTGGACTCTGCATTCCCCATTAGCAGAACCATGACAACAGAATAAACCTGTCAATGCAGTTTCTTCTTGAACTTAAAGCAAACAAGACCTCAGATAAACAAAGGAAAGCCAATCGCATACACAATCATAGGAACCATAACAACTTTTCCTATAACTTCTAACGGGCTCTCAATGACAACCAAACAAATACATCCACATGTCAATTTAAATCCAAATGTTTCATTTTTATTTTCGTTATGATGTCAGGTTGGGTCCTACATCACTATTGGAACACATTTTCTATAAACCTTCCAGCTATATGAAGAAAACACACAACCAGGCAAAAGATACAAGCCAAGAAGTTTGTATTAGAGAATTATGGGGTAAGGAATAATATACAGCTGTGTTGTGTTAGACTCATTAGTGAGGCATAAGACAGATACACATCACCCATAAAGAAACAGAACATTGGACCAGAGGTGCTTCTGGGGCCTACAGCATCCTCAAAGGGCTATTATGAATATGAAATATTAGGAAGCAAAATGGAAAAACTTACGATTACTAAAATTGAAGCCGTTTTTCATCACCACCTCCTGTGAGATAGGTGCTACTATGAAGTCTGTGGATTCATTTTCACCTTTAGCAATTAAGTAATGTACAACAACTCTACATGCAGACTGGCTAGACTTTGGTTATACGCTCTGTGAAGATGAGTTCTAGCTTTGCTTTATTGGCCAACGTCCCAACATTTTGTATGACTAACTCAAACTCGGCAGGGAATTATGCTTGTTTTTAGCTGATTCGCATAAACTACAATGTGTATAGTGACTTGTGGGGAGATGTCTGTGTGTCAGAGAGAAAAACAGTATTACAACAAGACCCCCACCACCATAGACATCATCAAAATACGTTAAGTGGCCACAACTGCATTAGAAGTCTGGCATTCTGGGTTTTATTAATTCAAACAGTTTTTTTTAAGAAAGGCTGGGTGGTAAAACTATTCACAACGCAGTTAAACTGCCTCATAGTTTCATTCAGGGTGGTAAAGCAAAAGAGTGGATGGCTGGATGATTTAATAGATACATTGTGTGTCATATAAATGTAATTGTAAAGTTTCCATGTTATATTGCTTCAACATAAATGTCATGCATCACAGTTAATGTCAATGTATATGTAATATTTTCTTTGGCAGCGGCAAAAGATCACTTTGTGCAGGTTGTGCAACCCATGAACCAACCACTTACAATAGAAATGACATTGTTCTAATACAGCTCTGACTAAACATAACTACGCGCATCAGAAGTTTATTTCATATTTTAGGATGATTGTGATTTTCACACATACTGTGTGTCGGTTGTGCACATCTGCCAGTTGTTTCGGTCTGTATGTGCATCTAAAAGCACACATGCGCACCCACACACACAATAAAAACAACCAGATGGCAAGACTATACACACTTATATCATCTGTCAAATACATGCCAAAAACATTAATCACACCTAAAGAATGAGAATTTGCATCTTCTTTTAAATGCTCAGACAGGGTAGTTATAAGCTTGTACGTCCATTAGTTATCACTTTGTGCCAAACCATAGTTACTGGACAATAAATCTAGTAATTAATAAAGCCTATAATGTAAAACATTTGTCAGTGTTGTAAAAGGAAGGAAAGACTTTTACTGTGTAGTAATTGTTTCCAATTCAAACCTTTCCAGCCATTTACTTTTAAAGATGGCTTTATACCCAAAAGAGAGAAGGTTTGGCTACTTGAGGTTCAAGCATCAAGCATCAAAGATGTCATGATGAAAGGAGTGTTTAGCATTGACTGCACATTAAGGTAGGAGATTAAAAGAGTCAGTTTTCACACAAAGGTTTAGATAAACTTACGTTAACACTTATAAAGAGGACTCACTTTTCCTCTTACTTTGATGGTACACATAAATGTCACATTACAGTGGTGCCAACAGACACTTCAACATCTCTAACATCCCGCATCACTTCTGGACAGGCACCATTGGTCTGCACTGCCCTGTGTGAAGTTAAACTCATGGTTATTATTGGCTCCAAAACAACTGTTTATGGAATGAAGTGCCCTGGCAGGAGATGGCAGGAAGTTGGGAAGCTGGGGGGTGTTAACGCATAACTTTTCAAGACCTCGAAGGGTTTACATCAGGACATGCTAATGTTAATGATGCTGAAAGAAAATACATATTCGTGTAAGAATATGCAGAGATTTATTGCTGTGCCATACACACATAGACAAGATTTGACCCAAATGAGCTCACAAATCCGAATAAATGTCACGATGACTCATGTGCGGTGCTCGGCTAGACAGATTACACAAACATACACATATAAACAACACTGTATTGTTATCTGACAAAATCCCAGAAGGGGCTGTGGTTTCTTTTGGGATTTAGGATTGAGATGAAAGGGAAGCATATGGAGGAAGAACACCATAAGAAGAGATTTTACAGAATGAAAGACTGGATTAACAACACTTGTGACATTACCTCATATGTAAACAACATTATCCTCACAATGACAAGGCTTAGGTTCATTGAGGCCGACCACATCTAAAGTCCTTAAGATTTCTTCAAAGCATGAGCCATACATTAAAGAAATGTGTGACATTCCCATTGATATCACAGAAATACAACATTAAACTGTGTTTTAAAACACTTACTGGTCGAGTTTTAAAACAAAAGACAGTATATGGCACCTTCCACCAATGTGGTACAATTTGGTTTCTCATTAAACTGTTTAAAGCATTACAATCTTTCAAAAGAAAAAAAATTATTGAAAGTTTGAAGAGGGAAAAAAGAGTTCTTAAGTATCATTTGTTACTCTATTCACGGAAAATGCTACCCATCACAGATGTTGTTGCTCCAGATGTTGAATCCCCTTGGGTTCAACTTTCCAGGGTGTGAATGTGCACATGTGTGTGAGGGAGAAAATTGAGTGGGTTTCTAAGGGAGAATCACATTCAGCGAATTAAAAAAGGGCCGCAAGCAGTGGAGAGAGAGAGAGAGAGAGAGAGAGGGAGAGAGAGAGAGAGAGAGAGAGAGAGGGAGACTGCCCAGTCCAGATAATATTACAAACAACAATTTAGACAACACCAAATAAGGAAGCTCTGCTGATAAGCTGTTTTAACTTAAGGGGAAATCATATAAAGTGTTAAGTGTGCAAAGGGGAAGTTTTTTAGGACCCTAAACTAAATAAGATTAGCTTCCAAACAAATTAAAAGGCACATGCGTTTGATTAACTCCTCCAAGCATCCCTCATGACCAGCCAGAGACGGTGCTGAAAACAGCTACAGTTCATTACATCAGAACAGCAGAATTCTGATCTCAGTACAGTCCGCACAGCCCTCCACCCTGTCCCTCTGCTGCACTGTACAGAACACACCCATGCACATACATTAGTGTATACAGCGGGGGTGCGATGAGAACAGATCCTGTCGTCAAGGGATGGACGTTTCGATTTCACTTTAACCACTTTCCCTGAAGGCGGGGCAGAGAGAGAGCGCTGTTGACCTTCAGAAGGAAAAGAGGCAAAGACCCAATAGACGGATCGCTGAGCAGAGGAGAACAAGGGAGGCAGGGAGGAAAAAGGGGGAAACAGAGAGAGAGAGAGAGGAGGTGAAATATCGAAGAGAGAGAAAATCTCGCTGAGAGCGAAGTGACAGCTAGAGGATTCATCACACGAGGGCAGGAACCAGCAACAGGTAAGAAACTAAAACTGTTTTGTTCAAAATAAATGAACACAAACCAACATTTTTGTGGAGTCTAAAATCTATCTAGATATAGTCATATTTAGTTTTATGCATTTATTTGAATTTATTGGATTGATGTTTTGAATTGAATTCCTGGGTTTTCAACCTCTTTGGGTAACACACAAGTTTTCCATTTAATGGTAAAGAAAGAAAAGGCTTTTTTACAAATGTATACTCTTCAGTATAGTCTACATTTTATGAGAACTTGTGGTTATTAAGTTTCCTTATATCCACAACAATCATCTGCAATATTCACATTCTTACTCTAAATTCAGTAAAAGTACAATAGTCATTAACTAAATAATAATAGTAAAAAGGTGTCTAGGTTCACCTGTCAAACTCTCCTTTTATACCTCCTTATGATCCAGGTCTATACTCTAATCCTGATCCTGAAAATCCTAAATCGTATTTCAATACAGAAACCAGCAAAACCTAAATGATCCAAAAATCCAAATGTGTGTAACAGAGGCTGGTTGGGGAGGAACACCACCTGTGATATCTATTAAACTCACAGCCAACAACCCTGGACAACAAGACCAGTCTTATGGGTCGAGTTTTCGAAAATGAGATCTGAAAATCTGAAAAAGCTGAATAAATAAGCTTTCTATTGATGTATGTTAGAATAGGACAATATCTGGCTGAGATATAAACCTTTAAAACTCTGCAATCTGAGAGTGCAAAGTATTATCAAATATTAATCAAAATATTGAGAAGATTGCCTTTGAAGTTGCTAGTCAGGGGCACTGCGGCAGGTCATCCACACAAAAATAAAGTTTTTATATGTTTAAGGTAGGACATTTTCAAAGATATCTTCGTGGAACATGATCTTTACTTAATATAATAGTGATTTTTGGCATAAAAGAAAATCTATAATTTTGACCCACAATACTAAAGATGACTGGTTTTGTGATCCAGGGTCACATATTAGCTCCTTATGCATCAGACTTATCTGTTTTTCAGTCAAACCATCTTTATGTTGATTCAGAAATCACATCTCAAAGACCTCTTTAATAACTAAATACAATTGATTCCTTTGAGTTTTCTTCAGCTCATAATATGCTTTTGTTTATTAATACTGTATTATGCAAATGTTCTTTTGTTAAATTAATCAACAATTCTAAGAATTCCTGGTTCCCTTTCTGTCGGTCTCTCGACGTTGTGTCGAGAACGACAGATGGGGTTCGCCCTTGAGAACCAATCAACTCTGACTACTATAGAAAAGGCCAATGAAATTTGGCGAATGCAATTTGCATGCCGGGCTCCGCCCCCGGAAATCCGGTATAAAAGGAGGCCGGCGTGCAGCATTCACTTACCTTTTGTTCTTCAGAGCCATCGCTCATGAGTACAACTCAGGATTCAATCCTCTACAACTACACGCTGGTGCTACGACGTGTTACAGCGGATCGTCCCTTCCTGCAGCGACCTTCCCCTGGGCGTCTCGGCGGTTCCGGAGGTGTTAGAGATTTTTTCTAAAAGTCCTTTTCAGGACTGACTGAGCATTCTCCAGCGCGGCATGTCCCGCTGTTCTCTTGGGTGCGGCACCCTCATCGAGGAGGGGGATGGACACGATCGCTGCATTAGGTGTCTGGGCGTCCAGCACACTGAAGCAGCGTTCGTTGACACATCTGCCTGCACTGCGGGCAGATTGTCATTCAGAAGTTGCGGTCACGGGTGGCTGTCTTCCTACGGGAACCAGCCACCATTTCGTCTGCTACCCGGGCTGTGACATCTGTGGCTACGGCCCCGATGACCACCCACGTTAGCAGCGTTAGTGATACGGGGAACTCTGCGAACGTAAACCCGCCAGCCAAGTGCTCACGGGCCGATCGCACCCCGATTCGCTCTTCTGAACGTTCCCCAACCGGCGGTGGCATACCGTCCGGATCCTCACGCACACACTCGGAAACGATGTGTGACGTAGATGAGATGTCGCTCGCAGCATCGGAGGGAGACTGGCATCCGACTCTGCCGAATCCAAACTCCACCCCCAGCGGTCGAGTTCAGGAGGAAGCAGAAGTGATGTCATCCGTGCTAACCCGGGGATACGTGGTTCCCGAGGTCGGTGCGCGGTGCAAACCGCGCCCACCCCGGGTGCCATGTTTTTTCCGGGAGGTGCATGAGGAGCTGTGTAAAACTTGGAACGCTCCACTCACGGACCGTTCCAGTGAAACCAGCTCCGGCTCCCTTACTTCCCTCGATGGTGAGGCAGCCAAGGACTGCGTCGAGATCCCCCGGGTGGAACGTCCGCCTGCGGTGCACCTGTGCCGCGGACGGCTACCACCTGGGGGGGGATCGACCACTCCTACCGTCCAAAGCACGTAAGACTTCGGCATCACTGGTGTCGAAAGCTTGCGATGTTGCGGGCCAGGCTGCCTCCTCTCTCTATGCCTTGGCCATCCTGCAGGTCCGCCAGGCCAGGGCGTTGAGAGGGCTCCACGAGGGTAAGGCCGACCCGGGTATAATGCAGGATCTCCGTGCCACCGCTGACAGCGCTCTACGGGCGACTAAGGCGGCGGCACGGGCCCTGGGTCGGACGATGTCCACGGTAGTGGTCCAGGAGAGACACCCCCGGCTATACCTTGTGCAGAAGAGTGACAGCAAGGAAGTCCGCTTTCTTGATGCACTCATCTCGCAGGGTGGGTTGTTGGTAACACCGTCGAGGACTGCGCTCAGCAGTTTTTTGACGGCGAAGCAGACAGTGGCAATTAACCACATTTTTTTCACGCCGCGACTCGGCCGCCTACAGGCCTCCGAGATCTCACGTGACGTCTGCTTCCCTGCAACCCAGGACCCTTTCGGCATCGGCTCCGGTTCCTGTGCCCCCACAGGCGGCACCCCGGAAGCAGAGGTCGAGGGGGAAACCTACACCCCGTCAGCAACCTCCTCGCGAGAAGGGACACTGACGGGAAGACCCCAGGGAGAACAACATCGGGCCCGAACCTTCACAGCCACGGCTCTGATCGGTCGGTACGGGACGACTCCTGCCTCGTCACCAAAGCCGGGCCCTTGTTAGGGCTTGGCGCCCACTTACTCACTGAGTTTTCTGTTCTCCCCGGGTTTACTTGCAGCCGATCGCACACTCCACTGGACTGTGCTCGGCGAACCGACCTCACACCCTGGCGAGGCGTGAGGTCGTACACATACGACAGCCGTCACCACTCTCAAACCGACAGTGCGTGCCGTTGTCCCGCCAGGCAGGTAAGCAGGCGGAGCAAAAACCTTCCCTCCGGGGACTCCCCGCGACATGGTTAGCTCCGCCAGCCGACGAACCACCCCCCGTGGGAATGATGAAGCAGACCGTCCCCTTGGTCACCCTGTCACAGTCCCTGGGAGCTCGAGAGCTGCCCACACTGTCTCGCTGGCTAATGAGGGCGGTCCGTCTTGGTTACTCGATCCAGTTCGCCAGAGACTCACCCAAGTTTCGGGGCATCATCTCTCCCTCTGTCAGAGGCAGGGACGCCTCCGTACTTCGGGTAGAGGTCACCACCCTTCTGGCAAAACAGGCATCGAGTTCGTCCCTCAAAACCAAGATGTTCAGTGGGTCACCACCCGCACTTCATCGTTCCCAAGAAAGACGGCGGGTTGCCCCCAAAGGCTGCGTACCCTGAACAGAGCACCTTCACAAGCTGCCATTCAGGGTGCTCACACAGAGGCGCGTCCTGACATCTATGAGGTGTCAGGATTGGTTCGTGGCAATCGACCTGAAGGACGCTTACTTTCATGTCTCGATCCTCCTCGACACCGGCCGTTCCCACGGTTCGCGTGCGAGAGGCGGGCATATCAGTACAGAGTCCTCCCTTTCGGTCTGTCCCTGACCGCCCTTTCTCCCTGAGAGGAGGAAGGCGAGCGGGTACTAAACTATCTCAGCGACTGGCCTATCTTGGCACACTCGCGAGATCTGTTATGTACACAAAGGGACCTGGTGCTCCGGCACCTAGGTCGATTGGGACTCCAGGTCAACCAAGAGAGGGGCAAGCTCTCCCCAGTGCAGAGCATCCTCTTTCTCGGTATGGAACTCAACTCTGTCACCATGTCGGCACACCTGTCCGCAGTTGTGCCCAACCAGTGTTGAACTGTCTGAAATGAACATTTTAGGCAGACAGCGGTCCCCCTGAAACAATTCAGAGGCTCCTGGGACACATGGCGTCCTCGCGGGCTAATACCCCTCGAGTTGATGCACATGACACCGCTCCAACACTGGTTTCAGAGTCGAGTTCCGAGGAGAGCGTGGCACACCGGCAGCAGGCGCATGGTGATGCCGCCCTGCTGCCGACGCACCATAACCCCTAGTCTTTATGACTTTTTCGACGGACTCAGGTCCCTCTGAGCAGGTTATGAGGCAGGTCGTGGTGACGACTGAAGTCTCCCTGCAGGGGTGCGGTGTAGTGTGCAACGGGCACGCAGGTGGGGTGTTGGACGAACCCCCGCCTGCGCTGGCATATCAATTGCCAAGAGTTGTGGGCTATGCTACTTGCACTGAGCAGGCTACGGCCTCTCGTGCGAGACATACACGTGCTGTTCCGAGGACAGCACTATAGCTGTAGCGAATACAGATCGTCAGGGTGGCGTTCGCACACAGCAGCTAAACACAACTTGCTCGACGCCTCCTCCGGTGGAGTCAACAGGTGACTCGTTCCCTGCAGGCCACACACCCCGGGCAAACTGAACTAGACAGCCGACGTGCTTTCTCGCCAGTTTATGCCTCGTGGAGAGTGGCGACTCCACCCCCGTGCAGTCCAGCTCATTTGGAGGCTGTTCGGGTAGGCCCAGGTAAAACCTGTTCACCTCCCGTAACACCACCATTTGCCCGCTTGATAGTCCCTGCCCTCGGCACGGATATCCTTGCGCACAGCTGGCCGCGGGATGGGCGGAAGCACACCTTCCCCCCCCAGGAGCCTTCTTGTACAGACTCTGTGCAAGGTCAGGGAGCAGGAGCACCAAGTGTTATTGGTTACACCACACCGGTCTAACCGCACTTGGCCTCAGAGCCGATGCTCTGGATAGCGACTCCCCCTGAACCATTCCCCTGACAGAGGACCTGCTCTCTCAGGGGAAGGACACGTTCTGGCATCCCAGATCAGACCTCTGGAACACCCATGTCTGGTCTCTAGACGGGACGAGAAGATCCTAAGATGGCTACTCCCCCTATACGGCTGAGACCATCACCCAGGCTAGGGCCCCATCTACTAGGCGGTTACACGCCTCTAGACGGTGCCTCTTCTCGTCCTGGTGTCTTTCTCAACGAGAAAGACCCACTGAGGTGCTTGATCAGGATTGTGTTCCCCTCCTCACGAGACTGGAGACTAACATCTCCCTTCCACACTGAAAGTGTATGTAGTCGCTATTGCCACTCATCACGACTCAGTCGGTGGAAAGTTTCTAGGGCAACACGACCTGGTCACCAGGTTCCTAAGCAGCGAGAGGGCGGAATCCGCCTCATCTCCGCTCCATACCCTCTTGGGACCCTAAGTGGTCCTGGGGAGCCTCAGGGCCCCCCAAAGAGCCCCTCGGAGGTTCCGATCTTCCTCATAGAGTAAGACGGCCCTCCTGACGGCGCTCACTTCCTTCAAGAGGGTAGGGGACCACCGAGCATCCTCCGTGTCCCTGGATTGCCTTAAACTCGGCCCTGGAAACTCTCACGTTATCTTGAGACCCAGGCCCGGATGCGTGCCCAAGAAGTTCCCACTACTCCCTCCGGGGCCAAGTGGTGAACTTGCAGGCGCTCCCCATAGGGGAGGAAGACCCAACCCGATTAGTGTTGTGTCCAGTACGTACTGGACCGCACGCAGAGCTCTGAAGCTCTGACCAGCTCCGTGTCTGTTGGAGGACAGCAGAAGGGGAAGGCTGTCTCCAAACAGAGGCTGGCGCACTGGGTCGTGGACGCCGTTACGACGGCATTCCGATCTCAGAATCTCCCATTCCCATTGGCAGTGAGGGCTCACTCCACACGGAGTTTAGCCACCTCCTGGACACTGGCAGAAGCGCCTCTCTAGCAGACATCTGTAGAGCTGCGGGTTGGGCTATGCCCAAACACCTTCGCAAGGGTTAACAACCTTCGCGTAAACCCGGTGTCAGCCCACGTCCTGCGTGGCGACATGTAGGACTGGCATCCGGGGGGGCGTATGCCTGCGAAAGCACCTTTCCACCCTCTAACAGGTTGGGTCAGTGTGCTATTTACCTTTTCTTCTTACCCGAACACATCGCTAAGAAACTGGTACCTCACCAGCCTCCCTTCTTACCCAGACACTGGTTAAGAATAGGCATTCCATCCATCACCAAACAAGCACCCCCTGGGGGCTGGCTGGGCAGAGCAGCCTTCCCCCTTAGGCCGGGATACCATGTGAGCTATCACAGATAGCTCTAACCGGACCTAGTGCTACCGGACGTCTGTAACACCCCCTCCGTGGGCTGTTCCGTCTGATGTATCCTCATGAGAATGGTTCCCACTCCTGGTAACCCATGAGCTTCCCCAGGTGGGCCTCCACCTCGCGGTTAACTACTCAGTCCGCACGTTCCATGCGTTCTCCTCCAAGGACGAGACCATACCTATATCCACCATATTCCTCCCCACGGGTAGGAGGTGGCCTCTGTAGCGCTTCTCTGATTAAGAGTCGCGCTTACCCGGTGTAAACTGATCTGGACGGCCTCTCGCCTATAGAGAGCTAAGGCCCCGTCCGTGAAAGTTACCGGTCAGGGCTGTACCCATCTTTCTCCAAGAAAGCTCTGGAACCCCCCGACCACCACACTGGAAGGTTACAGTCTCACGAAAGCTTCGAGATGACACGCCCAGGCTTGTTACCGTCGCTTCGCTAGAGATTGTGACGCGATACAGCGTTGTGGCGTTTTCCATAGGCAACCCCATCTGTCGTTCTCGACACAACGTCGAGAGACCGACAGAAAGGGAACGTCTTGGTTACGTATGTAACCTCAGTTCCCTGATGGAGGGAACGAGACGTTGTGTCCCTTATGCCACGAACACGTATCGTATTCTGCTGCAGTTTGAGAGGTCTCAGGCTCTTCAGAACAAAGGTAAGTGAATGCTGCACGCCGGCCTCCTTTTATACCGGATTTCCGGGGGCGGAGCCCGGCATGCAAATTGCATTCGCCAAATTTCATTGGCCTTTTCTATAGTAGTCAGAGTTGATTGGTTCTCAAGGGCGAACCCCATCTGTCGTTCTCGACACAACGTCTCGTTCCCTCCATCAGGGAACTGAGGTTACATACGTAACCAAGACGTTTTCTTTAGCTAGAAAGCAAGAAAACGAAGCAACTTTCTTTTGCACCGCACCTAAAGCAGGCACGCAGCAGAATAACAAATGCAGATTTCTAGTTCCCATGCCCCTGTCCATGTTGCCAGTCCTCCATGACCAAGCAGCTGACTCCCGGCCAGACTCTCTGAGCCAAACATCTGATTGCTATAATCTATCAGACCCACATTAGGCTGCTGATTCCTGTGGACAAATTTTTAGCTATTTAATTTTATTTAAGTAAATGAACACTAAATATATTACAGTAAAATCACTAATTTAAAGAAATGCTTACATATTAGTTGTAAGCTAACCAAACACACTTTAAAATAAACCCCCATTAACTTTCCATAGTAGGAATACAATTTTACTTATTTTAAAGTGAACTACTCCTTTCATTTTTACCGTAAAGTAAACTTCTCTGCATTTACTGTAGTTCCCAAGAGAGTACAGAGTAGAAAAAAACATGAAATCTGTTATCAGTAAGTTACAAAGCCATTTATCCTTTGCGAAACCACGGCAATAATCTTCAAGTGGAAATCACTTTCCAGAAACGATCAGCCTGTCAAAATTTGATGAATAAGGGCTATAAATTATATTCACTTAAAATAACCCATATACTGCAATTGCAACAGAAGACGAAATGAATTCTGCTTTGCATTATTCAGAACTATCCTCAAGCGAGCATCTGGACATTTCTGCTGGACGCTGAAACATTTAGGTCACATTGCAAGACAAAAATCCAAAACACAGAAGAGAAAGTACATAGTCTTGATCCGTGTCTACCTAGCCATCCAAACGTGTCATAGGTTTTTAACTCTGTGTGGTTGGCACATCAAGCTTTATAGAAATGTCTTCCAAATAATGATGTAATCTGTTTTGTTTTCCACCAGTTAGCAGTTAAACACTGAAGGGTTACTTCATAGGCAAACATGTGGCAGATAAAGCACAGAAAGCATAGCGATGCTGTGACTGGCTACAGCCAATGGATTGCTCTGAGCTCCCTGGGGTTTTTAATCTGTTTCTCTCATCACGGCTCACTCTTTCCCAGGTCCAGCTTTAAACAATAGAGCCTTTATCAGAATGAAGAGCTACTTTTTTATTTTGAAAGACGGCAGAAGTTTAACAATCCAGACAGATTTGGTGGGTGGCTGAATGTTGACAAAATATATATATTCTTTCCTTCTTGTAAGTCGCTTTGGATAAAGCGTCTGCCAAATGAATAATGTAATAAGACTCCATGCTTAAAAAACAGCATCAGAGTCTGGCTGTGTAAATTCAAACCCTGATCACGACATCTTATAAAAATGAAAAAATAGAGATATTTAATATCTTAGCACACTTCTTTGAGATTAAACACATGTGGTCTACATTAAGCAAATGTGGAATTGTCTCTGGTTTATCATATTGCTTTCTCCTTTTATTTGTTATTTTAAATATTTTATTTTTATTTTATATATTTTATTCATTTTTTCAATGATTATTATTATGAACTATTAGCTCACGATCAAGTAAAACAAAGCTTTATTTCTTTCTAGGACCATGAAAGCTGGGCTTGCATACTGCTCTCTTCTTATCCTTCTTATGATAACAGATGTCTGGGGCCAGCGAAGGCCTAAACCAAAGCCCGTCCGGCCACCCACCACCAAGAAGCCTCCTGCTCCCAAAAAACCTTCTTCTCCTGCCCCAAAACCAGAGCCCCAGGAACCCACCGATTTCCCTCCTCCAATTCTAGGCCCTCCCTCCGAATTCCCAGATTGCCCCAGAGAATGTTTCTGTCCACCGTCTTACCCCAATGCCCTGTACTGTGAAAGCCGTAACCTCCGGAAGGTTCCGATCATCCCGGCCCGTACCCACTATCTGTACCTACAGAACAATTACATTGACACAGTATCTGCAGAGCCCTTCAACAACTGCAGTGATCTTAAGTGGATAAATCTGGGGAACAACCGCATCCGTTCGGTGCAGAAACAAGTTTTTGAGAAGCTGCCAAATCTGCTTTACCTTTATATGGAGAGGAACGAACTGAAGGAAGTCCCTAATGATCTGCCGGCCGGCCTGGAGCAGCTTAGACTCAGCCACAACCAGATCTCAAAGATTCCTGCCGGGGCATTCAGCAAGATGGAGCACCTTGCTCTTCTGGACATGCATCAAAACCGGATTAGTGATAGCAGCCTGGGCAAGAACATCTTCAAAGATCTCAAGAACTTGATTCAGCTTAACCTGGCACATAACATCCTCAGGAAGATGCCCACTAATATACCAAACAATATCTTTCAACTGTTCCTAGACCGAAATAACATCGAGGAGATTCCAAATGACTATTTCAAGGATTTCGCAAACCTGGCCTTTGTGAGACTTAACTACAACCAGCTCAGCAACAAAGGCATTCCCAAAATGGTGTTCAACGTGAGCTCACTCGTGGATTTGCAGTTGGCCCATAACCAGCTGACCACGGTTCCGCTTTTCAGCTCTGAGCTGGAGCAACTTCACCTGAACCACAATAGCATTGAGAGTATGTATCATAATCTTGTTTATTGTCTCCAAAATAATGTTTTTCACGCATCAACTAGTACAGTTTGTCAGTGTTGAATAACAATGAATTGCAAATGTTTGCAGGTGTAAATGGAACAGAGATCTGCCCCTCCAATTCTCACAATCCACATGATGAGAACGGCGTGCCAAGACTGAGATACTTGCGTTTGGATGGTAACCACCTGAGTCCACCCGTACCCCTGGATGTCATCATGTGTTTCAGACACCTCCACGCAATAGAAATATAGAGGAGATTATGAGTCGTGAACAAACACATGCATGCCTGAGCACAATAGGGTATTACTGTCTACTTGACTGTACTGATTGAATCAAACAGTACCACAGAAGAAATGGTAATGCATTTTCTCTCCATGTTCAGGAATGTTTCAATGTGTAACCTGAGAATCTCCAAAGCAACATATTTATTGAATTTTCTGCCTTGAATACAATTCAGCATGAGTATTCGGCATCAAATGTTTATATGTGATTATACACATTCAGCTGCAATGGCTATAAGTGAAACCCTAAAAATAAAGGTACATTAACTGACGTGTAGTTACAACTATTGTATAAGGTTTAAGAAGTAAATTGCTCTTTAAAGGTAGACTGAGAGGAGCATGAACTCTAGATGGATACATTATGAAATGCAGAATGATATATAGGGAGATACGGTAACTACTGTGTAGTTGATAATGTCCTTAATGTGCCTGTGTTTTTAAAGTGCTGTGTGCAGTCCTGGCTTTACCTTGTGTCAATATTTCTATATAAATAAATGTTCTATTCAAAAGTATTTCTTGTGCTTATTTATTAAGGCTCTGGGGCTCAAAGCGCACAATTCACTTGAACAAAAAAATGAGCGTTCAAATGAATCAGCCTGAAGTTATTAAAGGGACAGTTCACCCAAATGTTTTTCATCATTAATTGCACTGTAATATCAGTAATATGACTCTTTCTTCAGTGGAAAACAAAATAAGGTATTTTGAGATATGTCTCAGTGGTTTTGGGTCCATACAATGTAAGTCAATGGGGTCAATGTTTGGTTACAAGCGTTCGTCAAAATATCTTCTGTTCTGCAGAAGACAAAAAGTCCTAGAGGTTTGGAATGACAGAAAGTTGAGCAAATTATAAAACAATTTTCACATTTTCCGTGAACTATCCCTTTAAAACAGGCTTATACCATATCACTTTATTTAAGACTTACCAGAACTATTAAAGAAATCGAATAACAAATACATTTGAACACCAGTATCAGAAAATAGGCTACCATTATAATGTGATATATGAAGCTATGATTGACTGTTTTTTTTAAATATTAATAATAATTAATATTATGAATTTTTATATATATATAATGAACATATCTAACAGTATTAAACGAGAAAGTGAATAATCAACACATTTCTTTTCTGTCAATAGCGACATCTTGTGTCAACACTTATAAAGCACAATATTGTGGTTTTGAGTGAATCGATCTGTCATCAAGCTATGGGCTTCCATTTTATTAAGTACATCTATGATAATTAAGATGCATTTTAATAAAACTATTCGGAAAAATGGTCTTGCGTTTTGTATCAATAATCTGAGAAATGATTCTATACATTTCTGCTGGATTGTGTGTTGTTGTTCTGCATTGCAGTGTCAAATAAAAACATTATTCTCATAGAGTTCAGTTTAGGCCTTAGATTAAAAAAGGTAAAAGCTCTATTGATGACTGTCATAACATCTGCACGGCGTCATGTTTTACCGCATCATGCTTTGATTGACATGACATGTATACAAATAAATCAATGAACCATGCAACCAGGAAATGTGTTACGATTAGTTATCATAAATAACTATTGTTTAGATTGTCTTCCTGCTTGTAAACATACAACGTTGTTGTATTTCAACGTCTTATTTTAAAAATAGGACATGGTGTTTTAAAGCAAGCTTTCATCATTTACTTCCGTTAGTTACAAGAAGCCACACAGTAACCTGTATTTCGGAAACTGGTTTGCTGGGAAAACATTTGGTACAATGTAGTGTTCTTATGTTAAGAAAACAAGCAAATGCCTACAGGATTATGAAAGAGAATTCATATTCAAATGTATGCAAAGCAAATGACAAATACAAAAACCAACTAGAGGCTATTACAGGAATTTGCATTGGAAATGGAAAGAATGACGCTTAATAATAAAGAAAGGGTTAAACATAAGAAAGGGTTCAGGCAGAGAGGACAAGTGGTCAATGCTTTGAGCAACCAAACAAAGGTTGTAGTTTTTCTCATTTGACTTATTCTCATTTGAGTTAAATTTGTCCAAGGCTCTTTATCCCCAAACGCCCAGTGGGACTGTCCCAGTGGTAAATGTACTGTAAGTTATTTTAGACAATACATGTGCTGAATAAAAAATTACCAAATTAATTGTGAAATATAGTGGTGTGCAATCTGTCTTCCTCAATATTGTGTTTTTTAGTTACACATGAAAATCATTTCTCTCTCACATTGTATATTAATGTGCGATGTTCACTAGCACCTTCCTGCCACAAATCTACAGGTTGTTATTTCTGGATACATTATCAAAATTCAATTGTGATTACGCAACAACTTTTACTTAACCTTGAATGAATGAATGAATGAATGAATGAATGAGGCATTTATATAGCGCTTTTATTGTGTATTGCTGTACACCCAAAGCCCTTTAAAATCATATATGGGGGGTCTCTCCTCACTCACCACCAGTGTTCAGCATCCACTTGGATAATGCAACGGCAGCCACAGTACAATGGCTCCTATGCACTCACCACACACAAGCTATACAATGGGGTGTTAGGACTGTCATGATTCTCAATGTGAGACATGGCGTGAGAACCCAAGTGCAGGCAGACACAGACGGTATAGATGGTAACAGATATTTATTACAAATAACAAGACAAAACAGGCAAAACAAAGACCCACGGTGGGGTAAAACAAGACAGGAATAAACTATAAACGTTAACAAGGACACTAACTTACTAAACTACAAAACAAACACTGGGAACAAACACTAAACTAAGACTTA
The DNA here is from genome assembly GCF_015846415.1 of Triplophysa dalaica. Taxonomy (NCBI): domain Eukaryota; kingdom Metazoa; phylum Chordata; class Actinopteri; order Cypriniformes; family Nemacheilidae; genus Triplophysa; species Triplophysa dalaica. The sequence goes on along the minus strand of NC_079562.1, from coordinate 9,718,717 downwards.
CTAGACACAGGGTTGATAAACAGCATACAAGGAACAATGAACAACAGGAACCAGGCAAGACTTCAACAGGAAAAACACATTCAATGCACCAGCAACGAGACAAAGAAACATGAGGGCTCTTTATAGGGGAAGGTAATTAACACTAACTATGAAACAGGAGGGTAGGAAAACGATGACGCGACTCGGGGAGAATATGGAACACCACAAGGGCCAAAAACATCTCTCCCCACATAAAACCATCAGGCAATGCCATGGCTCCACTTGAGACAAGAATAAAACATGACATGGTAGTGGAACCATGACATAAGCCCCCCCTTTAATGAACACCTCCAGGTGTTCATCAAGGGGTCACTAACAAGACAAGACTAACTTAGACAAGGACAAAAACCAGACAGACAAGCTAAACATAACAAGAGGCATACAAGACATGATTACGAATGGATTGGGATGAGACAATAAAAACAACAAACAAGGGAGGGGGGGTGGGGGCAGACAAGAAAACATGGGAAGTCCAGAAGGGGGAGGGCTGGGTGGGAAAGTTCCAGCCCTTGGGGACGCGCCAGGGCGCGGAGCCCCAGGGGACTTGACAGGGGTAGTCCTGGGGGGAACTGTCCTAGTCCCCTGCAGGACTGTAGGGCTGGACGGCGGCTGGGCAGCCGGACTTGACGGCGGCTGGGCAGCCGGACTTGACGGCGGCTGGGCAGCCGGACTTGACGGCGGCTGGGCAGCCGGACTTGACGGCGGCTGGGCAGCCGGACTTGACGGCGGCTGGGCAGCCGGACTTGACGGCGGCTGGGCAGCCGGACTTGACGGCGGCTGGGCAGCCGGACTTGACGGCGGCTGGGCAGCGCTCTCCGACGGCGGCTGGGCAGCGCTCTCCGACGGCGGCTGGGCAGCGCTCTCCGACGGCGGCTGGGCAGCGCTCTCCGACGGCGGCTGGGCAGCGCTCTCCGACGGCGGCTGGGCAGCGCTCTCCGACGGCGGCTGGGCAGCGCTCTCCGACGGCGGCTGGGCAGCGCTCTCCGACGGCGGCTGGGCAGCGCTCTCCGACGGCGGCTGGGCAGCGCTCTCCGACGGCGGCTGGGCAGCGACCTCTGGCGGCTGGGCAGCGACATCTGGCGACTGGGCAGCGACCTCCGGCGGCTGCTGGGCCGGGCTCGGTGCCGGACGGACCGTCACCTTCCCACAGCGCCCCCCCAAAAAATATTTGGGGTTTGACACCACCGGACTCGGGACCACAGGACTCGGGGAACCCGGAACTGTTGCCGGTTGCTGAACTGGGCGACAGGACAGCAATTTCGGCCTGGGACGTCCTCCACGTGGCCTTCTCCTCCCACTACGGTCAGTCTGGCCCACGGCTGACTCAGCCGGGCCAGTGGGGAACCGAGGGAGTACCGGGAAGGAGGACTCCCGCGACGTCGTCCTCGAGTCTCTAGCCACCCACTCATCTTGGACTCCACCAGAAGGGCTGGCGACCGTGAAGCTCGAGCCAGAGGGTACTGACTCCCCAAGGGCAGCGGCGGCCAGGACGATACCCTCCGCAGCGCTCGACCGTGGGGTGAAAGTCCCATGTGGAACCTCACCCCCGGGATCGCTACGGTTGGCCACGTACCTGACCATGTCCGCAAACCCCAAGGGAGCCAGCAGCCTCTTCTCTGACGGTGTGAGGCGCCGGGTGAGGCAGCAGTTGAAGATCGTCTTCAACTCCGCCTCACCAAACTCGGTCACCTCCGCCACCGCCGAGAATGCCCTGGCGAACTCCTGGTCACCATAATTCCCCTGGCGGAATCCAAGCATCAAGTGGGCCTGGCGAGACCGCAAGGACAACGTCGTACCGTCCATGCTGCCTACTGGGTTCTGTTGTGGCTGGTGCATTCTGTCATGATTCTCAATGTGAGACATGGCGTGAGAACCCAAGTGCAGGCAGACACAGACGGTATAGATGGTAACAGATATTTATTACAAATAACAAGACAAAACAGGCAAAACAAAGACCCACGGTGGGGTAAAACAAGACAGGAATAAACTATAAACGTTAACAAGGACACTAACTTACTAAACTACAAAACAAACACTGGGAACAAACACTAAACTAAGACTTACTAGACACAGGGTTGATAAACAGCATACAAGGAACAATGAACAACAGGAACCAGGCAAGACTTCAACAGGAAAAACACATTCAATGCACCAGCAACGAGACAAAGAAACATGAGGGCTCTTTATAGGGGAAGGTAATTAACACTAACTATGAAACAGGAGGGTAGGAAAACGATGACGCGACTCGGGGAGAATATGGAACACCACAAGGGCCAAAAACATCTCTCCCCACATAAAACCATCAGGCAATGCCATGGCTCCACTTGAGACAAGAATAAAACATGACATGGTAGTGGAACCATGACAAGGACCCACAGAGACCACAGAGTCAGCACCCCTGCTGGGCTCACTAACACCTCTTCCAGCAGAATCTTAGCTTTCCCAGGTGGTCTCCCATCCAATTACTGACCCGGCTGGGCCTGCTTAGCTTCAGGGTGATATGGCTTCTGATTAATAACCTTCTAATTAGTCTATCAAAATACCGATATCAGAATTTAGATATCAAAACTATGAACATCTTTAAAAGACCATTACTGTCATAAAGGGAAGAAGATTCCTTTGATAAAAGTGTATTTTTAAACCCTTAATTTGAAGGTTTCTCAGATGTTTTACTATAGGCCTACATTTTCAATAACCTTGTCATCCATTACATCAGACATTCTAAAAATCCTTTATGTAACTGAAGAACCAAGTAATATGGAAACATTTACAATCATGTCCATGTGTAGAAATATTGCTACAGCATTCCTTTTAATGTTAAGACGCACAAAAATGAAAATTCTTCATCATTTAGTGACACTCTTATCTTTCCAAACCGGTATGACTGAAACATCGTTGATAACCAAACAACATTGGTCCCCGTTGACTTCCATTGTATGAACACAAAAACACAGAGGCATTTCTCAAAATATCTTCTTTTGTTTTCCACAGAAGAGAGTCATATGCAGTTTTTGATTTACATAAGAGTAAATACAGTACATAAATAAATAATAATAAGTAAATAAATACGTTTATTTTGTGGTGAACTATCCCTTCAATGTTTATCTACTTCCACATTTTATAAATAAAGCATTACTTATGCACAATGACATATATGATAACTAACGTTAACAAAAGTATTTTGTTTTATGATTTATTGTTAGATCATGTTCGCTAATGCTTTGACAGATATCATCCATGTTTCTCCTGCTATGAGATCAATAATGCATAATGGGAAGTGTTCAAACCATTGACAGCGGTCCATATTAACAAACAAATTATAAAATGTAAAAAAATTATAATTCATACATTTAGTAACAGTAATTCGGTTGTGTCCCATCTCAAGAAAATTACATAATAATAATGAAAAATCAACATTCAATAGGCAATAATACATCATGGACCGCCCAGTTGAATAGTGAACAAAAAGGTAGCACAGGAATTTTAATATAAATGAGTTCACTACTTACCTAAAAGGAAGTCTCTGCATCCTTTTACACCAATACTAATTGTGACACAATGACTTAATGAACTTGCAAAATCACGTAACTTCCTTTTACTGTAATGGGAGGTAGAGGAGAATCAAGGAATACCTGCCAAAATTCCCCTCCCGTCCTATAAGAGCACCTGTGATCAGCATCCAGAGCTGCACATCACAACACAAGGATAAAGCTCAGCGGACCTCACCAGGTAATACTATATCATGATGAACATATCTTACAGATAAGGATAACTCATTATGGTTTATTGTAGTAATGTTACTGTTATATTGTTGATGTTACATTTTTCATTGTTTCAGGCTGAATATACAGAAGCATCATGAAGCTCACCCTCATCTTATCTAGTTGGGTTGTCTGCACGCTGCTGGGGTGTCTAGGGGGTACAGCTCAGGCTCGAAAACTTCATCTGGGCAACTGTGTAGTTAACATTCATACTCACGAGCTCAGGCATCATTTCCAGCACATACGTCAAGCCATGGTGAGTACACCTACTGTTGAGTCTAAATCATACCTGAGTGTCATCATTTCATGACATTCTTTAAAAATAGCCGGTGGAAAAACACGTAAAACTAGCGCTACACTAATTTCCCGCACATAACAATGTGGTCAAAATTCTTGACAGCTGGCTGTGACAAAACCTAACAAACAGGTTTATTTTAAGCAGTCAATTTCATTCTTCTCTGCTTGAATGCCTTATTGAACATGTGGCAAGACACGCTTTACTGTTTCACTTTTGAACGCAACCTCCATTGGTGTTCCAAAATCAGCTTGACAAAGCATAGGGCAAAGTGAGAGAACGTCACGGAGCGATCAAGGAGCTTATGAAAACCCCTGACACGAGAAAAGAGTAAACGTGTAGCGCTTTGACAGGATGACAAATCGCATCCTCACAATTTGATAGAAAAATAAGACCAGTAATTTCATGACACAACATTTAACGTAAACCTCAACGTTATTTTTCAATCTGATTACATGTTGTTGACAGATATCAGGAGACGATCACAAGAACATCAGATTACTTAGAAAAGACATGATGCACAGTTTACAGGTAAGATTATGAGTACATCAGATCAAATCCATGTCAAATCAAGTGATCGACTGACGCACCACGTACTGAATTGAAGAGCACAGAGGTCCAAAACCACGCAGCAGTGACATATGTGTCTTCTCATTTCTAGGTCACAGAAACGTGTTGTTTCCTCAAGCAGCTTCTTCACTTTTATATGGACAAAGTCTTTATTAGCTTCAAAAGTGGCCATTCCCTACACCGCAGAACCACCAGCGTCCTTGCCAACTCCTTCCTTGGCATCTCCAAGGACCTGCGAGCATGCGTATGTAGATGTTCCCTAAGAGCCTCAAAATATTAGCATTTTTTTTAAATATATAAGAAATTCAGACAGTTTAAGCTTTAAGCAGATTAAACTAACCATTCATCTTTTCTTTCTACCCTAAAGCATGCTCAGACACACTGTGAATGCACTGAAGGAGTCCGATTAAAACTTGCCGGCATTCAAGCCATGTATGAAAAGGTAAGACAAACAATGAACTGAGAGCAGAGGTAACCCGGCTAGGCCTGTCTGGATTCTGTGGCACATAAAGCTGTACAGATTTCAACAGAATTTTAACACGTCATTTCATTCTACACATTACATTTATCTCTACTCATTCAATATAAAACATTCTGAATAATTGCATATAATTCTCTAACAATCAGCAATAGAAATAGGGAAAATGTGCTCCGATTCATTCATGGCAGTCAAGTAATAACTAGCTTTGTGTTATTTGTGATACATAACAGAATATATAGAAACAATTGTTTTTTTGTTTTCTTTCTGTGGTTTAGCTTGACCAAGCAGAAGCAGCACCGAAGGCTATCGGAGAACTGGATTCACTGTTTGAATGGATAGATACTTTACATAACCATTAACATCAAAACAAAACTAAACTAAGTTAAATAATTTATTACACTTCTAAAGCACAAAACTAAGCTACATTAATTTATACATTTGTTTATTTACTACTAAACTAGATAAAAAGTGGTTTTAGGAACTAACATCATGGACTGCCATATACTGTACTGTACTGGAAAAGAGATGACGCTGATCAATCTTTCAGCATTTGGATATAATATATGTAGGAATAATTTATTCCAATAATAGACTACATTTTGTGGATTATATATTTATATGCATATTTGCATGATGCATTGTTGTCATGTTGCAATGTAGACCAATTAGGTCAGTTTGTAATTTGAGTTTTAAACAAACTTTTGATGAAGTTTAATATTAGTGTCTGTTGCAGTTTTTCCCAATGTGTAAAATAAGTAATTGTAAAACATACAGTAGTGTATTTTAAATAAAAGATATATGAACTATCATGGGTTCTGTTTTTTAAACAAAATTATAAGAAACGGATTAAGAACTGATGCCTTATGTGAGAAGTTTCACTCCATGTGAGAGCTGATTTTAATCTTGTTATGTTTCTCATGTTTATGCTAAACGAAAACACCTTGATGCAAAGAGCTGCTGCTTGCAGTTTTCATAACGTCATCACGATTACTCTGTCCGTCCGCTTTCTCCATCAACTTTTCATTTTGGTCACAGCTTCACACCTAATCATTCATAACCCTCATTCTGAAATAGCAACAAAAAAGAAATTAAGGAAGTATGACACAAATCTGCCATACACTGTTTGCAGAATCAACATAATGAAACCACAATTTACCTGCATTATAACGTCAGGTTCAGCACCCAAATTATTATTCTATACAACTCTAACCTAACCATTTAAACAATATTTAAAGAATGCAGCAGTAAAGCAGTATGTAGAAGGCATAATACAGAATTGTTTTGCAGGCACATATACAGTAGTTCAAACAAACATCTTTACTGCAACCTGGCGGCCAGAAATGGTGTTACAGGTAAAAACATTGCATGCTGTGCTGGAATCCTTCTGGCAGGACATCAGCAGATAGGCTATTTAACCTTGTGGGTTTCATTGTAAGTGTTAATGTAAGTCCAAATTGTTGTTGCAAGGACATTTTGTTGAGTACAGTACATGCATCACTATAACGCAAGAGACAGCAAACCTAAATACCTGGGTTTTAAAATAATATGAATTTTTATTAAAAACTTTACTAAATGTAGTATTTAAGAGTTATTTATAGACGTTCATAATTAAGCATTGCATATTACACTTCTGTATATAAAAATAAAAATATGTATATAGATAACTATGCATAAACACTAGTGGCTCAATGGTTAGAGAACAGTGCTAGCAATGCCAAGTACATGGGTTCGATCCCAGGGGATTACACATACTTAGAAACCAATGTATAGTACAATGCAATGTAAATCACTTTGGATTAAAGCGTCTTCCATATGAATAAAAAAACATTTCACTTTGAAAATGGTTAATGTATGCAGCCTGAAACTTTTTTATTCTCTTTGTCAGCCTAGCTAAATCACAAAAAGATAAGTTATATATATACTGTATATATTAGTTTGACTATTCAAAAAGAGCTTAGAAATAAAAAATGCAATGTCATTATCCATAACAATGATTAGTCTGGTATGCTGGACAAAGATCAGATAATATTAAGATAAACATCAAAACAGCATTCCTTAGCAAATTAAATCTCACTTTTTACGTCACGGAGAAATGATCTTTTCTTTAGAAATGTACGGATAGACTTTTCAAGTAGCTTTCCGTTTGTTTGCAAGTGACACATGCCATACTGAAGCTGACTTGCATTAAATGATTCATTTCTTCACTTTCATAAAGGCTTTATAAAAATGAATTCAGTGAAACCACATCAGCAAAAGTTATTGTATAATATTTGCTGATCAAGGAACACTTTTCATTATGCTAAAAAAACATGACTTTTACCAAATGGTTTTGCTACAGCAACCACAGTTTAGCCATATGAAGTAAAACTATACAAATGATAATCAGCTGATACTTGCTGTATATAAAAATGAAAATATTCCAATTTCTGAAACGTTATATGTGACTCAAGGCGTGACTCAAAAATTTTAATAACCGATTTGCATTGGGTCAATCTTACCCAAAAGGGGAGAAATACTTCCTCTAAAACTTCCCAGGGCTACCCAAATCGAGGACTAAGCAGCTTGCTCCATACAGCTTTGTAGTATTGAATCTAATGACCTTTAAAATCCTCTTATTCCTGCCTTACTATTAGAATTGTGATGTTTTATGTCACCACATTGCGTAATTCTTGGTTCATAACAATCCCATTTCACGATCTTTATTACTCACGGGAAAAGTTTGTTATTTTACACGTGAGAGACGTGATCCGACAAATATTAGGATTGTTTTAGATGCACCTAACCACTGTTGCCAACTCATTTTCAGGAAAAATTGCTAAAGGCAGGTCAATTTGTTGCTAAAAGTTGCTAAATTATATTGTGATGTCATTATGTAACTTTGCAAAATTGAGAAAATACACATTTGCTGCGTCCTAATTTTCCTACTTATACTATTCACTAATCGTATGTTCTGTTTTTATTATGGAAAGTATATACATTTTAGTGTTTAGCAAAACAATATGCACGAACTGGGACATGCTAACAGGAAACAGAAGTGGCCTAGACAAAATTGTGGCCAATGGCTATTAACTGTCACACAAATCTAAATACAGTTCTTCTTTCCATTTAAGTATTTATAAATTCATTGTTTCATATGTAATGTTAACTCTATAGTTATATTTATAGGCATTAGATGGCGGACTATCGCATTAGCATTATTATACCTTAATATATCTTTAAACATACTATATACTTTAAAGCCGTTTTGCTAGACATTGTGACAGCTGACAGCCTTAAACATCTCATAAACATTAAAAACAGATGTTCTTTCGCACCCTGAAAAAAAAATGACTGTTTCAAAATCTGTCCTGGTGGACCCCAGTACTGCACAGTGTGTTTCCCTCATCTGACACACTTGATCCAACTCATAGGTTCATAAGGAGAGACTAAAAGACCTCAATTGGCTGTGGCATTTTAGGCATTTTATGCATACGGTTTTATCCAAAGTGTCTTGCATTGCATTGAACAAAACATGAGGGAAACATATATGTGGGAAACATACAAAATGTGCAGTACTGGGGTCCTCCAGGACTGGTTTGGGAACCACTTGTCTACAGACGTTTACAGCCAAACATACAAGTGACTGAGCGTGTGAAGAGAAAATCATTATTTTGTGCCCACCCCATTCACCTTGTTCCTTCAGCCGACCAGCAGGTGGGTGCCTCGGCTGAAGAAGAAGAGGCAAAAGAAGGGCGGCTCGGACCCAGGGGGTCCCAGTTCCGGTGGTCCCGAGTCTGGTGGTCCAAGTGCAGGAGGTCCCGAGTCCTGTGGTCCAGAGTCCGGCAGTCCAGCCGATCCATATCAGATGACATTCTCGCCCAATGAGCATTTAAAGAAACAAGAAACACTAAACAACATTTATTTAGATGTAAACAAAGTTGGTTGTGTTGCACATCATAGAAAACAATGTAAGCAACTGTAAGAGAATATCTAGTGACGTAAATCCGCTACGTATCGCAAATCGGACTAGCGACGACACGTTTGGGTGATTCAGAGTCGACACCGTTTTATCCGAGCCAATAACATTTTTACTCATTAACCTTCGGATTTACAACTTGGCCGACTGTTTACTTTCAAACACGGCAACATTACACACTGCATGAAATGTAAATTTCATTACCTCATGTTATGAACTCTTTAAAAATAAAATTTATATTCAGTATTACCACACACGGAATAAGCCTAACAAAATGTTTGATTAAGTTTATATTTGTTGAATATCAATGTTTTTTTTGTGGTAAATAACTCCGTTAACACACAGGTTAAAACTAGTTTAAAATGAGTCATTCGTTTTACTTTGTTTAAAGTTGTTAGTGGTTGTCGAGGATAAGCTCGTGTTTTTTTAAGGGCTGGTTAGGGGACCCCCCACGAGAGCTTTGACACAAATTGAAACTGTTGTAGTAGCCTAAAACAAGTCCAAATAATGTATTCCATTGTGCAGTTTGATTGGATGTGCCACCTTTAATGCAAACAACTAATTATTTATGTAAAAACATTACTGCATGAACTGTTTTCTCCTCCCTTTAATTGTTTACAAGTCTATGTGGCTATCCACAAATTTTACGATTAGTTGCATTCTGCTGTATATTTTTTCCGTTGACCGTATTCGTGATCACAAAAGACCTGCAACCCCGGTTGAGTACTGCATAATTGTATCGCCTTATGTTGTCTTATGAAACAAAAATGTTAAAGTACAGGAAGGGAGTAGTTTCTAAAACATAAATATATGCTTTGCAGACACATGCTGTTTTTGTTTTGGAAGCCCAAGTCATGTGGGTACAATTGGCCGCAAAGGCACGAGCCATAAAAACATCCTACGTGGTTGGCTTCATATAATACGCTCTCATCTGCGTCACGGCGGAGTTGGTTTAACACCTTAACGTTAAACAGTCAAACTGAAGAAAAATGTGAAACTGAAACCTCAATGGATGATGCAGTTAGCCTTACTGCTTGACAAAAAGGATTTCCTCTAAGACAAGATGTTTGTTTTTGTCTTTAAGTGGGGTAAGGGACATACTAAAGAACTATGCTAATGTCTAGCTTTAAGAATCATGCAACAGATTCCAAAGCTTGCTTCAATTGCACATGCCAAAAGTACAAAATAATTAAAAAAAATGGTACTCATTAAAGTCGTGTTGAGTCTTGTGTATTTATCTAATTCTGCGGTCAGGCTTGACTTTGAGCATGCAAAATTTGTTCGGACGGTGGTACAGAATGGGCAGGAGCGATTGCTCCATTTTTTACATTTCTGTACCGAGGTCACGCTGTGATGTTTTGATCTTCTATTGGTCTGACTCACATGACGCGAATTCGCAGGTCAGAGTAAACAAAACTTTAACTTTGCTATGCAGCGAAATGCGAATTTACTTCGGACGAGCTTGCGTTTCAGGCCTGATGCAGTTGCATGCGTATGAATAGAAGTCAATGGCACGAAAAGTCAAGTGTGACCGCAAATAGTATATGATTAATGTAAATGACTAATTTGTTATTTATGTGCAATAGAGTGAATTTAAAATAAATCCCAGCAACAAAATGATTTGGATAAATATTAATAATGCCTCTTACAGTATTAGATTTATATATAGAATCATAACTTCCTAAGAGTATGGTCAATGAGTCGATTGTGGTAAAGCATGATTTTAGCCAACATGTGCTCAGTCAAGGATCACAACCGAAACCAACTGTTGCCTAACAGAAACTACACCTAATTTGAATTAGGGGCTTCACATCAATTAGAATAAGAGAGTTCAACATAATGTTTTTTATAGCATGAATCCAATACAAGTAAAAGTGGTTTAAAATGTCTCCAACAAAATTCAAATTTAAGGAATAGTATACCTAAGAAAATGTACTCAACCTGACCCCCTCCCAGACACACTGAACTTCATATCATATTTTGGGCAACACAGAGATAATCATGTCAATAACGTCAAAACTTATCAGTGTTTAATCAGCCACACTTTTTATGTGTTACTGTTACCACGGATATATAATGTATTGATCACTAAATAAACTTCAGATATTACCATAATCTCACACAAATGTGTCATGACACGTTTATTAACCCATAAATTGGAAATCTTTATTGATGCATGTCAATGTTTTTTTGGAGCTTCTCCGTGTTGACCCCAAATAAGATGACACGATGGGATTTTATTATAACATTATTCTTTTGTGTTCTAACGAAGAAGAAAAGTTATATACATCTAAGACGGCATGAGAGGTTGACATTAGTGAGCAAGTTTCATATCTGTTGGCAGTTTCATGTTTGATATAGTAAAACATGACGTGGACTATATGTAATGTAAATACATTCATCCATCCAAAAGGGGGAAAAAACACGGTGGATGACACATTGAGGCTTGTTTTCGATAATGGGCTAGAGTGTCACTTCTTGGCTTTCCCGTCAAAAAACCTAACCTTTGCAACTTAATCATCGATTTATTGTGGTGAAAACCAGGACAATAAGGGGCAACGGGTAGTGTTTGCTTTTGCTCAAGGAGAATCAGGTTCTCATCCAGTCAGCAACCGTTCTGCTTAGTAATATGTCTTCTAATGTATGTGAAGCAAGTATTCACAGTGACAAACAATCATAAGATAGTAACTCATAGACTGCTTCTGTGATTAAAGACATGATTTCCTACGAGGGTTTTCAGTTCTTTGTATATTGCACATGATAATAAAAATACACACAAATCCATAAATATATAGGTCTGAGGGTGTAAAGGAGTGATTAAACGTCATTCCGTATGACAAATATTTAAGTGACCAAATCCATTAAGCAGCACAAACTGAATTCCTGTGTATTTTTATGGAGAGCCCCTCCATTACGTTCAGTGACTTTCAGTAATCTTTGAGTCTGAGGCTGATAACTGCTTCTCACCTCAGATGCACTCTTTGCAGGAGAGAAAAACCAACCACCGGTTTGCATCATGGGTTTTGTTTGCCCCACTGCACCTCACTCTCAGACATGTGAATTACACCCAGAAGTTTTTGCATGTGTAATAGTAAGTCATGGAATAGGTTAGCTCATTCATGCTTATCTCATTCAATGAGAGCTAATGAAATTCCATCTTACCTTTTTCTGGTAAAAGCCAGAAAAAAAAAACTCATCTGAGGAGAATTCAGCATAATTGATTACAAATCATAAATTGTGGTTTCACCTATAAGAGATCTATTGTGTGCACGATTTAAGTCTGATATTCATACTATCATGTACACCATAAAGTTAAAGATGAATGGCTAATTGACCTTTTAGACATTGAGATATGTTTTTTCATTGATTTGGTCTGAAAAGTCATCATAACATTTTTCTATAGAATAACTAGATTCAGTCATTGTGCAACGTTTATGGAGACATCATAGTTTCAACGCATTTTGAAGGATAGCTCACACAGTAATTTGTCATCATGTACTCACCCTCATGTAGTTTTCAACCGATTCCAGTTTTTTCTCTGCAACACAAAACATGATTAATATGATGCTCACAAGGTGAGTAAAGTCCTACAAACTATAATCATCTTCTAAAAAGGATCAAATAAATACCTTACGGGTACTTCGTAGGACTCGAGTGCTATATTCCAAGTCTCTAAAAGCCATCTGTCAGCTTTTTTTGTTTGTCAACACAACCTATCGGTCACCTCCTTCCTTTTTTCCATGCACCCCTTTTCTCATTTGATTAGTTGCAATGTAGTATGCAGATGTGAGGTATGCAATATGTAGTATGCAAAACATACTACATATACATATATATTGTTTTTTTATGGAAGAAGAAAATCATACAGGATTGGAAGTAAAGTACACGAGGGTGAGTAAATTATGTTTGAGGGCTAAATTCTAAATAGTAAAGATCTCTTCATCTTTGGATCTCAATCCTGGTTGATTTACAAGATGATGGTGTTCATTATATTTCTCATGTTACTCTAAAATATTTTCACTCTAAAATTGCAAAACAAGTTGTTCTTCACCACAACTGATCACATGACTGAGAAATTATCCATGAGGCACAGTAGACTAATTGTGAAATAACAAACTTTTTTCAGTCAAAACTTGATATTTTCATATTTTACATTACTTTAAAGTTATTGAGTACAGCTGTAACATGTCAGTGGAGACCTGGCCCTCCCAGCTAAGACTGGTCTCTCTTACTCCTTACATGCACTATATTGTATTTGACCTTTCTCTATTTTTCTTTTTGTTCTGTTTTTCTCCCTCTAAAGCTGCTTTGAAACAATGAGACATTATACAAATGTTGTATAAATAATATTGAATTGAATATATAATTTCTCAGAGAATGTATTTAGTACCAATGAATTTCTCTAAAGAATCACATTTCACTGCTAGTGCTGTTGTACTAAAACCACCTAAATTAATATTTAAGAAACGGTCTGTTGTGTCTCACAGAGGAAAGAAAATCATATGTGTTTGAAACAGCATAAGTGTATTTAAAATGAAATTTTACTGAACTTAAGTGAACTCTGCAGCCGCCATTATCCATGCACAATACATTGCAGTTTTTAATCATATTTGTAATCATTGATTTGGGCACGTGTCGCCGCATAACAATGTTACATTTTCTGACATGAGATGCATTATTTGTGAGGGGCCAACAGTTTGGAGAGTTCAGAGGCACGGTTGGTGCGTTACATTGAAATCAATGGAGTAAATGTGAAAGATATCTGTGGTTTATAGTAGGTAGAATACTATTGAGCTATTTGTCACACTTAAACCACACTGGACATTACAGTCATTTCTATGAATGAGCTACGCTCACCTGTCAGTGCGTTGGTTAGTCAATGCACACCAAGGTCTTCGGTAAAAAGAAATGTCAGAGATGAGATGTCTGTTCGGTTTACTTCTTGTATAATGTCTGACAAGTTTTCCCGAAACTGACAGAAAAAAGTGTGTTAGAACATAAATATAATTGAATATTAGTTATTGATTATTTATTTGTATCTGTAATTGACAGAGAAATGATTAAATGATGTCATTGATAAAAAAATTCTGTGACACTTCAGTATTCCAAAAACAGCAGCATCATCAATGAAGGTGATGATGACACAGGCTGAGTAAGAGAAATATACTTACCGTAAGTCACCCCCCCAACACAGGAAGCAACTATAGGAATTTTTGTAAAATGGGGTATAAAATAAGGGCACCCCAAAGCTCATCTGTACATCATCTCCACCTCTGCGGGCTCAGAAGAAAGAGTTAACAACAAACAAGAAGAATGAATTTCTCTGGAGTCATCTTTTCTGCTGTGGTGCTGATTCTGCTTTCTGACAATGCTACATGCAAAAGAGACTGCAAGTCTGAATGCTGCTCGTTTGTGGAGGGCTTTCCCTCGAGACTGAAGGAGCTCCGCTCGTCATATAAACAAATATTCAAGTTATACGTGAGTATTTTTTGGCTGATGTCCATCTTAGATATACGCAGCATCAAGTCTTAACTTTGCAAAAGCCAATTGCATTTGTGATGTTTCCCTCAAATGTATGTTTACTCTTTGTTTGGTCCAGGAATCCAATGACGACCTCGAAGCCTTATTAGACAACAATATGCAGAAGAACATCAATGTAAGTTAACACCTATTTACTCCCATGCACTGAATCGTCTGTTGTCAGCTTGTAAATGAGTAACAAAACAGCAGAAGCATCATACTGAAACCGAAGGTTGTAGCAATGTGTGCAAACCTGACTAACATCTCCTCTAACTAACGTCTCATCAAACATCCTGCGCTAAAACGCAGTCCGTTAAAGTCTCGTGAAGAATAAAGCTCGTGTATTTATAATCCACAGGGTCCTCACGGATGTCATGTCGTGAACGATATTTTGCACTTCTACTTGGAAACAGTCCTGCCGACAGCCATGAAGGACAACAACGCGGGCATCAAATCGCCCATCAACTCCATTGGAAATATATTCAAGAGTCTCCAGAGGGACATGGTGAAATGCGTAAGTCTACATGCAGAAATAATCTTAATAAATGTGTCGTTTTTGATGAATTGTTGATTATAAATCCTGTTCACACAATAGAAATTACAAACACGATATAATTCTTAGGGATTTAATGGTTATAACAGAAATTGTATTTATTGTTAACAGCATGGAATATAAGCAAATGTACGATTAAAACAACTCTACTGCAATGATTTGCATTGCTTATGCCAATACAATAGGTACCGATCCTTTTAAAATGTAGTTTAGGCATCTTTGAGATGTCGTAATAAAGTGTCAAAGCACAAAAAGTCAGCGTGGCTTTTGTTGCCAAGAGCTGTTGCACATAAACAAAACACATAAGACATGTGTTGTATAATGGTATTGTGAGGCAATATAGGTGTGTTTAAAATTGCAAACTATGAAGTAACACGTGCATGTTTGTGTTTCAGAGGATTTACCTTTCTTGCCATAAGGTCTTTGATATCACCAGCATAAAAGACTCATATGAAAAGGTTGGTGATTTCACATTTTGTTAATAAGAGGAAACCCTTTATCCTGTGTAACATGTTACACGATCAAATCTGACATTCTGAAATTGCATCAAACTGTAGTTATAATACACGAACATGTTTCTGAAAGTCGTTTCAATGGTTAACATCTTTCTCTTCTTTTAATGTTTTTAGATGGAGGACAAGGGCAATAACAAAGCAATGGGAGAGCTTGATTTGCTGTTTAAGTACATTGAACAATATGTAGCATCAAAGAGAGGCAGACACTAGTAGGATGTCACCTTGGGGATTGGATGGTCGGCATGATGGACTTGCATCTCACTACATTCTGATGCAGTGCCTGTCTCTCTCTCGTCTTCAGTTTATGAGATTCTAGAAATAATGTCGCATTGTCAGTTTGACATGGTTACCTCGAATGCTTTTTAAGTCACATTGACCAGGATAAATCTGAAATTTTGTTGTATTTTGACAACATGAAACTACTTGAAATCTTTTTACTTTATATACTGATATTTATACATATTTGTATTTATTTTTTAATTTTTCACAAACTTAATGTTTTTATTTACGATGCATGTATTTTATATTGTAATGAAAAAGTTGATCCATTATTGCAAATAAATGAACAAACATTTCCTTATTTGGTGCATGTGGTTTAGCTGTCTTTCTCGTTTCAAGATCGAACTCTGCTATTTACTTCCTAGTCTTCGTCTCAAAATGTTGGATGTGCAAAACCTACTCTTTGAAGTGGCATGTGATTTAAACAGTCCCCCTGTTGGCATATCATATAACACTCATACATAGGATGTGTCAAAATGAACAAGTGAGGTTTTTTAAAACAAGTACGGCGCTAACCTCAAAAGTGACCTAAATAGAGCACTTACCAGCAAGAGTGCACTCAACCCTTTACTGTAATACAGCGATACATGTCGCACCCTGATGAGATTAACTATGTAACAGCTAACAAAAGCAGTGGAACTTTAAACCTGCAGCTGTGGCGTTAACATCTGAGTCAGCAAAAAGTCATATGTATGGGAACAAGAAGAGATAGTTTCAGTTGTCATGTTAAATGCTAAGTAAGGTCTGGGGTGGTTAGCAGGTTGCAATTGAAATTGAAATCATTGTGCACAACAACAGTAAAGAGAGTGTTAAGTATAGTGCTATTACCAACATTTACCAACAAACAGTCGTGGGCACAATTCAGCTTCAGAGACAAACAAACATGCATTTGATGACTAAATTGCTCAATTTCAAAGTGAATCTAAAGTTTTGTCCCTTCTGTGATCACGCCTGTTTAAAATGATAGAACACTGAACAGAAATGAAGATATTTCGAAGAAAGCTGGTAACCGAACAACACTGGGCCCCATTCACTTCTATTGCATGCACACAAAACCAATGCAAGACAATGTCGGCCAGTTATCAACATTCTTCAAAATATCATCTTTTGTGTCATGCGGAATGATGACAGAAGCTTAATTTTGGGGTGAACTATCACTTTAAGCAGTCATATTTCATATGCATTGAATTGCATCTGTAGGATTTCTATACTATCTTGGAATTCTATGTTGTTTATAATAATGATATAACATATAATTTATAATATCTAGGATTATTTCATATTTGACAGTTGTGTATGCACAACTATGCGACAGCATATAAGGAAATTATATAGAATTGTGTGCATCAAATTTTATAGAAACAGTTTGGACAGGGCCTTTTTTTTATTCCAACATGATAATGTCTGTGCGCAAAGTAAGACTAAAAAAAAAATATTGATTCCGTCTGGTGTGGAAGAACTTGACTGGTGTGCATAAAGAACAGACCTGAACCCAGCTGGACACTTTCGAGCCAAACGCTCATCATCCAAACCCATCAATGAATTCATTGCAGAACATAAATGGCCCTTCCAAAATAGTTGCAACAAAATTCTTAGTTTGAATATCATAGAAAAATGATTTTTAATGGGATTTTAATATATTAGTCACAGGATTAGATAAACTTGTTTATTAGAAGGGGGAATACCAATACTTTTGGCCTAATAGTTTACGTAGGTGTAGAATATGTGTTGAATGCCCCGTCTTGTTCACCCCATCATGGTTTCTCTCTCATCCAATTTTGCATGTGGGCTTCTCAATGGGTGATTTGTGAGTCACTTTTTGTTTTAAAGCTGCTTTGGAGCATCGTGTATTATAAAAGCGTTCTTTCAAATGCATTGAAAAGAAATATGGATATTATTATTTTCTGTGGGATATTATGAAAAATACATCTATGCTATTTCATAAACCAGCCAAGATTGCACAAATTTTTTACACGCCTTGATGCATTCCTACCTCTGCCTACTGCGAGTGAAGGAGCACTTGTTGGCAGTCTGTGCATATAACAAATATGCAGTGAAAACCGAAATTGGAAATTTAAATGTGACTCGTGATAGCCAAGAGTCGGGTGGTGTTGGGGAGTCTGAAAGTGCGGTTGACTATCTTGATGTGTATGCGAGAAAGGTGTTACATTGAAACAGATCACAGGGAAGGAATTTTCAAGACACTTTCTGGGAGTTTGAATGAGTCTTTACAATACACATCTGCACATTTATACAAATAGAATAGCCTGTTAGTTAATGGAAGTAATAGCTAAACGATCAAACTTCTATGGAAACATGAATGAGAATAATAACAGTAATGGTCTTACTGTTCCTGTATTGACCATGACCATTTAATGCAAACTGTTTTATAAATTGGCAGTCATTTCCTCTTAATAGGCGTTAAGTCTTATCTACAACAGAGTTCGACATTGGTGAAAGTTCATTTGAAGTTAATTACCAACCAACAAAACTGTATTTGTTTGGAAACACTCCACTATTTCATCTCCAACATCTTGACAAATCCTGGTAAGCTAGGGTCATAGGTCACTCTGTATTAAGAATGAAAGAAGACCCCAACAAAAAGAAGCTCCACCTGTATCCCAAACTAAGGGATCAAGGTTTGCATGTCCTATCCAGACCCTATATATGATGCCAAAAACGCACTTTGAAATCCAATCAGTGCCATGTACTGGCAATATTTCATAATAATCACTAATAAAGAACTTGACTCATCGTCAATCATTATTATAAAGTCATAATTTCAAGACCTCTGTTTCTGGGGTGAGGTGGCGGAGACGTGGGGTGTTTAGATGGGTAATGAAAGGGGTAATTTCCCTTTGCAGCATAGTCAGATGATCAATTTCTTACAAAATTGCATGACTCAGCTGGCTAGAATCAAATGAGCTGTTCATTAATTTCACAATTACTGAGAAGAGTAGTTGGGGGAACCACAGTCATTTAGAACTTCAGTGCTCCTCGCTCGGACTGCTGCGTTATGTATACGTTTATCCGTACGAATGGGGCACTGGTTTAAGTAAAAATAAGAAAACTTAAATGTATAGATTAATGCTAAACTAATACTTAATAATCCTAATTTTTATAAAGAATGAAAAACCTGTTAAAAATAAAAATGTTCAGTGAATAGGTTATTGTGCATTGTCTCTAAACATCAGATCGATCAATATTTGCGTCATTTAATGGCACGTCTTCAAACAAATGTCGTGTTTTAGGCATTTTAATGCAAAGTTGAAGCAGACCAAGACACAAGTACAGCAGTTAAATACTAAAAACAGGACCCAATTCTGCCTCTCCCTGTTAGTATAAAATTCTGTGGGAATACTAGTCTGTGTATCTACTTGAATGACAATGTACACTTTGCATTGAGATTAGAAGGCATGGAGAGTAAAGAAAAATCCAACACGATGGCAGTATCAAAGCAATATTTTCCAAACTAAAACGATGAAGGGCAAATAAATGCTGCTTGGGAGTTCATTGACTTTCCTCAACTGTATGTTCAACACTTTGGGCATTACCTCACATCCCTTTAAGAGGATAAAGCACACAACAAATATGAATATACAGATTTTAAAAAGTCTATATAGAAAAATAAAATAAAATGCAACCTTTCGAAATAGGTCATTAGTGCAGCTAACACCAGTCCACTGGATCTGTAAGAACCTCTATGAAACAACTGGAGTCTCCAAGCTGCTTAGGTGCATTCAAACAATAATGCAATTACTGCATGGTAGGTATAGATCATAGACACAACATGAACACACACGAAAGGACACCCACCACCTTCACAAAGATCCCATATTCATGTTGATTCATTACACACTTTTAAAAAAATAACAATGGGCTTTGCTGTTCAGGGTGGCGAGTTAAAACGGATGTATTTTTCAATGAAACTCCAGAGCATGTTAACATTACCTACAAATACACAAGAAACACAAGCTGGATACAAATATGCATAGAAACGATACAAGGCAAATTATCGATAACCCAAGGGTGTGCAATAAGCTCAAGTGTGAATCAAGAGAGCTGAAGCAATGTGCTGGATTGGCTTATTGGAAATGACGTAAAACTCTAATACTAAATCTTGAAAGCTGAGCGATATACAGTATTTCTTCTAATCAATCTAACTCCGAGTAAGGCTAACTTTAAAAAAAGATCTTGTATTTAACTTGACAGGGCCCTGAACAATACTGAACAACTTATTCGCAGTAGAGAACAGTGCGCGTCTACATTCAAAGAGTCATTTCAAAGATACACTTTCTATTTCTGGGCACTAGTGCTGACTGCAGTCGTTTGGAGCAAGATTTAGAAGAGGAGCATTCAAGTGCAGAAATGACACATGTACTGAGGAGAAAAGAGGAACATTAGGAAAGCTAAGCATTATGCAAAGGCTTCTCTGAGCATTAGCAGAAGGAAATGCAACAAGTCAACAAACTCAAATGGAACATAATTAAAAAGAACAGACAGTGTGAAACTTATTAACTCATGTACCAATGGCTTCTGATTTACCATTCTAATTACCCCAACAAACACCATGTGAAAAACAGTACTTGTGACAAATTTAAAAACCCAATTACTGGACAGCTGTTTTACAACTCTTGAGTCTTGTATTGTAATTTCACAGCCCATTTCTTTCGGTAGCAACGTTGTTTATTAGTTACAAATGGTGAGTGAATAAAAAGAAATATTCCGAGTGATTTAAAAAAAACTTTGCCTTTTTGCAGCGTTATTGCTTGCTTAACTTTTGAACTGAACGTACGTGTGTAAATGTGTGTGCATGTGTGTCAGAAAGATGTCCCTAGCAAGCAGGTGTCTCATTTTCAGCAGCCATATTGTTGGCTTTTTTTCTTCTCTTCATCAGCAGTGGATTGGAGGAGTCTTCGATCCTCTTAATTTTGATCTGTTCGTAGTCGACTCTCATTGTCGCCAAGGCACTAGTCATTTCCTCCTGTTGAGCGACAGATGAATTATCGTTATACAATCAAGATCTGAGGTGACAGTTTCAGAATAAAGAAAGCATCCTTACAGTAACAGAACCTCATAAATGACTTTTTATAAGTTATAAGGATAACCCCGCAAAGGAAACTGTGTGGCGTGCAAAAAAACAGTCCTCGAGTTGTTCACACATAAAATTTGACTTTCTAATGATTTAACTTGTTTCTTAGAATTGAAATTTACTTCTAATTAACATGCCATTTTAAGATATCATTTTTTTCTACCAAGATGCTTGCCAAGGGCATACATTTGGTTTAAACACAGGTAAATTTAAAGCGGAGCTATCATGCCATGTCATGCGTTCTGACTTCTTTACACTGTTAAACATGCTGGATTCTCGCTTTACATGGTCAACTTGTTGAAAAACTAGTTGGACGTATGACGTAGTATTTCTGTACTTGATCCACTCCCCCACCACTCAAACTTGTTTCGGAAAGTTTTTTTCTAGTTCTGCTCGTTACACTTGCGATTGTGAAGTTTGGGTGTGTCTGTTTGTTCACGGCGTTTCAGTGATGGGTGTTATATAAACTGTGTAAATAATGCTGGAAATGGAGATTGTTTAAAACTGATAGATGGCGTGGTCCCAGTGCTAAAATATGCCGGACATGAAACAAGCGGTAAGTCAAACTAAGTCATACATCTGTGTTTTCTTTGCAATCGGCTTGTACTTGCATAATGTACAAAACATGAAGGGATGATGCGTGTTACTTGCTCGTACTGTAGTTCCATCCCGCTCTCCCCACTAGTCCCACCTCTAGCAGCTTGTTTGTTTCCGGAAATAATTGTATAGGTTTATCTCTCTTTTATAATTTTTATCAAACTAAATACTCTTCGAAGATACGGTGTGTGATAAACTATTGTATAGGCACTCAAGATTAATATGAGATTGGCAGAAACTGCCTGTGATACGCAATCTTTAATTTGAAAAAACATCCATTTAACTAGGGATTCACAGTAAATTATCGGCAATATCGGTATTCGCCATTTTTAATGTTATCGGTCTCTGATGATTGATAATTTAGACAGATATATTTTAGCCGATAAATCATAAATAATTTCCTCTGGTTAAACTTCTTTAGCTGCAAGCTGCTCACAGTTAAAATACATTTCAAACTTTCTGTCATGATCATTCACTTACTGCTAAAGGCAAAACGTTGTTTATATAGGTACAGTATGTAGAAACAGGATTTATTAATGTATTAATTATAGGAACAAAAGCATATTGTTTGAATCAGACTGCTGTCTGAATGCATTGTCTTGAGACCTGTTAGACATGTGGCTATAAAGATTTTTTTTCTGGGTTGCTCTGGAAGAACGTCTATAATAGAAAAGAAACCAGAAAAGTTTGAAGGTTAAAGTATTGTTAACTAGTGTAAAGTAGGCAAGAACTAATGGTTACCTTATTTTCTGCAGTGAATGTCTTCAAACAAAAGCAGTTTTGCCTTTTGTTTCAGTCATTCAGTCAATTTTACATGAGTATTTAGATAGTATTCATTTCGTCTTCCAATGTCAATGAAAAATATCGGTTATCGCCAAAAATATCGGCGCATCCTAAATTTAACCCTTTAATGCGCATGAATCTATGTGTGGTGGGGCTGAGGGGAGCATGAAGTTCTCACCTTGACATCTTCCCAAGCATCTTTTTCTTCTTTCAGAACACGGCTGGTGTGTAGGGGGGTCTGAGGAACTTCCATTGATTGCTATAATGACACAATCGTAAAAGAAGGGAAGATTGCAAAATAAAATTGCAATATACACCGGACGTGAGCACACGACCTGCTCGAAAATCAAAACTCACATTGATCCAGGGGTTGTTCATGAACTCTGTGATGGTCATCCTCTGTGTTGGCTCAGTTTTCAGTAATGTTCTGATAAGCTGTTTGGCTGAAAACAGACAGTCATTCAAATCTATGCATCTTCTTAGAAATGTGCTAAGCATGCCTTGAAGCTAACAGCATTCTAGGAAATTCCAAGTCAATTTAGCAAAACAGGAACTAGCTGAAATAGCTACCTTCCTCGGAGACCTCACACCACTCAGGGTTTGGAAACTCGTACTGTCCCATACGGATTCTTTTCTTCATACCAGGTGATATAGCCAGGCCATGGTTAGAATAGAAAGGTGGGTAACCACATAGCCTACAAGTTAAAGAAAAAAGATTTGTAGCTAAATAAATGTGACAGTTACCTTTAGTAGTTAAAGTACATCATACAGGGTTAAATATGAAAAATTCAGTCGATATAGCAGACATTGCTTTTATTGGCCAAATAGACACATAAATAACACAAGACAGATAAACTTACAGAATATACATGATGACACCTAAAGACCACATGTCACAGGACTTGTCATACTTTTCTGGACCAAGAACCTCTGGGGCTATAACATGGAAAGGATGAAAATACATTTAAATGAAAATGTTTGATCTCGTATCAAAATACCCACGCAGAAAATAGAAAAATGTGTATGTGGTTTGATCTCAGCTTGTTATTGATGATTATCAACATGATATTCTTACCAACGTAATAAGGAGTATAGCAAGGGGTGGCCAGTGAGTTGTGTGTGGTTGTCTCCTTTGCAAATCCAAAGTCTGTCAGTTTGAGAAGGGCATTGGGCCTTTTAGAGGTATATAACAGGTTCTCTGGCTGCAAGGTAGATGTTTAAGATTATTATGATTTCAATTAAGATATCAGAAGGTCTATAGCCTCAATACACCACCAAATGAATGATGCACATTGTAAGACTTTCACCTTAACGTCTCTGTGTGCAATGTTTATAGCATGCAAATACTGAATGGCCTCTCCTATACTCTTCATGATATCCGATGCCTCTGAAAAATAAAGACAAATCAAGAAATTAGCCGTCTATAAAGTTAAAAGAAATAAAAGCCACTATAAATTAATCTGATAAATGTTGGGCAAATATGTACCTCTTTCAGTGAATGCCTGGTCCCCTCGGTCCTGAATCCGACTAAACAGCTCACCTCCATCCATACTTCAAAACATACAAAACAAGCAAATTGGATTAAACAAAGACAAAACAGCCATTTCTTTAAAGGTCCATTGTATGAAATTTAGCGTCTAGTGGTGCAGTTGCGATTTGCAACCAAACGGCTCAATCCCTTCTCCCTTTCCAAGCACTACGGCGGCTCTCACAGGACGAAGATCACATTCTTTGCTGAAGGAGAATGTATTTATGAAACGCGCTGCTGTAGTAACAACATGGTAATTTCCATGTAAGGGGACCCTGCGGTGTATGTAGATAGAAACAGTTCATTCTAAGGTAATAAAAATGAGGGATGCACAATAAATGATCAGCCAAATCGGTATCGGCAGAGAAATTGCCACTTTTAATGTTATCAGCCGATAATCAAATTTAGGCCGATATATTATGGCAGATAAATGGTAATTTTTAGTGTTATGGTATCGGCAGATATAAATTTAGGCCGATATATTATAGCCGATATATAGAATCATTTCATCCGGTTAAACTTCTTCAGCTGCACGCTGCTCACAGTTAAAATAAATAACAGTACTATCTTTCTGTCGTGATCATTAACCTGCTGCTATAAGAAAAACATTGTTAATGTAGGTACAGTATGTAGATATTTATGAACGTGTATATTGTAAGAACATAAGCATATGATAACACTTTTCTTGAAGCATGTATGTATAATGCGTTATAAAAGTAGTTTTTAAAGCATTGTTATGCACTTTTAATGCATTGTAATGTCTTATAAATAATTGTTATTACAGTTAATACATTATAACACTTTGCAATTCAGTGTTACACTACACATTTTAAATTGGTTATACTCCTGTACAACTACATGTAATGCATTATAACACACAGTATGAAGAATAATAATGCATTTTACCCTTTAATAACGCTTTATAATGCATTATTAGTGGTGGGCAGTGAGACTCTTATAGCGCTATAAAAAAAATGTCGCCGTTAATCTATTCTCAAAATTGGGTTGGGAGCTGGGTCTATACTACGCAAGCTATGATGACTTTCACCTTGATATTTTAGCGCGGATGTATACCAGCTTAACTGCACTGTACGGGGCGAGAACGAGATTTTTCAACTCGCGTGATTCGCGGAAGCAGAAGCCGCCTCATCATCTCATAACCAGGGCTTCATTCGCGCAGCAAGTAGGTCTATTGGCTCTTTGCATTAACATATAAATCACTCGCGCTTGACACGCCATTCGCGTTTGGTCTGAACACAACATAACGTTACTGTGAAATTACCGCATTTATTAATTTTTAA
Source organism: Triplophysa dalaica (assembly GCF_015846415.1). NCBI lineage: Eukaryota > Metazoa > Chordata > Actinopteri > Cypriniformes > Nemacheilidae > Triplophysa > Triplophysa dalaica. Next base: position 9,693,448 of record NC_079562.1, on the reverse strand, counting down.
GAAGCTTCCCAATAGAAACATCGACAAGACTAAGGTTGTTTGCACCTTGTGCAATGCGGAATTGGTTTAAAAAAAAACACTTTCTCTCAACTGGTACTGGTCTAACTTTAGTTGAAACCAGTAACTTTGAATTGAGATCTAATGTATTATGTCTCCTGTATGAAATATCGCTTGTTGCTCCCTCACTCTTTGTAAGTCGCTTTGGATAAAAGCGTCTGCTAAATGACAATGTAAATGTACTGTAGGAGCTCTTCCAGTCTCAAGTACCACCTAAACGCAAATCATCCCTTAGCTAATGCGGAAGTAAACACAAGTTCATCTTATTGAACATAATTTAATTTTCATCACCAATTATCATAGTAGAACAGCTTTCTCAAGCAGTTTGTGATGCATTTTGGAAACAGGAGATGAGCCCCTGGTCTAATGCGCCACCTGGCTTGAGAAACCCGTTCTCAAAGACTTACTTTTAGTCATTATTTGGGTAGCACACATATTCTGAATGCCTTCGGCAGAATTCAAATGAGCCATTTTAATCTAGATTAATCTAGATAAATCTTGGAATTAATCTAGATTAAAAAAATTAATCTATGCCCACCACTATGCATTATACGTACATGCTTCAAGGAAAGTGTTACCAAGCATATTATTTGAATCAGACTGCTTTCTAAATGCTTTCTTTCTTGAGACCAATTAGACTTCTCTTGTTTCAGTCTTAGGGAGTTTTATATTAATATTTAAATACTGCATATCGGTTATCGGCTTCAGATGTCAAAGAATTATCGGTTATTGTCCAAAATGTAAAATTGGTGCATCCCTAATAAGAACACGCTTCATTTTGTAAGGTCTTTATTCACCTCTGAAAACATAGTTATGTATATTATATTGCAATTCTGTCAATAGATCCTTCAAAAAAAAATTACACACAGCACCTTTGAGACAATAAATCATTTCAGAATACAAATTGACAAACGTGCTGGCCTACCACAACTTCAAATATATATAAAACCACATGAAGGGGGATATTTTCACCTTTGCCCCCAAGTAATTGTTGTGGTTAACATTTCCGATTATACACAAACCACTTCTAAGTGTGCAAGTCAGGCGAGTTAGTTTTCTTGAAAATATGCCAGTTGCGAGAAACTGGGTCAGTGGGCTTACAAAGACTGTCTCTCTCATCAGAAAAGAGAGGAAGTGGGGGGGGGGAGAAAAAGGATGATTTCATAACGGGGACAGTGACTCTTTGATGTGGCCCAAGAACATGTATTTTACTTAAGGGTAACATTACATTTCATAGTGGAAAGCGAACACTGCCATAGGGCTCCGCTGATAACCGTGTTCATCTGCTATGCAAATGTGCAGAATTTTGCCGTTCTCACATCTTCACTATGGGCTGAAGCGTGCACGGTGAGTTTCATTTCTATGTTTCACCTACAACTGCAGCCGGTTTCACTTGAAATCATCAAACTTCTGACACAAAAAGAAAAAACGCTATGAGTTTGACTGAGAACACTCGCACTGAGAACACGAGTGCCGATGAACAACCGCAACACGTTTCAATGCTTTCATTCTCACTAAACCCAGCAAATTTGCGTCCTGTCTGATAGCCAGCAAAAACTACATCCGAATGCATAAAAAAAAGCTGGGTTAAGATGAAGAATATAATATGCAGAGATGTGAGGTTTATCGTACAAACCTCTAATAGGTGTGAAGCAGCACCCATGCACCACCCACCGAGACTATTCTGATTGCAATGTGCTTTAACCATAACTTTTCTTCGAAAAACTACCCAAAAAAATATGTTGCAATAAACACTGTGCTGGCATTTTCCATCACCTGCTGCACACTCAGTTCTGATGACCGGTAGATTCTGTTTCCTGAGTGCTGAGCAGTTGAAGGCCTGGTCTGATTTCTTGTAATCCATTTTGATCTTCTGCAGTCTGTGGTGCACATTCAGCCAGTTTATTTGAAGATTTTACCATGAGTGACAACATTGATACATTGATGATTTAAGAATGAGCCAGGAGAACTAAACCTCCACAACATCATTTATGTTCTAGCAATGTCAAACATCATGGTACGGTTTCCTGGACAGGGTTTAAGCTTAATCCCAGACTAATTTGACTATGTTAGAAGTGTCTTAATCAAAAACAAATTGCACTGCCATATCTTAAAATATTTCAGTGTGATTGTTTGTCTCAAGAAGCCCACCAGTAAGGTTTCTTTTGGCGAAGTATGTCTATAAAAACAATTTAAATATCCTAATTCAAACTAGACCTAGTCCTGGCTAGGGATGTAAAGAATATCGGTTAAATTGTTTACTGTGATAATGCCCAACGGTTCGTATCACCGCATCTGTACTGACACGTGTCTACTTCATATTTTTATATACAGACCCATCATTTCTATACATTTTTCATTAAATGATGTGATATGATGAGTTTTAAACTCCGTTCAGTTAGTTTCTTCTACTATGGGCGCTGTTTTGAGAGCAAATGTCATGCGCTTTCTCCTGGGTCCTAAAACCTCTCCCTATTTACAACAACACACCCAAACAGATGATTTGCTGAAATGTGTTATGTTTATATGAAAATCTTATTTACCAACTCATGGTTCTTTGGTCTGAACTAGGAAACTTTTACCTCATGCCCCAAATGTGCCATGACTAATATTAATGTTATTTATGTGATGAAAATCAAACAAAAGTACATTTAAAGGTTAACATCAGTACTTTTTTACATTTCGAGACCATGTTAATAAAACAGTGATAACATTGATAATCATGATTATGTTGTTCATAATCGTGATCCTGGTTAAGAGAATCCCTGTCATGGAAACCGGCCCAATGGGTTCAATTCCCAAGAAATGCATGTAAAGCTAATGTTACTTTGGAGGAAATCATCCATCAAGTTTGGAAAATACATCCCGCACATACTCATCTCAACCCATTTCGTTAGAAACCATGTATTTTAGTCTCATTGATAAGGCGATTATACCCAAATAATCCTCTTGCATTATTAAACAATTCTGTTACTAGCATTCCAAAGCTCGTTTTAAGGTCAGTACTTGTTACGTTTTTTAAAAGGAATATAAAATGATACTCCTAGTTAACTTGGCAATCCTCATAAGAATCAATCCTGCTGAAATGTGGACATGAACAGGAAGGGTAAATCAAGTGGAAACATACTGCTGTCTCCGATCTGGTTCTTGGTACACTGTGTTCTCCAGAATTGTTAAGTTTTGGAAATTTTCAGAGTGCATGAAAACAGCTGACTTTCAGCAAAACGATGTTCTGCTAACAAGACGACTTATCTCTTTTTCAAGAGATTGTGTGACTGCTTTCGGTTTGTGTGGGTGCTACGCACCCAGTGTGTGACCTCCTTCAGACACTAGAATTCTTTCACAAAAAGAGTGAGAGCAACTGTGTGTAACTTCTTGCATTGTGCAACGCGTTATTTGGCTAATTTTTTCAAATCATAGGTACATACATACAATTCAAATACATTGTCTAAATGTGCAGTCACTGCCAATAGGGGGCACAGGCAAGAAAAATGGCTAAGTACGAGAAAACACGGACCACCGAGAAAGACATCTACCTCTAAAACTATTAAAATACCCTCACATCTTTGCATACTTGCCAAAAGTGGTTAGAAATATTTCCTTTCAACTTCCTGTAAAAAAAAAAGCCAGCATCAACAAGACACCAAGAGACAGAGTTATCAAAGAAATGGAAACAGGGAGGTGTGATTTCTGTTGCTGACATCAACGTGTGAGAGAATAAAGGTGCTTGTATCGTTTGCTTCCCAGATCAAAAACTTGAATGAAGATGTCAAAAGTGCATCACTTTGATGTTATCAGTGAAAGCAGACGTTTCAGCAAACCAAATCATGTTGAAACCAAAAAAAAAAAAAAACTCTTCCCTTGTAGGTATTATGCATGACATGCAATAACCTGTGTCTGTTTGTTGCAGAACTCCAAAAGACCATTTCAATACAATCACTTCACATTATTTCAGGTCATCCTATGGTTCGATAACATCTAACAGCTACACCAAAAATGTGAAATCAGATAAAAAACTGCACTAGACTATTCCATATTCACAGTAGTACTATTTCCCCTCCCTTAAACGTTTCACTTAATCAATTCAGTAGTCCGCAAATTGAGTAGACTATTGCTGTCTTAACCATAACATTATTATTTTGTGTCATTATGTGAGAACTTGCATTTTGATCATTGAGGGGACGGTCCCAAAGAAGCAACTACGGTTTTCTCGTCTTGTTGAAGAGTAAAATGGTGCTCAGCAGAGAGGGAAGTAGCTATATGTTGCAGTGAAGTGTGGGAAGCGATGGTGTTGCGTTTTTATGCATATAGTCTATATGGAGGAGAGGTCACCGCCCCACGTCAACCATTTCTGGCTGATGCGGGACTTTTCAATTCACTCAGACATGAAAGGGTCGTGCAGGTGCCTGACAGATTATCGTAAGTAACGTCTAAACACCTGCGGGTAAGCCATTTACACAGAAGAGATTTTTCACCCAAACTGATTTGACTTCTGTAAATCCACCTTGTTACTCATTTTCTTTGTATATTCTTGCTGAAACTCTTGGCAACTTATCTAAGCATTATTATATATATTGTACTGCACATATCGTACAGGTTTCTGGCAAAATTAGTGTATAAATAAAATAAAAAATATTTTTATTTTTGGGTTCCTTAAGACGTAAAAGCAGAGCAGTGGAAAGAACAGGGGACAAAAAATAAACAGGATCAAGAAATAAGGAGAATAAAAATCCTGATTGCTTAAGTCAGGGGTGTCCAATGTCGGTCCTGAAGGGCCACAGTCCTGCAGAGTTTAGCTCCAACTTGGCTCAACACACCTGTTTGGAAGCTTCTAGTCTGCTTTGTGAGACCTTGATTAGCTGTTCAGGTGTGTTTGATTAGGGTTGAAGCTAAACTTTGCAGGACACAAGCCCTCCAGGACTGACTTTGGACACCCCTGGTTAAGTGAACTGATCATAAGGTTATTTTCAGAGTACGGAAATGTTATAAATTCCTTTGAATTGCTTTTTTAATGGAAAGTTGTTCCAAAACAAATATATAAAAATATAGAAATATAAAAAACAACACAAAAATTCACAGCATGTCACTCTCTAGACAATAGTGAAAACCGGTGACTCACCACTCCATTACAATAAGAAGGCACTTCCTTGTTTGGTAGAGGTTCTCATAGACGTCAACAATTCTGACGATATGGGTACAAGAGGAAGCTCGCCAATGCAGCTCCACCTCTCGTCTCGCTTTGGGACAGTCATGAAGCATCTACAAGAGTGGATGAAAAGAAGAACAAGTATGAAAAGTTATTACTCAAAACTTATGTTGATCTGAAGCACACAAATACAGCCACTGAAAAAAATCTGCATTTCTGCATATGCTGCGGCAATTCCAGTCAAGTGTCTGTTAACTTTATAGTTGTGAAAAGAATCACGATATGTATTCATTTTTTTATGCGTGTTGTTTCAACAATTATGAACTACGAATTACAAGCTTTCCTTTGCAGTACTCAAATACTCCATCTTTTTTGATAAAAAAAATCGATATTTTCATGTGGAATTTGGGGCAATGTTGTCACTAGTTTACTGAATAAAACAAACATTTCATTTTACTGATCATGACATGTACCTATGAAAAGCAAATTCAGAAAAACTCCAAATCATTTTGAAGCAGCCAAAGCAGTGTATATCATATGTATTCTATTCACATAATGATAATACATTATGTATAGATACATAAAAACATTTTACATGTATACAATTGTATTTATCTATACAAACACAAACACACACACATTGTAAGGCATTTCATTTTTACAATTATACAGTAATCTGTTTGGAAGGATTTCCCAACAGAAATAAATAAGCTCCAATCATTATCAAGACTTGAGTCCAGATTTCTGAACATATGCTGCCCCCTACAGATGACAAAGCTTAATAACATTGAGCTAATTGAGTTAATGTTCTATTTATCACTCTGCAGACAGAGCAAGTACACCTAAGAATGCAATGTCTGAATGCATATTTTACTTTCACTGTTACACAGTATTGCTAAAAATTCAGAGCTCATATGACATGCTAACTCCCAGGGGTAATATTCATGAAAAATGTATTGTTTTCGTAATGTGTCAACATAGGAATTGACTGTACTACTTTAACTAAAAAAATAAGTCCTGGGTATAGACTCTTACACACTTGTACAGCTGCATCTGGAATAAAAGTCAAATTGTTTTCTGGAGGATCTGAAGAACAATTACTGTCAAATACAACAGGTTGGTTTCCATAAGGTGAAATGAATGCAATTTTATATTCATTATATTCATTAAAATAACTTATTAATTTGGAACTTCCACTCTCTTAGTCCAATTTTTAAGTTGACTAGTTAAAATTAATAATTACATTTTTTAATCACAATCGCTAGTCATTAAACATTTTAATAAAAAAAATGTCCCTGCCAAACCGCTCAGCTCTACAAATAAGGCATGTTATACTATACCACACCACAAAGGTATGTATGACAAGCAATGGAAAGAATCTATGGGGGTTAGCAGGCAGTCATTCCCTCATGGCTAGAAAGCCGACTTGCAAGTTTAAGGATTCCTCTCTTTGCCCACATCACACGTACTCACATAAGCCTGCAGGGGGCTAAGAGAGCTCATTCTGGTTAGTCTCAACCAACACGATTGTAAACCCTTTTTTTCCAGAAACACTTCAGATTATCTAGACACACTCCTCAAATGTAAACTGTCTGGGACTCACAAATATGTATACACAGAGAGAACCCTTATAACACTATGAAGCTTGTAAACCTCAGCTGCTTAAGTGATGGTTCACCCCAAAATAAAAATTGATCATGTAATCCAAACATCATCTTCACTCTTTCTACTGTGGACCTCAAAATAAATTATTGGTTAGAAATGTTTCAGTGGTTTTGTGTCCGTACAGTGGGGGCCATTGTCGTTTGGTTACCAACGTTTTTCAAAATACTGTTTTTACAAAACGTATAATCTCTCACAACATTTAAATTGGCAAAGGCAACTCAAATATACAAACTAAAGACACCTTCAGTAAGTGATATAGTAAGATGTGTACAGTGCACTCCACTATTATTGGCACCCTTTGTAAATATGAGCAAAGGTGGCTGTAAAAATCTGTTTCTCGTTTTAATCTTTGATATCATTAAAAGATAAGTATTTGGAATATCACATTGTAAAAAAAAAGTTATTCCATACATGATGGACACAATTATTGCCACCCTTGTATTTTATACATTCAAGAACAGCTCTGAGTGTTTTCTTTTCAGTCTGATGGGGCTTGAGAAAACATTGAGTTATCAGATATCATTCCTCCATTAAGAATTTCTCCAGATCCTTCAAAATGTTGGTGCTCCCTATTCTTCAGTTCATATCACAGATTTTCTATAGGTTTCAGGACAGGGAACTGGGATGGCTATGGTAGGGTCTTGGTTTTGTGTTCAGTGACCCATTGAACACAAAATATTTGTTTGGAACCAATGTGCTGACGAAAGATAAAACCATGACCCAATATAATATTTCTATTAGAGCAAGTCAGGTTTCTGTTGGTATTTGATATTATACATGATGACATGCATCTGATCAAGATGTCCAGAACCCCTGGTATAGAAGTAGGTCCACAACAATGAAGATATGGTGCTATATTTAACTGTGGACATGGGGCACTTTCATCACTGTGTGCACCAAACACATCTCCTGTTATTGCAGCCAAAAAACTCCGTAGTGTCACTGACCGTAGACCCTTGTCCTGTTTGAAGTTCCAGTATGGCCGATTAATATATTTTTTTTGTATCTTTTATTTGTATCTTGAAAAGTGTCTCAAACAACTTGTGGTGGTGGAGGGACACGCTTTGGACACTCAAAATATTCTCTTTGCTGTGAATTAAGACAATATAGACACACATTCACTTTCAGACAGATTTTGCAACAGCCCATTAAAACTTCTTAATTATTGCCCTGATATTGGAAATGGGAATTTGCATTATTTCAACCAATTTATCTTAAATCCACTTTCTATTTTGTGTAGCTCAACAATCATTTGCTTTTCATTAGAACTATGTTCTTTGGTTTTAGCCATTGTGATGAATGAGCTAGGGGGGTTAGGCTTTGTGTTACTTAATAATATTCTCCTGCGACACAAGTCATGATTGGACAACATGCTTCTTGTCACCTTGGTTTGCTGGGAAAATGTTAACATTAATGGGAATATGCTTGGAAGATATTTTACTCAGAATTTCTAGGGGTGCCAATAAGTGTGGCCAGGCTGTATAAGAGAAAACCTTTTCTTTTCACAATGTGATATTCCCCCCCCAACTTCAAATTGTTTAACTTGAATGAAATGTTAATTTTTTTAAAATAAAAGATCAAAACGAGAAACAATATAGATTTATTTGTACAGCCTTCTTTGCTCATATTTACCAAGGGTGCCAATAATAGTGGAGGGCACTGTAAGAATGTTCTCACAGCCACAATTTTGTATGCAAGAACAAGGCAACAGTTAACCATGCAGGTCAAAAGGATCTTTCTGGGTAAGGTGAGACACACATCATTGTTCAAGGAAAGTGTTGACAGGACAACAGACCGCATTTATTGCGTCACTCACTGGTCTAATGCCTGTTTTAATGAACACCAAAGAGAAAAGCTTGAGAACAAAACACTATGGCAATACAATTTCTGCTCTGTCATTCTGAGTAAGGTTAAGGACCACGCATACCATGTGTGTGTAACTAAGGCAGCACTGAAAGAGACTGCGTCATAAAGGGGCTCTAGGTACAACTTGGTGTATTTGGCTTGCGTCATGGTTTCTGGAAGCCTGCCACGAACACCACCCCGCCGTTTCAATGTAACTGGGACATCCATATTGTACTTTGGTGACTTAAGTCAAAGATATTAAATGTCATCAGCAAATCTGTTGTGAGTGATGTGTGAGAGGACAAGACATATGGCAGGTGGAATGAGCTTTGTTTTGCAAGTGAACGGGGATATGAAAAAGGGGACGGTGTCACGTGTGATGTGGGGGGAGGGTATTGGTTTCTCCTATGAAACATGTGGTGGGGCTGCGTGTTCTCCTGTTTCACTCCCAAGCCCAAAGCAACCTTGATATCCTGCTTGATGTCCTGACAACAAACAACAACTTGCGAAGACTTGCATAAAAACTAATATGACACCCACAATGGCATTCGGGCACATTTAGTAAAAACATAAGGGAGCTCAGCTACAAGCAAAGTCTTCTAGTTACATTTGCTTATAAAACCATTAGCATCTATTTCTGTGCCTCATATCAATATGTACTACTTATTAAAGAGACAAAGCCACTTTAATGAAAGTAAAAAAAAAGACAACAAAAAAAACTCAACTTCATTGGAATCTTCCCTACTACCAAAGATATTTTTCTTTAATACCAGCAGATCGGTAGGAAAATCATGTCCATCTGTTATCAGTGGTTTGCCTTCATCCGCTCAGTGGGCGAATGGCAGATGTGGCCCAGCACAAAAGAGACCTTCCGCATACACACAAAAGAGCAGGGTGAGGGGGGTTGTAGAGGATGTGAAGGGGGGGGGGCGAAGGTGGAGGGTCAGCATCTTCCACCTGCTTCTGTTATGGGACAACAGCCTTTAAGCTACTATCTTCATTTGGTAAAAAGCTCTTTGTCCAAGGATGTATTATCAGACTGTGCATGTGTTTGTTCGCATGAGCGTGTGATGACGTAATATTGGTCATCTATGAATGGTCATCCACATGATAGGGTAAACATGTTTGTTTTAAAGTGTCTTCATGATCCGATTAAAGACATCTGCCAGAGAGCCCCAGTAACAGTTAGATTTAACTAGCTGATATGAGACCTTTAACTTCATGAACAACAGGGGCTTTGGCCATGAAACATAACAACATCTAAAGAAGAGACACTTTATCTTTCATTTTATTCTTTATAAATGACTTGATATTGTTAACCGACTCCACATATGACAGACTGCTTTTTAACAGCAAGTTTCTTTACTTTCATTCAGTAAGTTTCAGTACTTTGATTCAATGATACACCATTCTTGTTTTCCTTTCAAAGTAATGGTTTCATTTTTAGGCATTCTGGGAAGAAAGTATATTTGCTGCCAAAACAACCTGTCATCTGCTAAGCATCACTTACGGTCACCTCGGACACTGGATGACACATGAAGTGCATAATGTTTTGAAAGACAAAGGCTGCATCTGAAATTGCACATTCGGTTACTCATTTACTACTCACAATATAGTAAACACAATACACACAGAAAACTATTGGGAGTGATAATTGCGTATGTGAGTAAATCAAATAAAGCAGTCACTTCCCATCAGAGTGATTAATACAATTTAATCCTTATTTACAAGAATGACACTCGTAAACAATGCTTCTTAGGTAATCAGAACAGAAGTAAGTAAAACCAGCAGCTTATTGACAAAAATTTGCACAATTTGTCATTTTCTATTACACAAGCTTGGCGGTCGTTTCGACAGGAGTTTACCAAGAATTACCAAACAACATTACATTTTTGGTCATTAATAACTTGAACAGAGCTGACAAATGGGTTGAAGGGGGCTTTCAAACTATTGATAAACGACGATTTAGTTTCTCAAAGCAGTGAACACACAACAGAAACAAACCCCATAAGACGTACCCATTTGTTATTCTGAATGAACTGTACTGCAATTACACAAAATTCATCCACCAGGTGTCCCTGCATGTACAAGATTGCACGCATGACTAAATAAAGACCCATAGAGGTTTCACTTCTACACATCTAACGGTCTGCCTTCACTTCCTCAACATGACTGTGTGCTATCTCTACCAAGACCCATTCAATTCCCACTTCTCATAAGCACACTATGCAGTTCTAAAACACACATAGCAAATCTGTGAATGGTATTTCCTTGTTATCAGATGACATTTTGGTTTACACCACACCACTGAGCAGAACCAACCCAATGATAATGATCCTTTCAACAGCAACACTTCTTGATTTGGCTTAGTCATACGTTTTCCTTTAGGGGGTTTCCACCTGTCTAACAGGCTGAGAGAGATCGGAAACGACATAGTAAATGTGGTCAATTAACTTCTCTGGAAATGGAGATAGAGCCACATGAGGATGAGGAATAGTCTAACAGACCAGCTTTATATTTCCTAGGCTGGGCTATAAACGGAGTAAAAACCTTTAGTTTATTGGTAAAAAAAAAAAAAAAAATGTACTGCCACGGGACTCGTGAGAGGTATAGAAGTGTTATCTTTTTGATCTCATAAAGCCTACAGAACACAAAATGTCACTCTACATCAGACTGTGGGTGAACACTGTGGTGTAGGGCTGTATAGATTCCTCTAGTAACTTGAGCAAGTAGCTCGTGAAGCTATGTAAAGTGAAGCTATCAATCACACACTTACAAGATAAGCCAAAATAAAAGTCTGGTTAACTATAGCAGTATTATGTGGAGAAATATAATACTATTTAAAAGTAAAAAAAAAAAATTAAAACAAATTCAGGTAAGCTAAATGCATCATGCATAAACTGAGGATAGTCATTTACCTTTGAAATTATTATTTATTTTTAATCTATCAATTGTTTCTTATTTACATATTTGTATTATATTGCATTTTGAATGTAAAATGGAAATGGAATGTACTAAATGGGTATAGATGGACAGTAACGAAATACATTTACCTGAGTACTGTACTTAAGTACACTTACTGCGTATCTTTACTTGAGTATTATTTTATCTGAGTACTTGTACTTTAACTTCACAACATTTACGTGACAAATATAACACTTTTTACACAACTACATATATAAAAGGTCCAAAAGTAGAAAATGGTTTCTATGCAGCGGGTTTACCTGTGTGCTCAATTTATCTGGCTTGTGATCTGCCAGGACCTTTTACTGTTGCCAAGTATTTCAGTTTTTTATAAGCTTGCGGTTTTCCGGCTAGCTTTGAATGGCCTTTTGGCAAAAAAAAAAAAAACGCAAATCTGGGATCTTAATACATATAGGCCTAGGGGGGTTAATGAGGATAATTAGGCTAAAAGATCATACAGGATTAGATCTAACCTAAACAACTGAAAATTGTTGTTTAAAAAAAGGCACAGAAAATATGTGCTAAACGTGTAACACTCTTAAAGGAGTTACTCACTGCAAAATTTGCCACCATTGACTTTCCATAGTAGGAATAAAAATTACTATGGAAAGTCAATGGGGGCCAATTTAGAAGTGAACTACTCCTTTAAAACAACTAATACTGTGAGCTACTCGGCGTGTTCAAAAGGTTGCTTCAGAGGCATAAGGTATACGACAATAAAACAATGCACAACTGACAAAGGAAATTTACTTTTAATACTCAAGTACTTTTAAAAGCACGTACTTGTGTACTTTTACTTAAGTAAGAATCGGTCTCTACAACTTTTACTTGTAGTGGAGTAATATTTGACCAGGAGCATCTGTACTTTCACTCAAGTAAGGGAAGTTGTGTACTTTGTCCACCTCTGGTTTTCACAGTTAGTAATGGATGCAATTTCGACAATTAAAATGTATGTTTTTTTCTAAAAAGGAAATAAATGATTTGTTAATTTTAAGACACCCGTCTTATTTTCCTGTGTATATTTAGAATTGCTCTTTAATAAAGAAAAAGTACTTACTATCCGAACACTATATTAATCGATGGAATAATTGGTAGAAGACTCGATTACTAAAATAATCAGTAGCTAAAGCCCTACTGTGGTGTGTGTATAACAGTTCTGGTTTCATTCATGCAGAGGCTGTGTATGAGCAATGGTTCCCCTTTACCATAAAACAAGACCAATAAAATTCATGTGACAAATGCCATGTAGTCAAATATCTCTTACACAGTAGTAAAAAAATATAAACAAATCCCAAAACAATCCACACATTAGTTGCGTCTCACTTGAAAAATAACCTCTGACAGTCATCATTTCATGAAGTAAGAGAGGAAGTACAGCCTTGCCATGAGGATCAGTACCATAAGAAACAGTTCCTCTTTACAAAAACAATTTGAAGACTATGAAACATTCTAGTGTATAAATATGACTAAAATATTAGGCCTTTCTACACTACAAGCCAGAGATTGCAAGAGCAACCCTTATTCGGGGCTCCAGACTGCGACTTAATGGTCCAGTTTTCGAGACAGCGCAAGCATTTTTTACAAGTACTTGCGCATGTGCGATCTGCAAATTTGGAATTTCTTCTAATTGTTATTTCATGTGGAAGGACTAGAAGAACGTGAGCCCGCCCCCAGTGCAGGCTGTGTGAGAGCTAGTCTAGAGCCTCAAAAACACCAAAACACCATTCATCAAAAAGTAAAATGTACCCCAAATCAAACAGGCTCCTAAAATATAATTACAGTATTTTTGTAAATATATAACATAGAATGGTGACATTAGACTTCAAAAGGTTGTAATAAAGAAATATATTAACTAAAATTCAATATTAACATCATTTAATACCTAAACTGTATATAGCCTATTGTTGGGTAGAAATGATCACATCAAGCTGTCAATCTCTCTCTCCTGAACTGTGTGAACCTTCTCTTCTCTAAGAAATATATACTGTATCTGTCTATGACTCACGCTACAGAAGGAGAACAGAAAAATGAGGATAAAATTCATCTAATTAAATAATCTATGCTGTCATACGCTCACAAACGTATTTAAAAAAGTGGAGATGGTGGTCTAGTGGGTTAAACCACTGAACTGGTAATCAAAGGTTGCTGGTTCGATCCCAGCAGCCACCACCAGTGTGTCCTTGAGCAAGACACTTTACTCCATGTTGCTCCAGGGGGATTGTCCTGAAATAAGTGCACTGTAAGTCGCTTTGGATAAAAGCGTCTGCCAAATGACTAAATAGAAATAAATAGAATAAATAGAAAATAACGTAATACAAACTTGCATTTGCGGTGCGCGCTGTATTGCTATGAAAGCACAAGTGGGCGCGATCTGCGTAGGGGACACTACGTTCATGCATCATGTATATAACAGGCAGGAAATCATATTAAAAAAAATGTACAATGCGCACGCGAGTTTAACATTCCAATGAATGTTTAAAAAAAGATGTTTAGCCAAACTCAATATCAACAAATACTTAAACAAATTAAATAAACGAAAGTGAAACTAAACATTAACTCTGATGCATCAACATTGCCATCCAGAATTATTTATCTTCTATATCCAAGATTATTTATGTTAAATAATAATTATCTGCTTTTCAACTGTCAGAGTACATCTTGTCAATCAGTTTTTTAGATTTCACAGATAGCTATGAATCAAAATGAGAAAAACTTTGTGGTTAAAGGAGCACTGCGATAAGATGACTCGTAATCTTGAAGCTTACTTTTGAGCAATTTTAACATTCCCAACAAGCAAACATCAATAAAATGATTAAAGTTATTTAAAACACTAAGCATGTAGTAAGAAACGCAAGAGGAAAGGTGGATGAACACATTTAGTTTGTAGATACTGCACTTTGCTTTTGCAATAGTGTTTTAGTTGTGTATGGTCATCTCAAGGCAGAGTGCAGTATCTGCATTTTGGTGGTCAAAGCTCACATCAGTGGTCATGGTTTTTATCTATAAAATGTTCGTCCTAATAAGGCATTAAATAAATGCATTACCACTAATCTACCCTCAACACGTTTGACTGGCAGGTATCCAAATTTTAAAGGCACTTTTCCTCAGTTTCAGTGTTTGCGTAGTTACTGCACTTTGTAGGGCAGTATACAGTACCTCCTTTTGTAGTAAGAGGTTAAAGAAAAAAGGATGCTTATGGCACGTTTCCAAGTCATCATTTTGTCATCTCAAATATAGGAATAAATACCGTACCGTGGACTTTATACCGAGGTATTATTCTACAGTGAGATCCCTTACAGAAAGGCAAGTTGTTGCAGACAACATTAGACAGAATGTGGGTATAGCTGACCCACTTAAAAAGGGAGGTGTGGTTGTTGTACAGGAAACAACAAGTGAGAAAGCAGATTGAGGAAAAAATAGTCACAGAAACTTGAGATGTATGACCTAATATTTTAAGTGTGACAGTGCAGGAAACAGAGAAACTGAAAGCAGGACATGCATAAAAAAAAAACTTTCGGAGTGGTAATTCATTACAAGCTTTACATGGCAAACAAAACTGCAAGATGGGGATGTGATCAGGATTTCTACCGCCGATACCTGTGCCGATTTCTTGTCATCATGTTCGACCGATCTAGATTCAGATGCTTCAAGCTTTATTTAACTGATATGTAAGCGCTCCGATCACAGTTAACCTTGCTTCAGTTCAAATTTATACTATATCACTTTTGTAATATTTTTTGGGTTTTGTTTTATTTTACAATCATTATGTAATGTATAATTATTATTTTTTTGTAGGGCTGCAACAACGAATCGATAAAAATCGATTACTAAAAGAGTTGGCAACGAATTTCATTATCGATTCGTTGTGTCGCGCGACGCGAGACGTTTGATTATAAAAGAAAAACTTTATTTGAGCGCGGAGCGGAGTGAACACACTCGGTCTCTCTCGCGCACTTCTCGCTCACTGATGCTAGCAGAGTTCGGCGCCTCATAGACGGGGCGGAGCAAAAAAAACCCAAAGCGGAGTTAGAGAAAAGATACATGGCGGAGGCCGAGAAATCAACGAGAACCAAGTCATCCAAGGTGTGGGAGCATTTCACACTTAATAAAATGAAAAAGTGTGTTAATTGCAATATATGCAAAAACGACATGGCATGGCACGGGAGCACCACAGAAATGATCCAGCACCTGAAACGGAAACATGTTGGGTTCTTTGATGAGGAGGAAGGGAGTTCAACACCAGGGTAAGTCACTACAGAATCCTACTTTTGTTCCGTTTTGAAGTGAGGAACGTAATGTCCCTGGTGCTGGTGTTTACTCGTTATCCAGCTTGACAAGCATGACAAATTAGCGTTAGCTCGCTAATAACCGTAGTGAAGCAGGGGTGGTATAGTTACTTTGCACTTTGCATTGCAAGACTAAAGACACGTTTTTATTCAAAAAAACCTTTTTTTAATTAGTAATTTTGTCTCGTTTTCAGTCCAAATATCTTAAATCAAGATTAATTGTCAAGAAAAATTAAGTGATGCTTAAAACTTCTGTTTGAGATTATATCTCATTAAGATTATTTTTCATACCCCATTGGGAGATAATTTTGCTTGTTTTAAGCAAACAAGCACTTAATTTTTAGGGTTTTTTTTTTTCAGAAAACAAGAAAATTTCTTATGCTATTTCATGTTTTCTAGTAAATGTATCTTGATTTAAGATTTTTTTTTGACATTTGGACTGACAACAGGACAAAACTACCAAATTAGAAGAGCAATTTATGCAGTGTATATTCTGTGCTTTGTCCCATATAGGCTATTATTGACAATATATGTGTGTGTGTGTTATACTTTTTAATTTAATTTTAAAGTTCTTTTATAGCACTTGGTCATCTTAAGCTGTGTTTAAATGGTGTATAAATGAACCTAAGCTTCAAGTGAACTTGAGAGAGTGCGAGTGTGTGTGTGTGTAAGTGTGAGAGTTTGTGCATCTGCTAGTGTGTGCGACTGCAGTGTAGTTTAGAGAACAAGTTCTGACATTCAAACAAATCCTGCTAAATTTTCTGATTTGTATTGTTCTTTATATTTTATAAATTATTGATTGCTCTGGCAGCGCAGGTGGCAGTTTATTTAAAAAAAAAAATTTGGCAAACACGTGTTTGTTTTTTGTGTTAGTCAACACTATTATTTTATTTTATTATTATTATTATAACAGCTCAGGGATGATCAAGGAGCAACATGTTTGTGCAGTTTCTAAAGATTCTAGTTCTGTCTTTGAATAAAGGGTTAAAAAGGAATGCTTTTCTTGATTTTGTTTTTTTATCCGATTCATCGATTAATCGAAAAAAAACCAATCTATAGATTAATCGATTATTAAAATAATCGTTAGTTGCAGCCCTATTTTTTTGTGATTATTTAGTACTCTGTACAAAGCAATGGTTATATAAAATGTATATATATATTGATTAATTATAACATATTAATTATATATGCTTATAAATATTAATTTATACACCATTATCGGCCGATAATATCTGCCTGCCGATAATATCATGCATCCCTGCACAAATTTAAAGGAACTAGTCTTTCTACTTTTTTCTTTTACTACTTCATCATTCATTTTAGGAAGTTCAACTTTTGCAATTAAAGTAAAAAAACTATAGTTTACCAATGGTATTTGTTGTAATGTAGACCAATCACAGCAGTCTAGACCATCTGACCAATCATATCAGACTAGGCTAGCGGAAAGGAGAGGATGAATCTTGGAATTAATCATTTATGAGTCAGTCAATAAGTGAGGCGAGAATAACTGCCTATTATTACGGAATAATACTATTTGCACATCTTCTATGTTCATAAACTTGTTGTGGGCATTCCATAAACCAAAGTAGGACCTTAAAAATCCCTAGTCATGTACACTTTAATAAATTTCAATATTTAAAATGCAAGAAAGACGGATTTGATGGCGGAATGAGCTGTACATGCGGTGAATGCATCTTGAGCACACTCAATAAAACTGAGATGAGAATGTCTGAGCTTCTTTGACAACTTTGACATTTCTTTGATTATAACGTTATCACAAACAAAGCGCTTGAAAAAAATTATCGCTTAGCACTGTTATCTGTGTCCCCTTGCAGAGTTTGTGCAGATTCCTCAGACAGAGTTATTATTCAGAAACATTGAGGTGACTCATCGGAGCATGCTTGCATTTCCTCAACAAGAACATGTTAAATAATATTACCAACTACGGCCTGCAGGCCACATCCGGCCCGGGGGTTGGGTTTTTAAATGTATTCAATAACGTTGCCTTTCATTTAGGATTTTGGTGAAAATTACTAATTTGATTTAATACAAAGAAAATACATTAGTTGGCGCAAGTCTGCACTGCACCATACGCGAGTAAAAATGAAAAGAGAGGGAGACATGCGCTATTGCGCTAGCTAGACAGCCAGGTTAAAATGCGGAGTTGGCGTCTTGTGTCTTTTGAAGCGCCTTGCGCCGTGGTGGGATGAGTGTTTGGTTTACTATAGCATGATATGGTAATTTCTCTTATCAAAAGTACATCTCGAGACCCTTGCGTCCTGAGCACTGAGAAAGAGATATGGCGGTGACGTTTGATTCCGCTGTTCTGCAATCGGTCACTATTGCAAATGATTCTACACAGGGTAGAAGGAATTGCATGCACATACACTACCGTAGTTATCAAATTTCAGTTTGGAATAAATAAAAAAAGTTTAAATTTAATGTGCAAATAATATGCGGCTCTCAACATGGATTGGAAAACTTGATGTGGCCCTGGAGGTTAAAACTTTGCCCACCCCTGGTTTAGCCCATGTTCTATGAATTAGCTAAAATGGGCAGTATGCTTCATTAGTGGCTTCTTCATTCACTCTGCGCAAGATCAAATGCGTTCCGTAGCTTGTTCTGTACTTTTTGTCCATTGCTTTCTATTTGCTCTTTTGTTTACACCCATTACTTTGCTTTATAAATATTAAAAACATGATATAATGTTAGGATATCTTGTTTGTTCATAGGCTATCCACTTCAAATTTGGGCGCGGCCATCTTTGAGCTGTTTGTGTTAAGACTTCCGGTGAGCCACTATAGCTAAAGACAGTAGTATTGCGTGTGTGCCGTTTTGACTGGCAAGTAAATATTTATTATGGAACCCAAAGGTACAAGTGTAATGTGTGCAGTTAGAGGTTGCCATAATAGCCTGTACAAATGCAAAAATGTCTACAAAAGAATGGCGTTGACCATAATACACGCAACACAGCTGAATCTGGATATTGCGCACTGCACCCTATGATCTGCATCCATTATTCATTATTTTAGCCTACTGGATATCCTGGACAGCCTTCTGGGCTATTCTTAGTTTTAGGCTAGTCGACTACAGGGTTACAAAACTTTCGTATAAATGACTGTCAAATTAAACTTATCGCACATCCCTACTATACTAGAGAAAGACTTGTCACAATACAAACAGAGCACACACATTTGGCTAATAGTAGGAAATAGAAGATCTACATATATAATTTCTATGAAATGTGCCACTTTTGTAAATCTTAACATCTAAATCTTAACACAATATTTTTAAATCTTAACATCGTGTATCAGCTGTGAAAAAAAGGAAAATTAACTTTTAAGCCAAAGT
Organism: Triplophysa dalaica; assembly: GCF_015846415.1. Taxonomy (NCBI): domain Eukaryota; kingdom Metazoa; phylum Chordata; class Actinopteri; order Cypriniformes; family Nemacheilidae; genus Triplophysa; species Triplophysa dalaica. The sequence goes on along the minus strand of NC_079562.1, from coordinate 9,674,134 downwards.
CTGATATGACACTGCCTTTGTCTGTTCTTTGGAAAACATTCCTCATAGCTGTCAAGCAACTCCGTGTATGTGATGAACAGTAATGTTACCACTGAAATCTTTTCCACTTCCTCAAAACACACAGCTAAAGTCCCATTCACAATAATATGCTGAAAGCAACATATTAAAAGTAGTGATGCACCAAAATTTCGGCTGCCGAAAATAGCATTATCGGTTTTTTAGTCGGAAGAAAGAAATGGGCCGAAATAAAAGCTGAAATATCCGGCGCCCACGCTTCTCCTTCGATCGCTCGCGCTCACTTTAGCTGCTTCAAAGGACTATCTACTTAATGTTTCTTTGTTGTCGGAGATCATGTGCATTGACTTGTGCACGTTTTAAAACCAAACTTAAAACGAAACAAACTCTTCACGTGAATGATCAGCAGAACGACCTGTCAGTAACTGATGATGTAGATCACGTGGACTGTCATGCGGTAGGTGCTGATATAACTGAAGCTCAATTTAAGCTTGTTTACATAAACAGAGTAACTGCTCCTCTGAGTTCTGCATGTTGTTTTCATTAAAATTATTGTGCACCATATATAAACATCTTGTATTAGCAAGAGCTGCCAAGGTTTGACTAACTAACTTGACTACTGCTATGCTAATAATAATCTGAGGATAATTCTCAAACAAAATGGTTTAGATGATTGGTAAAAAGTAATAATTGATTCTGTTGCAATGACCAAGGAAAAATTACATATTTTGTATCGTTTTAAAATATGGTCTCAGCCGAGTGCATCCAACATTTTCAGTTTCGCCCCACAATTTTTATTTCAGTGCATCATTAATTAAAATCAAATCAATCTATCAACTTTATACTATCAAATGTATACTACTACAAAACAACACACGCAAATAAAGTACATGGCAAAAAAAAACAGAACATAAGGACAGACCACACATGGCATTTAATCCTAAATTTAATCAGCTCAATATATCCTAAATCATATTCCACAAATCTGTGGATTAAAGAGTAGGTTAAATATTAGGGGTGGTCCGATAACCTGGATCGGTACACTTCGATAAGATACTTTTTTTGCTAAAACGGAGTTGCAAATCCTGATAAATTGCAAGTCTCGGGTACGAAAGGTCGTTGGTTCGAACCTTGTGTCACACATTTAAATTTGCAAGTATGTAAACAAAGAAAATGTAATGTCAATTAAGAAATAAAATAAAGTGATATGTTTGTTGTGCAACTTAAAGTGGTTTATAATACATGTCAATACATTCAATCAAAATTTGTACCTCCAATACACTGTATTTTCGCTACTTTTGCTCTGTCTCATTTCGTGTTATGGGTACATTAGGGGAAGTGTGTGCTGGGTGTGTTGTGTGGGGGAAGTGTGGGCTTGCTACGCTGGGTAAAGAGCCGCAAAGTGTGGTCTTGGCCCTGGCGGTGCCAGCTCATGTAGTCTTTGGATTTATAAAATGAATGACCTGGTTTAATTTGATTCCAAGGTAAAGTAAATCATGTCAAAACATTTAATAGGCGTAATTAAATGTTCCATACAAGGATTTAACAGAGTTAATCCCGATAGTTTTTAGTAGACCAATGTAATGTAGATTTCGTCGACTCATAATAGACTAAAACTTTGATAAATTGGTATGACTACAAATAAATTGCATTTTAGTCAAAAGACTTCTTAAATCAAAATTTGCTGTCAATATTGACACTGATCTTAATTCTAATTTCAGTTAAGCATTAAAATGTTCTTTCTTCATGTAAAAATTCTTTATTAAGTCGTATGTGCCACAAAATAAATTACTGAAATTGTAAATATTTTGAAAATAAATGTTATTTGAAGTTTTAATTTTGTTTTAAATATCGAGATGTGTATTGTATCGTGAACCCAGCATCAAGATATGTACCGAATAGTGAGCGGAGTGTATCCCCTAATTGGAAGGATGCAATGCACTTTATGTAAAACATATTACATATCTCTTATCTTTGTGTTGTAACTGTTAAAAACTTCAAAAGAATGTGCGTCAAGGCGGATGTATCAAGTGCATCATGTCTGCGCCCGGGGCGCACACAGTACGTGTAAATACGAGAAAGAATGAAGCTCATCATCAAGCTTCCAGAATGCGCCATACGTGTAAAGAAGCGGACCCATTAAGCACATCATTCTGCAACCAGGATGGGGCCTTTAGTCACACTTTACATTAGAGATGTATAGTAGTGAAGTATTTTCACTTTTACTCATGTACATTTTCAAGTATCTGTACTTTATGAAAGTAAACTTTTTTTTTTCAAATGAATGGACTTCATTATAAAGCATATATCATTATGTTCAGTCAACTTTCATAAATATGTTATAATTGTGTTCAATACTATAAAATACATGCAATTCTACACTGATCAGGAAAAAGGAGGACTATTATCGGATCGGCTGATACTTACAAATCAGGTATAGGAAGCGAATCATAAAGGAATAACTGGTATCGGCTCACCCCTATAGACTAAAGGATCCTCAATACAACAACACTTACAAAAATGAATAAATTAGACATAACAAAAGTAATGCTGATTTCTGTAGTACACATCAACATTTTCGACTGTCAACAATGCATACTTTGGCGTGTCATGCCTGGTTAGTACATGGAAAGAGGGTACGTAGGTTCAACACCTCTAGATAAATAAGTGTTTCATCTCTGGTTCACACAAGGACATAACAAGATTTAAGGGCTTAAAACATCCTTTTTGTGAAGTCTTGCAAGCACGTTTCCAGACAGCCCTTTGATAACAGTGTGCATTTAAACAAGTCCACCTTACTTTGAACGCAATCTGCCTTCACAAGTTTAAACCTGCAAGTGCATGAATTAAAGATCACAGTGTCACAGTATCACAGTATCAGGCAGGAACTATCCTTTGCCTTGTTCTTCCTCGTATTTTCAAATTACATAAAATGATTATATCTGCTATCAAGCTGAATTACAGGTCTATGGAATCAGGAAATACATTTCAGAGTCATTAGCATGCTAGTGTTGCGTGGTTAACCGTTCTGGAAATATACCGGTACATGTTAGATTTCAAATGGTTCAATACCAGAATTTTGCTTGCTTCGGTACTTGAAATGCTGCCGTTTCAAAGTTCACTGCTATGCGGCAGTATGCCACAGAACTGAAGATGAATTGCTCTGCCATCATTTAAGATAGGACACTGTGAGTGATTTATTACAAATTCGGCTCTTTCTACTTTTGCAAAGAAATCTTTAGATTAATTTACAGTGTATCGTATATTCTACACCCTGCGATGCAACTGTACATCCCCATTCAACGGCATACATAGCATATATAATCATCATGAGTTCTCTTTGTAACTCTTGTATATGTTCTTATACTGTCAAATACACACGCTGTTATGTCAAAAACACAAAAGGTTCACATAAGCACAGTCCGCTGTGTTTTAAATGCATATCCACAACAAAAAAGAATTTGTCTTAAAGTGACCGTAAACTTATAAATCTGTGTCACTTTATTAAAAAGGTATCTGCTGTTCAGCTCTTGTTCAGATTAACCACACAAACTAATGACGTAATGCTTAAAGAGATAGTTCACCTAAAAATGAAAATTCTGTCAAAATGTACTAACCCTCAGATTGCTTGAAACCTGTATACATTTCTTTGTTCTGCTAAACACAAAGGAATATATTTTGGAGAATGTCATTAAACGAGCAGATCTTGATCCCCCATTGACTCCCATAGCAATTATTTTCCATAATCCCTACTATGGATGTAAATGTTAGACTACTGCTCGGTTACTGAAAATCTTCCAAATATCTTCCTTTGTGTTTACAGGAACAAAGAAATTTATATAGGGTTGGAACAATCTAAGGGTTACTAAATGATGACAGAATTTTTCAAAATTTGCAATTTTGGGTGAACTATCACTTTAACTGTCAGATTTCCTATAAGACAGATCATCAATGGACTCCACAAACAACCATCCAATCTCGATGTTCAATGCTGTAGAATGCCACGGTTTTCCGGACTCCAACAAGCTTGCATTGCAGTGCTCTTCTGGTTGCTAAAAAAAGCCCAGGCTGTGTGTTGGTAATGAATGTAAGGCTAAGCCAGATCTGTCACCGGAGAGCAGAGACCCTGCACGGTGCTGACATCATCAGTTGCCCTTGAATATCAAATTGGTTAAACTTCACCAAATAATTACTCCACCTCATCAAGCTGAAACAAATATAAAAAAAATCAATCTAACAATAATGTTCATCATTGTCAGTAAGGACTGAAGCGACTGATTTAAGATTGAAGAAATACTTTGGGAGGCAAGTTCCACCTATGAAGTAATAAACATGAGCTACAACCAACTAACCAAAAATATGTTTTGTGGCGGTGTAAGAACACCTCTGCATTTCCACCCTGCTGCTAGTGCAGACAGCAAGTGGAAGAAGCAGTTGTGGATTGTTTTGACCTTGGAGACATAAACCACTTGACATAATTAGTTTTAGAAATGGTCATCCCAAGTACCAGAAGATCTTCTACTAGAAGCGAAGATGAAACACAATTCACAGTAATAACCCTTGTAAAGACAACCATATAAATGAAAACAATGGGTTCGAACATCACGAGAGCTTATAGAATTATAGTTTTTAGGGTCTATGCTTTGGGTCAAAAAGGGACGAACCCAGACGCTGGGATAAATTAACCAAGAAAACTTTATTTTCTAGTAGGAAAACCTTTACCAGTAACTTAAAAGTGATAGTTCACCCAAAACTCATCATTTACTCACCCTCTTGTCATGTCAAGCCTGTATGACTTTCTTTCTTCCCCAGAACACAAAATAATATATTTTGAAAGCTGTTGTTGACCAAAGAGCGATGGCTGCCAAACACTTGCATTGGTTTTGTGTCCATGCAATAGAATTCAATGGCTGCCACCGCTGCTCGGTCATCACCATTCTTCAAAATATCTTCTTTTGTCTTCTGCAGAGGAGATAAAGTCATACAGGTTTGAAATGACAAGAGATTGAGTAAATGGTGACAGAATTTTATTTTTTGGGTGAACTATCCCTTTAACCTCTGCCGGAAAATATACTCGACTAAATAAAAGTCCATTCCAGATTAAATACAACGCACGTGTTTGAGAAGTAATGCAGTTCATTCCTTTCGTGAATGTAATATTCTAAACTATCAGCAAGTAAACCAATACCACATGCCAATCTTATCAACACTTGTGAGTAAATTGTCACACCCTTTTCACAATTTCCTGATCAAAACAACCATTCACACATTCCCGTTTTGTTCCTGTGGATTTGAATAACCTCCCCTTGATAGTGGTGGGAAGTCTCGGGTCATTCTCTGTCCTCTCCTCCACGCCACTTTTTTCCAAAACACTGGTTAATATAAAAGGCCGGCTGGATCAAGGACATGCTCTACCACCTGGTTCTTAATAAAACAGATGGCTATTCAATTTTCATTGTGCTCCTAAAATGAATGATTAACGAACTCTTAAATCACTGTTCTGCACTGTGTATCCTGAAACGACACCTGCACCTCAGCTTACCTACTGTTAGATAGAATAATACGTAGATGACGTGAAGGTGGTCAAAATGTATGGTATAAAAAGCTCAAGAACAATGTCAAAGTGTGCTTTTTTTAGATAAAAAAGACCCGATCGTTACAGAAAATGTATACATGTCAATGTCCTACCTTTAAAGCGTACTTCTCCCCACTTCTCTTGTGAAAGATCTCCAGGACCCTGCCATTTATGCCCAGTCCCAGGACCTGACTAGTGACCTTGTAGTCGTCGGTTATTGCATTTTTCTTGATCTGAAGTGAACCTTTTCCCAGCATGAACAGGGCTGGATTCTGCTGCTGCTGTTGTGGCTGCTGCTGGTTCGGAAACTTCGGCGGACTGTTAGCGTTAGTCAACATCCTCCACCTCTTTCTTCCCTCAGTTAAACAACTACCGTTAGCTACTTCTCCCGAACTTCAGTCCTTCTTTGGCAACACCCAAGGCGAGAATCTGCCTCAGAGAGTTCAACCCTAGGCACATAAACGACGTTTAAAAGCGATAAAACTGTGATACGAACCCTCCGATGCGCCGTTACTTTGGTTTCTCGGTGACTAACGTTAGCCAAGCTAGCTAATATCCATGTCTAGGGTCAATCCACCGCCAACTCAAGGCTAAGAGAGTAAAAAGGCGAGCCGTTTAAAAACAATTTAAGGTTAAATGAGTTCGAAGTGTCGCCTAGTATTGGGGAAAAGCCGCCGGACGAGTTAAAAACAAGAAAGTTGAGTTAAAAAGTGTAAAATGACATGCGCTTAGACGGCGGTTCTCTGTGAGACGTACACTGGCCCTTCGCGACTTTCGGCCAGCGTCTTGTTACTCTGACGTCATCACTGGGTTTGGAATGTCTGCTCTCTTAAAGGAGCCGACAGCTATTGCGTGCCGTTGACTTAACGCGACACTGCGCAGACCGATCAAGATATGACATCAAAATACCGCGACAATAATTCGAAAACCCAGCTCACCTATTTGAGCGCTCTCGCGAAAGTTTGATGTCAGGTTCCGGATCGCCTATCGGCCTGCGCAGAGCTGCGTGCAGTCGAACACACCTATTCACTCGGATTAGAGGGTGATGTTGAAATATTTGAAAAGATTGAAACTGAAAACAACACTTTCCTTATGTTTTATTAGTTGCCGACTTATTTGTTTAGTTATTTTAATGTCATCTTTTCCTGGCTGTAAACAATTTCGAATGTTTTGTTTAATAAAATAAACGACGTCAGTAATTACAGCCGCAAGAGGGCGTTATCTGCAAACGGTTCACATGTGCTTCGCTTATTTTAAATTGTACAGTGTGAATTAATTTTTTTAACAATTATATGTAACATTTTAAACAATTAATTTCTGAAACTAAATAAAGTTTCTTACCTCATACAAAAAATAATAACTGGCTAAGTATGTTTCGCTAAATACACCAGACATCTTACATATCCTTAATCAGAAAATACACAAGAGGGCGCATTAGATTACATCATCACCTAAAATCAACAGCTTAGAACCAATTCAATACGTTTGTTTTGTTTATTATGAAACCGGCAAAGGCACAAAACAAATGTAAAGATTGTAGTTGGCAAAAGGGCTTTCAAATGGCTTTGGTAGTTATTGAGGAACGACTCAAATTCTTCATATGTCATTTCAGGCTGGGTGATCTCAAGCAGAACAACTCAGACATGTAAATTGTTAAAAGGTTTGGCACTGTGATCTTATGACATATAATCACGTGTCTATTATTGTTGACACTTGAAACAATTGCTGTGTTGATATGATTAATAAGATTTTTTCTTATGTAGAAACAAATCTCCATTCAAAAATGACTGGTATTGATATCTTTGTGGATTTCCACAATGTATGGTTTAACTACCACCCATGTAAGCAAACAACCTTTACTGACTGGCATCCAAAAACACTATAAAACATACACTGCTTACCATTAAGAAGATGTGAGTGTCATGTTGACAATTATTTAACTAACCTTTATATGCATAACTAAGCATATGGCTCACTCTTTGTCATGTGAAGATACCCTAATACTTGTAAGGTAGCGGTAATAAGCAATCTCGTCTTTTGTGTCAGCAGGATTTCACAGACACATCCTCTGTTTTGACGGTGGTGACCTCAAAAGAGCTCAGTAAGAAGTGAAGCTCAAGCATACAGTTAAAACTCTTTCAATGGATGTGAAGAGATGGAATATCCCTCTTATCAAACTGTCACTTGTGTTATGAGTCTGGCCTTATACAGGGTGTCTATTCATGCTGTATAGAAACATGCTTGTGGTTGCAGTTTGTGGACCAATATACCTGTCTAAGTTGATCAAACGAATAAAAAATAAAATCTACCTTAATGCACCCTTATGTTAGGGTAGAAATGTTTAATTGTTTTTTAGTTTATACATTTATGCAGATATCTGGAGAGTCCAAAACAAGCTTGTTCGTTAGTTTTTCGGGGTCATCAATATTTTTAGGGTAACTCTGTTTGATGTTTTTATTAAAGAACACAATATTTGATGCTTGTTACAAAACTTCATATGCACATTATATGTGTTGCTAACTCGTTGTTAGTTTTTTGTTTTTATAGCATTTTCAAATATATAGACAACTCTCTAAAAACTATATTAATCCAAAGGTTACGCCTATGTTTTTAGGTTGGGTGCATGCAGGGAATTCTGCAGGCTACATGGAGCATGTGAGCCAAGTCTATTTACAGCAACCTGCTTCCAGTCGCGCTTGCTTCCCAAAAGCTAAAAACATCAAAACCCAGGGGAGAACTCTATGTTGAGGGTAGGATCTAATTTCATACGTAGTCTATGTGGAAAATGGACTTGGCTTGGTTCTGCGGACAGACATGTGTGAACCCACTGCACTCACCAATTATACCAGGGTTTACCGTATGTCATCTACATCCTGCTGATAAGCACAATGACTTTGACAAACTCACACAGATATCAAATGATATAGGCAAAACAGGCCTCTTTAACTTTATTTGTGTACTAACAACTAGCTGCACAGAAACACGAAAATGTCACAAGCTCTAGAGAAGAAGAACAGGACACAAGCAACAGCAATCCAAATCTAGGTACAGTTAGATTGGCCTCTCCCTTACCCCAGCCTAGAAAACAGCTCGACATGTTCCAATTTATCCAGAGACTGTGGAATTTAGGCCCTGTAGCTTAAGAGACAGTGCTATATTAACATGAAGACCAAACATACAAATTAGATATACTCATTCGTTAGAAATGAGGTCATAAAACACCATTAGACAGCAATAAAATGGATAAAAAAAAACGTGGAGGCTATGTAAAATGTTCATGATGTACCATTTGATCAGGGAGTCATTCCTGTCTGCATGTGACAGTACAGTTACTAAAGTGGGATGTTTCTATGGTGATGCACGAAAAGAACAAGGGGGAGTTTGCATTAGTTGGCATCATGGTTTATTTATTTAATTCAATGACTACATCATTTCATTGACATTTATATCTTAGTGCATGACTTTTTGAAGTACCTCCAATAATAAAGCTCTGTTTTGATTTTTTATTGTTAAAATGATCAAGAACTTACAAATCCAATATGCGCAAAGTAAACACAATCATAAGGAACTTCTTGTTCATAAAATTGCCGGGTATCATTCTGGCAGATCACATGACAGTGTGGAATTTCCCCTTAAGGAACGTAGAATAAAAGCATTGTTGGGTAGCACTCATGGTCACCGACAATTTTGTTATGGCCTAAAGCCAAAGCAAGAGATGATTAAAAGAAAGATATAAGGAAGGAATGAAGGTTGAAGGAGAAGCTGTGACCACTCATGAGCATAAACCACGTAACATCACAACACTTAAGAACATGGATTGTTGGTCCAACTATAGCAGTCATTTACAATTCAGTAACTATTTATTTTTATTTTCATTTTGAATACATTTAATATATTTTAAATATCTTAACTGATATTTTAGAGCCGATCGAAGCTGCAGGAGTCACACACCCACACTACAGTGTCTAATAATTGTCCCTGAAGTCTTTTAATAGATGCTATTAATGCTCTATAAAATTACTGTTTCAACATTGCTTTGCAGCCAAGTGTCCAAAGGTTTGTGTTTAACGGGAATCTTTCTGCGATTAGCTGAGCTTGTATTTTGACAGATTTTAATCTTAACAAACATCTTTTAATGTTCGGAATATACTTCCTTTAACTGTTTCTCATACACTGTATACAACTTTATTTCAACACCTGCGTTTAATCAAATTGCTGTTAAAAGTCCTTTAAATTAAATTATATGAACGTATTAAATTATACTATAAAAAACTAGGTCTAAATAAATGAAATTAAAACTGATTAAATTATTTTGATGTGTGTAATTTTTCGTAGGAGCTATTGACAGGTATGCAATATAAAATACATAAAATGTCTTCAAAGTGTATAAAGACCTTACACAATAAAGAGTTGTTTTTTATTAGCTTCGAATTAGCTGTTTCTATCTACATACACCGCGGGTCCCCTTACATGCAATTCACCATGTTGTTTCTACAGTAGCCCTAATGGACAAACTCTACAGAGCGTTTTTCGTAAATTTGTTATCTCCTTCAGCAAAGAAGCGAAAATGTGATGACATCTTAGTGCTGTGTCAGCCTCTATAGTACTTCTAAATGGAGGGTGGACTGAGCGGTTGGTTTCCATTAGAAACCTCACTGCTAGATGCTGCTAAATTTTGAGCACTGGACCTTAAAATCAAATTGGCTTTACGTTCTGAATGATATATCAGTATGGCATTCTGAATGTCCATAACTTTGTCATTATGACTTTACTGAATTATAAATAATGGAGATGTGAAAACGCCATGAAGGGCTCTTAGGGTGAGTATGGGCACTATTGTGGATGGTCGAAGGGCTCGCACGATCAAATCACATGCAAATTCCTGTCGTCTCGCCCTCGCTCATTTTCATAAGCAACAAAGACCTCGATGGTGGAAATTTGTTTAGCCTACTTCTGGGTGCCAGTTTCCCTTGTGTCTCACTCAGCTAGAAAAACTGCCCCACTTTACATTCACTACTCTGTCACATGAACGCACCGCTGACATGGCAAAGATGCTCCAGTTGTCATGCACAACTGATTTTAAATTACTTTTGAGTTCGAGCCTTCAAACTATATCAACATCTCGGTATACCCAGACCCAGTAACCCAATACTCCAGATAGCAACCAGCCAGGTTGGCAGAGAGGCATATGACCTGCAAAAATGAACAGAAATAGTATTGTGTCTGTTCAGTGAATAGCAATTGATGATGACCCACATATTTTATGTTTTAGGGACAATTCATAATGTTTTCAGACAAGTGGCTTGCAAATTAAAATATTATGGAACATGTTCATAGTTACAATTATAAACTGTTCACCTGTTTAATCTTGAGGTGAACTAATTTAGCAGCAAGAGAAAACATGAGCGACTTGCCTTAACTTAAATATCTATTGGTCTATGCTTTTGAGCACAGACGCCAAATCCACCTAAACCTTCTGATCCTGCATTTAGATTACATGAGCTATTTGTGTGCAAGATTACCGCTTCACATTAAATCACCACTTTAGGCTACAATGATCTTGAATAGATTATGCAACTTTACTCTGAGATTTCTGAATTGTTTGATTCTAGATCAGAATAGGGCCACATGTTACAAGTTTTATCGCGCTCAGCCGCTTGTTTATTTTTCGTATATCGTTCGCATTGACTGGGGTTAAATCAGTCCAGTGGCTCGCTAATCCGTGACCTCTCTGATCCCAGTCACGTTTCAACATTTCAACATTTGACACTCCAGCCGGCTACGACGCAGCCTACTGCCCTAGATAAAACACACGGCTGCTTTTTCCATACGCTCAGCATTTGAGTTGATAATGGCGTTCGTATTTTGGGCAGGGGTAAATGAGGGCGACTGAGGGCGTGACACTGATACTTGCTTATATTCACAATGCATCATACAAACACAAAGACGTAGTCAATTCAGAGGTATCCACCTGGTTTTGGTGTCTGCACCCAGACATGCCCGATAGGCCGGGGATGGGCCTTACCTGAGTATCTACTCATGCATACACAATGACCGTCTCGGGGTACCTGAACCCAAGGCCATCTGTGTTGTTCCCTTATCATTCCATCATGACCAGTAGTCTCTGCTAATCCCTACTCACGTCTTCCAGGAGGAGAGTTATAAATAATCTGCTGTGCCTCAGACATCTGCATGAGTATCACATTCTAATATTGCTGCAAATACAGGCCTCATGTTTCAGTGTAGATTTCACTGCTTAAGAGGATTAACCGAATCACCCCTTGCAAGGCCCCTTGGCCAATTAAACTTCAACTCATATGCACAAATGTCTCCAGAGTTTCTGTAGTCAAGGACACAATGCACTCCCAAGCCTTTCTAGCTTAACCTTGAACTAGAATGTACACACCTCAGATCAAATATTTACACCACGTTATTTGTGGTCGGGCAACAATGCATAGAGCAAATGCGGGCGGAACTGGGATTAGTTTATGTGGCTTGTTTTTGCTTAGTTGAGGGGTAAGAAAATAAACATTTGGTTTGAACATTTTGAGCGAGTGAGAATAAAACCCAGAAACGTAAATTTAAATGAAATCTAATATACGTCAAAGTAACTAAATGGAATCAATCGCAGCTAACTCCTAGTAAACAATAGCACTCATGAGCATGGCATTAGTGCCATCATCCAAAGCATGCTGGGAAAATTGAAGACCTCCCACAGTAATGCTACGTTAACTTATCAATTAAACACATTTTTATTCAAATTTAAGTGAGAAAGATTAAAATGCTAAGCGTTCAGTCATGTTAAACTATGTTGTTCCCCAGCTAACATGGAAAGTTCTTAAAACTTTGGCTAATTAACATATCAAAAGTGTTTTCAAAATTATTAATAAAAAAATATTCAACAGTGTCAATGCAAAATATTCAACAAATGTTGCTGTAAACATGCTTTATTTAAACACCTTGTGAAATAAAGTTTATTATAACTTAAAGGGGTCATTTCACGCAAAGCAGACTTTATCCATGTTTAAGTGCTAAAAGTGGTTCTCTGGTGCATTTCAGAAAATGTGAAAAATGACAACCCAGTAACTTTGTTTATGCCTATCTCTACAAGAAAACGTGTGGTTCAGATTTCGCTCACTTTCTTAAGTAGGAAGCAGTTCTTATTATAATATTTCCACCCCTTTCTTTGAACGTCTCCACCCACGGCGCAGCCGCCATTTTTATTTTCGCGAGTGTGTGAAGTTTTAACACCATGGCAAAAGTAAGCAAAGCAGAGCAAATCATGCCAACTGTTCTACTATTGGCTGCACAGACCAACACAGATCACTGTTCCCAGCCTCACACTTATTTTGTTTTCAATGGAAATCATCCACACTGAATGGGGCAAAGCTGCAAATAAAGACATTGTAAGTACCGTTATTCTTTAAGTAAGACCTTAGGGACCTGTGGCAACTTAAACGTAGATAAAATGTCACCGTGACACGTTTGTCCATTCACTCACAGAAAGCAACGTGTGTGGCTTATAAACACGTGACGGGATTGTCCTGTGTAACATTACTTGCACTTTTCACTCAACCGCGATGCGTTTGTCTTGAGTACCTTCACTTATAGAAAACTGTGTGTATGGTTTGTCATGGTTACATGGCACCACCCTCCCGTTTTGTTATTTCACCCGTGTAACCATGTGACGCGATCACAGGTCTCACTCCCTAAAGGGGTCGTGACCGGACCAACAGCTAGGGACTGGGACAAATGGCCCCGGGGAAACCGTTGTTTCTCATATGCTTTGTGACCCTTCTTTCTTGGGTAGGCTACTTTCACTTGTAGAAAGCAGTATGTAGGTTTGTAAACACGCCGGTGGTTTGTCATGTGTGTTTTTCTCCTTTGTTAGGAGTCTATTCGCTTATAGAAAACAATGTGTGCGGTGTTTAAAGAAGAGACCTTCTCATTCGCTTAATGTGACCTTTATTTCTTGGTTTGTCTTTGGAAGCACAGGCTCACAGCCCTGGCTGCATTTACTGCTGAAAAGGGGGCGGAGACTAGCAGCTCATTTACACTTAAAGACACACACACACCAAAACAGCGCGTTTTTTCCCCATATGCAAAACTGGGCAATTAGAGCATGGTATAATAAAAGATCTGTGGTGTATTTTGAGCTGAAAGTTCACAGACAAGTTGTGTGGACCATTATGATTTATATTACATTTGTGTAAAAGTAGAAGAAAATCCTCTTTAATGGGAATGTTAGCTTGTTAGCTCATTTGTTAGCCTGTTTTTAAAACTTAGAAACTCAGAATTTGATTTATGCCTCATGGAAAGTCTGTGAGCAGCACTTACAGAACAATATTCAGTTTCTGCATTCTTAATAGCAAACAAGACTGACCTCTACTCAAGATAACTGAGGGACTAGATTATTTACATATCTCATTCTAATGCTAAGTTGTACAAGTATTTTTCTCTTAAATGGAATTTCAGGGTTGGTTTATCAATTCTTGCAGTAGTTAAAATCCTTTTGAAGGAATTATCCAGTTGCTTTTGCATGTTTAGCATGCAAACTTATCTATTATTTCCCCTCAAAATGTCTAACAAAAAGCCTTGTTGTTTCATTTCAGATAAAGACATTTAGTTCAATTGGATTTTGTCCTAATACAAACTGAATGTCACATGATGACTGCCTGGTGTTTGGTGGGCTCTAAATCTCTTTCTGACGGGTGTTTAATTCCCGATCAAGAGTTTATTATTGTTGTGCCAATAACATAGCAGATGAGCCGGACTCCCTTGCTTACCTTGACCTGGCTGCTGTCCTGTTCCCTTCCCAACTGATGCAAGACCAGTCATTCTGAACTAAATAATTATCCTAATCAATGTAACGTGTGCAGAATAACTGATCTTGGATCAGTGGAAATGGAGACTTCTGAACAGCACCATGTCATAAGCAGACGGATATAGGGTCCTTCAAGACCTGCATTCTGCCCGATCCTGCTGATATGGGAAAGCACTCAACGGTCAATGTGATGGGAGAACAAAGCTTAGCTGCTTCTTCAGCATGCCAACAGCTGCTCCGCAGGAGGCCTGGCCATAGAAAGCTTGGGCTTTTTTCACCATTTGCTCACATGCAACTAAGACAACAGGCACACACATTGAAAAACACATACACGTGATTCTCATCCAGTTAAACACATATTAATCCTGTATAGTCTGAATGCAGTATAGTGCAACATGTTGAGAAACTATGCTTTTTGTCTCTCTAGTCTTTAACGCATTTTGGAAATGCAGATTAATTTGATCAGTTTGTTTTTAACTCGTTTGTGTACTGTAATATGTATGTAGTCTTGTAAAGTGAGAGAAGTCATTTTTTCATAGAGGCAAGGCGAACCAAAAGTCACCTCTAATCTTGTCCAAGATGGTTTTTCTTGCATTGCAGCCTCGCTGTTGAAACCAGATGATGCCACAAATAAGCTGTTTACCTAGCAACAGTGATGCCCGGTAACAAGCTTCTGATTTAATAAAATTAGACAATGTTCTGCAAATGCAACATCATCCACAATATATATGACATTTCTGCTAGCAGCACTGAGATTGACTTGGGTGGTGAGGTATTCTTACTCTAGGAAATATCATGTGTTATAAAAAAAGCGTTTGCCGAAAGCCTTGCATAAATACCGCAAAACTTGCACCCAGGCCAAGTTGTATATTCTTTCGAACACTCTGTTCTTAAAGGAGCAGAGGAACACTGCTTCAAACAAAACCTGTTCCTGAAAGAACAACGGCTCCTGTCCAAAAATTCTTTCTCTTTTGTAAACAGCAGTATACACAGCAGGGACTAAACCTACAAGTGTATTAAGAGGTCAGACATAATTTGTTCCCGGTGCTGGTGTCAAAACTCTTTTCCATATAGACCTGGGTTTGATCGTTTACAATTATTTTTTATGTGGCTTGACTGAAAAAAAACATAATGTTTACATGAATATACAGTATATGTATATTCATTCATTTCTGTACAGGATAAACATGTTGCCATGACAACAAAATACTTTAGACAGCAAGTGTGGAGTCAATTGTTAATATCTATTTTCTGTGTATTTAAACATTCAGATTATTATGGAAGGATATGGTAGTCTAGATAGCAGCATCCCTATGTTTTGTTGACCTACTTCAAGGCTGTGCTTTTGGTAAAACAATACAGCAATCGTCAGTGTAAAACTTTTTCAAATGAGGAAAGAAAAGAGAGGAAATTGCTTTTGGGAGACAGGAAGAGGGAAAAGTGAGAGCAGATGCTAAGTTGTTTATGTGGGTCTCGACCCAAAAAAAGACAAAAAGAGTTTTCTTACTCAGAATAAGGTGTGATTCTATCACCCCACGTTTTTCCTAGGCAGACGCTCCTCAGATGGACACTCCAAAAGAGGAACATGGTCTCATTTTCCTGTGGAGACTGTGGAGTCATGTGCTATTTCAGTGCCTGCTGAGTTCAGTCATAAACAAATGAGAAGAAAAAACAGACAAAAGAGACAGAGCACATGAGAAGACGGTAGATACTGACATACGAGGAAGCTCATTATAATACAATATATATGTATATACTTAAAGAAAAAGCTTTAAAAACACATTATCACATTAGCATTACATTTTTCTGATAAATAGAGTGCAATTAAACAAGAAAAAAGGGCATTCATTTTAAATTTAATACTTTGTTATCTTGAAAACACACAACACAAAAAATCTGATTTTGTTTTTTAAGCATAGACTAATATATTTTTTCTTGAAGAACTACAAGAAGCCCAAACTTCAGGTGTAGTCACACAGAGGTCTAGCTACCT
Organism: Triplophysa dalaica; assembly: GCF_015846415.1. NCBI lineage: Eukaryota > Metazoa > Chordata > Actinopteri > Cypriniformes > Nemacheilidae > Triplophysa > Triplophysa dalaica. Next base: position 9,657,727 of record NC_079562.1, on the reverse strand, counting down.
CTTCCTTGTCTGCACTTCAGTCCCTGGTTCATCCTGACCCTGTTGTAACCGAGAGCTCTGGCTATTGCACTGGAATGTGGAATGTTGGGGTTGTTGGACAAATGCAGCCCCACCTTTTGCCACCACAGTTGTGGGGATCTGTTCGCGGCTTGTGCGGACATGTGTCGGCCTGCGAATGCATGAGTGCCTTTGTGAAGGAGGGCAGGGCCAAAGCTGCTGAGTTCAGATTTAATAAGTATGCCCCCAACCCAACGCTGACACTTAAAGCATTATCAGTATGGAAACAAAGACATTCAATGAGTGTAACAGTTCATGAAGACCTACCCTTTGAATGTCTCTTCTTCTGGATGGTGGCACATACCACAGATGACATGATAATTCATATGTAGAGGGCTTGTCAGTCCTGATTCTTAAGAAGAAAATTATTCACAACATGATGAATTGTGTTCATACGAGATGTCAGGACGTATTGTGTGTCATTACCATTGAATACAGTTCACTAGAGGCACTTTTGAGTACCTCGGAGATGACGTATTTTTGTATGCAAACCCGGGAAGTGAGTTAGCATTTTAGCACTTCTGGTACCATTGCCCCCAAAGTACATGGGTCTTTTAAATGGGTTTTTGCTAAATTGCATGAAACAAACTTTTTTCACGTTTAATCTATGACATAAAACACACCAGTTATAACCACTCATGATTCTTTAAAGCTTGTGTCTTAAACCTCAGCATTTGCTAAAAAGTTGCTAAAACTTGGCAGGGACGTTAGACGTCATCGGGCATATACAGTTATTCTCACAACCTGGCCACAAATCTCTAATGTTTTATAAATCTCTACTTTTTAATAAAGTTTGGTTGTGGTGACATTTAACATAATTTGAGCTTTTTACTTCTGTTGTAAACTAAGCATCATAAACCTTTGTCAATCACAGATCGTATTTTTTTGCGATCATCTAAAAGTGTGTGGAGACCAAACAGTAAAACTTAGATAAATAAAATGGGTTGTAATTACTCAAAAAAATAAATGTCTCGAGACATTTTATCCTGCCTCACTAAAAGTAAAATGGATTGAATTGTATTTCGTGTTTAAAAATATATAAATCTATCAAAGTCTGTCTTTTTGCATCCGTTAATGCATCGGTTTTCACATTAAAACATTTTCGGGCAACACATTTTAATGACCTCAAAATGGCGGGCTGTGAATTGGCACGCATGAATAGACAACTAGTGGTTTTCATAGAGGTTTGACAATAATTTGATGCACTTTGTTCCATGTGTTGTAAAAAAAATTTGTAAGGAAAGGTATTTATTGCCCAAGCCACACCAGTAGCTTGTGTTATTTAGCGGAGACATTTTTGTTCTTGCTTAAAATTTGACATTTCAAAAAGCAAATTGTGCAGTTTAAAAAAATATTTAAAAGTTTAAGGTTTGTTTGACTGAGCATAATGCCTAATAAGTTACATAACTGATTTAGCATTGTGTGTATTCACATATTTTTCCTAGTATTTTGGCAAATATTACAACCTAACTAAGTTCTCAATCTCTTTTTTCAGGCTAAAAGTGAAGCAGCTGGCAGTTCAGTTTGGTATGTTTATGTCCAATTATTAATACACATTCATTGCATAGAGATGCTTAAATGTGAATAAATATTGGGTGCGCACAACAAATTGAAGAAAAAAAATCAATGCCGTGGAAATGCAAACTATGTGCTGCTATCTTTGATAATGATCATGACAAAGACACTGACAGGTTATGATGTATTGGTTAATGTCAAGTTGTCATAACAAAGACATCTCACTCAATGTCATATTTCCATTAAAAATGTCATAATTGAGCGAATGACACTTAATGACAGTTGTCATAAACATGCATAAAATCTCCTTCATATTCATGAGCGGTGTCATGTCATGATTATGAAGGTGTCATGTCAGTCTTATGCATACCCCTTCAAGTAAAGTGTTACCAGATGATTTTTAGCTTAACTCATGGTCCTTGGTGACTCATAAAATACAGGTCAATAGGCCGTCACTTTGGGAGTCAAAAACATAAACAAGCAACACAAAACTAATACCTGTGACACACAAATCTTAAAGCTCCAGACTCGTTTTCCTGGTAATGTTATCACCAAGGACCACAGGTTCACAGCTAAAAATCATTTTTAGTGTTCAACTGGAGAAAGAAAGTAACTTACGTCTTTGATGGCTGAAGGGTGAGCAAACTGACAGCAAATTGGTATTTGGGGTTCTTTTTGGCAGTTCGAAGTTCAAAATGTTATTTTGCATCATGTTTTTTTTCCTACAGGATCACAAATGTATACTGTGTCCATACCTTGGCTTAATCACTTATTAATTTTTGCAGATCTGTTCCAAGTTTCATAAAATTACAAATGTCAACCTGAAGAACCACTTTTATGCCGTGTTGGACCAGCATGCTCCCCGTCTTCTGAGCTTGTTCAGAAAGAAAGCTGCTCGCACAGGGAAAGTGTCTGAAGTACTGAGTCAGCTCTTCAGGATATATGACCTCCAGGTCAGTTGGTTACACTTCTTGATGCCTGATAAAGAAACTGCAGTGGGTTTTTAAATATTTTGGTTGTACTTACAGACATTTGAGAGGTAGATGCATAGTATTGTGTGGCTGTGCAGATTATATTCCATGTTAAATCAAGATTCTCAAACTCCAGTCTCTAATTCTCACTCTGAAGGAAAACGTGGACGTCCATGTACGACGAGCTGCCGTCCTCCGTGCTCTCCCCACCTATCTACAAGAGGACGACTCCAACTTTCTCAAGACGTGGGATGTAAGCGTTGCACTGTTTGATTACCAATAATCTCCCTTACCATTCAGATGTCATCCTGGTTCTAGTTCCATGTTTTTAATATATTAATTAGAACTGTAGTTACTGTATGGGATAGAATGGTTTGAAATAGATGTAAATATATGTCACTTATTAGCAATCATCCTTTGGAAGTTTAGAGTAACAGTTCTCTGTTCTTGTCTTCAGGTTGAGCAATCTGATGAACCAGACATTGATGCAGTACCACTTGGTCTCCTCTCCATTAGTGGCAATTCATCAGATGCCACGTTCTTCTGCCCAGAGAAGATTGCAGTTGTACTTGAGGGTACCATTGTTATTGATTTTTCCACATTGGCTGATGCATTTGCCATGCTTTTTGGGCTAACTTACGCCTTGGACCTAAGTTACCCAAAAGAACTGGCCAACACATTTGACTTCACCCAGAAAGTCCTGATGGGTCTGGAGGATGGGAAGCTAAGGCCCAGAGTGTTAAGCCTTAAAAATTAGCTTTTCGCAGTGGAGTAACCTCAGTGTTTGCTTACATATTGTATGATGTTCAACATACAGTTGCTGTTCAAGTTTGCATGTTTACACTATTGATGTCATACAGTACGACAGACAATGCAGTGCACTGTATAGAAGTATTTCCATTTGACAGACATGTTTTGATGTTGATGCTTTGTGATTACTTAATAAAAGAGTAACTCGCATTTAAATTGTCTGTTAACCGTTATTTTTCTTTCAGAATGTGTTATAGTTAGCAATTTAATTACTTGATAATGTAAATCTAAAAAGGTACAAAAATGAATAAAGTGAGTAATTTGTTACTTAGAAATTAAAACTAAAATCATTTTATGAAGGTAAAATAAAAACTAAAATGTTTTTATGATGGTAAAATAAATTGTATTGTAACATAAACATTTAAGTTATCTTTAATTCATTTTAATAGGTAATGTGAACCCATAAACACCTTATAAAATTACTTAACTAATAGTGTTAAATTAACTTGTAATAGTAAGTAAGTGCCCGTTAAAATTACCTAGTACCATTTACTTAAAAAAATTATTTTTCTTTAACTTATACAATTTAGTTAATATAACTTACAATTACCTAGTACCATTTACTTAAAAAAATTATGTTTCTTTAACTTATAAAATTTAGTTAGTATCACTTAAAATTTTCGATGTAATCAGTTTCAACAATTTTTTTGAGTTATATTAACTTATCCGGTTTTACAGTGTGCATAGGAGTTCGGTCGAGGGAACCAGTGCAGCGCTAACTTCTGCATTGGCCTAAAAAAAATATGTCATCTCTGCAATACTCTGTTTTATCATTTTTAATTACATGAATTGAACTGAGAATTTCATTATCTAATGATAATCACAGTATTCAATTTGTGATAAACATTGAATTGACTAACACTACCGGAATGGGTGCACTTTGTTTTACACTGTACATAACCGACAAAATACTGCTAAATACTATGTATTTAATTTGGGTTAGGTTTAGAGTTAAGTTCAGGGTTGGCAACTCGAAATTATACAATTACACAGCAAATGCTTAACGTGTAAATGTTCAACAGGACTCTAATGACTAAGTATGAGTCAATTTACTTACACAACTGTGTAATAGCACAAATAAAAAAATACAAATAAAATGGTATACTGGTAGAAATGTGCTTTCTTTTTACTAAAAAAAAACTTAACTCCGATTCTTAAGTTCTCAGTAGAAGTCTTTGAACAAGGAAGCACAACATAACATAAGAAATAAGGAAACTGTATTCAAAGCAGTGTTTTTCACCCACCCTATTTTATAAAATCTGCTTAAACTAACAACCGTATGAATCCTAAACTAATGATTTTGACATAATAAAAATGATTTCTTAAATAATAATAGCACGAATGCAAATCAACAATAGGCCTTGAAATGAAAGTAAAAAACTATATAGGGTGTCAAACGTTTTGGGGAAGTAGAAATAGCTTTCTCTGTTTATGCCTCTAAGCATGAGACTAAAACCAAAGATTATAACGTCAATAGTAAATTCTCTGAGAACAAACAAGGCATGTAATAGTATGAAGTCCATGATAGTGATAGGAATAATCAAGGACAATATAATAAAAAAAATGTATTGAAAGCATTGTTGGAATTACCCTGAAGTCATTGTGGCTTCATAACAGTAGTTGTTTTACAGCATTCATTTTGTGCTTTATGGTTACAGTAAATAAAAGACTATTTCCTTTAAAGAGGAAACTACCCTGATGAAACTTTGAAGTGTTGTTGGTTTCAATGGAAAACAAATCTAATATATCAGATAATCAGACAGTTCTTAGTACATCCAAATAAATCTACTGTTGGAACTGCAAAAGCAATTTCATTTTTTTCACATTCCTAAAAAACATCACCTCAGCCTTAAAAACTGAAGGGATTTCTTTATAATGATCTTCTGTGACATTCATGAACAGTTTCTAACACATCACAACAGCTGGCCCACAATCCTTTGTGAGGGCTCCATATGGCCACAGGACTAAGTCTTTAAGCCCTTTAGGGAAGACAGTCCCTGATACAAAGAGTGAGAGGAAGGAGGTGCGACATCTTGTGCCATTCACACAGTGTCTGAGCGACGATGAGTCCATATAGGTCATATGTTCAGTGTGTTGGACCCTTAATGAGATTGACTTAATCTGCTCTCTTTGGCAGGCCAGTTTGTGGGAATAAATAAACTCTCAACTCCTACATTTGAAGTAGTGCAGATGAGGCATGAGTGGCTACCAAAGACAGCTTGGACGTGCTGAAGACTGTTGTCGTCATTTGTCGCAATCATACATTCATACTCATGCAACTGCTCTAACGTATTACATACATTCACATTGGTCACCTGAAGATCAATATTTTTTTAAAACATGTGAGGTGTTGTTTATTTAAAGCTGACATTATAACATACTTTTAAAAGATGATCAACAGGTAAATTTCCAGTTCTTTCGTTTAAAAAAAACAGGTTAAAAGGTGTGGATGATAACCGAGACAGGAAAGGTAAGCAGGTATGTGGTTTGGATATATTCAATTCTTATTATTAAGAGTTTTGAAAAATAAAGAGCATAACTTTGCGAATAGATAGATTTATAATGGTTTGTTCAACCAAGAATCCAAAATTTTCCTAAAAGATTTTCTTCTGGAGAACAGAAAAGAAGATATTTGAAGAACGTTGGTAACCAAACAACTTTGGCCTCCATTGCATGAACACAAAACCACGGAGACATTTCTCAAAATATCTTCGACAGAAAAATATACAGTCATATACAGTTTTCCAAAGACATTATGGTGAGTAAATTATGACAAACTTCTATTTTAGAAGAATCCTGTCAAGTCCAAATTATATCTTGATAAATTGTTTAAAAAAATGCTAATGTTTATGTTATTTATGATAGCTATTTTAAAGTTTCGATTTTAGTTTTATTAAGTGTTATGAATACTTAAAATTTGCTTTTATTTTTAGATGTTCAGTTTTTTTGGTAATATTAGTTTTATTAATTAATTATTATTAGCAATTTTGTTATATGCTTTTGTCATATTATAATTTATTTGTTTATAAAACAACCTTGCTTTATAACACGCATCTACTTTAATAACTTTGAGAACTCGTTGAGCATGCATATATCATGTATTATTCTGTGAATAATCATATGCAAATACACTGACAAACCGGTTTGCCATCTCTGCTGCCATTTCAACGCTTGACCGAAGAGGAGTTTTGTGAAAGTAGCCTTACACTTTCATATTTAGCCTCATAATAAATATTGCACAATCTGACCCTCCGTGACAGTGTTTTCATGCAGTGTGTCTTCTAAAAGACTCCACTTTCAACAGACTATTGTTTTATTGTTCAATCTACTGGGATGTTCCCAGTATAAATATTCAGACAAGCCAATATTGCCAATTAGACTGTCTGGAACTGTAATTGGAGTTTTATAAGGATTGGAAAGCGCAGTCTAAATCATTAAGAGCCTCAAAACAGCTATTGAAACTGCATAACCAAATCCACATGAAATGGATTATACTCGCAGGTCACATTGGCTGTCTGATTCTGATTTGGTTTCACTTCTGGCACACAATGTTAATATATAAACTCATATTCAATCACACCCTGTTGAAATGGACATACCTTAAGTCAGAAAACATCATGAAGGGATTTTTTTGCAATATGGTTATCTCATACAAATGTATGCCTTCTGGATGCTTTGCATATTTTTGTGATTAATCACAAATGAAGCTTGAAAACAATGACAATGACATTTTAAAAATGTTTTACTGCACATTTCAGATCATCCAAAAATGAAAATTATTTTTCCATTTACGTCCTATAATTCTGCAGAACACAAAAGATATCTTCAAGAAATTTTGTAACAAACAAACATTGGCCACCATTGACATCCATAGACAGTAAACCACTGAGACATTTCTCAAAACACCTTCTTTAGAATATAAATATTTGAGTTGAACTATGCATTTAAATAAATGATTTTCAAGATAAATCCATAGATTTGTCTTTGAAGGGCTGGAATAACACTCAACTATAACGGTTTAAATTTCTTTAAGTAATTTCAAAGAGCACATGTCCACAAAACTGCACAAGATAGAAAAAAGACAAGTTTCAAACTTTCAATTATGCAATTATCCATTTTATTTCTTTTTTTAAAAAGAAACTAATACAAACTCATTTGTTTTCTTACACACACCATCATTAATGAAAGTCTTGTCCTTTACTCCTTTTTATCACATCTTTTTATGCGTTCTGTGATTATCATGCTCTGGAGCACATGGCCAACAGTCGGACAAGCTCCATCACAGGAAAATTACACCACTATTTTATTAAAACATGAACTGTAAAAACTCTATAAAAGGGTGAAATAAAAGTAGTACAAAAACCTGACCATTATTCTGGAGGAGAAACATTAGCCATCCCGTGCTGAGCCTTGATGATTTAGTCAAGTGTTGAATTAAAGGCACAGAAGTGGATTTTCACCCTGCTTAGGGGTCCACACACAGAGACGAACTTTAGAGCGAGAAAGCCACGTGAGCGGGCGCTTTGGTGAAAAATTCATGCTAATGAAAACAGGCAGGGACACTGAAGCGAGACGCTGTTATTTGTGCGGTAGTGATCTCTCAAGAGATGAACATAGAAAAAAGATTTTCACAAGCTTTAGTGGAAGGAGGTAGACAAACAACATTTTTAAAACCATTTTCCAATAACTGCAATATTGCCTGATGCATTCTACACCTTGAAGAGTGAACCCCAAAATGAATATGATCGGAATTTTTATTTTAATGGAGAGGCGAAAATCGTGATGTAATTTGGAGCACCAATGTCTCTAAAGCTAAAAACACGGAAACCTAGGTTAGGTGTGTGGAATCACATCAATGTCCATTAAACCCCACAATGAGGTTAAGACCTGAGAAAGAAGCTAGTTGATTGTAGCTGTATTGCAGGTAAGTAAAACAATATTGTGTTGTTTTCGATGAAGGGGAACCATTTCCTTGTTTCCAACCTTGTTCCAGGTAGCACACGGAGAGTTTGCATACACCTGTTGGGGCCACTGGGTTAAGCACCTTGCATTATCACAGTCCTTTAGCAGATTAGTGTCTTACCAACTATTAGTTTCAAAGCATTCAGTGTTCAATTCACAGCTAGAAAAAGTGAGGCAGTGTCAATAAACATGCTTACATTAGATGACCAAAACCCTTTCCAAATGCATACATCTTTTTTACAGTCTGTCAGAGGCCCTTTAATAAGAAATACTCAAAGTGCAAACCAGATCGCACAAGAGGTGGGTGAACGACGTGCTGCGTGCTCGACTGTATACATAATAGGATTCTCGTGTAAACCTAAAGGACTGAGAAAGAGTAATAGCGAAAGAAAGGAGGCCACTATGCAGAGATACACCAGACCACAAAACATCAGTTTCACTCTCTGGGGGATGGGAACGGCTTTTTGTTTGCACATTGGTTGTGTAGATTTTCCTCACCCTCCCCGACTCTGTATATACAGTGATTACTGTAGTTGCTGCAGGCTAAACAAGACAATACAAATGTGCTCATGGTTGAGGTTTAAAAGACAGAGGGAGTCCCTGTAAACACACTGAACATGTGTATGAAGTTCACTCTGACACACGTTTCGCACCGATTTGTTCAGCATCTGTCACTGCCCGGAGCAAACAACACACAGTCAATGACAATATTACCAATGTGCAATTCCCTTCCCCCACGACCAGCTTTGGGAAACACGTTGTTCACCATACAGGCAAATATGAGGTACCGCCTAAAGCCTTCAAGTGAAACCTGACCGCCATCTTTCAAAATAGCACAGATAAAAACTCTCCTGCAACACAGCACCCTAGTTCTCTAATGGAACCTGGATAGGATTATAGTCTTGAAAGGTGTCAGGTAACTTTTCCACGGTGTTGCACAAAACTCTACCGCTCAAAAATGTGTCTTACTTTCTTTAATCTTATTCTAGGGAAACGCATCCAACGCAACAGCTTCTTAAATAAACTGTGCTGTGAGGAGAAACGTCAGTATTAACTATGAAACATATTTGGGATTATGAACTCTTGTTTTAAAATTGATTCCTCTGTGTTTTAATTCATTATTAGAGCGAGAAGTAAAATTTGAAGAACTCACTCAAAGCTTTTCAAACATCATAAGAATGAGACAGAAAACAGCCCTTTGAGATGCAAGTTTTAAGTGTTTCTCAGCAGAAGTAGTGCAAACTTCAGAAAGAACTATTAGCAGTCAGCATCCAAATTTCACCCACCTCATTCAAAGCACTCTTTTCCAAACCACGTTAAAAAATAGCCCTGATAACAACTTGAAATTTCAAACAACTTACCAAAACCCATCTGATAAAAACACAGTATAACACGTTGTATAAAATTGTTTTTTTTCGTATGTTACACTTCATTAAATTTTTTAAGTCAAAACCGTTTTGACACTCCACGAAAATCCACGTCTAAAACTGCTACAAATATCCCTGAAGGCTAAGGAATCTCTATGAAACGAGTTTCGGCAGCACTGTACGTAAGGGTATACTTCCACTGGAGTCCCCCATCATGGTGGTCCGCAGTTTGTTATTGGTTGGGCCCGTGACAGGCGGTACCTTGGAGATAATGGTAGGGAAAGAGGTGCTGTGCTCTGTGATGCGTTTGGGCACCATTGACTTTTCTCCACTGGGTACAGGCTTTGGCAATCTATTGTAGAGCCATGGGTGTCTTAAAGCCTGAACCGGCGTCATTCGTGTAGTAGTGTCCCAATCCAAACACTTCTTCAGAAAGTCAATGAACGTTGGGTCATCGCAGCCTTTGAGGGCCGTCACCCACTCCTTGCCTCCCGGGGGACCACGCATTTTTCCTCGCCGAGAGCGGCCCCCGTTGACCACCACTGTGCCGTTGCTGAGTGTGCTCACATTGCAATATCGAGGGTAGCCTTTGGAGCTGATGAAGTTCTTGGCACGCTTGGCTTGTTCCAGCTGTTTCTGAGGAGGCATACCCAGTAACTCCATCATGCAGGCTAGCTGGTCGCCCTCATCTTCCCCAGGAAACAGAGGGTATCCGGTAAGAAGCTCGGCCAGAATGCAACCGAAGCTCCACATGTCTATAGGCATCCCATACCGGGAGCCCAAGATGACTTCGGGTGCGCGGTAAAAACGGGATTGTATATAAGTATAGATGCGCTGGTGATCAAAACAGCTAGAGCCGAAGTCAATGACCTTGATGCCGCTCCTGCCTTGTTGCTTGAGCAAAATGTTCTCTGGTTTTAGGTCACAGTGGATGATCTTATTGAGATGCAGAGCCTCAAGGCATTGGAGGATAGAGTGTGCAAACTTGCGTACCAGCGGCAGACTGAACCCTTGGAACTTGTTGCGTTTAATGAGCTCATACAAGTTCATACTGAGGAGCTCGAAGGTCATGCATATGTGGTTGCGGAAGGTGAAGTTTTCCAACATGTGGACAAGGTTCATGTGGCCCTTCTTGTCTTCCTTCTTCAGGTGCTCCAGAATTCGGATCTCCTCGGCAGCTTGCCGATGAAAGCGCTTCTCATTGCGCACCATCTTAAGGGCGAGGTGCTGCTGTAACTTGTGGTCGTAAACCTTCGCCACCTGCCCGAAACTACCTTTGCCGATCACCTTGAGAAACTCGTAGCGATAGGCGAGGTGGTCATGAGGTACGTGGATGTAACCTCCCTGGTCGTCGTCATATCCGCAGTTGTTGGTGCCTCCTGCTACGGCTTGCCTCTTTTTGGCGTTTGGTCCCACGAAGTAGATCTCCGGATAGGTGTGGATCTCCTGCTGCTCCAGTGTAGTCAACTGTTGCCTGTATTGCTTCAGGGCTTGTTCCGGGGTCATCGGGGTGGCCAGCTTTGGGATTTTTGTTGAGCTCTCTGAGGATTTCACAGAGATGTTGCTCTCCACACTTCTCTCTTTGGTGATCGCAGATAGAGGCTTGGTGGGCACCTGGCATGTGCCATTGATTTTGGAGTTGTATGTGTCTTCGTAAACGTACTTCAACTTCATTTGCCCTCCTCGGGTCCCTAGATCTTTCACTGTAGGCTTGTTGACCCCCTTAAGAATGAAAAAGATAATTTAGTATAAATTATAATTGGTCATTAGTTATAACTTCCTACTTTAAAGCAACACTGAGGATTAGGAAGGCTTAAAAATGAAAGTAAAAAAGAATGGCTGGCTACCTCCTATCACTTATAGCTCCAGAGCATGACAGAATCAATATGATGTTCGTCTGAGGTTCTATCGGGCCATTGTTAAATGATCAATAACGCAAACGTGCAGAGCTGATTAGCTGCCTAGTAACCCTGAGAATAACACGGGTTCAGAGAGAAGGGGGATTTGATGCACGAGTGATAATTGCAGCGACAGAGAATGCACATTGGAACGTGAACACAAAACTGGAAGAACAGGATGTTGTTTCTATACTTACAGGGCATTCAGGAAAAACCTATACAGGCCAGAGTCTATTTGAAATCGTTAGAAACAGTCATCCTGTTGACTTCAAAACACACCATGGAGAACCAATTCAAATATAAACCTAACTTACTACATGTTTGGCTTAAAGGGACAGCTCACCCAAAAATGAATGCGTCATTTACTCACCCTCATATCAAAACCGACTTTCTTCTGCAGAACACAAAAGATATAATGAAGAACGGCGGCAACCAAACAACATCTGCTCCCATTGTGGGGACACAAAACCACCGAGACATTTTTCAAAATATCTTCTTTTGTGTTCCACAGATTAAAAGTAATATATTTTTGGAACGATATGAGGTTGAATACATACCATTCATTTTGGGAAAATTATACCTTTAAGGAAGGGAGCATGACCGCACCATGTCATTTTTCCCTTACATACAAAAATAACATTTAGAATGCATTTTTTACATGGTTGAGAGATTACCACTCAAATGAACTATATAGTTAAATTTGCATTTAGCCTTTACCTTACTAAATAAGCATACTGCAAGTTAAAGTGGTTTTTGCTGACTGAATACGAAAAGAAGAACCATCTTTCACATTCAGAATGTGTTTAATGCACCATGGTTGCTCCAAGTCCCAACTGTATTGAAGAGTTCCCAATCTAAGATTTATAGTTAAGCCCTTTTAACTGCCCAAAGACAACTGAAGACAAGATATTTAAATTAGGTCACGTACGTAAAATTATAAGGTGAACCCACTGCCGTGAATAGTGTGTCAATAGTGTAGGGGGCAGGCACATGGAATGACATTTCTGAGGAGTTGGGCGAAAATAGATTCACGTGTGTTGGGAACTGACGGATAATGCAGAGATCAGCCAAATACACAGCTGCATCACCCCAGACATAAGCAATCAATCACATTAACATCCTTATATATACTCAAGAACTTATTCAAAACAGTACTACAAGTGTGTGGAAGTGACAAAGGACAATAAATCAAAGTTGTTCACAATAGTTTGGTAACAGAGTACTTAAAGTGACAGTTCACCCCAAAATAAAAATTATGTAATTTACTCTCCCTCAAGTTGTTTCAAACCATAGTTGGAAAAATATAGTTTTTTTCTGTTCAAAATATATATCTTTGAAGAATGTAGGAAAGCAAACAGTTCTGGGCACTTTTGTCTACCATTGTAATTTCACCTAATATGGTAGTCAATGGCGGCCAAGACCTGTTTGGTTACAAGCATTCTTCCAAATATCTTTCTCTGTGATCGTCAGAACAAAGACATTAAAACAGATGCACAACAACTTCAGGGTGAGTAAATGAAGACAGAACTTATATTTTCGGGTGAACTGTTCCTTTAAAACGGACTAAACACCGGTTAATTGTTGCTGGTGTTTGTTATATATATATAGTTACAGTTATACATGATATAGTTTTATAACCAAATTAATACCACCAGGCCCAGCACGTACAGTGTATTATTTATTGCATAACAAGAAAGATCTGACTAGAGAATCGGATTATCATATCCCTTACTTCCATTTTTCCATTATGATGCATCATTCTGTAAGCTACATGGACCTAACTGCAGGTATAATCTGCTCGGTTTGAAAACCTGATATAGTCCAGGTGTAAAATATTCATTTATTAAACTGAGCGTTATTAGGTTTTAAAAACTATGCACACAGCTGAGCCGCTGACCTTGTGTGCTACACAAGCTGTGAAACACAATAAACACTCATGTGTCACAGACTGAACCTGCACCATCAGCAGAATGTGGGGAGGGACTTCTCCAAATAAGTGACGTTCCAATTCTCACAAGTGGCAAAGGCACATGCCCTCTTCTGTGGTATAGTGGCTCAGCTGTGCAAAACTATACAAGCAAGTTCAGCAGTATGAGCACACAAGGCAATATTGTGTAACTTATGAAAAAGTGGATCTAATTTAAAAACCCACTTATTCAATAAACTACCGCACACAAGCAGTTTCCCGTTCATGCACTAGAGAAATAGTTTCGCCATGAGACTGAGGAAGGATGACCCCAGAATGGGCACCACTGGGGAAACAGGAAGTCAGAACTTACCGTGTATTTGGGAAGGGGAGGCAGCCCGGAGGGACTCTGTCCCTTCACGTCAGCATCCTGATTCAAGACATGATCGGTTCGCATGTAGGAGTCATAGAGACCATCCCCGTGGCGAGCTGTGGAAAATACGAACATAATATAAGCATGGCATTATGTTGAGAATCACATTTAAAATCACAACAGAACATTTTTGCTGTAAAATACAGATGGGTAGTTGACGAATCGTCATTGTGGACTGTGGTGTGATATTACACTGTTTTATATGAATTGTATATGTATGTTTATCATATAAAATAGCAAACGAGAGATGTATCTTCATTGTTAGATTTTTTTCTATATTTTTGCTGTCACACCATAGGATAAATTTGAATAATAGTTTGCCTAATCCAATTTAACTGTTACACAAAATGATACATAAGAATGCAGGTAACAGATACACAAAGAATAAAGTAAAAGAAGGAAGCTTCCCATCTGAGATAAACGAATCCCTTTAGGGAAGTATGTAACCAAGTTACAGGTGCGTCAGACAAAAGAGAGTCGCTTGAACACACAGCACGGCAGGTGGCTACATATTAAACAAGTCTTTATGACTCAGTCCAGTTTTAACAGTTTCCAAAATTCGGCATTATTATATTATTACACTTTTTTATGATTTTGCATAGAAAACAATGGGTACTGTACGCTGTATTCCAGTAAGGGTGAAGAAATGAGCACTGAACAAAACAATGAACAGCACACAATTAATGCACCATTATATTTTATAGTACCATTATACGGTACGCGTATTACAAACACTTACAACATTAAAATGTGGGATATTCTTTCTGGTCACCAATGCATTCCGTAGTATTGACATGCGATAATTAACGTCGCAGAATTACAGTAAGAAAACGAAAAAGTTCGCAAACTTGTTCCCTATTAGATTAGATTAGATTCAACTTTATTGTCATTACACATATACAAGTACAGTGTAACGAAATGTAGTTTAAGTAATTAGCAAGTGCAGGATATACAGTGTGAATAAATACAGAATACAATACTAGGAAAAATACTATACAATAGGTATGTACTATGAACAATATAAACAGAAGGCTATATACTGTGAACATTAATGTACAGCTGGTTATGAAAAGATAACAATTTAGACTATACAATAGTGCAAGTTACTTAAGTGTGCATTAATTATAGACATTAGCTATTAAAGTTGCAGTGCAGTAGATGAGTTAATGCAGTTATTGAAGTTACAGGTGCAGTAGATGAGTAGATGCAGTTATTGGTAGGTTCACCAAGAATAGTTCAAAAAACACACATGCACTGCTTGTCTTTATAAATAACACTGTTATCCAGCTGTCTTTAAATAGTCTCTGCCAGATTAGTCACTGCAAACTTAGAAAGTCTGCATATTAAATTTCGACTGGTAATGAAGTGGATATATTTACCTGCCGTTATGGGGCCATCTGGTTTTCTGCTCAATATCATCATGTTTGCACGCAGTCAACATCAAACTCTTCTTTTCCCAAAAAATATTTGTACTAGATCCATCCAAAACAATAACGCATGCTTGATGGGGAAACGTCGCAAAACTCTTGTGGGATATCAACACAGTCTCATGTCCGACGAGAAGCTTTAAATGTCCAAAGAAACTGACAACACAATGTTGCAGGGTTGAGGCATGATCCCCTTTAAGCTGGTTTCGTCGGGCTTATCGGTTTGACCACCTGCTTTGCAAGCTTTTGCTAAACTTCTATTCTGCAAATGAAACAAACAAAGTTTAGACAAAAGAAAGTAATGGTGAGGAACGGTCGGGGTTCCTGTCTTCCTCGTCGATGATGAAGACTCAAACTCAAAGTTGCAACCAAAGCGTTTCTTTCGCCGAGAATCAAAGCAGAAATATAAACTTTCTACCTAAAGCACAATTACTTTCAGCCCAATGACTAAACCAATGTGGATCTCCGCTCGTTCCTCCTCTGGAATATCGGGTTGTTTGTTTGATCACAAGAGTCATCCCAGCCGAAGCGCACGATCCAACGGCCAGCTAAAGCTTAGGCTAGCGCGTCCTCTCTTCCGGATAGCGCGAGCCTAACTTGCTTTTATTAGAAAACGGGGGGTGGGGGAGTTTTAACTCACAATGCCCCCGAACCCTTGTCGACATTCGAAACAAACCTCGTCCTCGGTCTGAGTGTTTTGGGTCTCTGCGGCTCTGTCCCGTCGGCTACACTCGCGCATAGATGTGGGGTTTCTTAGCTTGTTGCTAAGAGCGTCGTCGGCTTCGCCCAGCGCGACGTCATCAGACGGGGAGCGTGAGGGGACTGCCCGGGGCGCGGCCACAACAACGCCATTCCGGCTCGAAAGCCGACTGTTGAACCAAAATGGGGGTGTAAACGTGAGGGATTTTAAATGGGTCATGAATGGAGAAATCTAATTTGTTTTTTTTACATTGAAGGTTGAAAAATGAGAAAACATCCTTCTTAGTAAAAAAAGGCCTTTATTAATACTTTTCACATAAAAAGGTTGGCAATTATTAGTTCCCTAAAAAAATCAATGAAATGGATTTAATGGTTATTATATGAATTTGATTGGTTTAAATGATTTGGTGTATTGGTGGCATCTGATGGAAAACAATTCCATTAAATCCCTCAACCAGGCCTAAAACACTGCTTAATATAATGGGTTTAATGGTAAACAGCTAATGATTTATATTTGTAATAGAAACCATTCAAATTAACATTGGGTTAAAGAACAGTGAACTAACATGATGTGACCCTGGACGACAAAACCAGTCTTATGGGTCCATCCATCCATCCATCCATTTTCTACCGCTTATCCGAACTTTCTCGGGTCACGGGGAGCCTGCGCCTATCTCAGGAGTCATCGGGCATCAAGGCAGGATACACCCTGGATGGAGTGCGTCTTATGGGTCAATATTTCGAAATTGAGATTTTAACATCATCCGGAAGTTGAATAAACAAGCTTTCTATTGATGTTTGAGTTGTTAGGATTTGACTATATGTGGTGGAGAAACAACCGTTTAAAACTCAGGAATCTGAGGGTGCCAGAAAATCTAAATATTGAGAAAATTGTCTTTGAAGTAGCTAATAAGAGGCACTGTGGGAGGCCATCCACTCACAAAAATAAAGTTTTGATATATTTACGATAGGATATTTACTAAATATCTTCATGGACCGTGATCCTTACTTAATATCCTACTGATTTTTGGCATAAAAGAAAAATAGATAGTTTTTACTCAAACAGTGCTTTACTTAAAATCCGTGCTACTTAAGACTGGTTTTGTGATCCAGGGTCACATCGACTTTAACAAACATTAACAAAGATCATGTCTACTAAATAAGTCTATTTTTGTTTATTATATAGAATATAATCTATAAACTACCATACCTATTTTTCTTTTCTGTGATTGAAGTTGAATGTAATATTTAGAGCTAGAACAGGCGTGTTTAAAGCGCAAGCACTTTAACAAACTATTATTTAGCAAAATTTTGGAAACCAGTCCAAGCAAACAAGACATAAGTATGAAAAATATCAACACACAGCAACCCTTAACAGTATTGTATATATTTGAAATAGGCTTGGCTAGTCCGGTATTGTTGTCAAACTCTTTAGAGCCCAGATATAGATCAACACTGCTATAAGAGCACATGCAGGGGTGACAGAGGTGATATGGTGAGACATGTCAAGCTAAATTAGGTGTGCTTACAACAGGTCTGTGGCTATAGTATGCTATTCTTATCTGTCAGTCTTTGGGTAAACCGAGACCAGTCTTTATTTGTGTCTTCAAATGACATATTGACTTTGTTAGCAGGTTGACCTCTTAGTGGCAGACTGGACGGGTGTGTCCAATAGCATCTCGGCAGGGGGTCTTCAACATTATGATGGACACACACAACTGCTGTCTTTTTGTGGTGACTTGATAGGTTTCCGGGTGTCCTTAGTATAATGCAAGACTTTACCAAGTTTGGGCATGCTTTTGAACCTACAAGGTCAATTTTCCTGCAACGCTGTTTTTTAGACGTGTAGCGAGTGTAACTAAAAGTTATGACATGTTTTTCTGGTATTGTCTCATGTGTACACAAACACACACAGTGCACTACATGTGCAATAGTTGACTGTTGATACTACACTCTTAAAAATAAAGGTGCTTAAAAGGTTCTTCACAGCGATGCAATAGAAGAACCACTTTTGGTTCCACAATGAACCATTTAGTTCATATAGTAATTATACACTTTATGAATAAAATCACAAATACATTTTTCTTTGTATCGCTCATATTCTTTTGAATTTTTCTTATTGAGGGCATTCACATTGGAACTATAAGATTAGGGTTCCCTCTGCTGGATGTGAAGGACTTTGTGAAATCCTATTTTTTGAAGCCTAAGAATCCATCAGCTAATACTGGACTGGACACAAACAGTATTATTCTGTCAATTATATATTTTTAGTTTTCACTTTCATACCATAAATGGCAACAATATTTGCAACCCAAAACCAGTTTAAAAAACAGAAAGACAACCAATTATTTTAGCTACAGCTTTCAGATTATCAGACACACTCATCACCATAAAAGCATGAATTTTTATTTCACTCTTCAGTATATTTACAGCTTTATAGACATTTTTAAATCTGAAACAAAACGATTGCCCAACAGTACTGATTTGTCCACATATTCAAGTTTACACACTGAAATTGAACCAAAACAATAAATAAAACACATTAAACACAAAGCATACATACACTCTATCTCACACACACTTAACACAAGTCCCTTAAAGTCCCACCTGGGCTTGATGGGCCTGGCATTAAAAGCACCTGGGGTACTGCCACTGTAAGCGTGTGAATCTTTCAATATGTGGGGTTATAGGGCCAGACATCTAGAGCGTATGTACAGTACAAAGCTACACAGACATTAAAGGCACTGCCAGCAGGAATTTGACCCTCAGGGAAATTCAGCCTGAGCAGACATATCAATCCATATCAAGTTGAAGTGATACCTCCAGTCCACTAGGGGCTGTACAGACAAAATCATACATTTTTGTATACACTTATACAATGCAAACAGGGCAGAGTTATCAAAATGGAAACTTTCAACTCTAAAGTGGCATCTCTCCTAATGGTCCCAATGAAACGGGTCAACCCTAATAAATTCAGTCTGTGATTTCTGCCATGACAAAACTGCCATAGGCTATAGGCCTACTTGCTAGAGATGTCTATCCATACAGAGCGGTTTAGTTTTTTTAAAGGACTTGAAATCATAAATGCTTACATGGAGAAACCAAATCAAGTGTCGACTTTATGTCATCATTACAAATTCTCAAATATAATGTTTATGTTTGGGTGAACTACCTCTTATCAATTGACGGAAACAGTCAATGTTTCATGGATTGACAGAAAATAATTTGAAAATGACTAAACGCATAAAAACACAAATCCCTTTTTAAAACACATTATCAAAGCAAAGAAGAGAAGATAGTAAAAACGTCCCATAACAGAATAATATGGACCACATAGGCCTACTGGCAGACCACTTAGTGGTCTTGATCTGGTCTGACGGTAAAATAAATCATGACTCCATAATACAAATCTAACATTTCCTCTTTAGAACAATCTCTCTAATGTCATAATCAATATACTGGGGTTTTACTTTTGGTATAGAATTCAATACATAACAGCTTCAAATTAAAATAAAAGTTCGATTTGGATCCACATGGCAATTCAGACCACTTATATAGATTTCATCCTCCCAATCTAACTTGACCTTCATATGTGGGAAAAGCTAACATTAAGCACTGTTGGTATATCTGAGTGAGTGATTTGTCATTGCTGAGGCTTAAGACACCTGGATAGACGAGGTCTCTTTCCAGAGACCCAACACTACGAGTAACAGTCTGTATGGATGCTTCGGCTTTTTACATTTCTACATCAATCTGCTTAATCTATTCCAACATACAGAAGCTTATTTAAATATTACATACAGTGCTGTGGGTCTTTTCATGGCTTTACTGGAAGTTTGGCCATTTTGTTTTTAAAATTAAAATGGAGGGGGTGATTGTTACTCCTGTAAGCACACTGTGAACAAATATCTATAGATTTTGTGTGCTTGTTTATAATCTCAAGTATAAACAGTAATATTTGTACACTATTTAGCATTTCATTGTTTCTGATCTGTTTATAGTCTGCTATGTGGACGAGATTAATCTTTGTCCTGATAACATCATTTATGGTAAATCTTTTCACTTCCCCTAAAGAAGTGCTTTTCTCCCCTATTTCATACAGTTATTCCCTGATAGGGGACATGCGGTAGACACAAGCAGAGAGACCAAAAGGAAAGTCATGCTTTAAGTAACACTTGCAGTAGCAGCAATAGCAGCAGCATGTAAAAACAAAACAAACAAACAAAATGACACATACACACAGGCAGACTAGTCGATGTAAAAACAAACAAACAAAAAAGAAAATGAAACGAAACCCATTTAGCATTTAAACATACTCCTTGGCTTTCAACAGTGTGCCATTTCCAAAGAAAAAGAGAATCTTTAGAAACTATTAATATTTAGTTACATCCTCTTCTTTGTTTGAGTCATGTCTCATACCTTGCTCCGCTTTAGGGTCAAAGGTCAGAGAGTCATGCTGAGAGCATTACAGAGTCCTGAGTGGAGGGTTTGTAAGTGAGTCTGTTGGGCTACCCCTCCTCCAGGCCGCCCTCGTGTCGGCTCAGTTTGATGAAGGTGATTTAACGTTGGACATTAGACTGGTTTGGCCTGAACTTCACACAGAGCCTGTTGCAACTTCTCCCTGTAGGAAGAGTAACGTTGTTCTACCAGCCGCACGCGCTCGTTCTCTTCCTTCTCCAGGATGATCAGGAAGTTCTGAAGCTCAGGAACTGAGAATGCATGCCACTACAGACAGAGAAGAAATATTATTAAACTCAACTTAGAAAATGTGTCTGACAGGATACCGAGGATAGGCGATTGGAGGAAAAAAGGTAAAGATTACAGGAATGATCATGTCAGCTGAAAGGGAAAGTCATTTTTGGAGGCGAAGCGACATTTTGATGAAAGATTATAAAAGAATGATGTGCATTAAGAAAGTAAAGTGAATCAGGTTGGTTTTATGTCAAACTCCAAGACAATTATCAAAATATCAGTAATAATATCTCACCTCCACCTCACCAGTCTCATTTTCCTTAAGTACAAATGTCAAGTTCTCCAACTCTGGACCTGCTAACAGCCTCAGGTAGAGCGGGCAGTCTGATATCGGCAACTTCTCGAAAAGATCTAACAAGCAAACAACACTTCAATGTCTTTCCATGACACTAAAACATTTCATGTTAGTCAACATTCAAAGATGCTCAGTTGCTCACCCTGGCTGTTTCGTCGGGTCTGGCGATACAAAGCAAACTTGCTTGGGTTATCTTGTACCATGAACTTCTTCAGCAAGCCCTGAATGACCTCACGGACCGTGGTGGTACTGCTTATGTGTAGCTGTTTAACAGTCTCGCTGGGCAGGTAGAACGATATGCGTTTATCTGAGCTATCAGAGGAGGAACTCTGCCCTGGTGACTTCCCGTCAACAGAAAGTACAGTTACAGGTCTGCGTAACTTTAAGTGAACCTTTATGAAGCCAGTGTATGAGCCATCAGAACCCTGGAGAAGAACATGAGAACCTTTTATCAGAGCTTCGGTCACAGTAACATTGAAAAACATGCCAATACCTTTCAAAACTTACTAATTTCATTCCATTCTCCGTCACATTGGAGTTGTAGTCGTCGATTTTTGCTTTTATCTCTTCCCCTGTGAGGGATGTTACGTTTTCTTTTGCTTCCTCTGTTGCGAGTTCAACTTTCTAAAACCAAGAAAAAGAACAGCGAATCAAACACAGTGGAACTAATAAGTTTTACGTCATTAACGTTGCACAATGGTGAACTCTGTCTTGTGTTTCTTGAGACATTATGAGCATGTGTTATGACATTACTTGGAAGGCCAGAGAACAGATAGTGATTGACATAAAGATTCTGGTTTCGCTCATTTTAAAGGTGACCTTTGCTATGAAAACAGAGAGCCCCTTTGAATTGGTTCATCTAAACATTTCGGTTGGCATTTAGTGTAGAAGAGCTGCTGAGATTACAGAAGACATTCATGGCATCACAATATTTAGCTATTTGCCCTTTTCACGATTTCTTGGCGACACTGAACTCAATCCACCATTCTGCTCAATCCATATTAAATACAGTTTCTATACAGTTTCTAGGGAGTTCTGGATTATTACAAAAGTACAAGAGTCAATGATAGGATTATTTGTATATTGTCGTTGTCCTTCCAAAAACGTGTATGTCCATATAAGTTCACGTGCACCTTTTAATACTTTTTATTGGTTAGATATTTGCGAAACCCAGTGACAAACATAAATGGTGACATAATGATTGATGGCAAAAACTAAAAGTCATGAAATATGAGGTTTCAGTAGAACAGCAGCGATGGGAAAGTCTATTGACATTTAGCATTAGACTATCCTAGCATTTACTGGCAGAATTCTCCAACATGAATGAAATTTGTATTGTTGACTGGGCTAGGCTTTAGGGGCCACTTTTATTGATCAACTCCAGGGGGCAATGTCTTTCAATGAGCCATATCGACACTGATATCTGTGTGTGTGGACAACAGTAACAGTTTACCAGTCTCTCGAGACCTCTTTAAACATATACAGATTTATCTACACTGGACATAGGAGTCAATAAATAGAATATTTTGCTGCAGTATTGGCCACTGAGGACGTCTCCCCCATCTATAGAGATTCATCAATACACAACAGAGAGAAACACCTTTCATAGGAAACCCGTCCCCCAATTTTTTCTTTTCTGTTACCCCCATGAATGAAACACGTCTAAAAAAGGGGCTTTTAATCTCACATAGATGAGGAGATTTCAATATTTCAGAAATGCCCTTGATATGCCACACACTGTCCTACATGCAAAATGAGGAAAGATGACTGTGCGTGCAGCACTATATTCCATCTTCTACAATGGCGAAATGAAACACTACTCACGGAGGGGTGTTCTGGGGAGATGACATGCAATGCTGTTGCTGAGCAAGCCTTAGCAACAAAGATTCAGTCGGATGTATTTTAAGCTACTGGCTGCTTCCCCCGTAATGCACGCAAAAGTGAGTTTCCCTCGTCTCTTTCTGGGACGAAGGAACAAGAATGAAAATAAGCGGGATCATTAATTCATGGAGATGAGATGTCTCATTGAGAAGAAAAACACACACATTCATACATGAACACACACACAGACTGACAGGAGGGGAGGAAGAATATATCAGGATGCTTAGCAAATTAATAATTTACGCCCAGCCCACATACTAGAGATGATCGACATGGATAAGATTAAAGGCACAGAGTGTTTCAAAATCAATTCGAATGAAATATAGAGGCAAGACGTGTTGTTGTGACAGATGGAATCTTCAGACAGGAAATGTGCAATGGTTGCTGCACATGTTGGTTTGTGTGGTATGTTCTGGTAGAAAAGAAACAGCACTAAATGAGGCAACATAAAATCTCCACGAGTGGAAGCAAAATTGGGTCTTAATGTCTGAAGAAAAAGTATGAGAGTTCTCTTTCACAGGCTAAACGCTGTGACATCCGGGTTAGTGATTTATGAAGAGATTTCAGAGGAAATGAAATATCTGTACACCTGTTCTCAAATAGTCAGTGCATTATGTGGTTTACAAAGGTGACAATATGTAACGTTGCAAAATCTTATAATTTAAGCTACCTTATAATAAAAATGAATAAGTAAGGCGATTTTTTCACAGCAATGGCAGTTCATGGAGCATCTCAAAAGTTCCTGGAAGTTACTAGTAATGCATGGAACTGCAGCAAAACAGACCGATTGTGACAAACGTTTTACCAACTTAAAGACGTCAGTCAATTAATGAATAAAAAATGAATCAAATAAAGCATTAAAAGAGAAAACGTAAATTCCTGGAACCGTTTGAAGGATCCATGAATCACGTAACATGTAAAAATGTTGAACTTCAGTTGTCAATATTCACTCTCTCTCAACAGCTTTGACTGGAACTACCACCATCCAGCCAATCAGAATCAAGTATTCAAACAGACCATGGTAAAAATAAAATGATATTGAACAGTACATTATTCTGTATCATAAAAAGGCTGTGCACATTATGTTTTGGAATATCATGCAGAAAGATGAATCTGAAATATTTTCAATTAAACATTCTATATACAGGAAGCCTTTTATTTAGCAAATCAGTCTAGAACCAGGCTCACGTGGAGAAATTAAGCAATACATCTAAGATGTCCAATGCTGCAAAACAAAGATTTTTGAGGTCTCTTCTTCCTTCTCTCATCACTTGGAATCCCTTGGTGCACCCAACTAAAATCTATCAGGAATTCCTGTATTTGTGACCAAAGGACTGCGTGTTTCTAAATATATCTTCATCCCTCCCTTCCTCACATCCAAGGATTTCCAAGGCAGAGAAAGTGTGGCCTTTTGAAACAATGTAACCAAACAATAAAAACTAGTGTGAATGAGAGTTCTGTTGCTGATGGTCTCATGCAGTGTTGGGTAAGTTACTCTGAAAAAGTAATTAATTACTAGTTACGAATTACATTTTCAATAGTGTTATAAGATTACTGTACAAATTACTCTCCAAAAAGTATTTATTACTATTACTGTTCTATATCCTTCTTCAACCTTGATTAGAAATGATTCAAGGATAGACATGAAACAAATTATTTAATTCATTCAAATAAATAACTACGTAAACTATTCTTATTAACTGACCAAAGTTTACAAATGCAAGAAAGGATGAAGCAAAGCATACATTTAAAGTTAGACTGGTAATTTTGATGTCATTTCCAATATATTTAACATAGTATGTAGTTCAATTACATCATAATTAAATTACAGAAAAAATTAGAGTACTCCCTTACTTTACTGATGAAAGAAAAAGACTGATATTAGTTTTCTTTGGAATAACGTGCAGTAGTAACTAATGAAACTAATGCACTAATGAAACATGTATACTAGGCCCATGAATGTGTATTGAAGACATACATGGTTAGTTTAGATTTCATGTTCCATTTGAAGAATTCTTGGTGTGATCTACAAGTGAAGGCCAAAAATATGTGTGGGTGTGTGTGAGTGGATGCACTCACAGGTTACGCTGAAGAAAACTGTTTTATGTGTGTAACAGTGAGCATTGGTGAGCGTAGGAGTTGTAATTGGAATAAATGGCATCATAAGTGTGTGTGATTGTGGGCGAGGTATGTGTGGGATGTCTCCCAATTCTCTGCTCATTCAACGTTCTTGCATGGAACTTGCTCACATCTGAGCTAAAATATTATAAATAAATATTTTCCCCCATCCCCTAAAAATGAAAATCATATTATCATTTACTAACCCTCTTGTCATTTAATACCTGTATGGCTTTCTTGCTTCTGCAGAACACAAAAGAAGATATTTGTAAAATGTTGTTAAGCGACGGCACAGCGACGGCACAGCGACGGCACCCGTTCACTTGCTTTGGTTTTGTGTCCATACAATAGAAATGAATATGACGCCCCGGCACTGTTTAGTTATCAACATTCTTCAAAATATCTTCTTTTTTTGGTTCTGCAGAAGAAATCCTCAATCTTTCATTTTCGGGTGAACTATCCCTTTAAATACACAAATATATATGCTCTTCTAAAAAAAAAATCGGAGAAATCTGTGAGTTACACATAATCAGATTTTTACAGTGATGACATCAAACACAACCCGGATATCCTGTGAGTGCGTGAAGAGAAGCGTTTGGCAGACTTTGTCGACCCACAGCAAGGAATGTTCTAGAAAATTACAAATCAAAAAACTGGACAGATCAGAGTGAGAGATCGACCAGTCGGCCCATGTGAAATGTGGGAAAGGGTTTAGATTCAAGCACTTCAAAAGATAAAACCTTGTCTTACTTGTATGAGTTCACAGTAGGCACATTCAAACAATGCCGTTTCAATTGAACAATGCATTTCATTGTTAAACACTCAGAGCCATTCTCCACATCAAAAAAGTGAAATATCAAACAAACAGAGGAAAGAAAGTCACCTACGGCACAAAAAGAGGGTGTTACCGCATGCGTAACAAAGGAGCTTTGGGGCACGACCTGAGCAAATATCAACTTACAGAGCTGACATGGCACGAGAGAAAAGGGCAAGGCTGTGGATGTTATCGGAGCATCATGTCAAAGTCATCACTGCATGTCAGGCAGGTGTCCTTGAGCTCAGCACATGGCTACTCAAACTAATTAGGGAATGAAATGCCTTCAGTGTCAGTTTCAGACTACATGTGAGTCATCTACGCCTGCACCTGCCTTACGGCCTCTAGTCATATTCTGTTGTACATCGTGGACACAATGCAACACATTAAGATTATTATCGTGAAAACTATTGTAAAATGTAGCTAACTACAAATACTATTCGTTTTAATAAAGTTGCATGTTGTAGCATGTAAGCTTAAAGCATGATAGCAATATTGATTTAGATTGGAGAAAACATAAAAATGTCATGAACTGTATATGAGTCCCCACATGACTGCAAGTGCATGAAATGTAATTTGTTTGCATCACAAGCACATGCACACTTTCGATTTAAATAGTTTATTGCGATTAAAATCAAAATACGGCAAATATTTAAGTACAATTATTTGCGTGTGATAGAAAAACTGTGTTTAAATGAGGTCAAGTATATAATCACAATTGGCTATATCTCATTATCGCATTAGTTGGGGTGCATGTAAACAGTCAATGTCCATTTTTTATAATCACCATCTCATCTTTGGTATATTTTTTCACAAACCACACACGATTTTAGCCTCCATTAAGAAAACACTGTGCTGCCTAACAATTAGACTAAAACAGGTAAACTAGTAAGGCAATTTAGTAGTATGATATGATAGGTCAAATTGTTGCCTTTGTAGGCGGCTTACTGGTTTTTATACCAGCAACTGTTGTAATTTACTTCTAATGTGCTTTAATGTGTCAGCTATAGCTGCAGTCAAAACCGACTATAGTAAATAGAAATTCAATTTATAGAAGTTCAATAAATAGAAAGGCTATTACTGCACTACTATCTGCATGCTTGCTGTTGAACAGTTTAATAGATATTTTTGGTTCATTATTAATGTTTATACATCCGTGTGTATACATGCCTTGCATCACAAGATCATCAGTGATCAAAAGATGAAGTGGCCTGGATTTTCTCTGCTGTTTCTGACACAGTATAGAAATGATGCTTTTCAATTTGCTCCCTCCCACACACTGCATATGCGTTCTCATTTCTCTCTCTCTCTCTCATTACTGGGTCAAGTGTGCAGTAGATCCTGCCTCTCTGCAGCTAGCATGAATGCAAAGCCCATCATCTTCATGCCTGAATAAACATCCAAGATTATCAGAGTCTTCGACACCTCTCCAGTAGACACAAACCCTTCATGCACACATACAAATGTTTGATAAAAAATAATAAAAATTATCTTAATCAAAGTCTTCTTGATCTAAGCAGCATGACTAATCCTGATTTTATTTTTATGCATTTTCCTTATGATACATAAAGTTTATTTTTACACTATCTGGCAACAATGGCTATTTGGTTCAGCCGTTTCAAAGCAAAACTGAAATTTTGGTCGAAAGAAATTTTACCTATTTCTGCCGATTTGCTCAGATTAACTAGTCATACCGACGGATTAATGCAAGAATCTAAGAGGTCTGCTGCCTACTAGGTAGGGAACCATTTGTCGAAGTGACAAACACCTGTACCTCATAGGCTACCACAAATATAAGCTCTCTTCAATCATAGAAAATGAATAAAACAGCTCATAACTTTCACCTCTTATCAGGTGCATGATCTGCCTTATGTTTGCATGACTTTGCCTATTTAAATGTCAGCACCTCCCTGTCTGCCCTCAAAGGAAGTCATTTCATTTGGTGAAGGAAACCAGACCCAATTATGCAGCGTGTTTATAATGTTAACATTTTGTTTCCCCTCCTATAGTAGACATTTGCGTTACAAATCCCCACAAATATATACAAGTACAACTGTAAGGCACATGTGTAATGGGGCTGCTCCTAGTGTGGGGATGCGTGTTCTCTCTAATAAATTTGTGGAATAATGATCAACCAGAAAAGGATTGCTATTTATCAAAGCACTGCGTCAGTTTTCCTCACCCAGTGCACCAGTACTCTGCACTTGGTTTAAAAGCCTTTGGCCTGCTGCGGTTAACAGAATCAGATAAATAGGAAGTGCATTATTGATCGACAAAAGCAATTTTAATCCCATAATTTACAAGGAGAGCATGCACTAAACTGAAAGCATAACATAGTATTTTATTTATCCATCCCTAGGTAGTTGCTAGAAGATGATAGTGGATGCTACATTAACTCCACAAAACTTATCTTGTCAAACTGCACTCAACCTCCGTGTAGTAAAAACATAACAATTGAACGGTGGAAGTTTTATAATCCAAACAGTGACCAAAAGAGGCATTTTTTTCAAAATTGCAATTACATCTAACATCTGTCATCCAAGTTAAAATGACAACCTTCTCCCATCACCACAACATCTAAACAAGCTACAAAACAATATACATAATACAATACACAAAAGGCCAATATACTGACAACTGCATAAACACAGGACTATGCCCGTTGAATGCCCTTAAACTGACAACTCGCGCCATGCCGAGACATAGCTTTGCAAACCTGAATCTGATACATTACAGCAAGACTCTGTAAGGCTGGTCAGTTAAGGTAAGAAGTATAAAAACCTCTTATAAAACGGCACGCCTGACACATTGTCTTTTCTTTCACATTTACAATGAAACTGCATTAGCTGGATAGCTGTGTAGACAAACTGTAATACACTTACAAGTTATGATTCTTATTGAACGACATTTTAGACACTTATGAACCGTACCTCAACAGACTGTAGACTTAACAGGAAGTCAGAGAAAATACAGAGAGTTTCTGCTACAATCAGCAAGCATTTCCTTCCTTTCACAGCAATAGAGAGATTGGGGGTGTGAAAGTGCATTGCAACATTACCAAAGTTTCTAATGAAGGCCAAGATATGTAGCTAATGAGCTGCAACCCAATGCACATTATAAAGCACTTGACATAAATGCATTTGGTGCATGATATAAATGTCACTAAATAAGGATGATAAAATAAAGCTGCACTCGTAGAGCTATTCGATTCAAAATCTTTCAGGTCTTGCAGTATTTCAAATATATTATGTGACTTATTAAAGGGATGGTTCACCCAAAACGTATTAATTCCGTTATCGTTTACTCACCCTCAGATTGTTCCAAACCTGTATAAATGTATTTGTTGTGATATGCAAACAAATAATTTCCCTAATATGGCAGTTAATGGGAGTTGAGATCTGTTTGGTTACTGACATTCTTCCAAATATCTTCCTTTTTGTTCAGCAAAACAAAGAGATTTATACAGATTCAGAACAACCTGAGGGTGAGTCAATGACAGAAATTTCATTTTTGGGTGAACTATCACTTTAAATGTATATATATATATTAATGAAAATACCTATTAAATTACACGATCAGAGTGTGCTACAATCACCTTAAATGTCTTTTTAACATCAAAAACCCGTCATACACGCATATTTGAGATAAGTATCATCAGTTGGGTTAAATGAGTGACCGCAACACAAAAGAGGAATCTCCTCTCTTACTACCAAATGTAACAGTCCTCAAACCTAAAACAGTGCCTTTGTATCATCTGCAAAATTGACAAACCCAAACACACATTGTTTGGAGTAGAAAACCGTAACCTAGATATCTTTCAGTTTGGTGCGGCAAAATTCCTCGTAAAAATCCTGTTAGCAAGAGATAATAGCTGTCTGTATTGAGTCACGTGAGCTCTTGGGAAATTTTCATTTAAATACGAGTTTGATGTCTTTCTAAAAAGGGAAGATTTTTACATGCAGTGTTCCATAGGCAAAGCTCCTTTCTAGTGCTTGTAATCTAACCCTAAAAGTCAACAATGTCGCGCTGAACGGGGATCTCAAAAGAAGCCATAACAGACCTTGATGCAGTCCCTCACATCATAAACATTTTTGCGCTAGATATTAAACCAACTCACAAACCCATTCTGAATGCACACTATAAGCATTTCTCACAATTCAACAACTTTAACAAACGTTTGCACTTTTGCAAACATCAAGAGAAATGCACACTATCTCACTTCCGTGCGCACACTTCCGTGAGGTATTTCTCGTTTCTTGTTTTGGGTGTGAATAAGGTCACTCAATCTATGTTAAACCCTCGCTTTTAAATGCTACCTTGGCTACTGGCTTGGCCTGCGGCTGGTGAAAGAAGGAGGTCTTGGCGGTGAAGAAGGTGAAGTCATCGCTCTCCTCATCCAGGCTGCAGTATCCACTGCTCATGCTGTTACTGCCAGTCATTTGCGGCGTGGGATCCAGTTTGAGGGACTCTGTGTCCACCCTGAGGTGGGCTTTAGGGGACCAGGTGCATCATTCCAGACTCCAGTGATGGGAAAGGGCGGACTGACCAGGAGCAGGGGACCAAAAGTTAAGGTGAAGGGTAAGTGCTCCACGTGCAACCGGAAGCAAGATGCCGCTGAAACGTCAAACTGTCACTCAGCGTGTACGTTCAGAAGAGCGAGTGAGCGTCACAGCCGGTATCTGATGATCAGTTCCTGTTTCCACGGGTCACAGGTGACAGTGAAGAAGTACGTTCCCGAAGTATGTAGCCGACAGCTTAGTGCATTATAGAAACGGCAACCAAGAGCAATGCCAGTCCACAGAATGAGAAG
Source organism: Triplophysa dalaica (assembly GCF_015846415.1). NCBI lineage: Eukaryota > Metazoa > Chordata > Actinopteri > Cypriniformes > Nemacheilidae > Triplophysa > Triplophysa dalaica. Next base: position 9,627,012 of record NC_079562.1, on the reverse strand, counting down.
ATTGGACCAAATGTGGAGAAGCGGTATCTCCCTGCACGTCACAAACAGTCAAACAGGTTTGATGTAGAAAAGCTCCTGAGCTCGGAAGGTTTCCGGAAAACGTTGCACGAACATGATATTGAATATTCCTTAAGCTGTGTGAGAAAGAGGAAAGAGTCTCCCTTCACAGTGAAGCTGCGGCAGCTGCCAGAGAAGAGCCAGAAAATCAACCTGCTTCTTTCTGCCTTACAGTGACTGAGAAAGCAGAGAAGTGACGTAGAACGACTCCCTCCCTTCCTCCTCTCACACCAGCACGCCTGCTTTCTCTCTCTCTTGCTCCACCATCTGTGGTTGGGTCTGTTATCTGCCTACAAGCTTACCCAAAACCCCCTCCCTCTTCCACTATCTCTCTTCCTGCACTTAACTGCTTTTTGCTCAACTGAATATACTTCCCAATAAAGTGAGAGAGAGGCAGCGAGCGAGAGGAAGAAAGAGACCGCTGCTTGTTTTTAAAGCTATTTTACATACAGTCTCACCTGATGTGCAAAGTGCATCTGGCACTCCCTAATGGCTGAATGTTAGTGAACATCACTGCATTGGCTCTTTTCATACAAAGAGCTTTGTATGAAACAAAGCTTTTTTTATTTACATAGCCACTTATCAAACAAACTGGACATGAAACATTGTTTTGAGTATATGACCAATAGGAGACTGTAAGTGATATGGAAGACTGTAAACTACAGCAGAGATTTGTAGGAAATTGTCCATTATACAGTTTAATGGTCAATATAATCAAATGTATGACTGCACCGTGCCACGACTGGCCGTTCAGAATAGAGTAATCCAGAGAGCGGTGTAATAAGCTTTTAAAAGCCACAGGTAGAACTGAAAGGCTGTAACAGATCATCATTACAAGCACGGTTTTCTATAAATAATTCAATGCACTGTTTTGCCGCTTCTGGCTTTCCAATGTGCTGTCATGAGCCATCTACCACTAATGCAAATGCAAAGAGACAATCCTTATCTGTGGTGTAATTTATATTTAAAAAGTAGATGATGCGGTAGCAGTGGCTAGAGAAAGAATAACATGCTGCATCTAAATAGGGTTGCCAGATTTTGTAACAAAACCCGCCCAATGTCCAACCAAACTAGCCCAAGAAATAGCCCAAACACCACAACTCTCATAACTGTCACTGTTATCCATTAGACAATTCAATAATAAATGCAAATCATTGTATAGTAGTAGTCAATATTCGGTATTATGTAAAAAACATCATTAGAAAACCGGCACAACAAGATTATGTACATATTATGTACCTCCGGAGGTCAAAATTATAGTGACATCTGATCTCTCCAGGCACACATCAGGCAATTGGTCTTAACCTTTAACCCTGACCTTGGGGGCAAAAACACAAAGCCCAGCTGTAGCACCAGTAAACGTTACTTGTAAGAACAAGGAGAAATGCAATCACCTTCCTATCGTGATCATTTCAGAGACCTAAGAAAAGAAAATAGGAGTCTTATTGAAAAAAAATCCCTGTGTGTGCTTAGCAACAGTTCCAGACTGTTACTATGGTAAAACACCCTGGCAATATGCCATCTTAAAATCAGCACATTTATCACTTCTTTTTCATTCCTTGCTTTCCTCAAGCCAGTTTCTCCAGCTGGGAAGCGATTCATCACAGAAGGAGATGAAAGACAAGAAAAAATACTCTAATTCTATAAACAGATGAAGGTTGAAAGTCACATCGAGTATCCCTCATCAGCTTTATTACATTCTCATTGAACACTGTACCGTACCACATTTCAGCCATTTTATTTCATTACAGCACAGGCTTTTCATGTACTGGACCATATATTAAGTCCATATCCATAAACCCTGATGGCTGCTCTGGTGTCCGAGCACATAGCAAAGACATAAAAACATCATCACTATCACCTCATGACAAATTACTTGAAGCTGTGGCCTTGGGTCGCATTTTCATAATCAATGAGGGACTGAACATTTCTCGAGACGCTCGATATCCAAACCCTCAGGGGAGGGAGAGGGTTCTCTTTTGGCTACTGTCAATACGTCCCAATTAATTTCCACTAAAGTTCAATCATTTCTCTCAAAAGAGTTTGTAAGGGGTTCATGCGGGTGCTTGGAAAATATAATCCATACCAGTTTTCTCTTCAGGATACCAACTGCTGTGTATTTTTCCTGCAATTTTTGTCCAAACGCTCATCCCAAATGCTTTTGTAATTGGTTTGGTATTGTGCAGATGTCACAATCTGTGAAGAGTAATCGGAGACCTGGAAGGATCATGACAGTGATACTCAAGTACCATACACTGGACACTGTGGTTAGGATACGCTTCTGAAAAAGCTTGAACACTTCTCTCTCTCCTTCTCGCACCTTGTTTAATAATACAGTCAGTCTCTGGTTTCCACACTTGGTAATGCACAAAGTGTGCAGAAGAATAAGAGTATATGCATCACCTCCGCATGACTTCCTATGAAATAGCAAGCAAACAGTAACAGTTCACTGTTCACAAACCTTTTATGTCCAAATTAGCTGTTTTTAAGCAAATGGAAAAAATAACGGTGTTTTTTAAATTGTTAAAAAAGGTGTTGTCAAAGTTTACGGGCATTTCTAAAAGGATTGTGGAGTAAAATTAGGCTTGACAGCTCATTCCTTAAAGCCACGCAAGGCTCAGACGCTTATGCGTAAGGGCACAGGCAGATTTCATAACTGGTGAACTGAGATGTAGTAAAACACATACACTGGTCTGCGTGGGTTGTCGAGGTGTCTTTCTTTACAGTGGAAAAGATAAAAAAAAATAGAAACAGAATTTATATAATATATTTTAGGGTTCGGTGTCTAAATATATGTACATGCAGTATACAGTTTAAATAAATTGAGGCCATCTAATGTCTAAAAGCTCTACAAAATAAACCTTACACCACGATCTCTGGCATCACATAACAGAGCTAAGTATACATATACATGTACACCCAAAAAAGTTTTAAATAATTTACTCACACTTATGTCATTTCAAACATTACTTTTTTTCTTCCACACAACAGAAGATATTTTAAAGAACGTTGGTAACCGAACAACACTGAACACCGTTGACTTCCACTGGATAGACACACAACTACTGAGACATTTCTCAAAATATCTTCTTTTATGCTCCACAGAACAAAAAGAGTGATACACAGGTTTCGAATAACATGAGGGTGAATAAAAGATGACAGAACTGGTATTTTTAGGTGAAATATCCCTTAAAGTGAAGCTTTCCATAATAAGAAAGATGTTGTATAAAACACTGTCGATTTTAAAATGGTGATATAAATATGTAGCTATAAGTGGCACATTTTCTGCTAAACTGTTCTTGAGTTCTAATCTGTTATCCTGGCTTGTCGGGAGCTGTAGTGCACGTGACATTATAAAGTGTGTTTGCTGTGTGCGTGTACACACCCGAGGACAGGAGAAGGAAGTATATGAGAGATGACAACCGCCTATCTTCACTACCATACAAGTGAAAACCGATGATCCATCCACCAGCTGGGGAAACAAAGCTCACAAACATACCCTCAACACACGGTCAACAACACTCTCATTAACACACAGAAAATAAAAGAATCCTGCAAATGTATTCAAATGTGTGCCTGATGCTGCAGTGGACTCCGGAGACCTCACCCAATCAGCTCATCTTTAATGGTTGCCGGGAGGATGTTCAAAACTGAAGGTATAAACACAACCTCAGGGTGGAGAATTGCTTTAGCTAATGGTGGTCTTCCTTTCTCTGGTCCCTGTAACGTTCTGACTGTAGGGTGTTGTTGTGCTGCCATGAGTGAAACATATTCTGAAGCTAACTGTTCATGCTAATGCAGAGATGAGGTTCTGGCACTCGCCGGGCTTATTTTGAGCCCATAGGGGTAACAAGGGCCGGTGCACTGTGCTTGCATGATGTGAGGGACATTAGGGTAATGTGCATGAGGAGCATTTTGTATTCTTATAAACAAGGATAAGGAAAGGAAAAAATTTAAAGGGGGGCTAAATGGGTATAACAGGGTATAAAAACTTTAATGAGCGTGATTTATGATTGACAGGTTTTACATTTATTGCCTTACAATAACAACATACCCACAACAATATTGCTTGAAGGTTTGTCTTTTACAGCTATCCTCAAAAGACATGATTTCTCAGTTTCACTTTTGTAAAAATGTGCGATATTAATAGTTGTCTCTACATATCGCGGACAAATATATTAACTCTTAAGGTGAAAAAAATTATTTTTCCAACAAATTTTTGATTTACCTTTCCTGTGTGTACTACCTTTTCGTTCTGTCTGCACATACACAGAGGTAATAACACATTCACAATCAGGTAGAAAATGGCATTATAATAACAAGTGATCTTTAGGCCAGAGGGTTGTTTCGATGAATGCCCTTGAGATCCACACACACGCTGTGACTCATCTACATAAGGTCAATGGTCCTCCCCCAGCCCCCTGGCACTGGTGTGGCTTTGAAACGGCTCTGTTCAAATAGATGCTTCTGGCGGTAAAGGTCTGTAATGTCCCTGTAGTCCAAGATGGGTGTCTAGCTGCTCTTCATTGTAATTAAGTTACGAGGCACTCTTTACAGACCGTCTGCATTCCCTGTGCATTTCCAATGTCTGTCTACGCTCAGAATAAAGGGTCTCAGGTGCATTTCAATGGCAGTATTGATAATTACATTGACTGAATCCTGTACAATGAATCCCAATGTAATCCATGCCTGTCATGATCTGTCGCTTATTCCATTTCATTAAAAAAATTCTTCCTTTAGATTTGATTTACTTTGGTAAATAATTTCCATTTGAGCTTTAATAAGAAAACCATATACAGTCAAATTCTTTGCTTTATTTTTTGTGGAATCAATATGAAATGATACATGGATTGACACACATTCAATGTGACCGACCACTTAAAGCTTTCATCTGTATTAATGAAATAAATAACATATGTAGGGATTGTTTCATATACTTTATTAAAAACAATTGGAGGCATTCACATGCAAATTACCCCGCATAAGTGCAAATCCCTCTGCATAATATATTTGCACACATCTGCCCCCTGTGTTGATACTTGGAACGACGGACAATTGTAAAAAACCTTATAATGTATACCATCTAACCTAATCGGTCATTCTGTGCAACAGCATCAAATCAGCGAGGCAATCTGTAGTTTCCTGACCTGAGTATAAAGCGCAATAATGTGAGATTTCATTTCCGTCGAGAAAAACCCATAATGCCCTCTGTTGACAGCTTCATATTCAACAACTCTCAATCTCTTTGACATCACAGGCCAGCTGGGTTAGCTTTTCTCCTCATTTAGAGAAGAGAGAAAAAGACAGAGGAGGACTCTTAATTAGACAGACAGGCTGCCATCACAAATAACATGTCTGATAAAATGGCTCTTTTTATTCATTTTTATGCAGACAACATGATGAGAAAGAGTTTGTTTGTATGTGGTTGTTATGCTGAACTAAACATAAATTAAAGGAACAGTTCACCCTCAATTTGTTCCGAATCTGTATACATTTATTTGCTCTGATGAACATATATTTGGAAGAATGCTTGTCACCGAACAGTTCTTGCCCACCATGGACTACCATAGTAGAAAAATTAGCTTGAAAATGTCTTTGTTCTGTAAACCACAAAATATATTTTTATGAATGTAGGACAGCAAACAGTTCTGAGGCACTTTTGAGATTACCATTGTATTTTTCTTACTAAGGTAGTCAATGGGGGCCAAGAACTGTTTAGTTACAAGCCTTCTTCCAAATATCTTTCTCTGTGTTCATCAGAACAAAGAAATGAATACCGTCTATGTGTGTGTGTTTCAGTGTCCCCCAGGCTGCTTCCTGCTGCTTTTTCTCAGTCCCAACTACTCTGTCACTTCCTGTGTACATGGAACTAAACTCCTTGCCATTGTAATTCGCAGTCGAGCATCAGACACGCAGCTGAGTGGATGCTAATATGTCCCAGTAAAGCAACTTCCCAAGACTAATGTAATTCTGTTTCAACCATCACATCGTCTTCATAGAATCCTGCAATTTTATCTGACTTTGGAAAACCACACACAATAGTATGATATTAACACATTTCATTAACACAATACCTTTGAAAAAAGTGCTAAGTATGCATGAGGAGGAGCTCTCTCAAGGTGTGTAAAAAACAATAACCTACCGTCTCCTTATGGTTTGTGGCAATGGACCCATGTGAAGTGGTGGTAGACACATTGTCGGCCTGATGGTCTAGTTGGTTGCAGTCCAGCTGAACAAGCCCCTGACACTCCAAATGACATGTGTAGCTGCAGTCTGATGGCCAGAGACAAACACAGTGCATAAAGTTAGTAAGAGCCATGAATCACTCTGAGAAAAGAGCAAAGTTTAGAGAAGCAGTGAAGCCTGCCAACACTCCTTCCGGACCAGAAAAAGCACCATGGTTAAAAGAGCCAGAGGAGCATCAGATCGTGTGGTTTATTAAGTGGCAGCCATGTCTATCCCTCGGGAGAAATGTATATCTGGCTCATATATAGGGCAAAACTTTACATTAGGGTAACATTAGTTAACAATAACCTAACATTGAGTTAAAAATGACAATAGTCCAGTTTTTATATAGTATTGTAAGGAAAAAATACAAATACAAAAATGTATGTTATTTTTGGTTTAACTTTAACTGTAAAGGACACAAACCAGAAAAGACTGTCTAAAACTAACAGCTCTGCACACTCTCTCATTTACCCTTTAGACAGAGTGTCTGATGTGGCCTCTATATAACATGAATTATGTAAAAGAATTCAGTCATGTGAGGTTCGCACACACTTTTCACAAGCTGTTAAACATTGTCCTATTCATTTAACTTTAGCTAAAACAGATTTGTTCCCCAAGCTATGTTTCTAGAAATTGTTAGACTATTATGTCAGTTCTCAAAAGCTGTAACATTTATTACAGTGATGATGGACATCATCAATTTTTGAGAAGGTTGTTGTGTGTGGCGCCATCTAGTGTCTGACCCTATGAACTGTTTTTAGAAAGGAAATGAGATGTGAGTATTTCATCATATGTTTATCTTTATTAACTATTTTATGTTATACTTAACAATAATGCAAATACAGTAAGAATATGAGCTTTTTAGCTGAAATGACTGTAAACTAAAATGGTCACATACTGACAAACAGCCAACCAACAGATGGCACCAGAGAACAACATTAAATTCAGAGGTGTAATTTACCTCAAATTAAAACTCTGTTATCAATTATTTACTCTTATGTAGTGTTAAACCTGTATGTGACTCTTTCAATTTTCTAACACAGAAGATGATATTTTGAGAAAAGTCTCAGTGGTTATGGATCCATTCCATATTTTGTCCATTGTTCTTACAAAAAAATCTTCTTTTCTGTTCTGCATTAACAGAAAAAAGGTTATTAAATTAAAAAGGTTATTAAAGACCTTAAACAGACAGCTGCCGCTCAGTTCCTGCCAAGAAACTTTTCATTAACACACGACCATTCATTTTCTTCTCCAATATGCCCATCCGGTGCCCTTTTCCATGTACTAGCTTTGGAAACCAGCATATCAAAGAAAACACTAGTTAGCTTCCCACATCATGCAAACGTCTCTATTTACGCAACATAACAGAGAACAAAATGACCTCAGATCAGGGCAGAAGCCAAAATCAACGCAACTGCATAAAAAATCCATGCATGAGCATCCATAATCATTGCTCACAGCCACACGGTAACCAAGGAAACAACACTCAGTGCCACTGGATATGTTCCTTCACAGGCTGACCATGATTTTACATGACATTATGTCCTGCAGTTAGAGCTGAACAGTAACCGACGTTCGTACATGAATGTCTTAGTCTGTGATCTACAACATAACAACACAGAGCCCAATGTGTGTTTACCTTTTGTTTGCTTTCAAACACCATTCAATGACACACAGATGTCGTTTTCTGTCTCCACACACCAGTAATATAAGCTGGGGCACAATGAGGGTGACAGATCAACAGTAACTGCTGATCAATTATCAGCGGATTGATTATCAGTGCCAAACACATTGCCTCTGTCAGCAGGGAAGAACAGGGCGTTGCACATCTCTTAGAATGGAGATTAAGAACGCAAAAAGGCCCTTGATAGATAAAACGCATGGAAAACAGACATCCTTTTCTCTTGTGCGTCACAGCAACACCACCAAAACATCATTCTTCACGGGAGCGTTGAGCGTGACTCTGAGAAAGAGCATCCAAACCAAACACACCGATTCAGGGTCAGGAAATGCATTATGGGAGGAGGTGAGTCTTCCGTCCGGCTATGCCTCTCACCTCTAACCTCAGCTTGAAATCAACAGTGTAGTTTAATCATGCAACACCCTGATAACTTTACACAGTGATAATATGGGAATTACTTTTAAAGAAGTAAATAGTGCAGCAGCGGGTGGAAAGTAAAATGAGATGAATGCTTGTCCAGACACAAAAAGTGGAAAAACCTGGAGGCATACGACAGCCAAATGGTTTAAGACTTAGATGTCAAGTGATTTTCCTAGCACACTCCTGTGGTCTCCTGCGATGACCTGATCCTTCAAATCATGCATGCTAAACACACTGGACATATGTTCACTAAACCCATCGCCCTCTCCATATTCATATGCCCTTACTGCAGTGTAGTTTGAACCCCCTGACCCCGATTAATGTGAGGAGGGTGCTGCCAAGGGCGTATTACTGACCGGCAGCTTCTGAGGCTACAGACGATAAAGATGAGCCGAGATTTAACAGATCTTTAGATGCGTCCTCGGCATGAAGGTTTATACAAAATATACTTAATGTTCAGGACTGACTAGGTTGAATATGATTGGGTGATGTATTTTATGATACAAAATGAGATTGTTTGTCTAGTGTTTGAATGTTTGTTTCAAATTATAGATCCAAATTCAATTAAAGATGGAGACATTTAGTCTAGTTTTTTTTTACTTGCACAGTAGAAATAAACATATACTTAAAAATGGTTTACTAGTCTTAAAACTTGACCTTATACATTTTATGGTGGTTTCCCATACTAAGACCAGTTCTAGACTAAAATGAATGTTATAGCTGTCTAAACTGAAAACGGCTTGCACAGACACATCTCAAAATACATCTGTGTCATCGTTTTGTCTTCAAATGCACAACAGTAATGTTTTTCATAAGGCATTTTTTTAAAAACTTATTTTAATTTTACAAAGGCCTAGTCATAGCGTTATCTAATCCCTGTCTGGGAAACCACCCCTTTAATTTAAAGATACCAATAATACCTGTATAAATCTGTCAACAACACACATGCATACGAACATACAGGTTCATATTTCCACGTAAACTCAAGACTGCCTAGAGATTATTTGTCAAGTTCTTGTGTACTGTTGGGGTCAATGGTAGAAAAACCCCACAAACAGAGCATAAAAACTTGGAGTTTGCGTAACCAGTTATGCTTCGGGTTATAAAAAAATGGTGCTGGTGACAGAGGGTCAAACTCTTACCCTTGTCACATTAAACACAATGTTTATTTGGGCGCACAAGGAATGCCTTCAGTTTAAAAAGGGCAAATACTTGCATCTCTGCACCGCAGTCAGTCCCTGGGCCTGTCCCTCTAAAAACATCACTTCCCACTTTAACATGGCTACTTCCTTACGGGTTAACTGTGTCTACGCAGTAAAATTATTTTGGTATTTGTCTGAAATCGTATTGTGCAGAACTCCCCTGCAATAACTGGAATGCGAGGGGGAGTCAATGATGGACAAGAACACTGATGCTTTTTGTCCCTAACTCGCCTTCTCGCCTCCCACTTCCCTCTGACATTTCTGCTCTCCCCCTTTGACTTCCATACATCAGCATTTTCCACCTCAGGATTCAAAGTTCCTTCTTAGAGCTACAATTTGCATCCAACAACCCCTCTCTTTCTATGCCTGTGTGTCACTCTCTTTCGCTCTCTGTTTCTCGGATTCTGCTTCAGTCAGCAACATTTTCTGACATTTTTCCCTCTCAGCTGACGCACTGACCCTATAACCTTGCTGCGAGCCCTTTCCCATAATGCCCAGTTTATCAGGAGTAAAAGATTCAGTGTTGCTCTTGAATACAGTGTTTAGCATGTAAATAAGAAGTGAAAATGTATTGGTCGACTTCATTGACAAACAACATGCCAACAGGGATCATATTCCAACGACTTGCCCCCAATGAAGTGTATCTTACTTAACCCTGTAATTTAGGACAAAATTACTGTTCCTGAATTAGACACAAATATTCAAATAAACCGACAGAAAACAAACAACAGTTCAATAGACACATGACAAAAACAGAAGATAGTTTTTAGATTGAGGCTAGTTTTTAGATTTAAAAAAAAGAGCCAATGTCTCTCACATTGTTCTTCTAAGAAAGAGACTCAGTTGGAGTTTAGAAAAGAAAAGAAGAAAATATGTTATGAAACGTTTTAAAAAGAGCAGATTTTTATAGCTCTAACGTCATTTTTTATATCTATAGTATTTCTATCCTTCCAAAAAAAACTGAGATGATACTGTAACACCAGAAACAAAGTTGATATTTAAAGGTCTACAGAGCTATGAAAGAACAACTCCTGACATTTTTTTATTTTGGCCAGACACGTTCATTTAGATGGCAAGAAATGTGCCAATGTTTTAAGAACATCTGCGTATCAACTCGCACAAAGACCTATCTTTATTGGAAGGCATGGTGGGGGAAACAGTGTGTGTTCTATTATGAAACATGCAATGTTCCATTATACTGAGCGGGCAAATACATATTTATCCACATTCATAGACTAGGAGTAATAGTCATGGATAATGATGTGTATTAAGTCAGTAATTAAACTGAACAGATGACTTTGTTCTGAAGAGGGACCACACAGCATCACTGGACCTTTCTTTACATTTTTCTTCATAGCAGATGACCCATACTACAAACTATGATTCTGTTATATTTAGATATTTTTACTAAACAGCCTGATGTCATTCAAGGCAAACAATCACTTTGACAGCTTGCTACAAAACCTGTCATTCAAGTAAATACAGTAGAGGGTAGTTTTCATTCAATAACCTTCAATTTACCTAACTTCTGTCTTTGTGAGATAAAAATGATTATGAGATAATTTTACAAAATGTTTTCACAAGAAAAGTATTATTGGAATAACCACACCGTAAAACACAGTCTGGTACTTACAGTGTAAAACAATGAATAGACTAACCTGACCTTCTCAATGCTTGGACTGCAAAAACCAAGGCCCATTAAAGTGAAATATCGAAGCAATACAAATCAGGAACAAGATAAAGCACGGACTAAACCGTTCAGATGTTAAAGATGCTGAAAGAGCACTAAAATCGAATCTAATGAATTTAATAAACTGCACTGCCATGGTCACTGTTGTCTTGAACACATGCCACACAATTGTCGCCTCAGATGAACATCTAGCTTACACTGCCAGAATGTTCAGCCTGACTGCAATGCATCGAGGGTGGTAAATATGTCATTTATAATAAAAAGTTATTGTGAACGATAGGTTGTTAGTGACAACTACCATAAAGAAGTACATGTGTAGTGTTTACTGTTTATCTTGAGATGGATGCAGACAATGTATAAATAAAGACAGGTTTGTTTAAATGGGATATATGGCGCGACTATGTGTTTTTCTGTGTCTTTGGCGTTATAAGTTACATTTATAAGTTACATATAACACCTCGCTTTTTGGAGCGATGAGCTTTGTAAAAAATCTGCGCATTTCAGAGAGGTGGGGCGAAGAGGAGACACAAACATGCACGGTATGTGGAAAAAACAGTGGTTTCGAACCTTTGAACCACGTCATATGACCCCTTTAAGGCTTTTTAAAGCCAGGCTTTCAGAATCAAGCTCACAAAACTTCTATCCTGTACAATCAACCACCTCCACAACATCTTCAGCATACTATTGTACTGTAAGTTTTCAGTAAAATTAAAAACAAAGCATCTCTTCAACATCAGTTTTCTACAATCATCGTAGACTACATTGTTTCTCCCAATATTATAAATTTTTGCCATTTGATTTGACCTTACTCAAACACTCAACGCCCCTAAACTTTAAAATTTGCTTGACAAGCTGGGCATTTACTTTGCAACATGAAAAATGTATGCCGCCCTCAGTTAACATCTCTGTCATCTACAGCAGTGAGTCAGTGTGAGTGAGAGCGGAAGGCTAACTTCACAGTGAAGAAGGACGGGTGAGAAAAGCACTAGCGTCACCACTGCAGTTCTTTTCTCAATCTCAAATGCATTTCTTAACCGGACACTAAAAATGCTTTGATTTACCAACCAGACTTCAAATAAGTCTGGCCATCATAGACATTTTTCAATTAAACTGAAAAGTCAGATAGATATCATTTACAGAGCTACAGGTTGTTTTTCTACACCAAAGCATCAAGTACGACTGTTAGCAATCAGTTAAATTACGTTTGGTGATTAACATTACTGTACTTGAAGAAATACAATTTTGTGCTAAAACATAAGTTTTGTAATTGAAATTACATTAAAATATGGGCTTTTAAAACAAATTGTTTCCTTATCTGTCAAACAAAAAACTCACATCCATGTGGTACCTGTAGTCCATTCAAAATTTATATGAAGTATGACTGTAGTTTATGTTTACAGGAAATTCCGTCACATGCATCCAAACCAAAGCACTAACTTGCTTTTAAAGCAAAGGTTAAGCACCCAGGGCATCACCTTCACATCGGTCACAGACTCGACACCAAAGCTCAGCTGCCATTGGTCTTACCAATGTCAAGGTCATGAGCTTGTTTCCTAGGAATAGTACAGCTAATATAATGCATACATCAAATTCACTGTTAGACAATTTGGGCAAAACTATCTGCCAAATGCACAAATGCATATTCTTGCTTTTCATTTAATCATCCTAAGTGAATTGAAAGCAAATTAACTTGCACTTAACCAGATCTCTTTATGTTCCTTAGGCTGGTGTACTGTATCCCTCTCCTCAAAAAGAGATTCCGGTCCAGATCAATGAGTAATTCGATTTCAACTCCCTTGGCTTCTGATCAAAATGACTTTTTGCCAAAAACAGCACTGAGATCAAATTTATCCCTTTATGTCTGGGTGTCCATATCTTACTGTATAAAATTAAATTAATACACCCTAGACCCTTTAAAACACCCTAGCAACTAAAAAGGATCGCCCTGGCAACCAACATCAACACCTATGTATGAATTAAGCACATAAACCACATGCATTAAAAATCTATATTGTACTTTTTAAACTGTGGCAGTGCTATCACAGGTGTCACAATAGTAACTATAGTGCCATAGTGTGATAACTAAGCACTACCGTTTCCTTCTCATTATCGCATTGCACGCTGTCTCTATGGTTTACAGGCACATTCTAGAACCACAGAAGCATTTACCGGCTAAGTTGCAGATCAATGTCTCCCACCACAATCTATGAATAGAAAACAAAAGGTAGGGAAAGATGGTGAGACATAATTATAGAGAGAATGAAACAGGCAAAGAAACACATCAGAATCGTGATACGCCAACAAGAACAGAACAGGGCTATTTATGGAAGGTAAAAGTCACTGCAGAGGTTTTGACTTTGACCAAACTGTTCAGGTCTAGTCACAGCGAAAATCGTCTCTGTATGTTGCTCTGAACACCGTGTATTTTATCATCTAGAAAACCAAACACTACAAATCTCTCTCTCCTCTGTTACCTGATAACTCAAGAGTCCCACTACTGCTGGAGCGCCGCAGAATGCGGAGGCCCTCGGACCAAGAGCGGGACTTTGGCAGGCGTCGGAAGAACCGTCCCAGACGCTTTGAGACTTGTCCGAAGCAGGCGCTGGCGACGGCCTCCTCCGTCTCCGGCAGCATGACAGTCGCTATCTCTGGCCTGTTACGGCCTTGACCCAAGTTCCACCATTGTGTCCCGCTCCAGGTGCCGGTCCTCGAGCGGCTGCCGGTGGGTCTGGGCACCTGTGGCTCCGTGGCGTTGAGGTGTGGGCTCTCTTTGCCAGTCGCTCCTGTGCGTCCACCATCGCAGGGCTGCGCTCGGTTTTGTGTTGTGCTGTGAACACCCCCCCTCCCCTGCTTTTCTGCCACCCTGCACCCCTATCCTCACCCGATACCCTCTATCTGACACGATCCCACCCTCAACTCGCCCGCTTGCTGGTACTCTTCTACTGTTTCTGTTCCCTGCTCTTGGTTTTCTCACGCAGTGCAGAACTCGTAGCAGCACAGACTGCACCCACTCATCCTGCTCTCTGCAGCATGTTTTTCATTGAATCCTTAAAGGCGCAGCCGCACTGCACTCCTGACACTTTCTCTCTCTCTCTCTCTCTCTCTCTCTCCCTCTATCGATCCATCTTTCTCTCCTTCCCTCGATGACTCTCTCCTGTCACTCACTCTCTGACATCAGTCATGCCACTTCTTGTGTGAGAGAACGCGGCCCACGGTTTGACAAACCTGTTGTCCTGAAGGACGTATCAAGTTTGGACCATTGCTCTGGCCCTCAATGAAGACTACTATCTCTCTCTCCATGTCTCTCTCTCTCTCTCTCTCGCTTCTCTTCTTTTCTCTCAGTGTGCCCTGTATCTATAAATAAGAAGAATTGAGTGCAGCCTCCTGCTCCATTTAACTACAGAAAATAGCCATGAAGATGTTTGTGAAACAAAACTAGAAAACCTTTGTATATCAATTCATATCTTTTATTCCACACGCATACTCTAGTTTAGAGATTCAGAACCTAAAAGTGACACTTAATTCCTGAATAAGATACCTGAACAACATCCTGTATTGAATCAACATCTCATCAAATACTTTGTTTCACTTGACTAATTCACTGCTCTGAATAAACAGCGAGCAGTGCACATGAGCCATTGGACTGATTATAATAAATGGGGTGACACATTTCTTGCTGTCCTCACCCCGATTCTCCCAGAAGAGAGTGTGGGTGAGAGAGATAGAGAGGAAGAGAGTAGCCAAGGGCAGTCTAATAATAGCCCGCGATAATACCCAAAAGTTCTGTCACATATACAATATACTCAGTTTCTTCTGCAGTCACACAACCCCTCAAACATCCAACCAGAGATCTCATTAACACATATTTACTTCACACACATCACATGTCACACACTACCTGTATACACATCCAACTCCATCTGATACTTTCATTAGTGTAACTACATAAAAGAATGCATGAAGGTTTCGTTGCCAATAGCTCATTATGTGGCTGCAGTCTGAATACTATGAGGCCAAAGAGCTTCAACAGGAAGAGAGATGACTTGACATGCCTGGTTCATCTGTGGCCGGAGGTGAATGATGTATTGAGAAGTCATAGACAAAGCTCCTGCTGTACGCCGTTTTCAACAAGATTAAACCTGTGCACACCAATCCACTAGAATGTAGCCAAACATGTCCAGAAAAAAAACTACATAGGTTAATGAATAACACTTTGTGTCAATTAGTTTTTGTAGGCGTAAAGAGTCAAGCTTACGCCAGAGGTTTTATTTATTTTGGAAAGTTGGGAATTAGGGAGGAAGGCCAATTTAGTAGTAGAGGTTTCTTATCTTGATATGAAAAGAGTGCATGGAAATGACTTTGAATTATTTGCACTATAAATGTTTCCTTATCTTAGAATAGAAGTAGACACGCTGCCAAACTACATAGAAAATATTTTAAGATGCATCTTTCTGCCAAAAATGAAAAAAAAAAATTGTATGTTATTGTGTTCCTCATATGACAGAGTACGATGCTAGCAACATCCCGGTCATGGTTTCATTTTCTACAAAGCACATGTTAAAAGCAACTACAGTGCCAAAAGCAAAGAGGAAGACATATACTAATAGACTAATATAACAGTCCGTCTGAAATGTTTAATTAAAAATCAATCCGATGTCTGACTGGCATTCAGAACCTGTAATCCATCTGCAATATGGCTATATACAGTTTAACCATAATGTGGATTAAACACAGCATAAGGCAGACAGTCACTCCTTCATTACTTACATTTGGGTGCTGAAATAAGGGGGGAAGGCTACCAAAACTAAGCCAGATTAGACACAGAGCTAGACAAACACAGAGTGAGGTGCCTTTAAAAAGACAGAGTAAGTATACTCTGGTTGTACTGATGTGTTGAGACAGGTCCAGGGAGGACTTCTTATTTTAGATTCCCACAGTCCCGCTAGCAGTCAAGCTACCTGAAGAGACATCACTCAGTCTTTCCATGACTTAGCATAAAACATATACAGTACAGAATATAGATGGAAAATAACTAGATTATAAAACCATAAGACTATATAGTGCGCAGTATGTCTTTCACAAATCTATTTAGCGAGGCATTTGTGGAACTGAAGATGGATGAGAGGTTTAAGGGTTTCAAGTGTTTCAAGTGTGTGTGTGTGTCCTTGTTTGTCTATATTTGTGGGGGCCCAATTGCCCTTGGTAAGACTGTGAACAATCATTACAACCCACTTAAAAAAGCTCATAAATCGGTCAAATCACATTTTTCTTTTTATCTTATATCATGCACGTTTGTGTGATGATTATGTTTAAGAGAAGGTTTAGGGTAGGGCCTATAAAATATATCACAAGCCTGACATAAAATTGATGGAAGTCTATGTAATGTCCTGACTAGTATGGCAAATTAAACTTGTGTGCGTCTTTGTAAGACAACGAAAGATAAAGAAAGAGAAACTATGAACATAAAGGAGGTAAGTTGTTGAGAGAAGGAAGCAAGCATTGATGTTCTCTTACTGCTGCTCTCTCATTCTGTATGTGTAATTATGGACTGTGTGTGGACTAAATTGGTGACTTGTAGTAGTCAGTATGCACCATCTTTAACTCGTGTGCACAACCACAACCGCCTAAATACAGCATCTCCCAGAATGCCTTCAAAATGGGCTGTTTTAAACCAATGAGCAACAATGATATTGACAAAATGTTATGCTTTACCTATATCAGAGTCAGAAACATGTCACATTGATATGCCAGGAGTTGAAGGCTCTAGTTGATAAAATACAATGATATTTTGAAAAAATACAAACCAGTGCCAACGGTAAAGGCAAATCAAGACATGTTCATAACTTACTGTAAAAACACAAAAGCCCCCTGAACTGAAAGTGATAACTTTTTAAAACCGCCTCTGGAAATCCCCATTGGATTTCAAACTTAATCCTTCTTGTTGAATGTCAGATGCATACCACAACAAACCCAGGAATAAAAACACCCCACCCTGGCATGGACAATAAAAGGTTAAATGAAAGAGGAACAAGTGTAAAACTCAAAATGTCCGTGGTTTCATGAAAATCGTGGAACTGTATGAACTGTGATAAGGAGCTTCTTCTTTCTTATGATTCTTTCTGCATGGGGTGAATTCCCTTGTGTCCTTCAGAGATGGATGGCTTTTATTGGGTTACTGCTGGTGCCACACTGCCTGGCAGAAGCAGAGAAAATCAGTGAGAAAAACTGAGGAAATGAGAGATAACGTGTTATGGCCTGCCGGCTCTACAGCTCAGCTTCAGTAAATTAGTATTAAAGGGATTTATGAATGTCTTCACCTACAAAGATAAATGGGTGGAATGGACAGATTTGACATCACTGAAGTGGAAAGACAGCAAACTATGGTCAATGTATTTTGGACTGAATATACACCTTTTTTCCATTAGCAGATTTCTCTGAAATTGGAACTGCTGTTAGGATTTTCCCCAAATATGTCATTTTTGAGCTCTGAACCAAATTCCAGAATCATCCCTAATTTACATTAGCTAGAGGTTTACTGCGTTCACTGTTACCTCCAGTCCTCAGGTCTGATTAAACAAGTCTGGTATTTAAATAGTGTTATCAAGCAATTCACTGCGGTACCTTTCCAAAAGAGAACTGCTGACACAATGCAGGCTCAGCATCACTTTACACATACTGTACACACACACACGCACGCACACAAAACACACACAATCAAACACATACTGCGCAGAGCTGCAGGCTGTGCCTTCTGTTCTCAATGTGCCTCACATCACTGTAAGCCATTAAAATATTTAGTACCTTCATTCCATTCATTCTTTGTATTTGCCGTGAAGCAGTAACCTCCCAAATATTTCTTTAAAAAACAAAGACTTGTTATTAATACATGTCGTTTGTAAGAACGTGAAGTAGGATCAAAATGAAGAGGAATGGCAGCCCTTTAGAAGCAGGAGAGGAAAGAAGTAATGATTAAGTGCATGATGGGACAGTGGAGGAGAAATGCCAAATCATGTGTCAAAATGACAACATTATGGTGAGCAGTACAGTACACCGTTTCTCTAAATCAATAAGACAAATGGAAATATTTAAATAACCATGGCATTTTGATCCTTTGGGAGATTATGCAGTTTACCTCAGACCCGGTTTCATTTATTGAGGAAGCACATGAATTCACATGTTCCTGAAATCATTTCACTAGTAAGGAAATCTGATGAATGCAGTAATTCAGATAACAATACTTAGAGCCCCGGCTCCCATTTCTAAAGAACTAAGTAAATATGACAAATAATGAAAATGAAACGCATATAATAACCTTGGGTACGGGATTCCCCCCCATCTCTTCACACCTAACATTCTCAATCCTCAACATGCATCAGCATGCTTCATTTTGATCAAATTCACCGGAAGGTCCTATAACAGAAGGGCCATAAAGTTCAAGGACTCCTTCCAGTAATAAATCCCAAAACATACATTATCAGTTTTGTAACCAACTCTATGGAGATTTTTCTTTTTCTTTGCTGTTTCAAATGAGTTACTTTAACGTTTTCTTTATATAAAATAATTCAAGGGTTTGAAATTGACAGGAGTTAAACACATGTGGCTCATTTAAGCATTTTTTGACTATAAAAAAAAAACTGGCAAACTATTTAAGGAGCAAAAAAAATTCATAAAACGTTATTTTGGGGCTGAATGTGGTTCTATAATATCCACAAAAGCTTTTTTGCTGTATAGTTTCTTTGTAGAACTATTTTTTCACTACACTACTGACTATAAAAAGGTTAAATTGATCTAAGAACCTTTGAATGAACCCAAAATGAATCGTTTTAAGAGTGCATGCAGTTAAATAAAATAAAAAACTAATTTTAAACAAACTAACAACATATATATTTTCAAAGATCAGTACTTCAGGAGCACATTCGTTGTTGACGGTTTTACAAAGTCAGCCTGAGGCTGTTCCCACAGCATCATGTAAACCGCACCAGACAGACAGACATCACTTACTTTGACACTTGAAGGCAGCGCTTTTGATGTGCCGATTGCAGGCGTCGCACCAGTCCTGTCTCACCTTTCTGGAGGTGAAGTTGTGGCCCTCTCCCTTCTCCACCTTCACCCTCGGGTCTTTCTGTTTAAAGATGGACCATGCTTCTCTTCTCAAAGGCTCGCTCCGCATCTTCACGACTCCTGACCTCGCCTGTGTCAGCCTGTCGAGCTGCAGACCCTCCAGTTCATCAGGCACCGAGCTCGCGCTTAGGGAGAAATTGCCATGTTCCCGCGGTGATGATGACGAGGGAATCTTTCCCGTGTCCTTCATCGAACTTCTCCGGTTCCCTGTCGTGTACTTGCTGAAAATCCCGTTATTATTGTTCGCGTTTTCCTTGTCAAGGCGGCACAGCTCCAGCGCGTGGCCAGCCGTGTCACCGTTCGTGGATTTGGGCATCTCGGTCTCTTTATTTCGGGCGTCCATAGCACTACGTGGCGAACCGGTCTCACAGGCTCGGTTTGGGGATGCTGAAGGCTGTTCGTGATTTAATAACACTGACACCGCGACTCTCGCGCTGTCCGCATCACTCGGTCGGTGTCGCTTAATCTTCTCCAGGGACCATTTGCGCGAGAATTTCTTTCTGTCGGTCGCCTTCAGCTTCTGGAGGAGCTGCTGGTCCGAGTCGAGGTGGTGTGGAGCGGGGTGCCGTCCTAAAGTGACGGACGCCATGTCTGTAGTAGTATGTGCGTGGAATACAAACCGAATTGGAGCGCCAGCTGCGAGCGTGTGGTGACGCGCGTACTCGTCGAGCAGCGCGCTTTAAATGACAGTTGACGAGCGGTCGCGCGCTCTTTAAAGCACATGTGAGCCTGCCCCTCAAACTTCTGCTGTCAACTTAACCTAAACAAGAAACATTCACAGCGAGAATTGTCAACCTGTTTGTTTTTAATGTGAAAATATCGCATACAATATTTATTATAAAAATCATAATGAATATAAATGATAATAAACGTATATTTCTCATTTGTTAATTATAGCTTATATATTTATACTGCAAAATTATGATATAGAGTATTGTTTTAAAAAAAACAAATATAATTACATTCAAACTGTTTCACAGATTTTATTCAAATGTAACAATTATCAGAGGTATATAAATAGTATGTTTATATAAATATTAATAAACATACCTTCCACTAAAAAGTGAAGATTTATTACAACGCATACAAAAAAGGCAGTAAGAAAATTGATAAAAATTCCATATGTAGACAAACACACACAAACGTAGCCAAAGCACAGTGGTCTCTGTGTTGTCATCATGACATGGTAGTTCCCCATGAGCAAGGAATTCCCCATTCACTCAAACCATATAACACAACATCAAGACCCATCCAACACAAATTTCACTTTACATTTCATATCTTAACGTAAACTGAAATAACATTACATGAGACAGTTGACTCCAGTCATGATGATATATTTTGAGTTATGTCTGCTGTTCACATAGTGCCTGGATCAACACTGTCTAACAGATAAAACACAGAATCCACAACACATAAAACATTTTTGTATTGCTCTGTGTTGAATGATAACTCAGCTATGATCAATAGGCTAATTCAATTGTGCTGTCGTATTCACTTTTCCAAACGGAATCAATTCCACCGGGCGGATTTAACGGCTCTTGCTTTATTTCATGGCTGTGCAATAATTACAACATTATTGTCGGCTGAATGCACAACGGCTCTCTAGATTACTCAGGCGAACCACTGCTGTATGAATATTGATCTGTAGTGACATTTTGGAATTGTTGTGGATTTACTCTTGGCTTTTGAGGGAAAGTTTTTGGGTAAAAATACAAACGTAGTTTACAAAAGTACTTTGAAAACCGTTCTGTTTTGAGATGACTTGTAATCTTTCCACTTTCTTTCACTTTCCATTTTCGTTCATTGTGGTATTGTGTAGTCTCAAAGATCCTCACGGGTTTTGGTTTGAGGTACTTTTCTCTCCATTGGCAGTTTAGCAGTAACTACTCCAAGGCTTCAAAACACAGAAGACGGTTAAATTGTGAAAGGATTTTTAAAAGAGACGTCATTCTTTTGAAATAATACACAGAGTACAACAATAGGACCGCATACCTCTCTATAATGTTGTTATTACTCTGTAGTTCTCGTGCCACGGCCTCCATCTCGTCTTTCAATCTATTCATTCTAAAAACAGAAAGTGTCTCATTAAGAATGCATACTGTTTAAATGGAAATATATACTGCCTCCTTTGCTCCAGTGACGTACCGGAGAATCATGTGGTCTTCATTTTTTGGTCTGTCCATGCCCTCGGCCCCTAATGGCTGCTGGAGAGCTCTGAGCACAGCTCTGTCCAAAACCTGCCAAGATCATGGTCGAGTTAGGCTTCGCTTAACCATTCAGGCACCAGATTTAAACATTAAACCAAAAATGTGTTCAATAAATGTATGTGCTGTCATATAGCAGTAAAATACCAAAACACAGTCAATTAGACAGAATGTGTGTGGATTTTTTGAGGTTAACCTTGCTCTGCAGGGTTTCACACACATGTAGATCTCTCATCCGCTGTCGCAGGACACCACTGTTGTGATCTAAACTTGACACCATCTCATGCAGAACTCTGTTTGAACATCAAATACTAATTTAAACACAATACATAAATTACACAGAATGACCTATTGCAGAAGGTTTATCCTGTTTAGTTTAGGTGTGAGAGCTATAAATAATAATAAGCTGTTAATCTTGAGTAATATCCTCTTTAGTCTCCAAAGATAAACTCCAGGGAGCTTTGTTGACAGTGAAATTCAATACACATTCCGGCTTTCTTTTATATCTGTCCAAGAAGTAGCAGCACCAAAACATATGAAGAATGTTTCTGAATCTATACTTTCAAAACTTTTGGCCCACCTTTCTCATATCAAATATATTTGGAGAACATAGGAAGCATTCATGAGAGGACCATGTTTTAAAATGGTGGGCCAAGTTGAAAAAAAGTTACATTTCCATCCATTCCATCTAGCTGTTTTTAAAAGCCACAATGTGTCCTGTGTAAATGGCTCCTGGTGGTAAAAAGCTGCCAGTTCAGTCCAATGTTTAAAAGACCAAAGAACTAGTAGAAAACAATCAATTAAAATAGATATGTTGGTTATATATATGGGGGTCGCAAGATGATACCCAGAATTTTTTTATTATTATTAGAAACAACATATTTTATCAAAATAATTTTATAAACGTGTAACCAAATATTAGTTAAGTCAAAATATATGTATTTTTTACTTCCCTTTGATAATGACCCCTGAGGTGATTACGTCACATTAACAACATCTGCCGGTGCAGGTTAGGTGCAGCAAGTCCATTTACAGCACCATGTAAAAACATCCCCATATGTGCACGCAGATTAGGATATTTTTATTTATATTTTTATATGGATAATATCGACCAAAGACAACGCAGGGAGGCAAGCGGAGGAGGGCGGAGAAGTGCTGCAGTCAGAAAATCCATCGACCTAAGGTACAAAAGAGACTGCCGTCTGCATAAAAAGGTATCTATCAGCACTTGAATCAGTTTGATGAAATGTGACCTGTAGTAATAGTTCATGGTTTATGTATAACAACAAGTAAAGTAATGAGCAAATTACTATAAAATAATATAATCTTGGACTGTGCTCTTTTGTGATGGGATTATGCTTGTGTTTAGATAGACCTAATTAATGCATGTGCGCAGTTGTGCACAATGTTTGTATACATTAACCACCTGCGAGGACAGTGGGGGTCTCGAGTCACTGGGTTAGGGGTAGGGTCAGGTTAGGGTTAGTGGGGGTCTTGAGGCACTGGCACCGTTATTTTGGGGGTCATGGGATGAATAATATATAAATTATTGAATATATAATTTATTGCTATATAAATTATTGTATATATTTCATATTGTATACTTAATTTAGCAACTTCACATTCTTTAATATTGTGCAGTCCTAGTCTATACTTAGTCCACATGACCTCTTCCTCACCTGTTCCAGTTCGTTGCGGCCATCAGAACATCCTGGTATTTTTGCAAACAGTCATCCTTGAATAAAGCCTTCAACTTCTTTATGTATGAAGATAAATTGAGCCTGGACAGAATATGTGCATTTGTCAGATTATTGACACAGGCATTTAAGAAGCTGTTCATGTTTAATACTCACTTTTCAAACTTGTGAATCTGTTCGTCATTATAACTGAGATCTGGGACAGAAAAGGATTGAATTGGCATCAGTTTGAAAAATATTTTTACATTTCAGTCCCATATGACTGTTGCAGATAGGATCTATTTTAGCTAACTGCACAGACTTTACAGAGTCACATCAGACATTATCATAGAAGGCAGGCAGAAAGGAGGATTAGATTCTCCATGGCTGCCTGCCTGGAATGGTCCTCACTGTCAGATAAGACGGCGCTTCTCCTCCTCATAGTGGGAGCAACCAACACAGTTCTGATTGATAATCTCACTGATCTCAGTACTGGCTCCACATTAACCCACTCCTATCTGTACCCTCGCCAAGAGCATAGTGACTTCTCTTAAGTTTTTTTTAAGTATTTTAAAGTACTTTGATATTATTCAAATATTAAAAGTTTAAAGTTTTCTGTGATAAAATCTCCTGTTACTAATAAGTTATTTAATTAGTTATTAAATGCTTTTACTTCTCATATACACCTAAAACATTATGTCACTTTCAAAGAAAAGTTTACACACTTCAGTCATTTAATTGAATTTCCTTAATGATAACGGATATACAGCTTTTGGAGCTTCAATACATTTATATCTACATATTGCCATTAAGTGTTTTTTATCTTTGTCTTCATCTAAAGAGAGGAAGTAAGATATAATACATCTGGGACGGAATGAGGGTGAGTTAGAGAATTGTCAATTTCAGGAGAACAATTAATTTAAAGCTTTACATTTCTATTTTAACTAGTTCAGACAAACACAGAAGGTTGTGTGTCTTAAGGATAATCACGGTGCAGTGGCTAATCTATGATATCTGACAGTCAACTAGAGTATATTTATGTTGAATGAATATGCGAGGGAAAACATTCATGCACTCACTTCCTGTCACCTTGTCTTTGCAGTACTGCTGATGTACAGCAGCAATCTTTTCCATCAGAACCTCCATCTTCTGAATGCTGCATTAAAGACACATGCTGGGTCTGATCACATTACAAATTTACACAATCTCACACGCCAGTAAAGAACAGCATGTAAAATATCATATAGGTCTGTTATCATTAAATTAAAAGAAAAGAATGAGTTGTTTTCATCACCTTTTACACAAAAGTACTTAAATGTTTTACCAAGTTAATATCTGTGAGCTAATTTACTGTTGGACATTCCTTAATCTATCAAGCATTCTGACTTCTTTACAAAGTTAAACGTGCTGTGTTCTTATGCTTGTCATGGTCGACTTGTCAAAAAACGAGATCGAGTTCTCCTGGAAAAGCACACCCACACGTCAACCAAGGAGAGCGGGAGAGGGAGCATGTGCCCACGTCACTTACACTTGTGTGCAGGAGAGAGAGCACTGCGTTCGCGAAGTTCAGCTGTGTTTGTTTGTTCACTGCATTTGGGTGATGAATGTTATATAAACGGTGGATATAATGCTGGATTTGGAGATCGTTTGAAACTGATATATGGAGCCGTCACAGTGCTAAAAGATGAAGGAAATGAACCGCATGCGGTGAGGTAAACTGATGTCTGTGTTTTGTTGACAATGGATGCGCACATGATTTGGTTCAGCCTACCCCTCCCCCCCGCACGCGGCATGTGTTTTTCGGAAACAATCGAAAAGCTGTATGTAGCTTTTATAAATCTGATCAAACTAAATACTCTTCGAAGATACGAAGTATGCAATACTACTATATAGGTATTCAATATTAATATCAGATTGGCAGAAGCCCTGTGTGTTACACCCGCTTTAAGACACAGGATTATACTGATCCCAACAGTTTGTATCACCTCTTGTCCTGTGCCAGTGTCTCGGAGTGTTTCAACAGCATCACGTGCAAATGTTGTAGCTGGTTCTGAAACTCTTTGATGCCACTGCCGTACATGGTCTTCAGATCTTCTTCAATCTATTCACAGCAGTAAACATCAAACACACATCCTCTCCATTTACTTAACACAAGACTCACAGAACACAACTCTTACCAGGGTCAGCTTCTTCTTATGGTCTGCGAAATCTGGAAACTCATGTGCAAATTTGTGTGTGCTGGTCGGAAAGAATGAAGAGAGATCCATCAAAACCTCATTATAAACTGGTCAGGTTCATTTGTGCACCGCAGCTTGTACTGTAGTAGCATTAGTAATATTATATTAATTTAGCATACAAAAATACAATTTGTATACGATTTATCCTCAGAATCATCACTAATAATGCTTTAAGCAGTATTACGGAGACAAATACTTACAATCTGTGGAGGTTTTCCTCTGTGGCGATGCAGGAGAGCAGCTTCATATTCACCATGGCAATCCTCTGTGCAATGTTATTGCTTTCTATACCTGTGGTTTCACTGCAGTCAAGAGGGAATATTGTTTAAGAAAATCATATCATATACTAGGACAGGGGTATTCAATTAAAGTTCCCGTCTTTATATTCTCTTTCAAACAGAGGTCCGGACAATATGTTTTTTGAAAATAAAAAAAATATTTAATCAATTTAGCCAAGTTGGATATACTGTGTAAAAGATATGATCTTTTATCAGGCCATTTATTTTACATTTTGATATATCTATGTATAGACTCTGTGGCTTTAGGGGAATCCCCTCTTAATAGAAGTCTGATAATTAATATTTGTAAATAAAAAACTACTGACAACATCCAAACCGCAAATGTAATGTAACAATTAAAATGCTCTATAACAATTAAAATCATAAACAAAATTACTCACTAAATTAGCCTTTCCATGCCATTTTCACCTTTATACCAGAACTACTTCTATCTTTAAATAATTTCTCAATTAAAATGTTGTTCATTACAAAATGTGAACCTGCTTGTGAAAACCCAGCGAATGTCCTTCATAAAACCATCCTACAGAATATTCAGTGAAAATATAACAATATCTTTATTGAGAGTTTAGCCTGGGTTTTCACAGGGTCACAAATGTTTACATGCTGACCAATAATGCTAAAAGTACATAACAACGTTGTGGTTAATAAGCATCACAAATTTTGTTGAAAGGTTGGAGACTTATTGCAAACAGTAAACAGACTGAGAGACACAAATGATTAACTTTAACACTTTAATATTTGCTGCATTTTGTTTACGGTTGTGTGTCCATTTACCTGCTCTGCGTGTCTGCACTACTGTTATTAAAGGGGTCATATGGTGCGAATGTGTGTTTTTCTGTGTCTTTGGTCTGTTAAAAGTTACCCATGGATGTATGAGACACGTAAAGTTGCTCATTGCAAATGCTCACCCGGACCTGCCTGAAATACCTTGTGTAACCACACCCCAGCGAATGTATGTCACTTCGTAACATGACTTAAGATCACCCAAATCTAAACGCAAGTAAAGTGGGCGTACTTGTAAATCTCATTGCATCGTCACCGCCGCAGCCATGTCGCGGAGACGCTGTGTGTTTCGTTAAGAAAAGAAAGACCATTTGTTTGGCCTGCCTAAAGATGGAACAACTAAAAGTTAATAGTTACATTTTATTTGCAACACTGTTCCAGAATAGTACAACCCGAATGTTTAAGTTTGTGCAGCGCATTTCACTGAAGATTCCTTCACGAACCTGGGAGAGTTTAGTTTAAAAAGTGGGGCTATTCCAACAATTAAAACTTCGCAATGACAGGCGCTTCAGATTCGCAGCCTGTAAGTATTTTTTCATTGTAAAAGACTTTGCTACGTACTTACATGGGTTGAGTTTGTCGTGTGTTTGTGATCTGCAAATGCAGACACGCACGCATGCAATGTGAAAAAAGACAACAAGTCCTAATAATCAGTAACAATGTTCCAACTAGAGGTAACAAATGTTTTGTTTATAATGTCTTTTTATTTAGTATTCATTTTGGGTGTATTGTCTTTGTTGAGTCGCGACGAGATTTGGCGTAACACTGGTTGATAAAGATGGGCCAACGCGCTCACGTTATTTATTATGTTACCATTCCCTGCTGTAATGCGAGCTTGTTTCCATCTCACACAAACTCTGTATGATGTATATGGTTGTTTGTTTATTGTCTTTATAATGTCTTATATAAAAGGTAAAAAAGTTAGCTATAGTTTTTAACTATTTAACACAATATTGTTTTTATAAAACCTTTTCAATCCTTTACATCCTGCTCAAGTCGCGCTGGCAAAGTTGATGTATCTGCTTGATCATCTTCATTTTCTGTATCAGATTTGGGCTCTAATTGATATAAGGAAGTACCGATGACATTTTATCACCTGTCAGTACGATTGAAGAGGAACCTGATATTCCAAATATGGTAAGAGACGTTGCATTTCCGTGAAATGCTTGCAGTATTCACTAAGCAGCATTTAACTGGCCAATCAAAGCACACCTGGCTTTTTAGAGCGATGAGCTATGTAAAAATCAGCGCGTTTCAGAGAGGCGGGGCAGAGAGTACATACAAACATGCATCGTATGTGAAAAATACAGTGTTTTAGCAGTGTCATTTGACCTCTTTAAAATAAGCATGTGTTTGCTGCTCTTCATGTCTTTGGCGGGAGAGAAGCAGCGCGGGCGGAGCGGAAAGGGTTAAAATAAGGCATGTTTGGCACTAAATAAAGTTATTATAGGATATAGCGGCAAAAGATAAATTACATAAATGTTCCTGAGAGCGCATGTGACGTGATTCTCCGTTGTGAAGACACCGGCTCAATTTAAACAACCAAAATAGGCAAACTTTGAAATGGTTCATTAGGCTACGTCTCGCAGTCCGGATGGAACGAAGCAAAGGTCCGGATCCGGACCATGGTCCGCCTATTGAGGATGACTGTACGAGGAGGTTCTAGTCATATAAAACGGCACTTACATGTAGATATAAAATCCCTGCAGAATCAACTCTCTGTCCTTCTGCATGGATCGAGCTATCCGCAAATACTGATGAATGACTCCTGCAATTTTCTTAAGAAGGAACAAGCAATGGAAACATGGTAGTGGCATATAGTATGTAGGAAATAAGCATCAGAAATTCAACGTATAGACTTCAATGCTTACCTTTGAGAAAGTACAATCTGCCATTACATCAAACCTAGTAGGCATACTGGGGGATTCAGCTACAGAACAGAAGTCAAATAGTAGAAGGGAAAATAATGGAGTTTAATTTGTATGTGAGATTAAATTACCTTCAGGAGAAATTGAAAATAAATGCTTTATTGACAAATACTGCAAACATAAATTATTTTATTACACAGCACAGAACTCCCACTCAGGCATTAGATAATAAAAACACATTTGTTGGATCCTTACGCTCTCTGTATTGAAGTCCAACTAGTATCTGCAGCCGTCGGCTGATCAAAAAGATTGGTCGATCTGAACTGGTGGACGGGAGGTTGATTACTTTCATGCTTGGCTCCAATGTGAGACGATGACCCTGAAACAGGTACTGCTGATACTCAGGTTCAATCCCAGTCTGAATTTGTACATCCTCAAAAAAGATGGATACTCTATAAGAATAAATTAAACAAAATTTTCAGAAACATTTCCAACCACACTGACGTACATTAGGCTACACGAACTGAACCTGCTTTTTAATGTTTCTAATTAACTCAAATTACTCACACATCCAAATATAATAATAATTTTGAGATGATTTCAATTTTGTGACTTCTAAATAAAAAACTGACAGCAAACAAATGACACACACTTCACTTGCCTTCCATAGTAGTAAATAATGGATATGAAAACCTTTAAGAAATAAAATACAGTTCATGCATATGTAACCATCAGTTGTACAGATGTGTAAAAATATGAAAGCAAACGAACGTGTTGTGAAAGCGGATGCAGATGCTGTGTGTTGTGGCCTGCTGGAGAGAGAAGACGTGGATTGTGATCCGGTGCAGAATCTCAGTGGTGGCGGCAAAGAACTGGACGAAGCCCCAGCACTTCTCCTGATTGGCCTCCAGTATGCTGGCCAACACTGGAACCAGTTGAGTCTTTAAACCTCTGCAAATACCAGAGACGTGAGTGAACTGTTGCTAAACTCAAGAGGACTTTTGCACTCGTAGTAAATAAAGATCACTATTAATAACTTCTTAGTATTTAGCTCACTCTGAGAGCTGGCAGGACTGTGGCATTTTGTAGTTCCATTCAATAGGGCCGTCCCCCGTTTTCTGTACACCTGCAATGGCTCCCTCTGGCTTCTCTGTTGTGATCTTGTACCTGGAAGAAAACACATTAAAGGTCCAATGTTTCATTTTTTGGAGGATCTATTGACAGAAATGAAATTTAATATACTGTACATAACTGTCTTCAGAGGTGTATAAGGACCTTACATAAAGATACTTTAGAATGAGCTTTTTCTATCAACATAAACCGTAGGTCTCCTTACATGAAATTCACCATGTTGTTTCTACAGTAGCCCTAAAGGGACAAACAGCTCTACAGAATGAGTTTTGTAAATACGTTATGTCTTTCGGCATCTTAGTACTGTGTCAGCCACTGTAGTGCTTCTAAAGAGAGGGGGGTGCAAGTTGTCGTTTGCAATTCGCAACCTCGCAACTAGATCATTTGGGGACAGTTGGTATCCCCTCATTTACTAAATAATCTGATAAGGATTCTCACATGGTTTTCTTATTTCTTCGTGGGCCTCCAAAAGGTATGAAGGGAAGGCTGCCAGTTGCAGCGTGGTAGAAGGTGACACCAATACTCCAAAGATCGACAGAAACTCCATAAGCTTTCTGCTGCGGCTTTCTCAAGACAGCTCGCTCATACATGTCAGGATGCTGAAGCACAGATACACAGAAAAGTCAGCAAATACATAGTTCCCATGGACACATCAAAAGAACCACAACAAAACCATGAGTAGATTTTTGATAAGAAAGCGCATAGGTGATATTCACTGATTTCTGTGAATTACTGAAAAAGATTGCTCTTGATGCCTTTAATGTGGATAGGCATCTACTGATGTGCATAAGAAATTCTGATAGCAATAAAAAACGCTAAAACATAACTTCCGCCCTACCAGGTATTCCTCTGTGCCATATATTGACAAAAACTTCTCATCATCCTCCAACTCTCTAGCAGCACCAAAGTCCGTCAGCTTGTACACCGAGCGTCCATCCTCACCGATCTGCCTCAGGATATTTCCAGGTTTGATGTCTCTGTGCACCACCCCATTTTCCCGCAAATGGTTCATACCTTGGGCTGTATACGTTCAAAGTAAAAGAAAGAAATGAAGATGATGAGTACGTTGAAAAGAACCAGTTGTCTGGGTTTGGGAATTATTATGATTATATACGTATCCAAATTACGAATTTGACATTTTAATAGCAAACTTAAAATGTGTTGTCATTTTTGGGGTCTTACCCACACACTGTAACACGATGAGAAATTCTGATTCACAAAGTCCATAAGCGTTTTCAGGCTTCTCCAGCAGGTTAAGCAGACTACCACCTGAACAGAACTCCATCACCAGAACCTTATGCTTTGGGTTCATATGCATCTGACAGGCACAAGAATCGAGACGCTCATTGATAGTGTATTTTTCACACTCTGAACTCATCAAAGGGTCTTAAACGACCCCAACACTATACATCAAAGAGCGACACCAAACTTGAAAAGGTCAGCAATACCGTGGGTGGAAAATACTAAACCACATCAGAAGCGTACCTCATCCACAGCAAAGAGTTTAACAATGTTGACGTGACTGAGCCTCTGCAACACCTCAAACTCTCTCATCTGAACTTCATACGGCCTGTTGTAGCTCGCCAGGTTGAAGACCTTCACGGCAACCAGCTCACTCGTTTTCTAAAGGACAGATTCAAAGTCATTTCATATGAATGTGGAGATGGTTCTGTGCATAGAACCTAAAACAGCTTCCTCGACTAATAATGGTTTAGTACGAGGTGTAATGATGGTGTCAAGAAGTACTTTGTTTCGTGCTTTGTAGACGCTTGCTGTCGCCCCCTGACCAAGAACATCATCCAGGGACCAGAGGTGATTCGCTGTACTTGCCATCATCATACTGGCACCAGGGTGTGTAGGCACTGAGAATGATAGAAAAACATAAATAAAGATTTTCTTACATGAGAATCATGAAGTTTGTCTAGTATCCAATACTGTAAGTATTTATAAGCCACACTAAATGAATGACATCATGTTCGACAGTAAAAACCAGTGGCATCTCTAATGGCACGAACTTAACGATTTATCAGAACTAACTACTATTAATAAAACAGATCATTTAATATAGCCATTCCTCAAATGTTTACGATTTAATAAAAATAAAATCATATTTTAAATACGGTTCCGGTAGTAAAACCGTGGTTCATTTTCATTGAGGAAGCTATGGCAGCAGTTCCCGTGTAAAGGTAAAATGCACATCCCTATAACATATAAAAACACAACATTATGTTCAAGATGATCATTTTCAGTTTTTAGGAGCCCAACCTTAAAAAAAAAACAAAGGTTCAGAGCCTCGTTTGTTTGTTAATCAAATAAAACAAACTCACCACCAGTGTCGTTACTTCACAGTACCACAGCAGGTATATTCACATCCGACCGACAGCAGAAGTTTAAAATAAAGTCAATTTCCTATATGACGTGCAAGTCAGATGTAAAAGCACACGATACTCTCATATCACCGATGAATGTGAGGAGGATTTCCCAGACTCGCTCACAAAACATGATTTATTACATGACAACTAAACAAGTTAGGTGAACAAATCCCGTGTGTGTTGGTCGTCGACACATCTTCCATCGCTTGACAAACCCTGAAAGTTTCTCTAATCGAAGTTCATGCACCGACAGTCCGATTGAAGATACTTTGTAAACAGCAGGACGGAAATCCACCCGCTTTCATTCTTCCAGGAACTTCCTTGTTCAATGTATCGAGTTTTATAATGTACGCGTGTCATTTTCTGCACGGTTTATTCCTCTTAAATTCAGACATGAACTTGACAACATAATGCGGATTAAAGAATCACAAAGACACTGATTTGTTATACCGCAAACCACAAACATTTTCATGCTAAATATTTAATGTGGCGAGCTAATAGAAAGTTTTTCTGACGCCCTCTATGGGGTGATATTTCAAATGGCAACGTCTGTTGTACGTAATTCAGTACGTAAGCATAGACCGTATGTGCTTAAGGCAACGTACGTGTACGTAAGTTTTTTTTAATCTCTTTTCGTCTTTGTTGTATTATATTTTTATTTTTTTGATAAAAGCAAGCAAAGTGGGACGTGATAAACACAAGGATCAAATATATTTTAAAAGCCTTTTAAAAAATCCATACTGTATTTAAAGAGTTTGGCTCCAAAATGAATTAAAATCAATTAATATCAATGAAACTGCAAAACTACAGCTAACTAACACGATGAAAACATGATTACATAATAAAAAACATGTTCTTTTAAATACTCGTTTTGGAAATAAACTTTGGTTTTTCTCTCATGTGTTTGCTCAAAACAGAATGAGGCATTACATACTTGAGATATTTCCCAACTTTTGAAACACGGCCAAATGTAAATCACTGTACAAACATGACCGCTGCAAAATCTGAATGACGTTCAAGTTTAATGTCTTTTAAAATCAACCAGAATTCATTTGTAAATGCATGATAATGTGCATGTGTGCTTTCTGTATTATAAATAAAGATTATAATCAAAATCTTGTTTAAGGCGTAGTTAAATCATATTTTCAAATAACATTAGATATATATCACGAAAATGTGTCATGGGATGATGAGCAACCTCTTATCTATTTGTTTGTATGCTAAAGGTCATCATCATGTCTAATGTAATGCTTGTACAAACAGTTTTACAAAATCATTTTGTGGTTATTTTTAAATCTGGAACTTAAATACTAGTCTCCATTGTTGAATGCGCTTGCTGCATGGCTCCAGAAGGTGTCCAATGTAATTACAATTAAATCTGAGGCACATATTCAAGCAATTTTTATTTAAAAATGTTTACTACAGGAACTACACGTGGAATTATATAGGCTAATGTGTATTTGAGTGGCAACTACTATTGCTGTACAATACTGTACCAAACAAAACCCCACAAACCAAGTAAGGAAAAATGAAAAAGAAAATGAATGTACCTCTGTAATGTACACTATTGTATATACAAAGTTCATCTGAACACAGGTGACCCTGGCAACAGATATATGAATCGACAACTATAAATATATTTAAGAAGACAATTCATTTTACAGTCTCGCTTAAACTGGACAGGAATTACATTTTAACAATAGTTATGATTACAAAACAGAAAGGAAATCACCCTCAATTTGTTCACAAACATACAATTCAAGTGAATAATGATTGATTTCAATTGACCAAATTAAAGAAAAAAAATATGCATGTAAACAGAGGCGTCAGCCAACAGCATTCTGTTTTTTTTTCATTAAAAAGGGGACTTTGCATGTAAAAGTCCCAGCCACAAAAGACCTCCAATAAAACAGTTCCAGTTGCCTTTATGAGGTATCGGTAACAATATACACAGAATACTTTCAATCATTTAACACATGAACAAATGCAACCACCGGTTAAGACTTTATTCCCAAACGCAACTTGACAACACATTAAACAGTTCAGAAAAAAACACATTAGGAGAAGGCTTGTCCTCAAGACGTCCATTAAAAAACAAAAATGCCTTAGTGATTTTCAGCTCAATCTTTCCGTAGGTATTTTCTCGGATGTCACAGTCAGCCATGCATGTAAAACTGTACATATCAGGGCTTTAAGAATGAAGAAACGCTTCAAGTTGAAGCAGACTACTGAATTTGGATGTTTTCACAAACCAGCTCAGTGCATTTTCTCAGATCTCATACTACTGTAACTAGTAAGGCCTCACTGAGGGAGATCCGTTGTGTTGAAGGCATAAACATGCAGACCATGTGAGGAGGAATTTAGCTCTTGGATGGATGTTGGACAGACATTAATGAAGTATATAGATTGTCAGACCATAAAGAGGCTAAATTATCGTTTTTTCCCTCAGCTACAACGAACAAGAAAGTGGCTACCTTATGTCAAGCTATGGGAGTATAAGAATGTAAAAAGCGATGTAGCTTTTCTCTCTCGCATGTTTCCCCCTTTTTGTCTGTTTAAATCCTCTGAGGTGGGTAAGTTTTCCCTTTTTTTGCTAAGATTCATAATATACACACATATACATACAGTACATACTGATACAAAGTTACCATGATACAGAGCAGGACCAAGTAATGACCTAAGAAAAATGTATTAAAATTGTTTTTTCACTTTTTTATTCTTTATATGTGAGCAATGAAGAAACAGTGTTGTGCTTGTGTGTGTAACAGGACATTCCTCATTTTAGATATTTTTTTCCAGTTATAATCATGATTAGTTAACGTATACAAAACAACACTGCATTTCATCACAGTTATGTGACCACTGATATAATAATACAATACGTACACATGTTAGGCTTTTCAGAAGAATTTTAGAAGTGCTGTTGATTGATAGGGAAATGAATCGGTTCGCCAGGGAAGGCATTCGTTTGTTGCCATGCAAATATTCTTTTAAAGTCGAGGCTGGTTTGTAGGTTCTGGCTAACTATTCTCATGCAAAGATGTTCTGTTACATTATTGTGTTAGTTTCCCGCCTTGTAAAAAGAAAGACAGGCTACAACAAATATACATTACTTGGCAACTAATGTACCCGAAGACCCTGCGTTTCAGATGATGCCAATGAATTTTAGTGCATTACTGTGATCAATGAACTGTAAGTATTGTGTGACAGGTTGTACAACATTATTGTTGTTCTACATAGTATAGACAAAGGTTTAACCATTTCTGGTTAGGTTAGATGTAGTTGACAAACAGTAAAGAAATTCCAGAGCGACAGAACAGGAGTGCAACTGGTAAAAACTGTTTTTTTTTGTGCAGGCCTCAACAGACCCGCCATGATTCTGAGGGGAAAAAGAGTCCTTATAGTATTTCTATGGAAAGAAAAGAATGTCCAGAGCTCACTCATACTTAGAGTTAGAATAAAATCAGTCTACACATACGGGGAAAACCCCAAATCACTAAATCGGGATTAGAGACGTTATTGGTGAAGTCCTTGTTCAAATCCAAACTAAAACAGTGCTGTAAAATCACTCCAATATTTCCACATGTGTATATCAGTTCCACATACACACTCTGTGTTGGCCACTCACGCAAGCAGTCCGTATGCAGATGTCCATTAAGATCCAGAAACATCGAAATCATTTCGTTTTGTTCTTGGAATTAATAGACATATATGGGGAGGTTGTAAAACCTTCAGACGGGGCAGGATTTGTCAGTGGGTGGTAGAGGAGGCGGAGGGGTCGGGGGTACGGTGGTGGTCGGGGAGCCCATCGCCGGACTGCCCCCTGCAGATCCGCTCTTCGGGAAGACCACAGGTTTGGGTCTGGTGGCAGGAGGCTTGCTCTCTCTAAAGGTGGATCCGGAAGCAGAGAGACCCGTGGCTGACATGGAGGACAGAGGGCTCTTGGATCCGCTGCTCCTGCTGGGCCGAAAGGTGGAGGGCATGTCGCTGACCGAGCTGGCGCTGCGCTGTAGGGGATGCTGGGAGGAGTCGGACTCACGGAGCAGGCGAGAGTGGAGCGGGCTAGACGGCTCAGACGCACCACCACTCTTCAGCTGCTCCAGAGTGTCCAGCACGATGTCAGGGGCGTGTTTGACGCTGCTCTGCCTTTCCAGCTCTCGCAGCTCACTTATCGCCGTGGTCATAGTGTCCTCAATGTCCTGAGAGAGAGAATGGCACAAAGAGAAGAAGGAAAATACAGAGTTAGTCGGTTAACTTAAAACATAGATTCAAACGAAACCATTACATGCAATAAATACAGTATTAACTTTTGTTGTAGTACTGCTGGGAAACGCACCTGGCCAGAAGTTAACTTAAGTTCCGGTCTGTGTTTGGTTATAATATATTTTATATGTAATTTATATGAATATTATATTGTACATGAATTGTTTGAAATTACATTAAAACTACTCAACAGTTATCGATTCTTTGGGGAGATCTGCCGTAAGTATGAAACCGTTTATAAATACTGTATAGTTGTCTGTCAGTATAAGTCAAGTATTCTCAAATGTTCAGTAGTTATGAAATACAATTAATTTCACTTTAAATGAAATATACAAACAGCACACACGAATAAACATTTTTGTAAGGTTCAGGCAGAAAGATTACAACGGCAGCTACTGTGAATGCAAAAAAAGATAAAAATATATCATGCATTTTATATCTGATTTGCTGTGGGCGGAAATAGACCAAATTTGTCAAAACAGGTCGCAGCCTGCTGTGAGATATTCTCAGTCAGGCTGCCTGAACTGCGGGTCTCAACTCAATACCAAGCAAAGCCTGAATTGATCCTGCACCTCCATCCAGCCATGAAATTAACGCTCAAAGGAAGATAAATAAGACACTTTACAACACACAGACTGCTGTAGAGACCTCAGCACTTTCTTAATAGAACAGTCTGAGAGGAAAAGGACTTCCTGTTTGTCGTTTTTAGTCGGTGCATGCATGTCAACTTCGGTTTAACTTTGTAACATGAACTGTAAAAATGTTTCTCTGATAATCATTAAGTAGCGCTTTAATAAGGCCTGCATGTGTGTAAATGTAAATATGACTAAGTATGAGAATAAATAAAACAATTATGAATAACTCATATGAATTGTTAAAGTCTATTTATTTACTTATTTTGCACAAATCACAGCATGTGTGGAAGTGCACAAAATCAAGATTCTTGATTCCAGGTTTGTTGTACCTGTGAGCTGTGCTCCACCTGAGCGATAATCTCCGGATCCATGGTTGGTCTGTGGTTGCTAAAACTCTTGGATCTTCCTGCAGGTGCGGTTTTCCGGAGCTGAGGCCCTTCCACTTTAGTCTTCAGAGAGGCGTGTCGGGTGATGGAGTTCAGGACGCTGTGAGCGCTGACCGGTCGCTTGTCTGTTCCCTCCTTTGACAGTCCTCCTGCAGACATGGGGGTGGTCTTTAAACCCCCAGCTGCTCCAGAAGAGCCCTCTCCCTGCCCGTCCGATGTCCGGAAGGTTCTACGGACGCTGGTTGCTTCAGGACGTTTCCTCAGCCTGTGATGGATCAATAAAGATAAATAAAAACAGGCGCAATTAATTCATAGATATTATTCTCGGGCTGTATAGACTTACTTGTTGAGGTTGGCCAGGTAGATATCAGCTACATGGCCTACAGTGGGCGAACTGGCGCTGGTCCTGGTTGACACCTTTTCTTCCATGGAATCATGGGATGACTCTAGATCAGCTTTGGGACTTCCTCTGCCTGCAAACCCATCCGGCCTATCTCAAAAAATACACACGAATGAACTTAAAAGACACATTTACAAATTGAATGACCAATTAATACATTTATTTCTTATGATGCACAATAATCGATCAGCTTACATGTCCTGCAGCACAATGTACTGGTGCGCCACCAGTCCGTCGGTACCGTTGTGGCGACCCTGCCACCAGTCATCAGAGGCTCTGTGGTACAGCAACAGAGACGCCCCTTTCTTAAAGGAGAGCTCACGGTTGGTGCGTCCAGAGTAGTCGAAACGTGCGATGGCCTCGATGGGCTCGGACTCTGAAACGTTTAAGGTCCTTGACTTTACTACTCAGACACGCAAGAGAGCGCAAGAGAGAGAGGGAACAAGGGAAAAGAGCAAAGGGAAAGAGGAGGGGTTAATCCAGGGGAAGCCAGGCCGGTTAGAGCACACAGTTGAAAACAGGACTGGAGCTGCAGCAGGGGTATGCGGACACAAGAGGGCGTAAAACTGCGTTTTTGTGATAGATAGGGACCGTGTTAGGCTTGGGAGGTACTATGTAAAAAGTTTTTTAAGATGAGCAGCAGTAATGTATAGAAGGGCTTAAGTTTGTGTACGTGTGTTAGTGTGGTGTTCTGGTCCATCTTGACTCACCTTCATCACTGTTGTGTATTTCAGAGGGTGTGTCAGGTGCTGGCTCATCCACTAGAGGGGGCTCAATGTGTGGAATATCGCTGTAGAAAGAGAGAAGAGAGGTCAGTGGAAACCCCCCATAACAGGCCTTCTTACATTAGATATGTCAACAACAGAATAAAAAAATACACACACAAATCTTCAAAAGCTGAAAAGTCATGTGACTGAAATCATTCTTCTGACCTTACAACTCAAGTTTGTAGGGGTATGCATAAATGCTGAAAATGGTTTTGAAGATAAAATTTACAATTGTACAAACAATTAGTTTCTTTCATTACAAAGCAATTTTTTTGTGTAGTATTTTCTTGAAAAAAAAAAGATTATTTGAACTGAATAATGAAAATGCAGCCAATAAGAGCACAGCATTCATGCAAAGAGATTTATTCCCAAACTGTAGACAAAGGCTGACTACACAAAAATAATAAAATATAACTTGTTTTATTGTAAGTTCAATTTTGGTTTACATTACCTAAATTAAGGTTAGTCACATTTTGATGAGATACAAATTATGGTAAAATAAAATTATTAACAAAGCTTGAGAAAGTGAACCCTAAACCTGTTTACCCTGAACTATACTAAACTGTAGTGTCATGTATTTTTCTAAAAGTCTCAAAGACATTTTTGATTTGATGTTTAACTTTATTTTGTCCATCAGAATATTCTAAAATGTATAGAATAGTAAAATAATACAGAAATATAGCTGCAAGCTGCAATTAAGGGGTCAAGCCCAACAGGGGCACAAAGGGAAATAATGGTGAGTTTGGGAAATACTTTTTTTTCCTGCGGATATACAGTACGTACTATGGCCTATATAGGTACTTGATCCCAGAATGACTTCTGACTAGTGCTTTAACTCTGAAGCACAATAGGTAAAGTAATGAATAAAATAAGATAAATAAAGTCTTGAGTTGATTTTTAAAAAGCTATTATGACTTTAACTCTCTTTTCGTCTCTCGTTTTAGTCTGAAACAGT
The DNA here is from genome assembly GCF_015846415.1 of Triplophysa dalaica. NCBI lineage: Eukaryota > Metazoa > Chordata > Actinopteri > Cypriniformes > Nemacheilidae > Triplophysa > Triplophysa dalaica. Next base: position 9,587,634 of record NC_079562.1, on the reverse strand, counting down.
GCTTGTTTTTTAAACAAAAACAGGAAGTAGAACACAGATTTTAAGATCAAAGCTATAACTTCCTATGTCCTCCTGACTCTGAACTGCTCTCACAGATCCACCAGGAATCCAGTGTCCTGAATCCACTGCACTAATGCACAGCAAAATGGCTCTTTACCAAAGTCATACAAGCTTCAGTGCAGATAACAACTCTGTTATGCAATTCACAAGCCAAGAAACCCTCTAATACCCCAGTATTCGTTTAGTAAAAAACAACCTGATCCCCCCCATACAGCACTCAGCTGAAAATACTGACTAATTTACTGTCATCACTATACCAATAAAGCTGTTTTCTCGTAACACATGCTGGAGGACATTCAAGCTCAACAGAGTTAATGTGCGGAGTTAAGAACATCCTGGCTTATTACATTGACAACTGGCACACATGAAGCCATGCCTAATAAAAAGCTTAATTTCATTACAGAGTGGCTTTAGACAGAAGGAACTCTGGGATACGACCGCTCAGTGTGCTAATCTCTGCCCGGTGTGCGTCATGAAACATGACAAGTTTTTGGCAAAGCACACATATGTGGACACTTTGTCAGTGTTGCAGTGAACCTTCGCATCTCTTTGGAAAGCAAATTGCTATGAAGTGTGGTTGAACATGTGCTTGTGTTTAAACGTCTCTTAAGTGACAGATCGGCTCTGTTGAGCAGTTAGTTAGTGAAGATAATCCCACGATCCTCATGTCACTCTGTGTGAGGGAGTGAGCGTGCAGCTTTGATCTGGGCTCTTAAGGAAAACCGATCCTTTGGCTTCTGTACCCTCGAGCAGATGAGTTTGTGCTCTGAGAGGTCAGAAGTCACTCTGATTTCTAACGTCTTCCACAGTCTTCCACTGCCCTCTGTTTACACTACCCAGTTATCGTACAAAAATGACAATTTAAAGCAAAAACGGGTTCCACACACGTTTCAGGCTGAATCTTACACAATAGTGTCGCAGTCATACTTTTGCTATGATGAGAGATGATGGAAGACATGAGGGTGAGGTAAGCTAACAGATTTAAAATTTTTTGATCAATTGTTCCTTTAAAACAGTTTTTGCATAAAAAATCTGTTAATGATTAATAAGTTGAGTTCATTATTCTTAAAGTTTACTCAAACTAAATGTATTTTATATCAATAAACAAAAAATATCCAATATTATTTGTAAAGTTATTAGAATTAGGAATGTTGCCTGAGTAACTGAAATAAGTCTAAAATTATTTAATGAAAATAAATAAAAAAACAAATGAAATCTAAAGCTGAAATAAAAATAAAGCTCTTTTTATAGCAACATAAAAATAACTAATAAAATGACAAATGCACATTACAAAATTGTAAAAAATGTAATTACCACAATAACAAAAATGAAGTTGATCTTCCAGGTATTTGACATCAAGACGCATGAAGATCATAAAGTGAAGTGCAATTTTATGTTTCAAACAGAGATGGCGATAGAGAGGAAATAATTGTAGACTTTGATTCTTAAAATTGACTAGACAGGGTTCCTAGACAAAAATGTTGAACCTCTTGGCAGAAATCAAGTTTGCAACGTGTTAACTGTTGTTGTTTCCGCGTCTCAAACTCATGTGAGCTAAAGCCGCAGGAAACCCTAAACAGAAAACACATCATTTCACAAACTCAATGTAATCCAAACAATCCCGAGCATGACAAACATGTGGAATAACCAGTGTTTTCACACTCGTATCTCCCACGTAAACCTGAGCTGGGTTTCCCGAAACCTTAAAGCTATGTCATTCTTAAATTATACCTTAAGAGTGGTTGAGATATATTCTTAAGAATGACGTATGAGTACGATGGTTTCGGGAAACCCAGCCCAGATCTGATGTTACATCAGTATCTAAAGTCACTTCCTCCTTCACATCCACAGTAGTTATTTAAAAGCTGTAGGAGAGGATTCCATTAACACTTGGCCTTGAGCAGAGAGGATAACCTCTTCTTTAAATAAAAAAAACTGACTTCGTGATAATATTATATGAGATTGGCCTCCTGCCATGCTTCTGGTTATGTTCACTATGACATCTCTCGGGAGTCTACAGGGTCACGTGCTGACACGTGCTGGGGGTCGGCAACGTATCAGTAACTTTACCCACCTTAATGCTGTTTTAATGACCTTAATATATGTAGGATGTAAACTTTAAAAAGACTTCTCTGGATCTTAAAGACCGACTTCCTGTAATTTCTCTTTATCTTTCAGAAGCCTTATCCATCATGTCAAACTTCTTCTGTATTAAATCATACCCGTCTCATTTCTGGCTTTGCGGTTCGGCTGAGCAGCTGCTTCAATAAAACGCGCGGCCAAAATTCTCATTGCCAAGATTATGAGCCTCATTTTCAGCTTTTGAACTTTTATTTTTTGACCACATTTACTCAAACCGACTCCAGATTCTGTTGGTTGAAAACGCACCAGTATTCTTCGGCGACTCCTCCGCGGTCATAGATGGGCCCCTCCAGCTCACGAGGCCCAGGAAAGATACTATCATGATGGATAATGATGGTTTTGATGAGCTCGTTCACATGTGCCTGGCAGGAGACCTGATCGTGGCCCTCGGGTACAGACATGAGTGTGGGGCCGAAGCAGATGGCCAGGTTGTAGGGGTCCATCATGTTGTCTTCACTGTACTGCGATAGACTAGAGAAAGAGAAAAAACAAAGAATGAACAAATATCCAATGAATATGTGATGTGAATGTTGAAGCACCTTAGTTGAGTGCAAAAATGTACATTGCTAAAATTAGTTCCTTAGTTCCAAAACTTACTTCCATGCAAATTAACTATTTAAACTCATTTTAGATTAAGCATCTTGTTCACAAATGCCGTGAAGAGACCAGCTCTCTCTGTACTAATGCGAAAAGCAGATTGAGTTCCAGACCGAGACTCTACCTACACTTTCTTATGACAGCTCATCTATCAGAGACTTTCATACACATGTGTTTGGACGCTTCTTACCGATCTCACTCCACAGGATGCCCTTTCATGTGCTTAGAGAGACCTCTGATGTGCCCATTAAGCAAGAAAATATGTTCTAGGGAAATATATTTGTGTGTTTGGTGGTGGGACAGAGAGGTGGTATTTGGTGAGTGAGGGATTGGGGTAAAGGCAGTTGGGTCTCATAAACTTCAACATGGAGAGACTCCAAACCAAATTTATGGGAGCTGTCCTTCTCAGACAGATACAGCACAGCGGTCTCCGATTACCCACATTTTTTTCTTTCTCTGATTTCTGTATGTCTTCCGTACCATTCAAGTGTGATGTCTTTATTGTAAATGTGTTTTTGTGGTAACACTGGACCTTGCGTACGACTGGCGAGAGCAGCAGTTCTTCGTAGACTCATTCTGGCACCCCGGTTGACTTTTATAGTGGAGGCAAGATCTATCGGCCATAAACACAGAGGCCATTCACAGACGTCTGGCATGGGAGAGCTAATGGGGGCTAGATGGCAACAACATACCTCAAGACACTCGGCGTCTCACTCACTTTCCATTTCTGGCTGTGATACCAAAGCTGGAGCAGGTTCACTCAGTTTGGGGAAACCAAACACGCCTGTGCGCGCACCAGCAGGCTGGTATAGAAGCTAAGAGCATGTAGTGGTCTGGGGGGTCTTTCAAAAGAACCACAGGGTGGAAAAAAGGGGGGTGGTAGTGATACAAAGAGAACCGTTTCAAGCGGTTCAATGCTGTAGCATCAGCTAGCGTTGGGTTTGGGCCAATAGTCTCTTTTAGGAATGAGAGTTTTAGAGTTGTAGGTCTTGTAAAATGCAAGTTTAAGAACAAACTTAAACAATTTGTGGGAAGAGAGGTTAGCTATAGTAAATCACTAGAAAATAACATTGATTTATAGGAACAGATTGCAAAAAAGGTCCCATCTGTCGCAGCTGCAATACCATTGGTTACGACACATGCTACAACAAATGCATACAGCTTTTATAGATAGGACAGTGAGGAGAGGATGGAAATTTATATGGGGTGAGAGAGGGGGACCGGGGTCGGGAAAGGACTCAGGAAAGGACTAGAACTTGGTTCATCTTAAGTCAATGTGCAGGGCACTTGTTTATTGGTTTACGAAGGCATTTTGCATTGGTTTAAGTTGTTTTATAATAAGTAAAAACTGCAAATGCATCTTTATCATTTATCATATAAAAGAGAGATGCACCCATACAAAATGTCCCTACCGATAACCAATTTTTCAGAGTGATATCTGCCAGATGCCGATTCTGAAGATGAAATTAATATTTCTTAACTTTCTGAATGTATTAATTAATATAATGACTTATACTATTGAACATGAAAGTGGTGCTGTTTCTTAACATTACAAATACATATACTGTATGTATAAACTGTTGGCCGATAGCACGAAAATTGGCTTTAAAGACTGAAATCGATTATTGACATTGATGTATTGGTGCATCTTTAATATAAGATGCAATGAAAATCTGATTTGGGAGCTGAAATGGTCAGCAATTTTCAGTCCATCCTCTACACAAATCTACTACACAGTTAAGTAGACTTATATTGACTTCTATTACAACATCCATTGAATGCAAAATATCACTGCTGTCCTTCTGCCTCCATATTTCGTGATTCATTTTCTTTGCCATAAATCATTATTATTAGTCACCTTTTATGTTTGTCACTGGGTTTTGCAAATATATAACCAAAAAGAAGTATTAAAAACTGCTTGTCATCTTTGACAACACTGTATTTAATCATTAAAAAGTTAGTTTTTTTATTAAATACTGTGTGAATATAGACATCAAAGGTCTTGGAAGGGCCGAAGCGAAATTCTTATCTGAAAGAAGAAAGGGAGTAAATGATGACATTTTTGGACAAACGAACACTTAAACAGCACTTCTAGACGTGAGATCTTTTTGAACTTATTAAAAACCCAAATAAACAAAAGAACCGAATGACTTCTATGTAAAACATCCAGCATATGAGCTTTGAACAATGGCACTCACTGCTTGAGGAAAGCAAACAAGTATCTCATGATGACCAGGGTGTTGCTGGGTAGCGACAGCAGGACTTTACGGATGTGGACAGCTCTGTCCTGGAGGTTCTCCATGGCTGACAAAACATAAAAAATAAGTTACTTCAACACAAAACTCCTCTTTTGTTTAATATGGAAAGCATGAGTTGAGTTTGTGTGGTGTGGGTGTAAGAAATAAGTGGACACTCACAGACACAGGACATGAGATCATGGAAGACTTCCTTTGGAAAGAGGGCGTGCTCCAGGCCTCTGAAATAGAGCTTTAAAACTCCAGCAATAGAGTCCATTTCGTGGTCGTTCTGATCCCCAGCCAGCGGATCTTCTCCTGAGACACAAAGAGAAGAATCAAAATATCATAAGAATAGATGAAGAACAATGAGTGGGTCCTTTAATAATACAAGCTGATTCAAAACAGAGAGGAGACCATAACAAAGGAAACGTTGCAGATGATGGTGCAGATTTATTCACCTCTCTCAAAGGCGTTCTTTATGTCATTGACTTCCACCTGGGAGCCAGACACCCTGAATATACCCTCGTGATGGAGACCTATACAGACACACACAACATTATGAACACAAAGAACAGACAGGACATGTTTTTTTCTCTAGTTTGTGCTGTGTGTTGAGGTTTAAGTAGATGCACGTACATATATATATTATTTGAATTAATCCATTATATTTATCAGTTAAAACTGTTTTTTATATCAGTCAAATAATGTCGTTATTGAATATTGACTCACTGAGTAATATACAGCTGTGGAAAATAATAAAAGAGACCATTTTAAAATGATTACTTTTTATAGGTATGTGTTAAGGTAAGATGATAATTTTAGATTCATTCAGTGAACTAATAACAATATTTCTACCAAATTTCAAATAAGCAATACAACAGTACAATCTGTGGATGTATTTAGGAAAACTTCAAATATATATTTTTTTGTGATAACCTGGATTTTTATCTCGGTGTCTTTTATCATGCTATCAGTCTTTCACATTGTTGTTGTCACTCCTGAGGTCTCATTTGTTAAAATTCAACAGACACTGGACTGGAATGGCCACAATACATCTAGAAATTCTGATTAAGTTAATATTTGGGATGGTCTCTTAATTTTTTCTGCGGCTTTATTTACACGCTAGCAATAAGCAACAAAAGGCTGTGCTACATTGTGTAACCCATTACGATGGTTAAACTGTGGTTATGTTAACCAATCAGAATCTATCATATAATAATTCAATAACAAAAACATTAAATTGACAGAATAAAAACTGTATGTATTTAAGACAAATATTAGGGAATATCCAGTGCCGAAACAAAACTCTGGAGAAAATACCACTTAATGATTTATAAATAGAAAAGAAGAAATGATCTGCAATGAGTGCAGCAAAACAGAACATCATGTTCATTTCTGCAGAAAAGACCCGTGAGTTGCACTGCAATAGTGCCTTTGGCAAAAAAAGCAAAAGTGAGAGAGAGAGCTCACCATGTCGACTGATGAAGCGTATACAGCTCTCCACCATGAGGGGAATGATTTGGCTGGGCTCCTAGGAGAGCAAAAAAGCAAAAAATGAGGGAGAAAATATGCAGGTCTGGTCAAATGGTTAGAGGGAAGGGTCCCTGGACATTTCACAGCACAGGAAATCTTTCTGAAGAAGGGTTTCTGTTCGGGATTCAAATAGTAATAATATTTGCAAAGGGAGGCATGCATCAGACAGAATTTAGCAGGGATGAAAAAACACAGTTTGAGCCACGGGGGAATGGGGCAATGGTTGCTAGGAGACAGCTTCTCTCCACAGCTTCCTTTTGTTTATTTGAGTGAACAGGAAATGGCTAAACCATGCGGAATCTGGGCCACGTCGAGCCCGAGCGTAACTGTGTGAGGACATGCTTACAGACACTGGTTAAGACGTGTGTCACTGTGAGACTAATACATACACCCTTGCTGTTCTTATGACGCTATTGAACAAAAGACGGAAAATGCAAATCTATTTTACGTGAATCAAAGTGCAAAGCATTGTGGGATTGTTCGTCTTAATGTGATTATCTTTATGATCTTTATGATTTTACAATCTTTATGTGGTAATTCATCCAAAGGGGACTGTAGTGTATATCAATTTCCGTCACTAGAGGGCGATATGGACATTAGGGTGGTCCTTGGAAGGGATGCGCTGGGTAATTTTTTGTTTCAACAGTGCTGGGTCACTGCCCCAAACCTCCTGTGGGGTTGTAAAACCCTGTTGGGTTTAGGTAATAGGACAGACATGCTAAATTTATTCCAACGGTTTAGTTAGCAAATTTATTCCACTGTGATGTGCAAAATGATTGCAGGGTGGCATTGCCAGGAAAGTGACTACACACTGTAAATATTACAAAGAAGAGAGAAGTTACAGATCTGTGATGAATAAAAAGGGAATTGATCGCCATTTCCAGAACCAACTATCTTAAGACGTGTTTAGAGATGTACATGCATTCATGTTTATGAGATAAGAGATCACACGCAAATATATACAGTACAAAAAAACACACAGCTGTCCTGGGGAGGGCCGGTAATTACCTGTTTCCGCAATGTAGAGTCCCTGCGACCGCTAGAGAGAGAGAGAGAGAGAGAGAGAGAGAGAGAGAGAGAGAGAGAGAGAGAGAGAGAGAGAGCTCTGTCATTACGATGGATCATTTTCCCTCAAACTGCTCTCATTTTCCTCCATATTCAATCCACAAATTGCCTGTCGCCATTACACAAGTAGAAATGACCCTCTAGTGATGTTTCCTGTTTTAATATACTTCTCTTATATACACACAAACACATACAGGCTGTCATTAAATCTGTTATTTCTATCTATTCTATAAACTCTTTGTTTTCACATTTCCATACTGCATTATAATTGAAGTGTAAGACCCTCTCAATAAATAAACCATCAGAAGTGAATAAAAGATGAATGTGTCTAGACGAGATTGACAAATGACTATAAAACATCTGCATGTGTGCTAAATGGTGGCTTTTTGTGTCTTGTTTGGATGTGTTGGTTACGTTTCCCACTTACCTGGCAAGGCAGTAGTCGGTCTTCTGACCTGAAGAGTCAGAGAAGAGAAAAAACATTAGAAAAGCTGTTAGATAGAAGCTGGATGTGTGAGGAAGCGACCGCAGCTGGATAGAAAAGCTGCCCGGCTTCCTCTGGGAGTAAAGCATTTGCTCTTCTTGTCTGTACTGTTAAAAACAACCTTCCTGTGGGATGTGACCTTACACCCACATGGCCCTGACAGGAGAGTTTTTAATGCGCAGTACAGTTTCACATCCATGTTATATATGTTTAATTTTAAACTATGTTTATGAAATTCACAATTTGAAACCATTTTGACACATTGGTTTGTGCAGATGTTGCCATTTTCCCATATGCTATGAGCTACATACACACACAAAAAAATGGAATTGCAATAACAAATATACTTTCTTTTCTTTTTTTCTTCAGCCAACATTTTTTTGATAAAATATGTTATCTTAAGGGTATCTAAAAAACTTTAATGTTTTTTCCTATAAATTCCCCTGAAACACAGCAACATTTATTGCTAAAATATGTTTTATTATTACAATAATTATATAAGATGCTTTGTGGTATTACTTATTTTGTCTCACTTTAAAACTTTTTATCCTGTTAATATAACAATATATCCTGTCAGATAAAAATAAAATATATATATCAGTAAACGCTCTGCGCTAATTCTCGTTGGGTCTTTATTTCCCTCACCTTCTTGCCATTGTATCAACAATTAATAAGTAACAAAGTTTAAATGCTTATACTCTATCATTTTGGAAATATGACCATTTAAAAAAAATATTACAGTTATCAAGCTCAAAATGCATAACAATACAGGCCCAGCATCTCCACACACACACACAGAACTCAGTGGCGTGCAGTGCGATACATCCCAAACATACAACAAACATCAGAAGGCTAATAATCAAACCTCTATTTCCCTCAGTCATCTTCTGTCGTGTGTCTGTGCTGTCTGTGGTGGGACATTCTGTCAGTGTGTTTCAATAACAACAGCTGGGCTCCGCACATACTGTACCCAAATCCATTTCACACTAAAATTCTGATTCATTAAGGCATTGCGACTCTGTTCAAATCTGTTTTCAGTGGCTTTAATGAGTAACAGAGCTACAATAAGTAACAGATCATATAGTACTTATATAGGGATCCTTGTATTTTAATGTTATTATATACAGCATAAAATGATATAGAATCTGGCCAAACGGGTTAATGCCCTCAGCAAGCAAGGGTACAGTGTTGAGATGTACTGTAAGAAAGAATGCACCAAGACCAGTACCAACCAGAATATGAAGTATGGACATACACTATTTAGAAAGGTCAGTTAGCAAACACTATTACCATCTCCTCAGAAACATTAAACACATCATCATCTCTAAATCATCTGTGTTATCAGTCGGATAAAGACCGTTTCATTGGACGCGTGTGCACCTGACCCCCAGGTAACATCCGGTTTGTGTTTGGCTAGTGTCTAATAATGTAAATATTTGAATTGTATTTAACTTATGTTCATTTGTTGGGTTATTTTACTGTATTAAATAAACGATTTGTTGCATTTTGTTGTATGTTCATTTTATTAAATAAACAATTTGTTGAATGGGTCCTGTAGTTCGGTCGCATTTAAACAAACCGTATGGTACATTGACAACTAGCGGTTGAGCTTGGTATGGGAGTCTAAATTCAAAATATCGGTTTACCCAAGTAAAAGTTTCTTTTATGGTTATCAGAAATAATCTACAGGCACTATTGTTTGGGAACGTGTACGTTAAATTGGGGTCATAAAAGTGAGCATGCGCAGCAACGTTTGTGTATGTTGTTAGGATGAAATCGTCTGTACTGACTGATTTTACCTTCCTGTTTACTGACAGTTAAAAATGATCTGTGTTTTCACTGGCAGCAAACACAGAGCAGAAAATCCTCAAGTGCTCATGCACACAGTCATGTTCGCTTATCCCACTATGTCTTAAATCAGTCTGTTTGACCTTTGACCTCCATCACCCAGGACTGCCAATATGAGTGAGTGAAATAGTTCACGATAAAGTTCAGAAGACAGCAGTACAAAGCAGCACTGTGACGTTGAAGCTTTATGCTCCGATGACCACAGACTGATGACATCAGTACCATCCTCAATCTAACACACACACACTTAACTCAGTCCCTTCTCTGCCTGACACTGAAACCCCCACACACACAAACTGTACACTTAAGTCTACAACACACAGTCTCTCTTATCACTAAAAGAAAACAATATTACATAATGATGAATTGATGAATTATTAGATCATTTGGTTCCTGGACTTCTACTGTTTTGATATAAAGCTAATAATATTTACTACAGACTTGTCTGATTTTACTTAAGTTGGTTTAGCATTTTTAGCAAAGAAATACATTTTGTTAATGTATCAACGTCAGTTCTGGGTACAATAAACTATAACTAAACCCACATTCAAGTCACTTCAGGGTACAATAACTCACTTTCTCCCAGAGTCTTCTGTATCAGATCATGTTTAGCCTGTAGCTTGGTGATGAGGTTCCTGCCCTCGAGAAACTCCTTCAGTTTCTAAAAGAGAAAACAAAGTCACAGGTTTAGCTCAACCGCTAGCCATCTCAAAAACTTCTGAACAAACACTGCAGACAAATTTCACTCAAACACAATCAATCTTTGCTTCTTTTCTCCACCGTGACAACAAAATCCTGCCTCCACCCTTTTCAATTTGCTGTGCTGTGTTGAGACTATACATCTTGTTGGCGTAAACATTAACTTCATATTCACCAACCCTGGATCTATGCGCTGTGATACCTTATGGCTATTTGGGGGCAGAAACCGTGACCTGATGGAAACCTGACAACAGACAGACAGTTAGAGGGTCAAGAGACGGATGGAGAAAAACCCAAACTGTGGAGGGAATGAGGGAGCTGAGCGGACAGATGCTTATGATTACATCCATCATATATCACAGTCACACCAGCAGAACGGTGAAGCAGACAAAGAAATAATGGACAAGGCATGAAGCCATGCACTGATGCTTTTGGCAGAAGAGACGGACAGAAATGGAAAGTATGTAAAGAGAAACAAATTGAGGGAAAATGTAGCAAGCTGATGAAGAGGTGCTAAAAATGTCTGCATAACATCAATTGACAGAAGCTTTCTTTAGTGAATATAAGTGCACTTATTGATCATTCTGTCCAATATTAGGTCGGAGTAAATGCAAATCCATCCTTGGCCACTAGCATGTTATACACATTTTCTATGTCCTAACATAACATATGTACAGTATTGTTCAAAATAATAGCAGTACAATGTGACTAACCAGAATAATCAAGGTTTTTAGTATATTTTTTATTGCTACGTGGCAAACAAGTTACCAGTAGGTTCAGTAGATTCTCAGAAAACAAACAAGACCCAGCATTCATGATATGCACGCTCTTAAGGCTGTGCAATTGGGCAATTAGTTGAAAGGGGTGTGTTAAAAAAAATAGCAGTGTCTACCTTTGACTGTACAAACTCAAAACTATTTTGTACAAACATTTTTTTTCTTCTGGGATTTAGCAATCCTGTGAATCACTTAACTAATATTTAGTTGTATGACCACAGTTTTTTAAAACTGCTTGACATCTGTGTTGCATGGAGTCAACCAACTTGTGGCACCTCTCAGCTGTTATTCCACTCCATAATTCTTTAACAACATTCCACAATTCTTTCACATTTCTTGGTTTTGCTTCAGAAACAGCATTTTTGATATCACCCCACAAGTTCTCAATTGGATTAAGGTCTGGAGATTGGGCTGGCCACTCCATAACATTAATTTTGTTGGTTTGGAACCAAGACTTTGCCCGTTTACTAGTGTGTTTTGGGTCATTGTCTTGTTGAAACAACCATTTCAAGGGCATGTCCTCTTCAGCATAGGGCAACATGACCTCTTCAAGTATTTTAACATATGCAAACTGATCCATGATCCCTGGTATGTGATAAATAGGCCCAACACCATAGTAGGAGAAACATGCCCATATCATGATGCTTGCACCTCCATGCTTCACTGTCTTCACTGTGTACTGTGGCTTGAATTCAGAGTTTGGGGGTCGTCTCACAAACTGCCTGTGGCCCTTGGACCCAAAAAGAACAATTTTACTCTCATCAGTCCACAAAATGTTCCTCCATTTCTCTTTAGGCCAGTTGATGTGTTCTTTGGCAAATTGTAACCTCTTCTGCACATGCCTTTTTTTTAACAGAGGGACTTTGCGGGGGATTCTTGAAAATAGATTAGCTTCACACAGACGTCTTCTAACTGTCACAGTACTTACAGGTAACTCCAGACTGTCTTTGATCATCCTGGAGGTGATCATTGGCTGAGCCTTTGCCATTCTGGTTATTCTTCTATCCATTTTGATGGTTGTCTTCCATTTTCTTCCACGTCTCTCTGGTTTTGCTCTCCATTTTAAGGCATTGGAGATCATTTTAGCTGAACAGCCTATCATTTTTTGCACCTCTTTATAGGTTTTCCCACCTCCAATCAACTTTTTAATCAAAGTACGCTGTTCTTCTGAACAATGTCTTGAACGACCAATTTCCTCAGCTTTCAAATGCATGTTCAACAAGTGTTGGCTTCATCCTTAAATAGGGGCCACCTGATTCACACCTGTTTCTTCACAAAATTGATGACCTCAGTGATTGAATGCCACACTGCTATTTTTTTGAACACACCCCTTTCAACTAATTCAACTAATTGCCCAATTGCACAGCCTTAAGAGCGTGCATATCATGAATGCTGGGTCTCATTTGTTTTCTGAGAATCTACTGAACCTACTGGTAACTTGTTTGCCACGTAGCAATAAAAAATATACTTAAAACCTTGATTATTCTGGTTAGTCACATTGTACTGCTATTATTTTGAACAATACTGTATGTAACACAAGATCCCAAAAGACCAAAACTGATAGTTTTGCTGAATTTGGCACTTTTGATTATCATTGTATTTTTTCCAATTATTGAAGTCAATAGGGGGCAAAATCTGTCTGGATATAAGCATTCTTCCAAATATTTTTCTTTGTAAAAAATGATAGAATTTTCATTATTGTGTGAAGTATCCCTTTAAACAAGCACTATTTAACTAAGAAGAATACTTCTCGGTACCATTATCACCTACACTTGAAAAGAGCAAGAACCGACTTTCTGTTTTTCGAATACTAAGGTTTCAGACTATTCATTATGGATTTCATACTGATTTCCATACTACTATATAGTATGAAAGCAGGTGATTTCAGATGCAGCCCACATTTATTTTTCATTTTCACTGCAATTATTAGTGGTTACCAGAAGATAACTATACTTTTCTATAAGTGCTGTAAGTGTTATATTCAGCCAGAAAAGAGAATGGGGTCAAAAGAGCACATTTAAAGTCCCTAAACTTGACACTTTGCCTTTCCACGCACCACTAACTAAATAGGCCTTCTGTCGTAAGGAGGAGTGCACCTGCAATGTTATTTTCCAGAACTACAACGTGTAATTGTGTTTCAGCCGTCAACAAACAAGCACAGATCAATGAATAGCAGTCAATCACTGCAGTCCTGCAATTTCCTCTAATTCCCGTCTTCTGTACGAAAGCCTTTTATAAGAGGCCTTTGAGTGAGGACAAAGACATTAAGCTGTATCTCAAACATTCAATCTCTTATCTCTCCCATTGCGCTCTATATTCCTATTTTCCACCCTCCATCCATCCACCACCTTCTTCACTCTTTCACCCCTCATTTACCGTGAAGTAGAACTGTTCGGTCTCCTGCTGGTTGGCCCGTCTCTTGGCGATGCTGGGTTTGCTCATGAAAGATTCCGACACGGTGGACTTGACCGACTCCATGGAGTTGCTGTGGTGGAAGCAGTCGGTCACATCAAAGTCCTCAATGGTCACCATGTCCTGGATGGTTTGGAGAGTGGCCTCCATTGTCTTCTTCACCTGGAGAGAGGCATGGAGGGATGGCATGATTATTAAAGAACATAATCATTGGCAATGTTGCAGATTTATTCATGCAGAACGTTTGTTTATGAAAGACAGATGTTTCTAGGAAAATGTGCAACGCTCCGCAATATTTATAGGAATCTGTTCGCTCTGTCCTTGATTTGATTTGTAACGGCGCTCATGGAATGTAGAAGGTCATTTGATATATGCATGTGTGTAATATCAATGTTGAAACAGAAAACATGCTTGAAAGAAATGTTTACACAAATGTATACAGTATTAAATGACTAGCCTATATGTACAGTATGAACAGGCATGTACAGTATGTAAATACACATCTGTTTGTTATTGTGACGGTATGTAAACAAATATGTTCGCTTGCGTTTGTTTATATCACCTCTTCATTCTCTATCGTGAGTGTGGACAATCTGGACTGAAGCTGCTGGCATCTCTGGATCAGCTCTACCTGCACGGGCTGCTGGGCACACATGTGTCCCTCCTGAGTGCAAAGAGATAGGAGAGACCATGAGACACAGGAGAACTGAAGCTGAACCATCTCCAGCAGCGATCACACGAATGTTGACCCCACGTGCTCTGGCTACACTTACAAACGGAGGAAAAAATCTGACCTAAACTAGCCTCTATCTGCCCCCTCTGTCTCTCATATTTGCTCTCTTTCACTTTCCCACTTTTGCCCTGACAGCTGAAGAACATCTGGCCCGCTGTGGTCCACCCTTTCCCTGAGGGATGAGTACACAACAGGGCACATGTGCACTGGGGATAACCAGCTGCTCGACTCATCACACAAACACACACACATCCGAGCCTGTGATGCAAGGACTCTGGTTTAAAAAATGTAAAAACAAACACGCACCATACGTTTTGTATCTCAGATGACAATTTATATTGAAGACATAAAAATAAAATTATTATTAACACTGATAGTAGCTTCTTTCAAAATATAGATTGTCTTTCGCTTCAAATGCAGATTTTATAAAATCGTTTTTTTATAGATGTGTACAGCCCTTTCTTTCTGTCTTTATTAAATTACAAAATCTGTTTTAAAAATGTAAGTTCAATCAGGCTACATTTTCCACACGGATATTTTCTTAAGATTCACCGAAAAATGAAACTTCCGTCTTCATTTAAATTTTACTCATCATCAATTTTTTCCAAATCTGTATAAATGTCTTTGTTCTGATGAGCACAGAGAAAGAATTTTGCAAGAATGCTTGTAACATTTCTTGGCCACCATTGACAAGCATTGCTTTGGAAATTTCTTTGTTCTGTTGAACGCAAAATAAGATATTTTGAAGAATGTAGGAGAGAAAACAGTTCTCGGGCACTGTTCACTACCATTGTAATTTTTCCTGTTATGTTAGTCAATGGTGGCCAAGAAGTGTTTAGTTAAAGCATCCTTCCAAATATCTTTCTCTGTGATCATCAGAACGAAAAAATGTAAACAGATTTGCAATAACTCAAGGATGAGAAAATGATGACAGTGTTGTGTTTCTCTCGCTTGCTTCAAACGCTGCTGATGTCACAGTGCATTTAAGGTAACCGACATACACTCACCTAAAGGATTATTAGGAACACCATACTAATACTGTGTTCGACCCCCTTTCGCCTTCAGAACTGCCTTAATTCTACGTGGCATTGATTCAACAAGGTGCTGAAAGCATTCTTTAGAAATGTTGGCCCATATTGATAGGATAGCATCTTGTAGTTGATGGAGATGTGTGGGATGCACGAAGCTCCCGTTCCACCACATCCCAAAGATGCTCTATTGGGTTGAGATCTGGTGACTGTGGGGGCCATTTTAGTAAAGTGAACTCATTGTCATGTTCAAGAAACCAATTTGAAATGATTTGAGCTTTGTGACATGGTGCATTATCCTGCTGGAAGTAGCCATCAGAGGATGGGTACATGGTGGTCATAAAGGGATGGACATGGTCAGAAACAATGCTCAGGTAGGCCGTGGCATTTAAACGATGCCCAATTGGCACGAAGGGGGCTAAAGTGTGCCAAGAAAACATCCCCCACACCATTACACCACCACATTAATGAGAAATTGAACAGGTGTTCCTAATAATCCTTTAGGTGAGTGTATGTCAACATAATATCAAATAGTGAGGCAACCGAGGTCTCAGAGCCAAAATGTCTATCACTGATAGTGACAAGTCTCGTTCCACTTGAGGTGCCTGGGCGTCTTGTGCTATAACACAACACATACTGTACATCTTACAGCAGGAGACGTCTTCTGAAAGATAATACTAAGCATTGTGTAACCGTACTGACTGCTATTCACTGAAGCGGATTTATTGATGCTATCAAAATACAAAAGCATTGGAACTTTTTGGCACCAGTAAAGCAGCATCCGCTTTCTTAAGTATGTTTGTGCAACTGCTGTTTGTACATGAAAATCATTGCCTATATTTCAGTAGTATTATTTTTCATAATTTTGCAAACTGACCATATCTCCCATGTGAGACTGGAAATCGAAGCGCATTGGAGGGCAGAAGACGTTGTTGTAGGTCTCCATGAGCTTCTGTTTGTCAGCGTTGGCCTCCAGGTTCTCTGCGGCATTTTCAATGGTCTCGAGACCGCAATGCTTGGAAGTCTCCACATTAAACTCGGCTGAGAGGTAGGTACGCAGTGCACGGCTTAAGCTGGCATGGTATCCCAGGTCACAGCACTGAGAGAAGGAAAGAAAATGAGAATCGGATCAGTTTTTGGGTTTGATGAGTCAGGAAATCAAAGAGGTACAAAAGGAAGCATTCAAACATTTTCTGACACCCTTCATTTTACTTATTTTTTTGTAAAATTCTAACTGAGACCAGTGTGTGGTTTTTAACTAAAGAGCCGTCCAATCCAAACACACAGAACATCCCTAAATCTACAGTGGGAGGAAACCGACTCACCCGTTTTGCTATTAACACACACACGGTTTTGACAGATTCACTTCCGTGCTCTGATTGCGTAAAATGAAAGACAAAGTAAACCTATCATTAATTTTCACAGCCGTGGAGGCTTTTTTGGGCCCCAGCGTGCTGCAAATGAGGGTAATATAACCACTTTGTGGGTGCCTTGTTAGAAAGATTCTGATACTAATCGGATGAGACAAGCGGGCCCTTTGGCGGAGCTCACCCAGGGGGCTGCTGCAGGTCTACCTGCAGGGTCAGAGTTAAAGAAACAAGACTGATGAGGCAGCAAATGCTCCGCTGTCACATGGTATTATGTAAGAAAGCTCAAATTAACTCTGCAAACGTATCCAGTACACATTTGGTCCACCCCCTTGTCTAATAAACGTTACTCAGTGTGAGTCAAGCGTAACTACATTGCCAAAACAAATAATAACATAATGACAATCAGAAAATGTTGGCAGTTTCAGAGCAAATAGTTTCGAGCTGAAATTTAATTCGAGCAAAAATGAGATATCAAGAGGTTTTTAACTACTTTAAAGGGATAAGTCACCCAAATATGAAAATTCTGTCATCATTTACTCACCCTCTTGTCATTTCAAGCCTGTATGACTTCCTTTCTTCCGCATAACACAAAATAAGATGGTTTGACGAATGATGGTAACTGAACAACAAACGGTACCCGTTGACTTGCATTAGTTTTGTGTCCATACAATAGAAGTCAATGGGTACCGCCTTTTTTAGGTTACCAACAGTAGAAAGTCATACAGGTTTGAAATGAAATGAAATTCAGCACCAGACCTTTTTAAAGCTATACTGATCTGAGACAAGTTGAACTTACATCTATGAGGTCTGACAAATCGTGGATGTAGTATTTGAAGACGCAGCTGTTGGTGGCCTCCAGAGCCAGAAGGTACTCATTCCTGGCCTTGATGGCTTTCAGCTTGTTCTCGGTATACTTCGCTTGACGCTGTGAACAAAAATAGATCAGAATGAAAAAGAAACAAAGTCAAACTTAGAACTTAGCATGGAGGATTGGCACCTTGTTCAGCGTCTACAAGCCCATGCTACTACAAACAAACACTACAAGCTTCTCACAGAGTGACCACAAGCTTCCCCCACATAGAGGAGCTGCTGTTGACCTTGTGGAAACAGAGATGGCCCGCTGGAACAACCCAGTGACGTCCACATCTGTCATTCTGTCAACTGGTGGTACTAGACAGAGATGGTAACCAGAGGATCTCCGGAAGAACAAAGAAAGGAATTGACAACAGTATCTGGCCCAGACATGCTAATCCGTGACCTCTGACCTCATGTCATCTAGTTACATCATCTACTGACATTCTCAACACAGAGTGTACTGTTCTGATGGACACATGCTGTTAGATTCATTTTTTAAATCGCTGCTGAGCGTTCAAAATTTTTCTACGGCCGTATCGAATTGGGCGCTGCTGGAATTTGCTGACTGGTATGTCAGGAATACGACGGTCAAATCATTATATTAACCAGGCAGTTAAACAGCGACTTGTATTTTATCCTTTACATTCTTGCCTGGTAAGGCTTTAATGTATAGTCATCCTCGTATCACCCTGAAGTGTTTTTATTCAATTTTTGTGCAGTTATTTGGACTTTGCAAGTCAATATACCAAACAAATAAACAGACAAGCTGTAATGAATTGTTTAAATAAGAATGGAATATTATTCACATTTATGCTAATTAAACCTATACAATTGTTCAACAGGATGTGTGTTTCCTAAGGATCAAACCCATGATCTCTGTGTTCTTGTGTGATGCTCTACCCAGTGAGCTACAGCACAAGTATTCTACAAAAGTAGTCTAATAAGCAGGCATCTGTGTACTGTATAGTGCTTTTAATCGAAATGTGTTACAGTTTAGCCTCTATGGGAGATATCAACAGGTCATTAATGTTGTTCAGGGTCAGTTTAGACCCTGCACACCTTTTGGAAGTGACAACATGCTCCGTAGCACTCAGCACCTTACTGCTCTCTGCTATAGGCCCTTTTCACAAAGACGTAACTAAAATTTCGTCTTTTCGCAAAGCATTGTATCATAACATCCCTCTCGAACAAACAAGAATAAGAACTTCCGCTTTATCATCTCGCTGGAATTAAACAACTGTGAAAAAAAACTGACAGAACACGTATTCAAGTACTTATCCTAGCACCTTCGCTAACAGATAAAGAAAACAAAACACTAACCTTTATAATCTAACAGGTACTGTTCAACGAAGAATTTGTCGTAAGCAAAGCTAAGCTAAGATAAATTTGTCTGCAAGATGTTGTACATCATCATCTAGCCCTATATGTGGCAGCTGTGCAAGGGATTTGTTAAAGTACATTCTGAGGCGCTAGCGGAAGTAACGTAAACTGCTTCACCGCAGATTGGAAGATGCGTAACTTCATGTGAAAAGGGCCTGTTCTCTCTCTGTCAACTTCTGTTCAATCACCTTCCCTATTTCACACAAATCTCTCTCCATCTGCTCATTCTTCTTCTGCCCACGTTCACCTTTCCTGCACATTTTCCGTTAAATGTTCAAGCAACTCTCTGATCTCTATTCCATTAACTCCTTCCTTAATGACACTTTTGTTTCTTGAGGTTTACAAGGTATTGTGGTATGTATATGTATTTCTTTCCGTTTTTTCTCATAGGAATGAATGGGGTAACTATGGTAACTGGATTTGATTCTTCCACAAGTTGACAAAATATTCTCTTATTTCTCTTTATAGACCACTTCGGAAGTTGGTCCAACGCTGGTTCAGAAGAACGTCCTGTTTCAGTTTTTAACATTTACATTTACATTTAGGCATTTGGCAGACGCTTATATCCAAAGCGACTTACAGTGCTTTATCCTATACATTTTACATAGGTATTTGCAATCCCCTGGGATCGAACCAACAACCTTGCGTTGTTAGCGCAATGCTCTTGCCATTGAGCTACAGGAAAGCACAAACGTTTGAACAAAATACAACCAACAGGGCATTTATCACCGGATCAAAATGTTAAACAAATATCTTAAGGATTTTGTCCGATACAAAAAAATATAAAGTTAAATCAATATAAACTGACACCAATGTGCTACTTGACAAGTCTTCACATTTCGTGAAGTGGCCTATACTTTGAACTCTATGATCCTTCATTCTCACCTTCTCTTTCATCTTCTCGATCTTCTTGACAGAGCTGCGGCGCACGTGTTTCTCCTCGATCTTGAGGTTGGTGAGGGAGTCAGGCGAGCGCGGTGTCTGTCTGTCCTCGTGTCTGACGCTGCGGCTCATTTGCTTCTCTTCCTGTTTCTCTGCCTCCTTAAGCTTGCTCTCAGCGTTGATGCTGTCCATGTTATACATGTGATAGGTCTTCATCACCTGTGGAAGAAAGAGGGTAAATTGGATGGAGGCGCTGTGTAATGTTCAAAGAACTGTGTTTCAAGAACTGTCATATAGCTGTTACTAAGACATTTTGAGTATCATAAATATATACAGCTGTTGGAGTCTTAAAATGATAGTTCACCCTAAAATAAATATTCTGGTATCTTTTATTCACCCTCTTGTTTTTTCAAACCTGTATGACTTTCTTTATTCGGCAGAACAAAATAGAAGATATTTTGAAGAATGTTGGTAACCGAGCTATGGCGTTGCCCATTCATTTATATTGTACAGACACATAACCAATGCAAGTCAATGGGTACCACCGTTGTACGGTTACCAACATTCTTCAAAATGTGTTGTTATCTTTTGTATCTTTTTTCCTTTTGGGGTGAACTATCCCTTTAAAAAAAAAAACTAATCCAAGTTTAATAAACCTGATACAAATTCCATTCACTTATGTATGTATCTTGGCATCATGATGTCAGTATACCTAAACAAATGGCATCATTATATCAATCATCATTCATACAAATACATGTTACTGGTGATCAGTCCAAAAGATCAGATGAAAAACACAAAATGTATTCACAGACTGAACAAAGCCAAACTAATCTATATTTTCTTGTATGAGACCAATTGGACTTTGCGTCGGCCGAGAACTATGATGGCGGTCAAAGCAATTGAATTTCATTCATTAAGAGAGAGTAATTCGATTTTAGTGCACAAGTATTTTTCAGCAGGCCTCAAACTGTTGTGGCATTTTAGTCGGTTTGTTTAAATTGCCCAAGAATCTTTGCAGGTGGTCATACCCATGAAAGCTGCCGACGGGGGAAAAAAGCAGACAAGAACAGGGCTGAATCAGGAAAACACTTGAACCTGTGACCTCTCTGCCTCAACAGCACAGAGTTATTCACAACGCATTTGACTCCTAAGCGCTCAAAGAAATTGCTTCGCAACAAAATCATTTGCACAGATCGTTTATACTCCCAGTCAGGCATGCAGGGCAAAACTGATTTTCCTTTTTAGCTCGATGTGTTTGGGGAGGGAGAGGGGGAGATGTATGACTGCTACATTTCCATCATGAGGGCTACGGTTCCTGTGGGGCCGATTACTGAGCAGAATGAGATGATCTAGAGTCTAGACCTAGCAAACCTTTGACTATAACAGAGGCGGAATAAACTGAGCAGATAAATCTTGTATTGAGTGGACCACAGAACACATTATTTAAAGGGATAGTTCACCACAAAATGAAAATTCTTTCATCATTTAGTCACCCTCGTGTCATTCCAAACCTTCTTTCTGGAACAGAACACAAAAGAAGATATTTTGAAGAATGGTGGTAATCAACCAAAATAAGTCGGCATTACATTTCTTGGCTTTTATGAGACTGTAAGCCTTCATGAATTGTTTTATAAGATGAGTTAGCACTCTGCAATATCAACATTAATGGAAAACATTTACAGTGGGAATCTGGAAAGCTTTGCTTCCTTCGTGCTCTCATAAAGTGCAAAGATGTGTCATGTTTTTTACATTATGTTGAGGAACAATGCTGAAGATCACTGTCTCAGAATTGCTGACTAAATAATCACCCTCAGCTTTTCCATTCATTCCTCCCGCTCTTCATAAAAAAGCACAGATGTCACTAAAACTGGTGCCATGTTTATTTTCACAATCCTTAACTCTTTCATTTAAGGATTTGCTTGCTTTTATGGGGTATTGAAATAGGCTACAGTCATCTCCCAGGAGACCATATGTGGGGGGGAGTCCTGAAAACCCCACCCTGAAAACCCCAAACTATTTTGCTCTCCCCCACAAGAGTGAGGAATACAGAAACATGTGCAGAATTACAAAAAGTAATTTCTAATTTCAATAAGCTGAAATAATAAGAATTGTGATGCACGTGGCACATCATATCTCATTAACAGTACAGCCAGATAATATTATATTATGAGTAGTGTTCAGCCCTGATTTTTCCATGAAACGATGCTAATTCTAGTACTGCTTGGAACACAGGTCACTGCGGTGGTGTGGGAAATTACAAAAAACTCTATAAAACAGTAATCATACCGTCATTGAGGGATAAAAGAGAGGTTAACTGCTATTTAAGGTCTATTTCCCGAATATAAACTGTGAATGGGTTCACCAGGAGAGAACTTACATAACTAGAAAGTATTAGAGTGACCACTATCCTATAAAATAACAATTTAGCCTCAACAGTCAAAACATTCTTGATTATATGCAAAATCAATAAATAAGTAAAAATGGCAGTCAGAATTTGTGGTTAATCCATTGAATTAACGTTCAACTCCTTTTCATTTTAACAATTTTAATTACTAAAATATACAATATTTCACTGCCCCATAATGCAAGCAACCCTGCTACAAAGATTTTGTCATTATTCAAGACAAAATATGATCCCTTGACCTTACATAGTAGGAATAAAAAATGCTACGGTCAAGTCAATGTGACCATTTTTGGGAACTATTTTTTGAAGAAAGTAACATTACTGAAAACTATGACAGTTTGATATCCATCGTTTAGACACCCTTTTTAGTAATAGAAGGAAAATCTTGTTACCATTCTTGTGTCCTCATTTCTAAAAATAGGATGGAGTACATTGTGAAAAAATCTGTAAAACTAGGGTACAGGCTGGGAACAGTGTACAGTATAAATATATATACATTTTCCATTCTGATTTTTTAAAGCTATTACAGCTGTATTATTTTGTAATGCATTGTGTTTTATATGTTTAACAAACATTTTCGTAAAAATGAGTGCTTAATGTCCTGTGCCAGAAAATGACCAGTACATTTTCCTTCTTTTGTTCATTTTTTTAACAGTTTAGGTCTGATAAAAACTACAGTGCGCAATGAGAGGGACCGGGGATGCTCTTGTGATGTCATTCAATAACATGACAGGAGCATCATTTTGCTAAAGTAATAAACTGTTGATGTCCTTCTGAAACCTCATATGTCTAAATTTACTGTTTTTCATGAAATGGAATAAACACTGTACTTTTTACATACTTTGTTGTCAAAGTTGACGAGCACTTTTGAATACTTTTTATTGGTCAGATATTTGCAAAACCCAGTAAAAACATAAAGGGTGACTAACAATAATGCTTCATAGCAAAAAATTAAAATCACAAAATATGGAGATATAAGGTTAAAGAATGACAGAAGCGATATGTGCTCCAGAGTCTCAGGTAGTGTACCTCATTCATTGTTGGCTGACGCCTATAATTACAATAAATCACAACATGGACGGAATGCGCACATGCCTGTCTTTCCATCTTGTAAAACATTATCTTGTTGTGATATAAACACATCCATCTCATAGCACATACATATTAAGAGGGTTCTTCAAGACCCCTTTCAAACTAGAAATCCGAGGCCAGACAACAAAGACTAACCTAAACACACACAGCACAGGCAGTGACAAAATAAATTTGACCTAGAAGGAAAATATAAACTATAGCCAACCCCATGCCTTAAAAATACTGATTGGACATCAACCACAAGAGAATAAAATAACCACTGGACCTAAGCAGAAGTTCAGCCCCGCAATTCCTCAGAACTACGGCAGGGTGATTTAAAGGAACCAGACAGAAAGAGAGATAGAGAGAGAGAGAAAGAGAGAGAGAGAGCGAGAGAGAGAGAGAACATTATGTACCGAAACTCTCCCTTTGAAGTCTTTGGAAGTAGCACAACAATATACTGAAAAGTTGCAAAACTGCAGATGCTGCAGAAAGATGATTGCCTGAAAATTAACTCCCACTAGTGCTAAAAAATAAAGATGTGCAGTATAAGAATAGGGTGTGTTTGTGTTTATTGGTATCTTACTGTGTACAGCTCATTGAGGACCTTCATCATATCCTCTTGCAGCTGGAGGCCCACCTCTTTACTCTGTAGACAGAGAAAAACATTTGTAAATGACACATCATATAGTAGAGACAGAGAGAGGCAGTAGATATTGTAACTGCGTAGATCTTGATCAACAGTAGTGTCCTGTACTCCATCACTTTGCAGGCACTTCCAGCCAACTATCCTTCATAAGGGCAGAGGTGGATCTATCTCGGGTTGTGAGCCCTGAGGCTGTCACTTTCACAGACTGATGGGATGTCTACCTGCCCTCTCAGTAATGGAGGTCAGCACCAGCAAACCTCCCACACATCTAATTCAATCGATAGTCTACTGTTGCCCAACATATAGGATTGTACTGCATAGGGGTTATTTTATCAATTCATTTTACTCTGACATATTGGTAGTATTGGGAACGTTACTCATAAATAAATATATATTTAAAAGTTATGATTGTTTGACTGTTATGTGCAATACATTACACATGAACTTGCAGATATGTGCATACTTATAGTTATTTGGGTCAGAGTGAAATTATGTCAAACAGCTCAATGTAATGTCAATGTAATTGTTGTTAATAATATGTATATATCATATTGTAAATAATATACTTTAATTAAACACTTGACAGTTTCTGACAATACAACATAGTATTCTGTTCTGCGCTATTTAAATAAAACTTTATAAATTAAAAATATATATATTGTAACTTTACAATTCAGAAACTGTACGTCCTGAATAACTGATTTTTGTTCACTTGATATAATAAGTTACAGATTTAAGCTTTTTGCAATCAGAGGATGCAGCTAATATGTGGCACACCAAGGATCTCAAGAAAGATGACACATTCGATTTGAACAGATGAATTTACACAATTCAATATTAAAGCTGGAAAAGACTATTAAAACAGTGAATGAAAAACCGCATTTAAACAAATACTTCAATACATAAAAAACGTACAATGCTAAGGAGGGAGTAAAAGGAATCATCTGCATGTGAAACACAATCTGACATAAAAACTAACAATGTACAATGTGTCATGTACCTTGTTACTGTAAAGGCTATTATGCTTTGAAAACTGATCTACTTTAACTCAACTACATGTTTTTACATTACTCCCCCATCACTGTTGTACCCTGGCATCTAAGGTTTATATTTCTGTCTGAGCCACAGGCCTGTTATTTGAGAAAACTGAAGTGGGTAGACTTTGTAAAAGCATTGAATTTCCTTCCAATATCAATTTTCAATTCATTTTATAACTTCTGCAGCCAAACTGAAGTTGGAAAGCATTACTCATACATTTGATGAGACTTCCTCTCAGAACCTTCAGAATGGAGAAGCGTGGTAAAGGTTTTGTGAAATGGTTGTGTGCAGTTCTGGTGGATTCTGTGTCATGTACGAGGAAGTTCAGGAACGATGGCACAGCATGACATGAAACTATAGAACTCGCGAGTTCATGTCCAAACCCTGACAGCGAACAACCCTCCAACTTCAAAATTCAATCACTGTGGGCTGATAACTCGACATGCAGCCAAATGAAACCCTAGCATTCACAGAAAGCTTTCATACAGCCACTTCTTCCCTTTCCCCACATTGACATTTTTGTGGGGTTATGTGTGAGTGAAGGTTTTTTTGGACAAATGTCAATTAGCTCCTGAATTCCTGAGGATAAAAAGTGAAGGAAATCATGGTAGAGACAGGAAACGTGTGACTGAAATGTCAAACAGACGGGCATGGATGTGTGTGCCAGGACAGATTCAAAACTGGCACAAAGTACAGTCCCAAATGACTGGAGCTCAATTTTAACCCATTCAAAGACTTATTTAATAATGTAATAATATGAAAATTTCATAATATTTAAAATGATTTCATCCTTCTGTTTTCTAAAATGTATTACATGAACATAAACCAAAAGAACCAATAAAGAAATTAATAAAGAATATTTATTGATGAATGAAAATCTTGATGCGGAAAATATATACACATCACTCTTAAAAATTATGAAAAGAAGAGAAGTTTGGTGAGTAAATTTATGCTGTTTGGATTGTTGGATCTAATTCACTTCTTTTCATTTTCCCTCCTCTCCATCACTCACAAACACATATAACACTTCCCTTCGAACAGCATAACACCACTGCGGTGAAATTAATCTTCAGTAGTGTGGGGAGAGCAGGCAGCTATGCATCTCCTCCATCTGTTCTCAGACACACTCCAAAGACAACAGACACACACTCACACACACAATGAGCCTGAGAAATGGGTGTAAACTATTGATTTTCCACGAAGAGCTCTATTAATTTAACAGACAACTACTGTGATGGACAGACATGGATTTACAAATCCTAATGAGGAGTCGTACTTGTTAAATGACAAAATCACAAGCTCGTCTGTGATCTTGGCAGTAACGGTTTTGCACAAATCTGTGCTAGAACGGCACAAAGCTTGGATCATCACTTTGGGGTGCTGGTGTGTTGTTGTGAAGGGGAATTGGTTTACTGGCGCATCAGTCACGTGTCAGTGGATTGATCGTATCAATGGGATTTTGTTGCTCTGAGCAACATTTTACCCTGCAATACCTTAAAAGGAGCAATGTGGAGATTTTAGGTCGCGAATTACAACCCCTCCCCTTCGAACCACAACGGTGGCTCTCACAAGACAAGGATATTGTCGCGTTTTTGCTTCGTTGCCGAAAGGGGATAACGTATTTACGAAATGCGCTCTGTAGAGCAGTTTGTCCGTTTAGGGCTACTGTAGAAACAACATGGCGAATTCCATGTAAGGGGACCCGCAGTGTTTGTAGACAGAAACAGCTAATTCTGAGATAATAAAAACATGACGCTTCATTATGTAAGGTCTTTATACACCTCTGAAGACATAGTTATTTATATTATATTGCATTTCTGTAAGTAGATCCTCCTAAATATTACACATAGCACCTTTTAACAATAAAACAGGGATTTTATAGAAACTTTGTATTAAAATACTAAAACACTGCGACAGTGTATACAAAACTTCCTGCTATACTTGTATTTCTCTGAGCGTTTTCTTGTGTCAGTGTTGTTATGGTTGAATAAAAATTGTCTGGACATGGCTCCCTTAACTCTATTTACATTTAGAGTGCAGAATTTCTGCAGCGTGTCGTAGAGCTTTTAAGACAGGTGGGAGCGTGGGCTCGGGGACATGGGGTTAACCCAATCGGACAGACATTAATGAGTGCCAGGAAGCCTCCAGAGGGCGGTCAGCTGCGTTATTAAGCAAGGCCAGTTATTTCTACAATGTGGAGGGCCGAGCGAGCTACCCCACAATAGAGAGAGATGGAGGAGAATGTTAAATGAGAGGCTCAACTCTCGCTCAGGAGAACTGAGAAACTGTCAGCAAGACAGCAAGAGAGATAAAGGTGCTGATTGGGATCAAAGTACATGTTACTCAGCAGCCATGTTTGCAAAAATCACAATTAAATATCATAGTTCCAATAACTAGATATTGACGGGACTGTAACATTGGTTTGCTAAGCTTAAATTGCACAAAAATCTCATTTTTTGAAGTCGCTTCAGCTAATGTGCATGCCAACAGGTTGTCAAGCGCCTAAACAGATCCGGCCAGTCTTTCGATTGATGATTGGATCTTTTTACTGGATGGCAGGACTTTCTTCGCTAAAGTGGCCATATTGAGCGTTGCATTCCCCCCTGTTCATTGTAATGGAAGTGGCGCATCTTGTTAATATCTATTATCTTTGTTGGGGCCTCTCCGCTAATTACACTGTACATGGAACAGAAATGTATAAATGATTCAAAACAAGCCCTTTTCCTCCCGATATGAGAGGAAAATGTAGTTTAGATTTTAGCATTCTGCAATTTGGGGATTTCGGTGAGGTATGTCAATTTTAATTGTTAAAAAAGTACATTAAAGTCCCTGTGAACAGGAAGTTGCGATAGTTTTTACTTCCGTATTCTGGCGCATTTCCAAGTGAAAAGGAATAACAAAGGAGAAAATGAGTGGGCGTGGCTTGTATTTTTCACTGCGCAACAGCCGTTGCATTTTGAAATGAAACTGGCAACACACTGACAGTTGAAGGGGAGGAGTTAACGGATGCTCTGCTCAAGCAGTCTAATTTACGTCATTTGAGATGGATTGTCATTTCAGGGCGGAAGTGCATTTTCAGATATTAACTGGGTCATATGGCGGAAATACGTGTTTTTCTGTGTCTTTGGTGTGTTATAAGTTGCATATGCATGTATTAGACATGTAAAATTGCAAAACAGAACAAAAGAGGCATTCTATCTAAAAGCGAATGCAACCCAGACCTGTCTGAAACCCCTCGTGTAACCACACCCCCTTGCATGTACGTCACTTTGTGGTATGATTTGACTAGGTCGGCCCAAATGTATGCGCAAGCAAGGTGCGTGGTCTTGTAAATCTCATTGTACCATCGCCAGCGCAGCCTGATGTTCCGAATATGGTAAGAGGTGTAACATTTCTGTGCAGTATTCGACCAATCACTACGCACTAGTGACCTGGCCAATCACCTCACACCTCGTTTTTCATAGCGATGAGCTTTGTAAAATTTCAGCATGTTTCAGAGAAGCGGTGCAAAGAGGAGATACAAACATGTACGGTATGTGGAAAATACAGCGTTATTTAAACTTAAATCGTGTATACACATTGTATTACATCTAAAGCAAACAATAATATTAGTTTAAGCCGAATCAAATGACCCCTTTAATTTAAGATTATGAGGGTAAATGAATTTATAAAGAAAAGGACCCACATAGATAAACCATTTACTATAAACGCTGCAATATTTCATGACAAGTTTAAGTAAAGCTTCATTAAGGCCCAGATTAAAACCAGTGATCTTCAAACTGAATCTGTAAAATAACCCAAACAGTTTTTTTACTATATGGATTGGAAAGCACCACTCCCAAAATGAAAAGAGTTCTAGGTCAATAAGATATCTAACTAGTCTAGACAAGCCCAAGGGAATGTGACACCAAAAGCTGGAATCCTTCTCATATCTTAATTCCACCCACTGACAGTGACTGACAGTATACAATGTTTAAGCAAGCTTAACCATCATTTTATTAACTTCCATAAATTATGATCGTCTTAATGTCACAAAATGTCTCAATCTAGTTAAGTAACTGCAGATATTCAGAAGCATTCAATAAGATTCTCCAAATCTGGTCTGTATGTTCCAACAAATTAACCAGCACATTGGATGTAGATCAAAACAATATGTAATGTGCACATCTGCAAGCAAAATGAATTAAGTTGTAACAGACTGACATTTCTCTGGTGTTATTCGTTAATTTTTTTTGGTAAAAAGTGAAAAAGGCAAAATGGGTGAAAGTCCTCATGAATGAGAAAAGATATGATGTAAGATGTCTCAATAAAACTGAAAAGATTCAAACAGAGAAACCCACCTTCTTGAAGAGGCGTCCCGAGTCCTCGCTGATCTGGGCAAAGCGGGGTATGATGTTATTGAGGTAGAGATCGCTCAGAGTGGCGTGGTCTCGACTCTCTCTCTTCACCTGAGCCAACAGAAGGTTCCAGCAGTTGACCGGAGACAAGATATTCTGCTCTTTCCTGTAGAGAACAGAGAAGAAAAAGCACATGTGTTATTAAAGAGAAAAGCAGGATCAGATGAAACAGACTGTCTACACACACAACAAATCCTGAATGCACATCTGGTCATCGTGCACAAGTGTAGAATGTGAAATATTATATAATGCAATAGACTGAGTACATTTCCTCTGACACCGAATTATGTGATGGATAATAAAATCTAATATGCAGTCATGATTTTATTTGATTCAATTATGTTACAACATTTTTACAAATACATGCTCATCGTCCTCCAGCACTCTCTTTTAACGTTTTGGCATTGCAAAATTAATGACTTTAATAGTAGTTTTAAAAAAAGCAGTTAAAAAAAGCCTATATAAAGTCTCAAAATTAGGGGTGCACAATAAATTATTGGCAATATTGGTATTGGACGATAAATGGTAATTTTGAATGTTTTCGGTATCAGCCCATAATACAATTTAGGCCAATATATTATTGCCAAATCGTTTGCTCTGGTTCAACCACTTAAATATACAGTTAAAATACAGTACAGTACTGTTTTTCTGTCATGATCTTTCACTTACTGCTATTAGCAAAACAATGTTATATATATATATATATAAGATATTTATGAATGTGTAAATTATAGGAACCAAAGCATATTGTTTGAAGCCGACTGCTGTCTGAATGCTTTCTGTCTTGAGACCTGGGTTGCTCTGGAACAACATCTTTAATTTGTTTATTAAATAAACATTATACCAGAGAAGTTTAAAAGTCAAAGAATCTTTAATTAGTTTAAAGTAGGCTCGGTAGATGATTTTCAGGGCAGAAAGGATTTTCAGTTTTCGAGAAAGTTTAACTATTATATACAATATTAATATTCAGATACTGTATATCGGCCAGAAAATCGATTATGGGCTTCCAAGAATTATCGGTTATCATTATCAGCCAAAATTTGCATATCGCTGCATCCCTGCTCAAAATATACACATGGTTAAGAAGCAACATAGTTTATTGTTATGTGACAAGGACATCGTGTTAGCACAAAAATCACAAAACTGTGTTCGATTTTAAAGGTTAAGAACATAATAAAACCGAAAAAAAGATCGGCCTTTGTTTTGCAATCATGCTGGATGCATCTTAGATAATTGACTCTCTCTACACTTCTCTGCCAAAACCCTTCAAACAGATAAACAGATGCAGACACAGAAGAAAATGAGGCGTGACATGCACATTATCAGCACAAACATATCACCCCTCCTGACTGTTGCTCCGATCGGAAATTTGCCCTTGATGATGTTAAAGACCTTATAATAGTCGAGGTTTGGTTAAGGGTATACATGTGTATAAATCTGCCCTGATAAACCCTTTGCCCTCTGTGTGGAGGTGCCTTAGACTATGCAACAACCCATGACATACCAAAGAGGAATGCTGCTAAGTCCTGAGTTACACAGGGCATATGCTGGAGGGATGGACGGAGCGGTTTGTGCATGCCAGAGAAGACAGCTGATGCTGAGAGTCTCGTGTAGAAGCTGCGGTGGTGGGGCTCATGCTCTCCTGTCAAAATGCTTTTGAATGGGTGGGGCACAACGTGATGTTTCTTCAGACCAGACCAGTCTGTAATGTCTGTAGAGATTCTCTTTATCCTCAAGGCAGACACCATTTGAATTCCGTTTTTTTTATAATAGACTTTTGATTAACAGTGTGCCTAAATATTTCTCACTGTTGTACACTGTACTTTTCAGGCTCAACGGTGGGGCTCCCGAATCCCAGCTGAGCATCTGTGAGAAGCACTATTTATCACGCCCACCCAAACAACCACCACCATTATCCATCAACATTATGCTAACATGTAGATTTGTGCTAAACAGTGCTAAACAACTCATGACCTACAGGGGCAAATATATCAAAGTAAAATCCATTTCCCTTTTCATTTCATAAACACTGTCATTTATCAAAGCACATACACAGTAAAACTCATTTTTATTTTATTTCATCAGATTCAATAGTGGTTCTCATCCTCAATCTAAACAGAAACCGATTTTGCTTGACCAGTGGGGAAACAACAATTTCAATTCTATAAAAATACTGTTATTGGTGATGCAAGATTAACAAATGCCTAAAATAAATGGAAACCAATTTGGATGTGGATCAGTCATTGTTTTCAAGATGTATTTACTATAAATCAAGACAAACAATACTGAAATAAACAACTAGCAGGAATACCTTTTTGTGTACATTTTTTGTGTAAATTACAAAAAAAATAAGTAAATCCTACTACCTTTTCTGCAGTGTATATAAATAAGTATTACATATAATTATGCATTTCCTAAAAATGATTAATTTTGTTCACTGTATCATTAGGACTGTATCAGTTAAACATTTAGGCATTATATCATCCATGTCTGTACTGTATAAACTGGGCTTGGACAATGGCACACAAGGGATTCACATGTACAGATGTAACACTTGTTTAACACTGTCTTCTGTATTGAAGAGCGCACTGGATTAATCATATTGTTCTGAAGGGTCTCTCTGCTGCTCTGTACAGGACATTCTTCTAGATCTGTCGGCCGACAAACTTCCAGACAGATTCCCCTCCCTACAAGTTCAAAGCGAGAGAAAATCAGCCAGCGTTCAGAGCTCAGCGGGAGGTACATCACAACCTGTTCCTCTTCTCAACATCCGTCAGATCAATGAAAAGGACACGACACATCTCTCTTCATTTTTGCCCAAGCAAATCTTTTGATGATGGGATTGAAATAAACACACAGCCCAATCAAGTCTTCTATCCTTTGATGTTCTTCTTTGATAGGACAATCCCATTGTATTGCGATGAATGGTGATTTGCTTTATTCAAGATGGCCGACAGAGTTTTTGGACATGGAAAGCATTTCAGATCATTCGTGTAAGAGGTCTTGAAGGGATAGTTGACCCAAAATTCTTTCATCAATTCTTTCTCACCCTCTTGTCATGTCAAACCAGTTTCTTCCGCAGAATACAGAAGAAGATATTTGAAAGAATGTTGGTAACCAAACAACGGTGGTACCCGTTGACTTGCATAGGTTTTTGTCTGTACAATAGAAGTGAATGGGACCACCAATGTTTGGATACCAACTTTCTTCAAAACCATTTATTTTGTGTTCTGCGGAAAAAAGAAATTCATACAGGTTTGACATGACAAGAGGGTGAGTAAATGATGA
Organism: Triplophysa dalaica; assembly: GCF_015846415.1. NCBI lineage: Eukaryota > Metazoa > Chordata > Actinopteri > Cypriniformes > Nemacheilidae > Triplophysa > Triplophysa dalaica. The sequence goes on along the minus strand of NC_079562.1, from coordinate 9,554,683 downwards.
TACAATATTCATTTTTTGGTGAACTAAATGTACAGCCACAAACACCAATGATATTGGATGAATTTTGTTACACTAGAAAACCAAGAACTTTGAGATGGCATAATAAATCTGTCAGAATGGGATGAGAAGTGTTGGATTACGGATAGATAATAAAGTTAAAAACTCCCATGAGACAGATAACCTGATGGCCACCATCCAACCAAACTATTTCAGTATAGTTAAAACATGTTTGGGAGTTCAGGATCATCTCCTCCCACCAACTTCCCTTCGAAGACCCCCACAGTAACACATTTCCCCTATTTAAACAAGGGCAGTAAGACATATAGCATAAATAATTGCATTTGGACGATACAGCTGAAGTAAAATTAGGAATGAGAACCTTGGCAAGACAAGCACAAAACATGTTGGTATGAAAAAAAACAAGGCGGTATGAAACTGGTCTGTGCATGTAGCAAAAACATGAGGTAAAATTAAGGTATTGCACAACAAGGGTTCATGAAAGGTGAGTCGCTAATGGTTAGCCATAACGTTCTGTGAGATTTAAGGCCTTGGAAGTCGGTACAGTCATGAGACCTTTTAGCACATTTCTTTGGCTCACAAAAATGTTTTGACACCTCATGATTGATACACACACATTTTAGGATAAACAATGAAAGTGAGAGATTAAGAACAAACAAGGTGTCCATTCTGTATTCGCAACACAGAACCAAACTATCAACCGCATGAACGTAAACAACCCTGAGAAACATCCTCAAACATCTCCCAAACATACTAATTTACTTTTTCATATGCAAAGAAGCACAACACATGCTTAAATGCATAAGACAGAGTCCTTGGAGAGACACGTATCCTCTTGAGAAACCGAAAAAAAAGAGACAAAGAGATGTTGATGAGATTAGCATGCCCCTTGGCTGATGGAAAGGCTTTCAAATGGGCATTCAATCCGGGGAGCTCCGGGTCATTTGTAGAAGGCCGTGAAAAAGTTGAGATCACATGAGCTGAGGAGTTGACCAATTAACAGCAAGGTCATTGCAAACAGAGCCGTTCTTTCACTGAAGGAATGCTCCGGAGAGCCAAAAAGTGACGGATTCCTTGGTGAAACCATCAGAGATGTGACATGATAGCATGCAAAAACTTGTGAGAGGTGAAGAATACAAAGGAATTCTTGATATTTTATGTGCTGAAAATTTAACGTATGATACAAACACACAACGCAAAGTGTGAGGTTTAGGAAAAAAGAAAAATCACCAAAGTGTGATAAATGCCAGTGAATGTCGGACTCATTCTCTCTCTTGTATTTTTAAAGTACATGAGAAGAGGTGTTAAGGGGGATTTTTCACTCTTGTGTGACAAGTGTTTTACAAGGCCCTGGTTTCTGTCCAGACACGACTTTGGAAAAACATCATTCAACCACCTCAAAATGGAGAGGAAATGAAACTTGTCCTGCTTGCTTTCCCTTACCATCACACACACAAGTACAGACATACAAACCGGATCAGACAGACGCACTTCCTCTAGACAAACTCATCACAAATGGAACGGCTCTTTTGTAATACTGGATATAGCACAATAGGCAAACTTACGGCACACAGACTGTTAATAAAGTTCATTGGAAAAGGATTGAAAGTGCATTTAAGAAAACATTGGGAAAAGACATCAAAAGACAGCACTCTGGAATGACAAAGACCTTTGTTGTCTGTAACCCCTTCCGTTCCAACACAAAGGGGAAGAGAAACGTAGTGAACTTGAAGTCTAATCTTGGATCATCAGAAGAGAGCAGTAAGCATGTGACACACAATTTCTCTTCCGTGAAACTAGTGTTACCATTGATATTTATATCTGTTATAAGTCCAGACCTTGCGGTCACTTCTGTTGCATCTTTGTATGATCTGTTTGTGGGAAATCAGGCACGCTAGAAATTATGTCAGTACCATGCTACGTTGTCGTTCCAAGCCACGTGTTCTGAAGCATAGCAGGGACGCTTGTCATCGGGTATCCGGCTGGCTTGCTGAGCAAATGACGCACTGTCATGCCACACATTTATGAATTAAATTCTTTTGACCCTTGACTGGTAGATCATAAGCCTGCTGAGTGATTCCTGAAAGAACATAATCAGTTTGTGGTGGTCTCCAAAGGATCATTCCCTAGATGCCCCTCAACCGTAAAGGACTGTGGAACATGGCGTACCCAAAAGCCACGTTACGCTGGAGAAGCGGGCCGGAAAATACCTCACATACCAACACGGCATTATCATTCCAGATGCTGCTTTCGCCTGTTAAACATGCAGATGTTGAAAGGGGATTCCTGGGGATTATGGAGATTCAAATATGGAACAGTACATACACAACGTGAAAACAAGCAAAGCAATACAAAGTGAAGTTTAGGGCTGTCAAAAAATGTATCACGATTAATCATATCCAGAATAAAAGTTTATGTTTACATAATATATATCTGTGTACTGGGCATTTTCAGTTTGTATTTATAAATGCATACAGATACAAGTATACATTTATAGCAAACATTTACATGTATTTGCTTTTCTTTATTTTCTTTATTTTCTTAATATATGCATGCATGTGTGTGTTTATGAATACAAAAATAAAATATTCACAGTACACGGACATGTATTACGTAAACACAAACTTTGCAAATGTTTTACCAATAAAAAGTATTAAAAAGAGTTAAATGATAAAAAAACATTTTCTGAAAAGTAGCAGTCTTGGTATCCACCCGACAACAACAGAATAAAGGTAAAATAGTAAAAAAGTGCTAAAATTCAAATAGACATACTATACAAAAGCAAACCAACACACTACAATCTTGAAAAACAACAGGCCCAAGATAAAATCTGAGAAAAAAAGGGCAAGAATTGTGGCTACACATGACTTTCCTCGATGGCTCCTTCACCGAGCATTGTAATCGGACACTGAAAACAGGGATGTTGATGAATTTTTCTTTAGTTTTTCTTCAGTAAAGTATGAGATTTCATTGAAAGATTCTTGTTGGATTAATATAATGTTTGTATTGTTATATCGCGCAGGGCTCTGCTATATCATACGGAGCTCAGGGAAACACGGCTCCTCTCTCAGGCGATAAGGAGCACTGGAGTCTCATGTGCACTGTTGTCTCAGAGAGCACAGAGCTGTCACACTAACCTCATGTCCCTTTCATAAATTTGGTATGTTAATTATTGATCACGTCTGCCAGCTGATATGTTGACTTTCCCAGACATGAAGCAGACCTTTAGACCATGTCAATGAGCGCTGTGGAGCCAAGTTCATTTACAAAAACAAGGAAAAACGGTTTGAAAATCGAGAGAAGCACCTGAAGGGAAATGGTGTAAAGCTGACAAATGAAAGCAGCATGAAATATTGAAAGGAAAAGTTTAAGCTCTGGATACTCCCGCTGTCAATATATGCCCGGGGCAAAACTGTCACAGCGAAACTTGTGCCAACAGACAAAATACACAGGAAAACAAGCCTACGGTTAAAATCCTGTCTGACATATTTACATAGCGACACAGAAGGCTCAAAAAGTTATTATAACAAAACGGTCCATTAGGAGTTAAGGAGGAACTTTAATAAATGTTATTGTAGTTTTTGAAAAACTGTTTGCAGTAAATACACAAAGTAAAATATGCTTCTGTCGGACATCATCCTGAAGTCCTGAATTCTTAAACCGCTTCTTAATTATGGCTGTATTTAATGTCATGGTTTCAGTATACATGTGCTATTGCAGGCAATCCTGAAATTAAATCCTGAGAAATAAAGCCCCACATATAAAAACAATACACTGGAAAGGGGGTTTGACACAACTCAAAGGAAGGTCTTGTTTGGACTAAACATCTAAAATTATTACAAGCTAATCGTTTTAATTCAATATAAACAGGCAGCTAGGGCTTTAAACACTACAAAATTGCATTGTAGTTCATAATGGAAGCCATTTAAGCAATTTCTCTTGTCTTTTAAAGAAACACCAGCTGTTTCACCATAATACAAGATAATGACTTTTAACTGCTACAATATCAGGATCAAATGTGGGTCACTGGAGCAGAACCACATGATCAGAATCCCCACAGCTATCTCATCAAAGTTATGAGACAAAGCTGCTTATGTAACAGCAGGGTCTTCTGAAAAGACTCACTGTATTCTCATGAGCTGAGAACTGGCTCATCGCAAACAATGAGAAACAAGGAGACCTTGTTTACACCTGAATGCTAAACTGTATATGGGTCAATGACAAATAAGATTTTCAAGAAGAAAAAAAAATATTTTAAGCAAAACAGTTTGAAAATGTATTTTTATGTCCAAAAAAATGTATTGTGTTGATTTATATTGGTTTTACAGCATTTTAGGGAGCATTAATTCATTATTAAACAAGATTTCTGATTTTACCACCCAGAAAATGTCAGGTGGTGTGACCATATATTCATTTAAAATAATATACATTTAATGTATTTAGCACTGAGTATTTTTCCCCTCATATATAAGAAATTTAACATAAAATCATGCCAAAATATTTTATTAAGAATTTTATTGAGAAAATTAACATTTATTTCTCAGTTTTGTTCTCTGTTTGTATGTTCGGACGGTCGCACCACCTGACATTTTTGGTCTTTCAAACACCAAAACTCAAAAAATCTATTGAATTTCAATAAAATGAAAAGGGTTTCTTATAAAGGACATATTGTAGATCCATTTGATATATGTCAAATTCTTTTTAGGAAAATAATGAATTTGGACACAAAAATACATGTCACGTCATTGACCCATATACATTTTACAAAAAGCTATAATATTTGTACACTTGTATACGGTAGTATGCAATTATCAATGTTTTTGAGTCGTTAAGGGTATTAAGGGATGAACAAGCCTATTCTGTAAAAAAAATAGTTAATTTTGAAAACTTCACATTGGATATCTCATGACCTTGGTGAGTTTAAATCAGCGTTCTTAATCTCCACTGAAAAACAGCTTGTGTAATCGTGCATGAGTGGGAAAAAGCCTGGATAAACATATTGATCTGTTAAGAGTATATTACACATATACATATTACTAAACTGCACTGTTCAATTTGATTTCATTTCTATATATAAGTATAATTAAATATATTTAAATATATTCAAATTTCAGATTTTAATTATTTATATGATTTTATCATTTAATGAAGAGTTTCTTAACAAAACCATTTTTTTGTGTGCTTGTTTCCTGTGTTTTTTGAGTCGTTATAACTTAGTCAAAACAACCCAAGTGATGCTTGATATAAATTGGAATCCATAATGAAAACATTTAATCATTTTTTGGTGAAATCTTGAAGTACCGAATTTTGCTCACAAAATACTTTACGGCATTAGCAAAAACCAGCCATTTATAAATCATCTCTTACTTGTATTGAGGGTCTTTCGTGTAGCGTGTCTTAGCCAAGAACCTCTCAGCCAACTTCTCGAGGTTGCGCGAGTAGTCCATCTCGATTTCGGCCTTCTTGCGGAAGAAGTCCTGCAGGTCCTGCAAGAGCTGCACCCGGAGCTCACATTGCTGGTCCAAACACTTGAGCTGCTCCACCAGCTGAGCTCGAATCTCTGCCAAACAGAGCACAAGAAATGAAAGCGGGTTATTATAGTACTTCACAATGCAGTATGCATAAATGTGTTTTAAATCAACTTTTCACGTTTGTAATAAAAATACAATACAATTTGTGATAAAACCGGCCACCACTAACATACAAGTTCAAACATTTGCATGATTTATTTATGTCACACTACAGCACTTTACAGGATTAAGATCAAGGCCAAAAAACATATGAATTAAGAATTTCATTGTACTAAAGCAGAGATGACAATAATATTCTTGAAAGAGAGACTCCAGACATAAAGTACATAGCTCAGCTGATCATGTGTTACTGGGTGGAGAACAGGTCCATCAAATACACACATGTTTAGAGACAGTTTATCCAAGCTTATCACTTCCTCATTTCCGTTTTCTACAGCATCTCTTCCTCTTTCTCCCCATCCAGCGAGCACTCAAGCATGGCTCCAAATTAATTAACTCCTTTCATTACAATCCGCCTAGTGAAATATTGAATTATGATGTTCACTTGAGCTCCCTGTTTCTAGAGTTACATTAATTTGTTGTGCATACAAAGTCTTTGTATAATAATCCATGATATGAAACGACACATTTTTCTCATTTGTCAGGGCTCTAGACTGCAATCAAATGGTCGCATTTTACGACTATTTTAACTGCAACTGTGACACGTTTTTATCAATGGTCGCACCGGTGCAACTGACAAACTGACCAATATAAAATATATGTACATATTGCGTTTTATAAATGAAGCGGAAGGACCGACAGAGTGAAGCGGTCAATCTTTCAATTCAATATGTTTTGCAACATGCAGAATACAAGAATATACCCGGCTAAGATACAAAATAGCAAATATAACAAAATGTGTTGCGTGTATGCAGGGATGCTAATAAGTGGTGCGCAGGTGCGCATGTGTGACCAAAAATAAAAAAAACACTGTAAATAAGTTTAGACCACTCATTTGCGTTCTGACATGGTTGAAACCTTTTGATGCACAATCTCTGTTTTAGACCGACTAAAAGTAATAGTCGGTCTAAAAGGATAATATTTCCGTATGAACTGAATGCTGTTAAAACTTCTGATATCTCGTTTGTTCCCGGTGTTAAACGGGACCTGGGTGTAAATTATGAAAAACAGAGTATTGGTAGCTCCGCCTTTGTTAAATATTTGTATTATCCCACTTTATTATTATGTTTATTGTTCATTTAAAAGTAACTACTTTTTTACTTTTATTTTTAATAGGTGAATATAATCTGTCACACTTTGTTCAATGTGAGCACCAAACCGAATCTCCAGGTGCTCTCTAGAGAACCAGATGTCAAAACTTACGTCCACCCCTGTTTATATGCACGTGAAATGGGGGAAACATGTAATAAACCTTAAACACTATACTATTGTATAAAACTCTCTAACAATACTGCAAAGCATACAAAATGTAAACGTTATACATCACGTTAAATCCTTTATTTGTGAGCATATTGATAAAAGCCAAACGTTCATCAATGAAGCTTTCATGAAGAATAATCACTAAAAGTTTTTAGGTCACAGAGGTTGTTTAATATATGCGCGCAACCAGGAAGTCAGAGCACAAAATAGTAAACTGAGTTCTCTTTCACGCCTTCTTACTTAGAAATGGCCATACAAACACGAAAGTACGTAAATATTGCCATTTTAACAAGAATCATTGTAAAGGTAGTACGTGAACAAACAGTTGGGAAACAAAAAGCATGTGTTAAAGTATAGTGTGCGAGCTCTTAAAGGGCCAGCAGCTATAAAGATCTCTGTTTGTAATGTTCATGAAACCACAAAGGACGGTCCAAAGCACTCATTGTGTTTCGTATGAGTTGCTCACAACAAATAAAGGAAGAAAGTAGCTTTAAGAAAGACGTGCTTTAAATATAGTAAAGTGATTAAAGAGAGTCTGCATATACAATAAAATAATTTAATTTTAAACAATGATTTGTATTCATTTCTAATTTATTAATGTATTAAACAAATTTGAATTAAGTTTTAGTGATTCTTTTTTCTTAACTCACCCTTTGACTGAATTAAGGCTGGTGTCACCTAATGAATAAACTTTGTAGCTCCAATGCCACCTCTCTCAAATGTTTGTCTAGAGCCCTGTTTGTTTGCATGATTTAACATGATCGCTTAACTTTTCAAAGCAATTCAGAGATATTGCACAGTTTCCACCTGCATGATCACATTTCAATTGACGTCAACTCGCAAAATCACTGTCAAACCACAAAGTCAAAAAAAATAAGAAAGCCACTAAACCACCGGAGCCACATATAAAATCCACAATACCTTTGCATTTTCTGCTGTATAGAAACCGGATGACTTTTGCTTCCATGTGCTCTAACCGTCCCAGCCAGCAGTAGAGAAGAGAGGTTCAGGATCTGACAGTCTCGGGGCTATGATACCCAACTGCCCTGGCTGTATTGTGCTTTTACGCTGAGAGCACACTTTCAGTCTGACATCATAGAGAAGTGGGATTTCCATGGCCTCAGTGTCTCTACAAGCTCCTAACACAACAAACTCACAAACTTCCCTCCAGACTGCTGGTGTGCATGTGAAACCGGGTGTAATGCAATGCACGGGACAATGGGCATTTTTCATATGACATCATCACAAATTACTTTTACAGTTGAGCTGTATTCCATTTCGTTAAAAAATAACCAGTCGGCCACTCATTCATGCATACTTTGTCGAACATGTGTCAATACCACTGACACTGTAATTTTATTCTCTCCTTATAATTTATGATGATTGGAAATTAGTCAGCGGTGCACTGTAATGCCTCAGATCCCAAAGGGAAGCCTGTAATTTTAGCAAAAGGCAAAGTGCATCTAAACACGCAAACACAGTATGAGACAGCATGGTTGTCAACCCGCTGGGGTTTCATAATGCCATTATGACCTTATATTGAGTTAAACGTAGAGACTAAAAAAATCAACTGCTTGTGAGGGTTGTGCATCTGGAGATCGTTGAAAAACAGGAACTGAGAATGTCTTTTAAAACTTCCAAATGCATTGAAATTGAAAGAAACTGCAACTCAACATCATGTGAGGGATGAATAAATCAATACAAATCAATACAAACTTTGACTTAATAAACTTTTGCAATATAAGGGATTCATCTCTAAGTTTTGCCGAATTTTAAATCACGGTACCCCAGTGTGGTCAGGCCCACTCTTTTATGTGGATATCTCAAGTTGAAACTTAAATCAGATGCACTGCATTTGTCGGGGGCTCATAAAATGTTTCCCAAGTCTGGGAAATACTGAGCTATTCTGAGTCTTCTCATAGTGATATACACAGCTACACAAACATTGAAAGGCAATATAAGCTCTCTTCAGTTCATTTCCACAGGAGCTCAAATCGGTGTCTGATCCCATTATGATTCACTCTATGAGTTATACATCAATAAAGAGCTTTAGAAATACAGTATGTCCTCTGTAACATTTAGGCCGGGTTTGAGTCCAGTCTGGGACGCCAGCAGATTACCCCCCCCCCCTCTCATTCAACTTCCCTGTCCTTTTTGACTGTTCTATAAATACAGGTTAAAAATAAAAATAAAATTCCTGTGCCAACCACAACCAGATGTGCTTTTATTACAAAAACCTTTCAAATTTCTGTGTTAACATGAACATTATGTTACAGATCCTAATATCTTACAAATGAACACAAATCTCAACTTTCAAACCTGCAAGACTTTCTTTTTCCGCAGAACACAAAAGAAGATATTTTAAAGAATGCTGGTAACCGAACAATGGCGGTACCCATTCACTTTTATTGGCTTTGTGCCCCTACAATGGAAGTCAGTGGAGTCCAGTGTTGTTTGGATATCAACTTTCTTTAAAATATCTTCTTTTGTGTTCTACAGAAGAAAAACGTTTGAAATGACAAGAGGGTGAAGACAGAATTCAAATTTTGGGGGGCAAACTATCAAGCTCCTGAAATAAAAATCATAATGAAATACTAAATGGTCTTAGGGTTGTGCAAAGAAAGTAAAGAAATACAGTAGCCACAGTATTCACAAAGAACTGGTAAAACAATCAAAAGAAGACTAGATTATAAAAGCAGCCTTTTGAAGACTGTGAATGACACACAGAGCATTTTGCGAGATGTAAAGATTAAAGAAGACTGGTCCAGAAGCACTTCCTATTTCAGCTGCTATTTTACACTACACCCAACAGAACATTCACAGCTGATAAACGTTTCAACATTTTCAAGACTTAATAATACATGTTAATGTAAAAATGCTCATAAATAGAAAATGTGAGTAATATGTCATGATATGACATAAGATTTGAGGTGCAGAGGCCCAGACATTATGAGACCACAATGAGATCCTGACGAGTTATCAAAAGGAAAATTTCATTATTCTTGCTAACCAAAAATCCTCTTACATTAGAAGGTTGCCTGTTGCTTGGTGGCACTTTACACAAGTGAAAAAAACAGTTTCCCTTTAGCAGTTCCTAACAACATCCAAAAAAAGCCACTCTTCCTTAGAAGTGATTTGATTACGAGAACACTTGGTTTTTCTACTGAATTATGAACAAGTTAAATTGACCTTGATTCAAACAGCCTGTGCCTGATTGAGAAGCATTAGTCAAGCATGTCCTAAACATTAAGACGACATTAAAGCTTAACCCATGTCAGGGTAATCAGACTGCAGTCTCATTTGCTGAACATGCATTATATAACGACATAATTGCATAGCTGTATGGTGCTCTTTCAGACACAGATGTTGCATTTTCATGCGGCCAGCGTGCCACAAAGAAGTGAGTGGGGTTTCATTATAGACCAGAACAAAACACAGCATTGAGTAATACCTGCTGGTCTATGAACAACAATCATCACAGCATCCTGCTGAGATTTCTGCTCAGTCTGGATATTAGACAGGCATGTATTATTGATTCTAGTGCCTCTTAGTTAGAGGCGGAAGGGGGGTGAGTGTGAGAGAGAATGACAGATGAGCTGGCGTAAGACAAAAGAGGAACAAGGAACCAAAGATCATCATATGGAGATGAATGCTGTAGGTTGAATATTGTACACACACAAAATCTTAAAGGGACAGTTCACCCAGAAGTGAAAACACTGTCATCATTTACTCACCCTCTTGTCATTTTGAAAACTGTACTTTTTTTTACTTCCGCAGAACACAAAAAAAGGTATTTTGAAGAATGTTGCTAGCCAAACAGCGCTGGCATCCATTCCCTTGTATTGTATGGACACAAAACCAAAGCAAGTGAATGGGTGCCAGTTATCAACATTCTTCAAAATATCTTCTTTTGTGTTCAGAGGAAGAAAGTCTTACAGGTTTGAAAATGACAAGAGGTAGTATGTGATGACAGAATTTTAATTTTGGGTTGAACTATCCCTTTAAGTGATTAATAGAAATCCCTAAAAATGTTGGGCTGTATGGTTCGCATCTCAAACTAAACCCCCTTCGCTTTCATTATAGATTAAAAGTTGACTTCAGACACTTCTCAATTTGAGTTCTAGGCATTAAGAAAGCCATTCGAAGTTGCTTCAACCTGAGGGTGAATAAATAATGTCAACATTATCATTTTCAGGTGAACCATTCTATTTAAATGCATGTTTATAAAAACTATGGTTTAAAGTCCAGTGACAGTGCACATGAACAGTTCACTGGACTGTAATCTGATGGTACAGCCTCTTCCAGGCCAAATCTGCCCTCCTCCCCTTCTTATACCAGCTGCTCATTTCCCTGAGAGCGTCTCGGCCAGCTACCCGAAAAACCACACCCCAAATCTGTCATATCTCATTACAAGCTCTGGCCAAGGGCACCAAACTCCAGGCTGGTTGCCAGAGCTTAGAAATCACCAGGAGGTAGACAGCAAGACTGCTGTCCTTAAAAAAACGGTCTTAATGTTCTCCATTCTTGACCGCTGTGGTGCCATGGCGAATAAGAGGGTGAGATTAGTGCCACAAAGACATCTCAAAGGGGTTTGTGGACAACATTTACTGGAAGGACAAGAAGGATTAAATTCATGTGCATTCAAAAACAATGCAAAAACATCACAGCTAGCCTGTTGTCACATTAGTCATCCTCACAAGGTTAAGTGGTATTCACTGTGGTGGTCATATTTAAAGGGGTCATAATATACTTCAGTTCGTGGTATGATTTGACTAAGACCTCCCAAATGTATACGCAAGTAAGGTGGGCGTACCTGTCAGTACAATTGCTTTGAACCTGATGTTCCATATATGATGAGGCGTTACATTTCCGTCACACGCTTGCAGTATTCGACCAATCACTACGCACTGGTGAACTGGCCAATAATAGCACGCGTTTCAGAGAGGCGAGGCAAACAGGAGATACAAACATGCACGTATGTAGAAAATACAGCGTTTTCAAACCTTAAATCTTGTATACACTCACCTAAAGGATTATTAGGAACGCCTGTTCAACTTCTCATTAATGCAATAATGGTGGTGGTGTAATGGTGTGGGGGATGTTTTCTTGGCACACTTTATGCCCCTTAGTGCCAATTGGGCATCGTTTAAATACCACGGCCTACCTGAGCATTTTTTCTGACCATGTCCCTCCCTTTATGACCACCATGTACCCATCCTCTGATGGCTACTTCCAGCAGGATAATGCACCATGTCACAAAGCTCGAATCATTTCAAATTGGTTTCTTGAACATGACAATGAGTTCACTTTGCTAAAATGGCCCCCACAGTCACCAGATCTCAACCCAATAGAGCATCTTTGGGATGTGGTGGAACGGGAGCTTTGGCATCCCACTAATCTCCAGCAACTGCAAGATGCTATCCTATCAATATGGGCCAACATTTCTAAAGAATGCTTTCAGCACCTTGTTGAATCAATGTCACGTAGAATTAAGGATGTTCTGAAGGTGAAAGGAGGTCAAACACAGTATTAGTATGGTGTTCCTAATCCTTTAGAAAAAAAATCCTATAGGTGAGTGTAGATTGAATTACATCTAAAACAAACAATAATATTCGTTTTAGCCATGTCATATGACCCCTTTAATAAATTATGAATTAAAACCCTAAATTGACTATAGTCTATATTTTGGCAGATATCATCCCTGGAGATCCTATCAAAGAAGATAATAAACATCTTACGCATCCATTCTGTTAGTAAAGTTCTGGCAGTATCGGCCCTGTTTCAGCATAAAAGTGTGTCAGCAATATCAATGGGTTTTTGGGAAGAAACGCTTATTTTTTCATATAGAAAATCTCACTAAAAATGCTGATGAAAGATATTTTTACTTAAAGTGATAGTTCACCCAAAAATGAAAATTCTGTCATAATTTACACACCCTCTTGTCATTATAAATCTGCATAAATGTCTTTCTTCTGCAAAACACAAAATAATTGGGTCTATTGCAATTTCATTGGATGTATAAGTCAAAGGTGAGGTTTATAACATTCACTACGCATAAAGCTTTACGCTTTACGCATGGACAAACTTTCTGTAAAGCAAGCCTGGTATTGTTCATATTCTGATTGAGGCCATTGTGGACAACTCTACTGTATTTTTGTCTCACAGCTGGGTGTGAGAAGACAGCAAGGAAGATTTATACATTTGTGCATTTGATAAAAACCGCATTGTGCAGCTTTGAATCTGGCTATTGTCTTCTAAACTCGTATGAGATACAATAAAAAAGGTCTGAAAGGGAGCAGTTGTTTCCAGGAGGCTGGATGGATGGCGTAGACGGTTTGCGTCACACCAAAGGCAGATTGAAGGAAAATCCTTCATTCAGCAGAGCAAACAGGAAGCAGAAGGGACCCAACAGGAAGTCATGTTGTGCAGCCTGTTATAGAAAGACGGAAGGAGGAGGAGTTAAGGAGCCAACTTTACAATGCGCAAGAGGATCTGAACTAAAACTCCAGGGAGAATGGGAAGAACAGCTGGCTGGAGTGAGATCTCGCACCTGAGCTGTAGTGTGAGCCCAACTGGGGGCCCAAACTACAGTGAGAATGAAAGAATGTCTAGGTTTTCTTCCCGTCATATGTTCTGGGTCCCCAAATTGGTCTGTCCATCATTTAATAATATATTTCAGCAGGATGGATTATATTAGTTCCAGACATGCCAAACCTAATCCTCAAATGAAAGATGCATTCTTCATCGAGGGGATGGGGGAACAGGAAATTTAGGGGGGGGGATACGGTTTCAGGAGAGGTGGAAGGAGAAAAATAAGGAGGACAAAATGGTCTTAGCAACATTTTGAATCAAGCACCAACATACTTACCTCACTGCACTTTTCCACCTTAAAATACATCTATCGAAATGTTCGTGCCTTATATTAATTCTCATAACCTAGAATCTCCAAACCTAGAAAAAATAATTTGATTTCCAGGTATTCTGTGATCATGGGAACCCTGCAGGAATTGGAAAAATCCAGGGAAGAAGGAAAGTTACTTAAATCTTATAAACTTGTGATAAATGATACGGTTGGAGCATTATGGCATCATTACACGTCAACTGTCATTAGCCTGATGAGGAAGAGACATATTTAAGATTTTTTGCTCCATGAGAATCATTTTAAGGATGTGTAACCATGAATCTAACGGAAAGCGTGTGTTAAGTTGATGAGGAGAGATGGAGGAAAGACAAAGAGGAAAACCATGCCCATGAATGAAACCACGCTGACATGCCAACATCTACACCAATGAACATCAGAACGAATAGATGAAAAGAGACACATTCCCATTAGAGAGCAGCTGTCAGGACAAAATAAACATCTCGGAGGAACAAAAGAAGAGGAAGCGTCTGTGTGTGCACGCATGTGTGACCTAAGGCTAAAAAATAAACTCAATCTGACAGAGCATTATCAAAGCCTTAATTCCCCTCAATTTCCATAATCAAACCTGTTACCATGGAAACAAAAGTCTACGTTGAGACTGAGGGAAGTGTGGCTGAACATCAGAATCACTCGGAGAATTCCCTTGATTAATCATTGAAACATTTATAGGAGATAATTGCCCAATGATGGTGACCCATATTTCCTGATTCACGGATATGTGGATGAATGAGCAAACGCAGCATTGAATTTCCTTCAGGAGAGAGAGACTATCGGGAAAATGGAAAAACAATTGGCACCTATGCATACAATGTAAAATGTAAAGATCGCACACACAGAATTGTGTCACTTGAAAAACGTATTTAGGTCTGAGACGTGGCTTTGTGGACAATGCTCCAGACGTGTTGTGTAACAGTGCCTCACGAACCCAAGATGGAGTCTGGATCCTGTTGTCCTCTCTCTTCCCCTATTGCTTCCTGTGTCTCTTTGCTATGCTCTCAAGATGAGGGGCAAAAAGGCCAAAATGTAAGTTAAGATGTTTCAAAATGAAAATCTTTATCACTTACTCACCATCATGTCACTCAAAACCTGTATGACTTTCTTTATTCTGCAGAACACAAAAGATATTTTGAAGAACCTTGTCAACCAAACAACAATGGACCTCATTGACTTCCATTGTTTGAACACAAAACCACATAGACATTTCTGAAAATATATTTTTCTGTATTCTACAGCAAAAAAGAACAGTTTTGGAATGACAAGAGGATGCGCAAAAAAATTGCCAAAATTTTTATGTTTGGGTGAATTATCCCTTTAAAAGAGGAAAACACTTTAGAACAGACATAATGGATGATGGGGAACAAACTAAATGGTGGAAACAAAAATTGGTATATACACTAATATTAATGTTGGTAATTAGTCAAAGACAAAGTTTGACAGATATAAATCTATAATAAATAAAAGAATCTCGCTTATACAGACAACTGTCTATTGATCTGTCATTGGAACTGGTAAAAACAGAAGATATTTAAATTGGCTATCTCACACAATACCTGTGGAGATCAGTTCACAGTTTATGGCAGATGTTCAGGTCATTCCAACACTGGTCCAATGAAAACATCTGGGGAATGGAGGGCAGCTCTACCTCCCTGGTAAGTTTGTCAAGAAGGAGCCAACTGGGAATGTACCCACTCCGCGGGATGACATTTCTCTCATAAAGACTTGTTCTGTACTGTAGGTGTGCAGCTCAGGGCAGAAAATATTAACCCGTTTTCAGATCATATGACCCACAGCCTGCCTCAAAAATGCACAGCGGGAGGTCATGCTATGATATTTGAAAACTGCGAGAAGGACTGAATGAAACCCACTAGAGATATACAGTATGAGAAACTAAAGAAACTAGCAAAACTAGTGGATTCCATGTCCCAGTCTATTCTTGTTTATTGAGGCATCGGGCCAATACTCTGGGCATGAGTAGAGAGGAAATTCTTTGGCTGTAAGGAAAACAGAAGTCAACCTTTACTCTAGTCTACAAGCCAATGATGATTGCAAATCGGTTTCACTGTCCTCTGTCGATTGTGCAACATTGATGTTAATGATGGAGCGCCAGGGTCTGCTGCTGGACTTCTTCAATTAGCGATTGGCACATGGTTGGGTTAACACTTTCAACAGTCCATTAACAAACAGCGACTACTGTAGAGGAAATTATGGACAAGTCATTGGGTTCATTTAAAGCTTTATGTGGTCGATTGGGTTTGAATTATCACTTTTAAAGTTAAGCACAACGTGAACGAGTTCTCAATAACTTTATGATAAAAACGAATTGGTAAATCATTAACTGGTGAATTGTGCATTATGACAAACATCCAAAAACCAAAATGATATAACAATTTTTTGTTTATAGGTGAGCTGTGGAAAGCATCATACACTACAAAGGTGTGTTTCTTTGAACCTTTGATCAGAAAAGGCATCTGCTTACACCACATATTCTCACAAGATTTCTCAATACATGTTATTTCCGTCTGTGACATTGCCAGAGGAGAAGCAGAGCCTATTAGCAAGCACGGCTAATGATGGGTTGCTTAATACACAGAGAATGAGAAGGGGAGATGTGTGTGTGCGGGTGTCTGAGTTTCACAATCTGCTGTACTTTTCTCTCAGATTCCTATCTAACAAATAAAACCTTTCATATTTCATCAGAACATAGTCTTTACAGACAAACCGAAAGGAGAGGAACACAGAGATATCTCTCCAATGTCTTGCCCAAGATATCAACCCCGACATCAGCAATAATAATGAGCAATTACCAACACAAATCACACCATATTTAACCTCATCCTGTAAAACACATGGTTTTGGGAACATGCACAATAAATTTAACCTCATCTGTTGGCTTTGTGCTACATTAAATCTTTAATAACGCTATCTCTTGGCTTCATTTCGCTTGATTTTTAATGGAATTGTTGGTGCTTGTGGCAGATCTAGTTTTCAGTATGATTTGGCGGCTGGTGTGGTAGGTTGTGTGTTAACCAGCTTCCCTCCTTTTTACCGCTAAATTCTACTAATGTGTTTTTCCTCCCATTTAGGCCACTTAGAGGTCACATGTGAGCCCCGGCGGTCTTCAATCAAATCAATCATTGGAAACCCCTCATGACCCAAAACCCCTCCCCGCTACAAGAATAAATGTGTGTGTGCGTGTGTGAGACTGTGTACTGACTCCGCCCTTTGAGTGTGACTGACAACCACAACTCCCAGAGTCCCAGGCAACCAATGAGAAGGCCATTTTTCCTCATATTTGTAATGATCAGATACATGGTCACATGCTCTCGGAGATTCGATGATCCCCACTCAGAAGTAGCTTCTGGATTTAGTAACATTAAAAGTATCTCTTATCATTCATGTTACTAATGATTTAGTAGCATTAAAACCTTACAATTGTCTGCTATTATTAAAAGAGCACCATTCCATAAATTATTTCTGGGTTGAAGTGGGAATTTCCAAGAGCACATGATGGCAACATTAATCCTAGTGTTCTTCTTGCCACATAATGAATTAACATCTGATTTACTTATTTACTCAATAACATACAGTAAAGTAATGCTTTGCTATAATAAAAGGCCTTTTAGTTTGTTTTGCTTAGAGTTGAAACTCTTTAAGGGGGAACATACAACAAATACACTGCATATTACACACATTTGCATACTATGTGAAGCATGCAAACATATACTGTTGAAAAACAAGACACGGACAGCTATGGCTAATACTATCCCTACTTCATAGTAGTGTTTACGTGTCTTACAGTCTAATAATCTACTACATTTTGCTGTTCTGTGGGAGTCTGTTTTTTTATATACTGCTTGGACATTAATAACTGCTTCACATCCCGCATGTGCATAAAATTACTCTAAAAGGAAAACACCTACAGTAATAATGTTGCCGATCTGTTTATGCCCATGAGTTGACCTTCTGTCAGACTTCATGCTTTGTGTCACTAGTGCCACTTCCTCACCTCGCCCAGCCCTCCCAGACCCAACGCCACGAGCGGACACGGCCATCTGTGATGCAGTCTGGTCTCCTGCTCCACTCCCCAGTGTGCCATGTACAGCATCACTCCTTCTACACACCGTAAACCACCCAGCCATCTGGCAAGACAGATAATGTGGCCAGGAATTACAGGATCGCGTGCAACTTCCTCACACTAATATACCATGACCAGGTTAGTATGGAAAAGATACAAAAACATCCAATAATAAACTAATTATGCACAAAAGGGATTATTTCAGACCATTGGCAGCAATTTTATCCAAAGTCCATTTGGAAAATAAAATATCATTCTTCTATCCTTGCAACCAAACAGAACCGCATACCAATGACTTGGTAACCAGACACAGCATCCAAGCATCAAGACATGAATATTAAATTTCACAACTTTGTCATTGGGTGACAAAAAAACAAACCTGTCTGCAATGACAGCTTTTTGACATAGGGTGCTTTTCTATGAGAAGTGTGATATTAAGGAACAGACTTCTCTATCAATCCCCTCACTGGTGAAAAACAGCGTCTTATCAAGCGGAAAGAGGATCAGACTAACAGTAGCATGAGAGGAGGGAGGAGAGGATTGAAACCAATGATCTGTACAAAGAGATGTTAAAGGAAAAACCCCAAGCTTTCGCACAAATCCTTTGGAGCATCGGGCAGCTGCACAATTTTGCCTCCCACATACAGACAACTCCTTACTAACACTTAACACACATATGCAAATGTAGAACTCCACCATAAGGCCCAATATACTTAAAACACTGTCTCAGTCTGTGTTTACAAATGGACAACGCATAGTAATCAGCTTTCCCGTCCGTCCAGGGATTTGAGAGGGGGTGTGTTAATCCAGCAAGCTTTGGCAGGAAGTGGTTTAAGAAACAGCCGTGCGACAAACTTGCAGACGGGTACACAAGCAGCACGTATGAGTATGGACGCAGAGTTTGGAAAAAGAACAGCCACCCATCTTCCGTAAGTGACAGAGAGGGCAGAGGTCAAGCTCAAAATCCACAAATCCACACAACCTTGATCTCTATCTTCAGACCTCATGAACTGCGTTGTACTTGTACTGTGCAGTGAAAGCCCAACAATGCTTTATGCTTGACACAGACAAACAGTAGGTGAAACATCTTCAATAAATAAACGCATGTTTTCCAACGATATTTTGGCTTGGACCTAAAAGAGCTAAATGGCAAATTCATCTGTTGGCACTACAGATAAAATGTAAGGCGCTTGTCAGCCGATTCACATAAATTATATTGACTTTTTATCATATCTTTGGAAATATCCATATAGGCATAACACCTTGTGGCATAAACTGGAATGCCAACCACAAGCACCCAACATCATGGACCTCATGGATGCTCTTGTGCCCAATGGAAAGCAAATCTTCACAGCCATGTTTCAACATATAGAGAAAAGTATTCCTAGAGGAATAAAAGCTTTTATAGCAACAAAGAGAATCAACACCCTATTAACATCTATACTTTTAAAATGAAAAGTTCAATAAGCACATATGGGTGATGACAGAGGTTTGGCTTTGTAATATATATTCACATCACATGCTGAGTTTTTTCGCAGAACTGAATGCACCATGTTTCTTTAATCCTACAGAGGATTCCTCAAAAAGCAGATGCATGTCTGGAAAGGCATGATGCTTTAATACTTCTTCTAAAATCAGAAAAAATCAGAAGAATGAACGGAGAGCAGGACAAGAATAATACTGTCCATTGATATGGACAGGTCCTGTTTCTTTCTCATAAAGCTCTCTGCATGTAACAATTTCCTTAACTGAAGGAAACAGAGAATAGACCTTGGACGGTGAATTTTTTATCCTAATGACATATTTGTTTCCATTCCATTCCATTCTCTACTGCTTATCCGAACTACCTCGGGTCACGGGGAGCCTGCGCCTACCTCAGGAGTCATCGGGCATCAAGGCAGGATAGACATATTTGTTTATCTTTGTTTAATTCTGCCTATGCAGTCAGAAAAACAATAACCTATTAGACTTCATATGTGGCAGTTGGGATAAACTGAAAATCTTAGAGGTGAAATAAAGTGCATATGACATTCTGTGATCCCACAGTTGCACGCAGCAGATGTTTATCACGTGCAGTCCTTTGACTGTGCCTAAAGAAGAGACGTTGAGTCCAGAGAGGACGGTGTGGTTAAAGAAAGAAGCAAACGATATGGATCAGAACGAATGGATGAATAAATGAGTTTGGAGCCAGGCTGAAAAGGCGGGAGGTTCTTATCGGAACCTCACATTCCCATGCTGAAGATAACAGTGACCGCAGTGTGCGGTGGCATACAGATGCCATCACCCACCACCAATCAAATCTATATCAACAGATAACAATTTCGTCACCTGAAAAAGAGTGAGAGAAAGTGGGACGGTGAGAAAGAGGTGAGCCTTAAAAGGTACAGTGTGCAAAAAACAGCCTTAAACGCAATCACAAATACATTGATTGTTTCCAAAACAACCTGGTCTCCAATAGCCCCCGTCAACCATTGCTTGGACAAAAATGTTGCTATTATGTTGCTCTAACATAAATACAGATCCAGTGTTCTCCCTTTTGCTCTTTTTAAAAAACTTTGTAAGAAAGTGACCCTACGACTGGCTTACTTGTAGTTGACTTTGCACATTAAATTGGAAAAGAAGAAAGCATTTAAAGGGGTCATATGGCGCGAATACGTGTTTTTCTGTGTCTTTGGTGTGTTATGAGTTAACCGTGCATGTATTAGACACGTAAAATTGCAAAAGTTTAAGTGTTGGAACAAAAGATAAATTATATTTGAAAGCATATGCTTACCCAGACCCGCATGAAACGCCTCATGTAACCACCCCCCCACAAATCTACGTCAGTTCGTGGTATGATTTGACTAAGATCGCCCAAATGTATTCGCAAGTAAGGCGGGCATACCTGCCAGTGCAATTGCTTTGAACCTGATGTTCCAAATATGGTAATAGGCGTTACATTTCCATCACAGGCTTGCAATATTCGACCAATCACTACGCACAAAATTGTATCGTAATTTATGATCCCTGATGTCAATCAAAACCTGTGAGTGACTATTTGTTTGTGGAACACAAGAGATATTGTCTGCGTAGTTCTGCAGATGAACCTACATCCCTTGGGTGTTCAAATGCAAATTAATCCTTTATAAATGTTTAAAAAACGTTTTAAAAACATACACTGATAGGTATTGCTGCCATAAAACAATTTCACACGCAAAGACATCTTTTCATTCCTAACATTCCCCTCATCTTTCTTCTGATGTCTGTATTGATTATAGATAAGACCGACCAGTTTTTCATAGACAACATGCTCCATTGAAAAACGTCACCGTCTTTTTAATTGAGTACTCGCTTGATGATCAAAACTAGTAATACAAAGCTTAGTCTGTTTAATCCTGCTAAACTGTGAGCCACAAAGGGACAAATATGACCTCATATCTCTCTGCACTACATCTTCAAATGGTACATTATGCTCAGGACAAGGGAACACTTACAGAACATTGTGCAAATTAACAAAATGGCCATTCTGGCTGGTGACCACCTGCAGTTAGATGAAGCCAGTGTCCTCAGAGTGGTCTGATGTTTTCTAAAGGTCTCGGCACTCGGGTAATGATTTCTATGAGTGTGTGAGGTAAGCCGACAGGCGTATCCCCACCTCATTTCTCTGGACAGACTTTAGGACTGCCTGCTTAGAAAGCAAAAATGAGATGAGCGGGGCACAGGACTGCCTGGTGCCCATTGTCTGCCTGCATTATCACACCCACTCCGGGTGTTGACGGTTAGCCATCATTCTGCTGATGTATGCTGGGCCTTTGTGTGCTGGGTACGAGTCCATAGATCCAGTGTGTCTCTTTCTTGCTGTCATACTCACAGACAGTGAACAGAGTCAAACATACACACATTTATAGTACACAACTATTTAGATAAATGTAGCATAATAAATTATTAAATAAGTGCAACATAACTACTACAGACTAACCATTACCTGTTTTGTCTTGGTTCGCCAGTAAAATCTCTTTACATTTGTAATTATTATTTAGCATATCCTTTTATCCTAAGTAACTTCCAGCTGAGGAATCCACAGCAATACAAAAATTATGATTGTATTCATATTTGTTTCCAGATACACTAATATTTACTTTCCAGATAATTCAATTGAATAATTATGTGTATTTTTCTAACACCATCGGCAAAAGCTTTTTCTAGATTTAAGCATAGAAACCAAAAAGCTATTTGACAATGATGTGAGCGAAATAAACATGTTCTCTGAAAAGAAATCATATATATTTTTTTGATCCTCATATAAACTCTAAGGGTTTTTAGATATTTACTGAAAGCAACAGACAAAAAAAAAATTGAATTATTATTTTAAGGTCATCCTTAAGAGAGATTTTGACGGGTTTGTTCCTTGAAGCATCGAGAAGTTAACACTTGTGGGTCACAAAGTGGACTGAGCTGGGTTGCGAAAGGTAATGACACAAAAAAATGTCTAATCCATGCAATGACCAGCAATGAGAATGGTTTTGACATAATGAAGGAATATAAAAAAAATACCTTCTACTAAAAGACAACAAATATGCATTTTCCCATATTTCATAAGAAAAATATTAAGGTGGGTCTCGACATGTCTAGGGGGTCCTAAAAAAATATTTTGAAAGGCTGGAAAACTCTTCATAAAATATTTCACCCACTTAATATTGTGTTAAACACAATTTCAAATTTCAAAAAAAGTATCTCTATTTAACAAAGCAATTTAACAGCTATTCCAAGGATCACTTTTTACATACTATGCGGTTTCAAGCAAGGGTGGCATTGAAAAAGCAATCACGTACTGGTTCTACATGACAGCTGATAGTAAATCTACCTTAAACCTCACAGTTACTTCAGCTGTATATTAACATCTTAATCTTGGCCAAACTTCTGCATGATGGTAAACTTTGTAAGCTTGGAATATTGTTTCTCTAACCTGTAGTGTCACTTGGCACTGGCCCGCTCACGGTCCAAAAGTGCATTAAAGTTTCAAAGCACACCGCTGCCGAGACAGGCGTGATGAAGATTTAGTAGCTGGGTAGAGAAGGCTTTAGAGACAAGCATCGTTTTAAAACTACAAAAATAAAGAGATTATTAAATTACTGCGGTCAAAGCGGACACACCGCATGCCCAGCGAAACTGTGCCATATGCTGAATTCCAGCAAGAGTGCGTGTTTGTATGAGGAACAGTGCTGGATTGTGTCGGTGAGCTGATGTGGACCACTGCGGTTCACCTGAAGCTCAACACTTTGTGGTATATATCCTCTGAGAAAAGAGCAAACATTATAGTGTGAGAAAGTGTGTGTGTGTCTACACAAAAACAGCTCAAGTGTGCATTAGCAGAGACTTACATCCGAGCAAATATGAGCCTTGTGTCAACTCACAAGCAAGAGCCTTTTTCCCAACATAGAGCTTTTATAATGGAAAGTGTGGCTGTGGAATAAATCTGGCGTGCTTAAAAAAATCACTATTTCCACACATGTAATGTAAGGCTGGATAATGTACTGTTTCTTACCCATTAAAACAATCAAACCAATAAACAAAAATATAACCTTGTGCAACCAATTGGTGTAATTGAAAATCACTCTGATTGAAGTAAAATGTGATAAATCGCAAAAAAAAGTGTTACAGTAACGCTTTAAAGGAAAAGTTCATCCAAAAAAAATTTCTGTCATCATTTTCTCACCCTCTTGTCAATGGTGGTACCCATTGACTTGCACTGGTTTTGTGTCCATCCAATAGAAGTGAATGGGTACCACCGTTGTTCAGTTACCGACATTCTCCAAAATGTCTTCTTTTGTCTCCTGCAGAAGAAAGAATGTCATACATGATTGAAATGACATGAATGAGTGAGTTAAATAATGACAGAATTTTCATTTTTGGGTGAACTATCAGTAGGTAAAGTGGTAAAATCCTTCAGTTGAAGCAAAACATTGTATGCATATTTGCAGAATTTTGATAAATTGTCATTGTCAAACTCTTAACATATGCAATGTTGATCTGCATCCACAATGAATCTTTGCTTTATGATTAATATTCATGTGAAGCAGATTTCGGTCCAATCAGTTCTAAATGTGGGCGGGGCTCCCAGCATAATCTAAACACAACTAACAAAGAAGTAAATGACAGCTGGTGTGAGATATACGTATCGATTCTGATCCTGTCAAGAATGATTGCAAAAGCAACATCTAAACACGTGTTAAGATCAAACAGAATTCCAATCCATCTCCTAAAGTAATAACCAGAAAAACATCAACGTTAATAACATCAGGTACCCACAGATGTTCAATATACTGTATTTATTACAAGCAATTCAAACACAAAAAGATTAACCACATCCAATCAATCAAAATTCACTTGAGCTTCTGGTTTGTTTTAAAGTGATTGTCAAATACTGTAGCACGGGAACCTGATAGCTACTGGTCAATAAAACTGGCAGCATTTCAAATCATCTCTGTCCTCTCCAAACCAGGTGGTGTTCTAAACGCAATCTGATCTAAGGATGAGCTCTGTGTCTGTGACTCCGCTGGCAACATCTAATATAATAGAAAATGCATTGTGAAAAATGTAATTGATAGTGCTTGAGGTTCTCGCATAGGGAACTAGAACGGTAAACTATTAGGGTTTGATCAAAAGCATCTCTAGGCGGTAATTTTATCTGAGGAATATAGAAGCGCCAGAGGAAGTGTTGGTACAGAGAGAATTACTAATGCTTTTAGAATGCTGTGTAAAAGAACTTGAATTATAAATGTTTTTATTAGATATCTATTATACGGCAAGCAATATTTTTAATTCAGCATTGTAGGTTACATTTATATATAACAAAACGTATTACCATCTCATCAGATATTGCAAGTGACTTGTCCAACACAATCTAGATACTATACATTGTAAAAAATATATATAATTTTAATGTTTAAAGACAGTAAAAAAATGTATAAATAGTGAATATGTACTGTCTTTGAATTATGAACATGTAATTTTACATGAAAAAAATGCCTAAGCCAGGAAAATTACAGGAAGACTTCAAATGTACAGTAAAAACATAAAAAGGTGTAATTTTATGCGGAAAAACTCTGTGTTATGTTACTGTATTTTTCTGGTGTCCCATCTGGTTTTCTCCCATTTCTTTTAAAGTGCAGGTGTATATGCTGTGTCAGTTGAAATGTGTCAATGCATCTACTTTCAGAATAAAACTGTATATATCATAAAAAATGCATATCGGATAGATATAAATATACGTTCTAATAACATTTTTAGACACGTCAAAAGCAGTCTGAGTCACAAATGAAATTTTAGGCAGTTGTGGTAGTAGCTCACAAACCTGACTGGGAAACGATATAGACATCTGGCCTTCTGTGCCATAACTCATTCTGAATTTAGCGGCATTTCCTTTCCTTAGAGACAAGGACGACATTATAACCGCTGTAAAACTTCAAACCCTTCCTGCCCTCACACACAGACCTGCATTGTGCTTGCGGGCCCAATTTGAAGTGCCCAAATCGGCAGGAACATGTGGAGGTTTTTCAGCGACTGCTGTTCTATTCCCTAATCCAGTGAATATTCTCAGAGTTGCCAAAATTCCTGGCAAAACATTTGCTTTTGAATAACCATGAGACATTACAGAGTCAAGTGCTCTCAGGTACCATAAAGAAATATAATGTTACTCATTTTAACATGGCTTACAGTTGCATTTATTTAGCTGGCCGGTTCTTATATGCAAAAAAAGAATGTGGTTACGGTACAAATAAAATATTGATTTTATAGAGGGTACAATGTATCGCATCATTAGGTGACGTAAGGTTATACAGTCTTGTCATTACTCAAGGAGAACGTAGAGGGCACAGAAAAACAGCTGAATCAGAATTAGTTGTTTCAACGACCGCAATCTCTTAATCACCCAGCTGCCTCTGCTCTCCACCGCTCCTCACTCTCCGGTGGTATAACTCATCCCAGCAGCCTGTGAGTGCGAGAGCGATTTAGCCACTCGACTGGGAAACAGCAGCACATCGCTGTAATGACTTAGAGAGCGGCACGTTTTTCATGGCCGGGTGGCGGCTGCGACACTGCGTGAGGGTGAAATACGACAGTCATTTAGGAATGGAGGAAAGCTCACAATCACCAGGGGAGACGGAGCCGCTAGCCTAGGATGTTGCAGTAGCGATGGGCGCGGACTTTGTTGAAACAAAGAATATGAAAGCATCCTTTAAAAGGCCATTAGGTTTAAACTATCCCTGGCTTGTTGCTAATTTCCAGCTCATGTTAGATGGATCGCTGGTGTCACACAATGCTGAGTTACACAAGGTGATGGATCTATTGTGCTCACTTCATACTGCAGATATCCAAACGCACAGAAAGTAGGCCAGTGTGGACTGGATGAGAGGGGAGAGAAACTCACAACACCTCAGCAGAAATGCTATATAATAACTCTTCAAGACAAAACATATCCTTTGCAAGAAAAAGTCAAGGAAGGGAGAAATTGTTCCACCAACTTAATCTGTTCTAAGACTTCAGTAGGCAGTTAGGAGTGGTTTTGTTTTTTAATCTCCAATTATGAAATGTCTTGAATTGATTGACTGATATATTGACTGTTTACTTGTATTACATTTTGAGTAACAACATGTTTAAATGGTTTCAGTATTTAGTAAATTTAAACTGCCACTGATCAAGAATGAATACCTTCTGAAATCTCCATATTTCGTGATTTTATATAATATATTAATTATATGATGTGTATTATTATTATATATATATATAAACACTGTATATTCATATATATTGTTCATATTGTTTATATATATAATTACTTTGCTTTCGGTTTAGGAAAAATAAGTACAAAATTAATTTGCAAAGTTAATTTCATGCAGTAAATGCAACAATTTTGAGGGAACTCAGAAACAATGAAAGCACAAATTGTAAAACTGTTGTGTGGAATCATAAGGCAGACTTTTATCTTCACTCTCAAACTCTAGCGGTTTCGTTCATTGGCATTTCCTGACACGGACAACAATGCCGCCAATTAAAACCCCTTACATTTTAGACGTATTCTTTCATGTGAATTTGTGTGCAACTCTGAGTAACAATCCCCAGGACCAACATCTAAAAACAGATCTCGACCTGTTTTCTAATATTGCTTGAAAGGCATGCTGATTTATGACTTGCACTGCAAGTTCTGCAATCCTCTGCAACTGATTTTATAAACGTTAAGATCCAGAGCAAATCCTTTCATCCCCCTCTCTCTTTTCTTGTTTTCTGGGGAACGTCTGGTGCCGTTCTAGTTCCTGCAGCCGCAGGCACAGAAAGCTGCAATGCAGGAGGGGGGCAATCAGGACACATTGTTTCAAATTACACCGCCTGTTTTTGTTTGCTTAATGAAATGCATGGCACCATAAGGTGACTGCAGGTGTTCTATAATGCCACAGCGTTCACTGAGAGACACCAGATTTAATGCTGCAACATAAATGCAGACTACAGAAACTGCATGGATATATTTTGCACAGAAACAAGAAGGAGGGCATGCGAATAATGCCGTGTAAAGATTAACATTTCAGTGCAAGAATCAGGGAGTATATGCTGCAGTTCAAGCACATTTAATAGTGCGGAACAGTGGGGTTGTATCAGGAGGAATGTATCTGCCCTATGGGTTTAATCAGGGATGGGTTGCTGTGCCCTACAGAAAACTGAACAGCCGTGTGTCTGCAGCAGGAGGCAACCGATGGATGATTATTTTTGACATAGTGAGAGAATTATCTGGCAATGAGATGATGTGAACTACAGTGAGGTCTTTATCCCAAGACCTTTCCAATGTTACCAGGTGATATTTGATTTTTAGTATTTTGCAAAACATCACAAAGATGATCCTTGATGAGTCAGAAAATAGTGAATCTATTTAGAATGCATATAAAACCGATCAAATATTAGAATTTGGTGGTGGTGTAGAGGTGTAATCTATGCATAACTACTCGAATAATCAGATTATAAACTCTGAACAGCCCCAGACTGCACACATGGTGGTAAAAAGCTATTTGGAGTAGCACAAACCCATATTAGCCTGCTGTGATTATAATTATGCTAATGCTAAAATGTTTACTTGTGATTATCCGCCGCTTATATGGTAATTTAGCATTTGGACATTTGTGGAAAATTTGAATTGTTAGCCTTTGTCAAGCCAGCTAGAATCAACCAGAGATTTGGGATGAATGACAATTTATTTGTTTGTAGCATTAGGTTTCCAAAGGCAACTAATAAGCCACAGGTAAAGTTGGTGAAAGGTCCCAAGAGATGATTTAAACTTCCTACAGCTCGAGAACACGCTGCTACCTACAGCGACTGGAAGGCAGATGGCTTAGCCGAGCTCCTCAGCGACTGGCTTTCTGAATTTTGCATTTAAGATTAAGCATATGCCTCTATACTACAGCACTGTGACCTTGTCTGGGTGTCAAATCTCCAATGAGACCAGAACGCATTCTTCGAACCCAAGCAGTCATCGATAGCATGTTTTACTAGACAGTTTAATGTGGTTTAGGAAGATGGAACAAAATGAAACAGATTATGGAGGACCCCTACATTGCAGACTCAGAGGCAGGATATTAGATCAGCAGGAGGGGTCTTTTGAGACCGTCTGAGGTGGACCAGTTGAAGAAATGGGAAAAAGCAAAGCTTGTTTATTTATTAACCAGAGTTTTATTTTGACAGGTCGCCGCAAAGGTTGTTTGACAGCAGAGACAGAGAGTTGCATCAACTACTCAATGGCAGTTCGTGGATGTTCTCAATAGTTCCCGGAAGTTACTACATTTATTAACATTACATTTAGGCATTTGGCAGACGCTTTTATCAAAAGCGATTTACATTGCATTATCCTATACATTTTACATAGATATATGCAATCCCCTGGGATCGAACCCACAACCTTAACGCAATTCTCTTACCACTGAGCTACAGGAAATGCTAGAAAGTACTAGTAACACATCGAGCTCCAGCTAAATGGACCAACTAAGGTAAAAAAGCAAGTCATTACATTTTATTATTACATTTATTTAAAAATGAAAAAAATAAAACATTTGAAGACAAATCATTACTTCCTGGAACTATTTGAAGCCTTCAAGAATCAGGAGACACACTAAATTTTGAACTTTTGTTGGCGCAACCCTCCCTATCAACGGCTCTGTTTGACAGTAGTTCAATGCAGTTAAAAGCACCACATGAGCATTACGTGTGAAGTACACGGAATCTAACCACTTTTAAAACAGACATGCAAAACAAGCAGATTATTTAGACCGCATATGAATAATTCTCACATTATTTATAGCAAAATTAACATTGTGTTAGCTGTTCAGTGCTACTTTCTGGTTAAGTTCTCAAAAACAGTTTTATCATCTATAATTCCCCTAATAATAAAAACTCTTGTCATAATTTATTCACCCTTGTGTTGTTCAAAACCTGTATATCACTCATTTTTCTGTTGAGTACAAAGTAAGATATTTTGAGAAGATTGTCTCTGTGGTTTTGTGTCCATGCAATGGAAGTCAATGGGGACCAATGCTGTTAGTTTACAAACTTTATTTTAAATATCTTCTTTTGTGTTCTGCAGAAGAAAGAAAGTCATACAGGTTTGGTGAATGAAAAAAAATCACTTCATCTCTGTCATTTCTTTAATAGTTAGATTGTTACTTATGAGGAACATTTTTTGTCCAATCTCTGTATACACAGTTCCCTTTCTGTCGGTCTCTCGACGTTGTGTCGAGAACGACAGATGGGGTTCGCCCTTGAGAACCAATCAACTCTGACTACTATAGAAAAGGCCAATGAAATTTGGCGAATGCAATTTGCATGCCGGGCTCCGCCCCCGGAAATCCGGTATAAAAGGAGGCCGGCGTGCAGCATTCACTTACCTTTTGTTCTTCAGAGCCATCGCTCATGAGTACAACTCAGGATTCAATCCTCTACAACTACACGCTGGTGCTACGACGTGTTACAGCGGATCGTCCCTTTCTGCAGCGACCTTCCCCTGGGCGTCTCGGCGGTTCCGGAGGTGTTAGAGATTTTTTCTAAAAGTCCTTTTCAGGACTGACTGAGCATTCTCCAGCGCGGCATGTCCCGCTGTTCTCTTGGGTGCGGCACCCTCATCGAGGAGGGGGATGGACACGATCGCTGCATTAGGTGTCTGGGCGTCCAGCACACTGAAGCAGCGTTCGTTGACACATCTGCCTGCACTGCGGGCAGATTGTCATTCAGAAGTTGCGGTCACGGGTGGCTGTCTTCCTACGGGAACCAGCCACCATTTCGTCTGCTACCCGGGCTGTGACATCTGTGGCTACGGCCCCGATGACCACCCACGTTAGCAGCGTTAGTGATACGGGGAACTCTGCGAACGTAAACCCGCCAGCCAAGTGCTCACGGGCCGATCGCACCCCGATTCGCTCTTCTGAACGTTCCCCAACCGGCGGTGGCATACCGTCCGGATCCTCACGCACACACTCGGAAACGATGTGTGACGTAGATGAGATGTCGCTCGCAGCATCGGAGGGAGACTGGCATCCGACTCTGCCGAATCCAAACTCCACCCCCAGCGGTCGAGTTCAGGAGGAAGCAGAAGTGATGTCATCCGTGCTAACCCGGGGATACGTGGTTCCCGAGGTCGGTGCGCGGTGCAAACCGCGCCCACCCCGGGTGCCATGTTTTTCCCGGAGGTGCATGAGGAGCTGTGTAAAACTTGGAACGCTCCTCTCACGGACCGTTCCAGTGAAACCAGCTCCGGCTCCCTTACTTCCCTCGATGGTGAGGCAGCCAAGGACTGCGTCGAGATCCCCCGGGTGGAACGTCCGCCTGCGGTGCACCTGTGCCGCGGACGGCTACCACCTGGGGGGGGATCGACCACTCCTACCGTCCAAAGCACGTAAGACTTCGGCATCACTGGTGTCGAAAGCTTGCGATGTTGCGGGCCAGGCTGCCTCCTCTCTCTATGCCTTGGCCATCCTGCAGGTCCGCCAGGCCAGGGCGTTGAGAGGGCTCCACGAGGGTAAGGCCGACCCGGGTATAATGCAGGATCTCCGTGCCACCGCTGACAGCGCTCTACGGGCGACTAAGGCGGCGGCACGGGCCCTGGGTCGGACGATGTCCACGGTAGTGGTCCAGGAGAGACACCCCCGGCTATACCTTGTGCAGAAGAGTGACAGCAAGGAAGTCCGCTTTCTTGATGCACTCATCTCGCAGGGTGGGTTGTTGGTAACACCGTCGAGGACTGCGCTCAGCAGTTTTTTGACGGCGAAGCAGACAGTGGCAATTAACCACATTTTTTTCACGCCGCGACTCGGCCGCCTACAGGCCTCCGAGATCTCACGTGACGTCTGCTTCCCTGCAACCCAGGACCCTTTCGACATCGGCTCCGGTTCCTGTGCCCCCACAGGCGGCACCCCGGAAGCAGAGGTCGAGGGGGAAACCTCCACCCCGTCAGCAACCTCCTCGCGAGAAGGGACACTGACGGGAAGACCCCAGGGAGAACAACATCGGGCCCGAACCTTCACAGCCACGGCTCTGATCGGTCGGTACGGGACGACTCCTGCCTCGTCACCAAAGCCGGGCCCTTGTTAGGGCTTGGCGCCCACTTACTCACTGAGTTTTTTGTTCTCCCCGGGTTTACTTGCAGCCGATCGCACACTCCACTGGACTGTGCTCGGCGAACCGACCTCACACCCTGGCGAGGCGTGAGGTCGTACACATATACGACAGCCGTCACCACTCTCAAACCGACAGTGCGTGCCGTTGTCCCGCCAGGCAGGTAAGCAGGCGGAGCAAAAACCTTCCCTCCGGGGACTCCCCGCGACATGGTTAGCTCCGCCAGCCGACGAACCACCCCCCGTGGGAATGATGAAGCAGACCGTCCCCTTGGTCACCCTGTCACAGTCCCTGGGAGCTCGAGAGCTGCCCACACTGTCTCGCTGGCTAATGAGGGCGGTCCGTCTTGGTTACTCGATCCAGTTCGCCAGAGACTCACCCAAGTTTCGGGGCATCATCTCTCCCTCTGTCAGAGGCAGGGACGCCTCCGTACTTCGGGTAGAGGTCCCCACCCTTCTGGCAAAACAGGCATCGAGTTCGTCCCTCAAAACCAAGATGTTCAGTGGGTCACCACCCGCACTTCATCGTTCCCAAGAAAGACGGCGGGTTGCCCCCAAAGGCTGCGTACCCTGAACAGAGCACCTTCACAAGCTGCCATTCAGGGTGCTCACACAGAGGCGCGTCCCGACATCTATGAGGTGTCAGGATTGGTTCGTGGCAATCGACCTGAAGGACGCTTACTTTCATGTCTCGATCCTCCTCGACACCGGCCGTTCCCACGGTTCGCGTGCGAGAGGCGGGCATATCAGTACAGAGTCCTCCCTTTCGGTCTGTCCCTGACCGCCCTTTCTCCCTGAGAGGAGGAAGGCGAGCGGGTACTAAACTATCTCAGCGACTGGCCTATCTTGGCACACTCGCGAGATCTGTTATGTACACAAAGGGACCTGGTGCTCCGGCACCTAGGTCGATTGGGACTCCAGGTCAACCAAGAGAGGGGCAAGCTCTCCCCAGTGCAGAGCATCCTCTTTCTCGGTATGGAACTCAGCTCTGTCACCATGTCGGCACACCTGTCCGCAGTTGTGCCCAACCAGTGTTGAACTGTCTGAAATGAACATTTTTAGGCAGACAGCGGTCCCCCTGAAACAATTCAGAGGCTCCTGGGACACATGGCGTCCTCGCGGGCTAATACCCCTCGAGTTGATGCACATGACACCGCTCCAACACTGGTTTCAGAGTCGAGTTCCGAGGAGAGCGTGGCACACCGGCAGCAGGCGCATGGTGATGCCGCCCTGCTGCCGACGCACCATAACCCCTAGTCTTTATGACTTTTTCGACGGACTCAGGTCCCTCTGAGCAGGTTATGAGGCAGGTCGTGGTGACGACTGAAGTCTCCCTGCAGGGGTGCGGTGTAGTGTGCAACGGGCACGCAGGTGGGGTGTTGGACGAACCCCCGCCTGCGCTGGCATATCAATTGCCAAGAGTTGTGGGCTATGCTACTTGCACTGAGCAGGCTACGGCCTCTCGTGCGAGACATGCACGTGCTGTTCCGAGGACAGCACTATAGCTGTAGCGAATACAGATCGTCAGGGTGGCGTTCGCACACAGCAGCTAAACACAACTTGCTCGACGCCTCCTCCGGTGGAGTCAACAGGTGACTCGTTCCCTGCAGGCCACACACCCCGGGCAAACTGAACTAGACAGCCGACGTGCTTTCTCGCCAGTTTATGCCTCGTGGAGAGTGGCGACTCCACCCCCGTGCAGTCCAGCTCATTTGGAGGCTGTTCGGGTAGGCCCAGGTAAAACCTGTTCACCTCCCGTAACACCACCATTTGCCCGCTTGATAGTCCCTGCCCTCGGCACGGATATCCTTGCGCACAGCTGGCCGCGGGATGGGCGGAAGCACACCTTCCCCCCCCCAGGAGCCTTCTTGTACAGACTCTGTGCAAGGTCAGGGAGCAGGAGCACCAAGTGTTATTGGTTACACCACACCGGTCTAACCGCACTTGGCCTCAGAGCCGATGCTCTGGACAGCGACTCCCCCTGAACCATTCCCCTGACAGAGGACCTGCTCTCTCAGGGGAAGGACACGTTCTGGCATCCCAGATCAGACCTCTGGAACACCCATGTCTGGTCTCTAGACGGGACGAGAAGATCCTAAGATGGCTACTCCCCCTATACGGCTGAGACCATCACCCAGGCTAGGGCCCCATCTACTAGGCGGTTACACGCCTCTAGACGGTGCCTCTTCTCGTCCTGGTGTCTTTCTCAACGAGAAAGACCCACTGAGGTGCTTGATCAGGATTGTGTTCCCCTCCTCACGAGACTGGAGACTAACATCTCCCTTCCACACTGAAAGTGTATGTAGTCGCTATTGCCACTCATCACGACTCAGTCGGTGGAAAGTTTCTAGGGCAACACGACCTGGTCACCAGGTTCCTAAGCAGCGAGAGGGCGGAATCCGCCTCATCTCCGCTCCATACCCTCTTGGGACCCTAAGTGGTCCTGGGGAGCCTCAGGGCCCCCCAAAGAGCCCCTCGGAGGTTCCGATCTTCCTCATAGAGTAAGACGGCCCTCCTGACGGCGCTCACTTCTTTCAAGAGGGTAGGGGACCACCGAGCATCCTCCGTGTCCCTGGATTGCCTTAAACTCGGCCCTGGAAACTCTCACGTTATCTTGAGACCCAGGCCCGGATGCGTGCCCAAGAAGTTCCCACTACTCCCTCCGGGGCCAAGTGGTGAACTTGCAGGCGCTCCCCATAGGGGAGGAAGACCCAACCCGATTAGTGTTGTGTCCAGTACGTACTGGACCGCACGCAGAGCTCTGAAGCTCTGACCAGCTCCGTGTCTGTTGGAGGACAGCAGAAGGGGAAGGCTGTCTCCAAACAGAGGCTGGCGCACTGGGTCGTGGACGCCGTTACGACGGCATTCCGATCTCAGAATCTCCCATGCCCATTGGCAGTGAGGGCTCACTCCACACGGAGTTTAGCCACCTCCTGGACACTGGCAGAAGCGCCTCTCTAGCAGACATCTGTAGAGCTGCGGGTTGGGCTATGCCCAAACACCTTCGCAAGGGTTAACAACCTTCGCGTAAACCCGGTGTCAGCCCACGTCCTGCGTGGCGACATGTAGGACTGGCATCCGGGGGGGCGTATGCCTGCGAAAGCACCTTTCCACCCTCTAACAGGTTGGGTCAGTGTGCTATTT
This sequence comes from Triplophysa dalaica, assembly GCF_015846415.1. Taxonomy (NCBI): domain Eukaryota; kingdom Metazoa; phylum Chordata; class Actinopteri; order Cypriniformes; family Nemacheilidae; genus Triplophysa; species Triplophysa dalaica. Next base: position 9,519,952 of record NC_079562.1, on the reverse strand, counting down.
ACCTTTTCTTCTTACCCGAACACATCGCTAAGAAACTGGTACCTCACCAGCCTCCCTTCTTACCCAGACACTGGTTAAGAATAGGCATTCCATCCATCACCAAACAAGCACCCCCTGGGGGCTGGCTGGGCAGAGCAGCCTTCCCCCTTAGGCCGGGATACCATGTGAGCTATCACAGATAGCTCTAACCGGACCTAGTGCTACCGGACGTCTGTAACACCCCCTCCGTGGGCTGTTCCGTCTGATGTATCCTCATGAGAATGGTTCCCACTCCTGGTAACCCATGAGCTTCCCCAGGTGGGCCTCCACCTCGCGGTTAACTACTCAGTCCGCACGTTCCATGCGTTCTCCTCCAAGGACGAGACCATACCTATATCCACCATATTCCTCCCCACGGGTAGGAGGTGGCCTCTGTAGCGCTTCTCTGATTAAGAGTCGCGCTTACCCGGTGTAAACTGATCTGGATGGCCTCTCGCCTATAGAGAGCTAAGGCCCCGTCCGTGAAAGTTACCGGTCAGGGCTGTACCCATCTTTCTCCAAGAAAGCTCTGGAACCCCCCGACCACCACACTGGAAGGTTACAGTCTCACGAAAGCTTCGAGATGACACGCCCAGGCTTGTTACCGTCGCTTCGCTAGAGATTGTGACGCGATACAGCGTTGTGGCGTTTTCCATAGGCAACCCCATCTGTCGTTCTCGACACAACGTCGAGAGACCGACAGAAAGGGAACGTCTTGGTTACGTATGTAACCTCAGTTCCCTGATGGAGGGAACGAGACGTTGTGTCCCTTATGCCACGAACACGTATCGTATTCTGCTGCAGTTTGAGAGGTCTCAGGCTCTTCAGAACAAAGGTAAGTGAATGCTGCACGCCGGCCTCCTTTTATACCGGATTTCCGGGGGCGGAGCCCGGCATGCAAATTGCATTCGCCAAATTTCATTGGCCTTTTCTATAGTAGTCAGAGTTGATTGGTTCTCAAGGGCGAACCCCATCTGTCGTTCTCGACACAACGTCTCGTTCCCTCCATCAGGGAACTGAGGTTACATACGTAACCAAGACGTTTTCAGCACATTAACTGTAACATGTGAACCAACAAAACCATCACATCCCAGACAAAATGAGCTCTGTTACACTGTTCCTCTTGTTTCGCAGAGAGATGATGCATCGGATTGTTACCAGCCATTGTGGTTGGGGGTCTCCTGTTGCCATGGTAATAGCGCTGACAGGCCCGGGTCCGCCGAGAGCAGAGGTCAGTGGCAGGATGCCAAACTCCCCCCAACAGGCATCATTAGACAATGCAAAGTGGACACAGCGTGAGTTCGGGACACCAAGAAACGCATTGATGCACTGCAGATCCATTCAGTGGCACTCTCAAGCTAGCACAGATATATAAAACAGCACTGCAGTCGTAAAACCGTCACACACTCCAATGTGAGATACTGTAGGACGACAATGGCTGGCCTCTGCGTTCGATGCCACACCCTTTCCTTCATGTCGCTTGAAGTATCTTCACTGGACTCTTCAGAGCTGAACAAATAAGATTGGGCCGCATGACAGATATTCTAGCGGTAGAGAGGCCATGTTATCAGAGGGGCCTTGAACAGGGCCGGGACTGGCCAACCCAAACAAAGTTTAAGCTATCCACTCCGACATCTCTCTCTTCATCTTCATGCACACCTCATCTTTAAGAACTTCAATCACATTTCTGTTTATGATAGAAGCCACGGGCTCAACCAATAAACGCTGGATTAAGGTTTCCCTTTACCAGCCCAAAAACAGGAAGCAGAAACGAAAGCGAAAATGAGAGGCAAAGAGAAGTTTGGCTTCTCCTGTTGCCTTCTTTGTGTTCCTTTATATGCCCGTTTAATTATTGATGCACTTGTTGTCACACTGCTTAAGGGTGAGAGTGAAATACACTTCCATTGAGGAAGTAAATGCACACACACACTGATAACATGGCCTGTAAACCATACTGAGTTTCATTAATGGACTGAAAAATAACAACTAACTGAAAAAGGACACCAAAAGAATACAAATTGTCTCATAGAAAAACTACTGTGGTAACATCAGATAAAATTGGCAAATATGCTACCATTGTTCTAAATATCCAAGACACAATATTCTACAATAACAATACTTCAAATATAAGCAGAATAATATTATGGATTATATTAAAAAAACATTAATCATCATAATAATGCCCTTTAGAAACAACAAGATGGTAGTACCACTGCTTGTCCATTCAGGGCTGCTGTAGAGACAACATTGTGAATTCCACGTAGGGGGACCTGCAGTGTACAGGATGTAGCTAGAAATAGCTCATTCTACAGTAATAAAAACATAACGCTTTATTGTAGAAGGTCTTTAAACACCTCTGAAGACATAGTTATGTATATTATATTGCATTTCTGTAAATAGATCCTCCAAAATAATTCCACACTGGATCTTTAAAGAAAAGCTTTATTTAAAGCTTATTTTAACCTTCTGTATGTGAATCAATATTTTTACTTTTCACTTCAAAACCGAAAAGATCATGTCACTGAAAAATAAAACTGAATTTTAACATTTCAAACATAATTCCAAGCTCTAAATTAATGTTGATGTGCTGACACAGGTCCCATGTTGGCAGCTCAACCAATAAGATCATTGAACAAAAGTCATATCGGAAAACAATCAACACAGCATAACCACCCCTATAGTTAGATAAATATAATTTGACCAAAACTGTCAAGACCAACAGTGAGTCAATGCTGACAGGAAGGACCATTTTAGACTACCGGTCTCGAAAAAGACATTATCTGTGACCTTATCCCCCATTTAAAACAGCCAATCTGCCACATAGACAGAACACATCTCACCTTGCACCATCACACACATGCAATCTAGTGGGTGAACAGCGAGGTCTGTTGTGCACAGGGAAAGATAATCTATTATTTACTGAGAGACAAACAACAGACTGTTCATTGAAGCACAGTTTTGGTCTGCTACAGCGATTAACAGCGAATTCCAACACTTCTTATTCAATCCAAAGTGGTGAAATACAGTTGAAATGCTTTTTTAAGAACACAACACTCAAACTCACAGATCTCATGCCGAGTGTGAAATGAGCACGAGCGTTCAAAGATATTCCATTAAAGTATTCGCCTCATCTGTTTGTCAGCTGGGTTGCAGAAAGCAGAGATAATATGACTTCATACTGTACATTAACCCCCTAGGAAGATACATGGTAGTGATCAACTGTGACACGTCTACTATTTCCTCTAACAAAAAAATGCTTGCTTTGTAAATTGTGTGCCAGACTGGAAGAAAAGTGATACAGCTTGCATTTGTTTTCCAAGTCCGTCTTTGAAACGGTTGTTTTATCTAAGGAACATTAAAGGGAGGTTGGAATCTCATCCCACCAGGAAGCTGTTTGATGTCTCTGAGCTCAAACGCCACGACTGTATCTAAACTTAAGCACTGCAGTCAGCGCAAAATTGTTCAAAATAGTTTCAACTTTTAGCAGGATAAAACAAAGATATCGCCATTGTCCTTTTCAAACCTTGGATGTCGCTGTATTTCAGGAAATGAAAGAAACACTTTTAAACTATTAATTACGGTGTATTAAGTTGACAGGCACTTTTTAATACGTTTTATTGGTTAGATATTTGCACCCAGTGACATAAAGCGTGACTAATAATAATGATTTATGGCAACAACAACAACAAAAAAATAAAAATCACAAAATAAGGAGATTAAAAAAAAAGGTTTAAAAAGTACATCAGTGATAAAGTGCAAAATATGGAGAACAAATTTTAGTATAGTGTTGGTAAAATGAGTTTAGTATTAAGTAGTGTTCATTTGTAACTTGAAATGTACAAAATGAGGGTCACCCTACTTATTGATTCATTTATTTAAAGGTCCAGTGTGTAATTTTTTGGAGGATCTATTGAAAGAAATGATGTCTAATATACATAAATATGTCTTCAGAGACCTTATATAAAGAAGCATTATGTTTTTATTACCTTAGAATGAGCTATTTATCTTCATACACCGCCGGTCCCCTTACATGAAATTCGCCATGTTTCATAATAGAAAGTATAGAAATTGTCCCATCAACTTCTCAATTACAAAGTACAAATAGCTGCACTGCAGTAAACCCATGCTAATAAAGATGAAACGAGTTTATGATTATTAATCTGTCCATTAAACAAAAGACCTCTGTGTTCCCTCCCACGATTACGTTACATTTAATGAATTCAAATGTCGCATTATCGTGCTGTAAATTATACAGCAACTCCTGAGAAATACCTTACAGTTACAGTGTGAATTAATCAAAAGACAAGACAGAGATTTCTATGCTTTTGGGCATTCCTGTGTGGGACTGCTGGTAGGGTCAGATGACTGGGGCCTCTTGCTGTCCCGAATTATTACCTCCCACTCCAATGGGGCCTTTGTAAAGTAGCGGGGGAGAAGACACGGACATAGGAAGAGAATAAGAGACAGAAGCACAAAGTAGCATATATATATATATATATATGAAGAGTGGAGTTTTTATTCCTGACGCATTTCCTAATAAACAGGAGGTGTGTGGGCGAACCATATCAAAGTGACTCATATTGAGGATGCTTAAATGATGTATAAATAAATACGAAATGTCAATGCTAACATTAGCTTTGCGGTGGAACTGACGATACTGAAATCTCCTAGCAACTATACTGCATTGGATATATGATATCCAGAGGTCTCTAAAATTGTAACACCTGCCGTTTCACAACATTAGCAGAGCTCAAACACTCATATTGGGTGTGTCAGTTCAGAAACACCTCAACTGTGCAATATTAAATGGCTCCGGGGAGTGCTATTGAGAATCATGGGGTGTGGATATACAGTAACCTATGTTCCAGTCAGTTTGAAAAAGATCGACTGAGGAGACGACGTGTCTCTCTGCTTAAATTCTTCATTTATCATTCAATGGCTGTTTTTTTGTTGTAAAATGTGTGATGTGAAATGTGCGACTGTGTGTGTGGATATCAGACGTCTCTTAAAATACCAAGGAGCAGTCATGAGAAACCAGGGGAGTTTAAAAACACTGGCTTGTACCCCTCACTAAATTACAATTTAAGGGAAAATATGTAGGGGTTCCAAACCTTCCGATGGATTTATATTTGTTCATTGACCGCATTTGCATATGTGATAGTTTGGTGGTGAGAGTGATGTGGTCTGTGCTGTATTTAGGGTCTGCTTAACTGTGAACTGCCTTTTCTAGTAAAACAGCAACAAAAATAATTGGAACATCATAACGCTGATAATTCCGATTAGTGCGTTCAGCCGGATATGAATGAAAACACAAGGACTCTCTGCAGGACTAATAAATCACTGAGCTGTCAGCACCTGACAGAATTTTTCACATAGAAAGCCAGAAGCACAGCGGTTTCTGACAAATATAAGGGGCTATCACAGAATTTCAACAGCACACTGAAAATGTGAGGATCATGTTAACACATAAGATGACTAAAGCTAGGGTAAGAGAGCAAAAATATCTGTTTTTTTGGAGAGAATGGAACAACTATTAACAGTACAGGCCCACAAAAAACATTACTGAAAATGGCACTAGTACACACGACTTGTTGCTTTTTCTATGTGATCTTTCACTCCTTGTTTGCAACAAAAGGTCTATTTACACGTAAAGCCAAGCAAGCTGTAAACAACACTTGTAAATTTAAAATCATTGAAATTCAGTTTATATTGCATAACTACACTAATGTATTACAAGAGGTTTTCAAGGCTTTTGAGAGCATTAAAGTGAGCATTTAGCAACACACAATAGCTCAGGGCAATGCAATCAAAACCATAAATTTGAACGCAACTTGTCTTTTTACAGGCATTCCTCCTGATTTATCTCCATTTAATTATTATATTTGCATGCGTCTTAATGAAAACTGACAAGCTTTCGTCAAGCATGCCTTTGATTTACAGGCCCAGCACGAACAAGCATGCAGTATGCACTAAAGTTGTGCAGACTTCAAAGGAGGAAAACATCCTCACAACAAAAAATTTTTTATAAGAAGGAATATTGTTCAAAACAGGCCTCGAATGAGGAAAAGGAATGAGAGTGTCAGGTTTGGCTCTCATTATAGAGTCATGCGCAGGGTGAGAGAACATCTGGTTTGAGTAAAACAGAGCCAGAGCTACGAAAGCCCACGGCGGGCTGAGATCCGCTTGTCCTCGACTCAGGAACCTCCAAGGGTTCCTTCGTCAAGGGTCTGTGGGTAATCCAAAACATATAACGTCGGGGTCAGTGTCTGTCCATTCGGTGGTTCACTCCAAAAGATGTGTGCACCTACTGACCAGACTGAATGTGTCTGAATGTTTAGGAACATGGAAAGTGACACAGGTTGTAGGAATTTAATGCTTAACTTTAGTTTCACAGCCTTCACCATTTTAGCAGCACCTAGTGGTGATGTTGCAAATTGGAACCAATGGCTCACTCCACCGCTCCCTTCCGAAGCACTATGATGGCTGACACAGGACTAAAATGTCGTCACATTTTCGCTTCTTTTTTGAAGGAGGTGACATATTTTTCATAGTACATACCGATTGTCATATTTTCATAGTACATGCCCATCGTAAATTATTTTCCTAATATTGTATTCTGTATTTATTCACACTGTATATCTGCACTTGCTAATTGCACTTCTGGTTAGACCTAAACTACATTTCGTTACACTGTACTTGTATATGTGTAATGACAATAAAGTTGAATCTTGAATCTAATCTAAATTTACGAAAAAAAAATTTACGCGCTCTGTAGAGCAGTTTGTCCGTTTAGGGTTACTGTAGAAACAACTTGGGGAATTCCATGCATGGGGACCCACAGTGTATGTAGATAGAAATAGCTCCTTCTAAGGTAAAAAAACACAACACTTCATTATGTAAGGTCTTGGTCTTGAGGACCCAAAGCAAAGCACATTTTGTATGTCTCTCTTATCCAACACACCCAATGTCAACAAAATATGAAGTGGTGTGGGCCCCCAGGATCAAAACCACAACTGTAGCTAGTGGTTTATGTATGTGTATAATTGAAAGCAGTTTTGGCGCAGACAGTGTGGCATTATCTTAAATTTCAAAGCAGAGCTGATAAGGAGGGGAAAAACTCAACTCTCCGAGCTTGCATTCACATAGTACGACCATAAAAAGATACTTTAAAACATGTAAAATGGCTCGGAGTGATTTATGCAAGCACATCAGAATAGAGATGAGGTGTACGCAAGGATCGCCGACTCTCCCCAAACATCAGATCAGTGGAAACATAAGCATGTTTGCAGAGAGTGAGAGACCACATATTACGAGAAAAACAAAGAACAGTGATGAATTGCTTCATTAAAACCACATTAGAGGACTTGTGACCCAGTCAGAGGAGCTGAATGTCCACGCTGAATGTATCATGGCAACCTCACTGCCAATGCAGCAAATCCTGCAGATATCTACACCTGACTTATTATATTCTGTGCCGAGCGTTTGCGCTATTCACTGTAGCTCTGTTTGTGCCAATATTCTTCACATACAGCCAAAAACATTTACACTGTACGTTTTATTGGATTTGGCAGATTTATTTGGCAACACAGAGGCCGCAAAGTTTTAGAAATGAATTGCATTTAAAAGCTGCATCAATAATAAATTCGACATAATAAATACAGGGATTAAGCACCAACCTTATACACTCCCCCTTCAAAGGCAGCATTAAGCTCTTGTGGTTAATAATACATTTACAAGGAGCCATTTATTATCCACATCATAAACCATCCCATCAATGTAAAACTGAATGATGCGAGTTAGGCAAAACACACAAGAAGAGTCAAAGTTAGCTACGAGCTATTTGTCTTGTTTGACTTGCAAAGCATTGTTCTGTTAGATGAGAAGATAGATGACTGCAAAAGTCGCGGTTTGAGAAAAAGACATCTCTGTGGTATTGAGATTGAGGGATAGTTTAATCATCATGAAGAGAGACGCACCTAAATTTCATCTTTTCTCTCATGAATTTAGAAAAACAAAATGAAGGTAGATCTTTTGTTTTTGGCAGGCACTCTTTCCAGTCTACAGGCGCTAGACAAAAACAAGGCACTTGAGATTGTCTGAATGTTAAGGTGCAGTGTGGCAGACGTTATGTCATACTTCACACAGTCCAAAATGCTTTTGCACGGTAATTAGAAGAACTCGTGTTGACTTTTGTGTTGTGTTGCATTACTGGACGCTTAACTTTAAACCTGGATGGATTAAAGCAGTATACAGCTGGATTTTAGGCACGGAAGTGAGCCAGAAAGCCATGGAGCGGTCAGTAGCTATAATCAAAAACCTGCCTAACAGAGACAGGAAACAAAGCCGTCCTTAACTCAACGAAACAATCTGTTTCCTCTCCTGACCCAAGGGACTTCTCAGATATCTTATACCTTGCTTTCAATTGTTTGTCGAAAGGGGCGGGTTTATTTAGAGAAACCTCTGCCCTTTTTTCATTACTTATTGACTTTTATTGAGGATAAAAATATGCTTTTGTTGATATAGGAAGCTTTTTATAGGACTTTGCCTAATTCGGTGCAACCTGAAAAAATCGATTTTAGATAGAATTAACAGCCAATGTAGAGCCAAGACATGTGATATACAGGGTGCATAAAAAATATTTGCATTTAGTGAATTTAGTATGTGGTCACATGAAACTGTGTACCTTTCCATACGGAAATGCAAAAAATACTAGTGTGTGGTCAACCGTGTGTTAAAACGTCATGTGTTTGCAATTATTAAAAAAGGTTTAGGGGAAGAGGGCCAATGTGTCATATTTCATCCTGACTGACAAACATCATTTCAGGGTTTGAGAGCAAAGTAGGAGTGAGCGGGCCAAGAAGAAAAGAACAATAGCCGAACAGAGAGCGCTTTGGTCCTGCAGGCCTACACAATACTCTTATTGTTCGAGCAGAACCAAAGCAGATTTGGAAAGAAAGGAGAAGGAGCTAGAAAAGACACCAGGCCTCTCCAAAGACTGTGATCCTGACTCATGTTGCACATTCCTACAGGTCTCAGGTCTGTTGCTGTGTGAGATGTGGCCTCCATTGTCACAATCACTGGATTTGTATCGAGTGGAGGAACTGAAACAACCTAAGGGAAAGCCCAATTAGACAAACATCAATGCTTCCTTATTACGAGACACTTTCCCAGGGACACTTGTCGTGGTAAGATAATGGCTTGGCTTCCCACCCTGGTCGTGAAGGACACTTCAATTGTACATAATTTATAAGTGTTCCTATTCAAACTCACAGTGGTGCACTCTTTAACAGTGTATTCCAATTAGAGATGCACCGATATATCGGCCAATAATCGGTATCGATCAGTAAAAGCTATAGCTCACACTATCGGCTATCTACCGATAGTTTAAGAACAGCTGATGATCAGGTCGGCTATATCCTTTCAATCAAAAGAGGACAGGAAAATGCACTGAATTTTGTGATCTGTATATAGAAACTGTTGTATCTTTATCATTATCATAATGGTGAATTTATTTCAATTTAGAATGATTAGAATGAATAAAAGGATGTAAAATATTATTATAATTATCGGTTTTGTAATTGGTGTGAAAATACTTTAAAGCGTTAAACATAGTATATGTTAGTATGTGAATGCAGACATTAACATGCTATACCTGTGTCAGAAATTTGAAAAAAAATATTAGTACTTACAGATCTTAACTGTTTGCCCACCATTTACAAAGTTTTGTGAGACAACGCTTCTTTGCCATTGATGGAAATTTCTGGCAATATAATTTACCGTTAAACGGTAGAAGGCACCGTTACCCACCTTCGGGCAGGGTACAGCATCTAAAAAGATCTAAAAACAGCAAAATAGGTTTTGAAACCCACCCAATTACAAGAAGTGATAAAAACTAAAGACATAATCGAATCTTATATATTGTATTTTTTAAATATTCATAGAAGAAAACATTGGCCATCAAAGTTTTGTGAAAATAATACAAAATGCCTCTTCTGGCTTGCAACTCTTTAAAAACGTTGGTGGGAAAAAAGTTAAAATAAGTATTTTTGTTCAATTCTCAAACAATAGTCGGGGTAACAGTTATCAAGGAGGTGCCTGGCTACACATAATTTTCAAGATTTAAGTTCAAGGTGCATTTAAAAAAACAGACTAATTAGTTCAGTGCAAGCGCTTACACTCATGCATACCTTCTTTATTTACTAGAAATGATCTTCTTTTTATGTAAATGTAACCCGAGGCGCAGAGGTAACAGAGTTGATGGATCTTCTTTGTGCAAATGAGGCATCTTCAAAGCAGCTAATGAAAAACAGCCACATCTGTGACACTGAAAACTCATCAGTACTAAGCACCTCTCCAAGGTAAGCACTTCCTGTTTGGCATCATCTAATCAGAATGAACGAGCACAAAACACATAGCAGTTTACTCTTTCATTTGATTCTCAATGTAAAATGTTCAGGTTCTTACTGTTGACAGTTTCCTTTGTCACATGTTTTCTTACCATGTATTTAACTCTGCAGAATGCAAAATCCTGTAAAACCAAAACTGCCCATTTCACTGTGAGAAAGAGGTAGGAGATAGACGTCTGAATGCAAATGGTTTCCCACTCTGCAGGCTCCTGCCTACCCTCCCCCAAACCTTCTTTGGAAGAAAACTAAGAAAGTGTTTGATGACTTTACCATAGCAATCTGAAGGCCTGCCGGTGAGCGGGACATTAAGCATTCACTGACAGCAGAATTACATTATAGAGTCCAGCGTCACTCATCTACGAGACAGGCCATGGAAATGTGCACGTGTGTGAGCGCACCATTTGGATGCTTGCTAATGTACTTAATAAAAATTAAAAGGATTGCTGGAAGATGGTTTGGAAACGGCCGGTCCCTGAGCGGAGTTTAAGTGGATGCAGGTTGAGTGCTGTTTAGCCTCAGAGAATCAGCCTTGATTTTTCTTCTCACTTCGTGAACCAGTCTGCCAGATTCAGGATTGGGAATAACCTTGTAACCATTTGTTCCCTCCTCTACCAGCTGTACTGTTGTATTAAATTGATATTGAGGAACAGGGTGGAAGATTAGTTAGCAGGAACAGAAAGTCAATACAACCATTTTCGTTTCCAGAGTAAATTATGCTGATGCGGTAGAAGCACCATAATGGCATTTGGAGGGTTGTGATTTCTGAGTCGTTCTTTCTTTCGTTCTGTTCTGTCTCAGGTAACAGTTTGTGTGACTGAGAGAGTGCATCCGGAGGAATCGGGCATCTGTTGGCAATTACGGCCTTTCTGTTGCGTTCATAAACATCAGGCTGTTTTTGCCGATTGGTGGAACCAAAAAATATCCCTGTAGCCCAAAGGTAAAGAAATCTGTGATCCACAGTAATTGGAAACATTGATAAATAATTGATTAAAGAGTTGAAATCCCTCTGCCGATGTGTGAACTACAACAATGATTTTAGAAAAAATAGCGAAGACTTCTTAGGAAGATGACACGAACTATGGATGGTATAGACCAGCAAAAACATCCGCATTAGGGAAGTGCAATTTTTTAATCTTTCACAAAATAAAAACATCCCCGCTTTCTACTTTAACACAAAATGAGACGCTTCTCACAGTAACCACTGCTCCAGTCATAAACAGACACGTATTTAGAATCAAGACCACATGGTCAACAGGTTGTCTTTAAAACAACGTTGTTTATTCTCAAACCATGGACCTTCACCCTGATCCAGGTCAACTATCTCAGGGCTGGTCCTCTGACAGGAAGCCCAGTTTCCAATTCAGACAAACACAATAGCAACAATACATGTGTGCTGCGCACTGTATCTCCGTACTTCCTCTCATATGCCTCAAACAAACATCCTTCTTGGAGGAGATTATTTCAGAACTCTGCATTTTCACTTAAAGTACATTTACATATGGTATTTTCGATCCACACTAATCACACAAGAGAGGGGTATTAAATAGACAAGATTAGTGGATTTAAATGTAAGGGGACCTGTGGTGCATGTAGATAGAAATAGCTCATTCTACGGTAATAAAAACATAATGCTTCATTATGTATGGTCTGTATACACCTCTGACGACATAGTTGCATTTCTGTCAATAGATTCTCCCAAAAAAAATGTCTGTTAGATTAGATTAGATTCAACTTTATTGTCATTACACATATACAAGTACAGTGTAACGAAATGTAGTTTAGGTCTAACCAGAAGTGCAATTAGCAAGTGCAGATATACAGTGTGAATAAATACAGAATACAATATTAGGAAAATAATTTACGATGGGCATGTACTATAAAAATATGACAATCGGTATGTACTGATTTTTGGTAGTTATTAGTAAAACACCAAAAATGAAGCCCCTCTAACTCATTCTGTAAACCTATAATTACTGGGTCAAAAGCAAAGAGTCCTAAAATGTACTAATGAGATCTTACGAATTCATACGAATTAGATATGAATTATATATATTATGAATTTCCACAAGATTATGTTGCATATCTATATAATTTTGTTTTGTAAGGAAAATGAGTAACGATAGGTTGTTTGCATATGACGTTACGGCACTGCGTGAAGTGCCAATGGAGGGTAACTCAACTCAACTCAGCTTTATTTATATCGCGCTTTTTAATTTTCATTGTTACAAAGCAGCTGTACATGAGACACATTGACTATAAGTTAAACAACTAAAGTCATACACCTGTAAAAACAAGAAAAAGGTGAAAACACAAAAGACAGACATACAAATGCTCCATACACACAATATGCATACATAATTACACACATCGACATAGACCCACACACGCAAACACACTCGCACACATGCACAGTGAAAGCACACATTTGAGATAAAGCAGAGAGAACCACAGGTCCAATATTACAAGGACTATAAATTCCTATATGCAATATTAATTATGTAAAACTTCTGAATTCTAATAGCGCAAAACAGTATGCAAACGGTGGCGAGGAACCCAAAACAGGCCCAACCAGGGGATTCCAGTTCCCCTCTGGCAAACAAGTGATTTTCTCTATAGGAATTTACTATAACAAACTCAAAATACCTGTGTTTTACGTTGTTTTTGACTGTTCAAATCCATCAAAATGTGATAGGTGTTTTTATTGTGAAGCAAAAGTTTATGTTCATCAAGGGGGAAAATCCGAGTATAGAGCTTGTTAATCGAAGTCACGCCATGTTGAATGTTGCGATATCTGGGGAGGATGGCTGCACGTGCGTCACAATGCAGTGTTTTGTTTTTCTAATTTGATTATGAAATATAACTATGGTAAGTAGGTCTTGATGTGTTAAAAAAAACTGCAATAGCATTACGCAGAGTCGTTCAGGAAAAGCTCCTGGTTCTTTTACTTTCGATTTCACCATATATGAAACAAAACAAGTAACAACAATAATAGCAGTGGAGTATTATCCTCCCAAGATGGCGGCTCTACTGCAACATGCAACATAGGGCGTGACGTCATATGCGGTTGAGATGAGCCGAGCCAGATGATTTTCTATAACGCTTAGCGAGGTTTAACATACCTAAACAAAAACCACGTGAGCTCAAATTTCATGCTCAATAAACTTGTCATGAACACTGGCGGCAAAGTTCCTGATTAAACGGATAAAGTTGTAAATCTCGCGTTAAGCATTTTCCCCCAACATAAGTCGATTACAATGAAACAGCTTAAAGTACCGAAACAACGTCAACACGAAAAAACGAATTTCTTTAAACCTTAATTGTTATAAACACTAGCTACTGTTAAAGGAACAAGCACTTATTCCAGGGGATAAGAATAGTCTCACGTTAAGCGTGTTCTTAATTTCAGTTCATTATAAAGAAACATGTAACGTGGCTCAAGGCATCGACAAAATGAGAACATAAAACTGTTCTGTTATCATGTTTATGTTTGATATCAGTGATAAACAAATGTATTTATTTTGGTTTTTCGTGGTTGTTGTTTTTGTACATTAAGCCATTTCCTTTTAATGGACTTCTATGGGGAAGAAACGCTTAACCCAACATTTTCACTTTATACATTTAATAAGGCCCGTTCATCTAACAGAAGACAGTGTTTATTACAAGCAAGGTTTGACAGAAATTTGGGCTTACCTGATCGTTGTTCAGGTAGTTAAACATAGGTATTTTGAATTTGTGATAATGGAGGAAAATAATTTGCTGCCCTCCAGCCGCGCCTCGCGCATCATAAAAACCACGTGATTGCAAACGACCCATCGATACCACATCAGATGCTGATCCTTTACAAAACTGCCACATACCAGCCAGGTAACCAGCCTCACCAATATATCTCGCTCTCGTAATGTGCAAAACTATTTTCAAACCAGTCGCTTGTGATCCATAAATGTTAACGCATATCCCTCACAATGTGCGAGCTCATACAAAACCACCGCTATTGAGATAAAGCCAACAGCTGCTTGGGCTGTGAAGATTTCCTCATTTCACCTATGATTGCCGGCACAAGCACATGCTGTTTCAGAATAAAAAATGAGCTACTGTGAATACATGGGAAGCCATGCAGAATGCAGTGTGAACAAGATCAAAGGAAAGGGGTTGTTTCTGCGCGCGAAACTGGATGAACATAGTGATTACTGACATTCAAACAGAGAAATGTGAGAAGATATGCTGAAAAATGTTGAGAAGGAAAATGTAAGACTCTGAGCTTGGCTTTAACACCCTCCCCCAAAACCAACGAACTCATCATCACTTCAAACGGAATTGCACAGCAACCTACATACACAAGTGTCAAAATCCCTATTAAAATAAAAAAAATCAACAAAATTTGTCTACTCGAATTTGTTTTTCACTATGCAGTGTCCCTAAGGAAAATCAACTAAAAATCACAGAAGATTGTTTCATATGAATGAAAACATGTTTATCCTTATATCTTCAGAGTAACAATCTTTCCAAAAGTCTCTTTTTCCTCTTACATGGTTAAAAATTAAATCTGAAGTAGAATGTTTGTATCTTCCTGCCTTACGTTTTACTATTGTTTACTTCTTGTTTAATCATAAATTCCTACAGCTTCTGAAAGCTCTTTATATTCATAGACACTTCTCAACTGCTGACAGACTCACTCCCTGTATGCGTCTGAGTATTATAGCTACATTATCCAATCCTTCCAACCATTTGAGGTGAAAACACATGTACATTTGTAGGTGAAGAACAATATTCTGCTTCTCTCCAAGTCCACTCCAGTGAGAAAATCCTACCTGAGCCATATTAAGTCTCGGATGAGTCAGATTCTGTTTTTTGCTTCAATTTAAACAGAAAACCAGAGGCATCGAAAAAAAGTTGCATAGTACAGACTAGACCTTCTATTTGAATAGAAATCTTCTAAATAATTACACAAAACACTGATTTTATGCAGCAAAAGATAATACAAAAATCAAATGGACAGTATCAACATGAATTCACCACACCAGAATAAAATAAACTTCAGGAGACCAGGAGTAAGAACACAGTTTGAATGAAAAACTATGTTTCACATCAAGCTGATGATAATCAATGATAATCCAGTTAGAAGCGTACGCAGCTTTGATCCGTCTCTCACTGCCTTCTTGGGTTACAGATTTTCTCTTCATGTCTGGTTGCCTCATCACAGAAATGGATCACCATGCAATTAGTGTTTCCTCTTTCTGCCACGAATTCATGATGGAATATTTAGCCAAATTAGAGATGTTTTACTAGGCCTGGTTTCTTTCAAAATCCAGGCCACTTTTCAGCGTGTGCCCCTTTAGTTCCAAAGAGAGGAAATCATCTGTATTATTGTTTCTTTCCAAAGTCTATCTGTTCAAAATGATTGACAAAACAGGTGTGTAACCATTTTTATTCTCTCTTTTAACAAGGACAGAAAAGATAAAGGGATTTACTTGGTAAAGAAAGGATTTAGCAAGCGCTATGATAAGAAACCCAGATTAAACGCGTTTACAGTGCAAAATTAATTTCTCTATTTATTGATTAATATTTATTTTAGAAAGTAAAACACGATCTCTCTTTGGAATGAACACATCAGTGTTGTGGTGATATAAAAATAGCAACTTAAAATGCTGATAGGTCAGGGTTTTCTACAGTATAGGCACCAATGACAACATTACAATGATGACAAAAACAAGCATGCAAATAATAATTTATAATGACAAAAAAATGGCAATAAAAAGCTTTATACTTTCATTTTTCAATTTTGCGTTCAATTCAAACACTTCATTATTTGTAGTGGTCATAAAAACAACATAATTCTTTCAACATTTGAAACAATGCCTATCCTATAGCTCAGTGGTTGAAGCGTGGTGTTAGCAACACCAAGCTCATGGGTTCAATCCCAGGGATTGCACATACAGTACATAGAAGCAAACGTATAGTATAGAACAATGTAAGTAAATTGGGATAAATATGTCTGCCAAATGAATAAATATAAATAATTTAAAACATGATATACTGTACAGCCGATGCACTGAAATCTCATTACTAAACTTCTATTTAAGCTGACTCTGGTTATGGTTAGTATTATTGATGTTAAAGTGACCTACTGGAATAACACTCTCAAAAATACAAAAACTAAATTGAGATTTCCCTACACACAGCAGAGCAGCAACAGGCACAAGTTACTCAAAGCTCTTTTCAAAGTGTCAGTGACCGGCCAAGTACACAAAAGTAATGGCGTGAAAACATGATAGGGAGCTTCACTAATGAAGGAAATCATTCAAGTCATCTCTCAATTAAAAACAGCTTAGTTTCATTTCATCAGGCAGATGTTTCTATGGGAACGTAAGCCCCCTCGTGAGACACAAACGTGCCACATCTGGAGTGAAGAGAGATGCGGGGTGTATTGTTACAGTCAATAACTTCAAGAAAACCTACATCGCTGCCCCCAAAAGACAAAACACCCCCCAACTCTTCTATCAAACTTGATTTCGTTAGCACAGCATAGCATGAATGAGGTCATAATCGTAACCAAACTCTCATCAAGCGTAACACTTTTACCCACGTAGCCGCTCTGTCAGTCACGATAAAATGAAACCACGACTTTAGTCGTAAACGTGTTAGGTATCCTCGACCTAAAACACCAATGTCAGCTTCATACAGCCAGCTTGACATGTTTAAACCAAAACAACCGCCTATAAGGAGCACCACACCAGCTCGTATAGAAAGACATGCGGTGCAAAAGAAAACGCCCTGCCTTGTCTATACATACAACCTCCACACGTTGACTGAGACCAACAATGCACAAAAGCGGCACAGACGTCGCATAAATGTCATATTAATGTCATTTTGACATACCAGAAGCTATGGTCTGTGTTTGTTTCAAATATTTAAGTTTATATGTTGTCAATACGGCTTCCCACGTTGCCATGGTCCAGATAATAGATAACTGACTGACTGACACATCTATCATTCGGTTTAGACACATTGCGCTATGTGAGAATGTGATACTATTGTTTCTCACAACGTCAAATAAATGCCATAACGCATCTCTCCATTAATGCGACATTGTTCTTCCCGTAGGTAACCGCTGTGCATTTTCGCATATACAGTGTAACCTATCATATGTGTGAGAATGTACATTATAGACGATGTGCGTTTCATTAAAGACGTATGTCGCTTACCTTTAACGTGCGTTTCATATTCGGCAATAATCTCCTTGTCCTTTCGGAATTTAGCTGGAGACGTCATATCGGTGTGAATGATACAAGTCCTTTTACAGCAAAAAACAGCAGAACAAAAGATCCTTCGTCTACAGATATCCAAGGATGATGAGTATGCTGGAATGGAAAGCAGTCACTAAAATGGTTATCGTCTCCTGAAGAGCGTTAATCTCGCCGCATTATTAGTTGGAGATGCCTTCGGGTTCCTAGAAAGAGCGTGTCCACATACGACTCCGTATGCATGCGGGAAATGAATAAAAAAGGACGAGTTTCATCCCACCGTTCACTCGCACACGATCAGCAGTATCAGACGCAGTGCCTTCAAAAGTTTCTGCTTTCCTCTAGCGGACAGAGGACAACAGATCATCCGTGTGCGGCTACAAAGTCTTCTCAGTGCAGAATGAAGGCAAGGGTTAGGCTTTAAACCACTCTTAACACCCCCCTCGGGCTTTACAGCATCACACTACATAGAAAGAGAACACAAAATGTTTACTGCATCAAATTTAAAGATCGGTTCCTTCCAGTAAACTTCCTCAAACTTTTTTCTCTTTGTTTCAATTCTTTAAAAAGCAGGTCCCCTGAGACAAGGCACTGGAGTGTTTTCACGCAGCTATCAGGACGTGAAATACACGTTTATAAGGAGATGGGCTACATGTTACGAACGTTATTTTCAGTGTTGTGTGGCTCAACAGTAGTCTGTCGACCAACGTGATCTGAAAAGTAAAGAGTTAAGGGAACGCCAGACCCTCCTGACTCTTTGGGTTTTCCTTAAGGAGATTCCCACGCTCCGCGTATGGTTGCGGAGATTTCTTGGGCTTAAATCAGGCGCTATTATATAAATAGATCAACAACTTACCTTGAAAGACGATTTCCAACTCTGAAACAGAACGTTATTTAGCAAAAATCTCCCACAAGACTTACTGTTACGCTATTCTCTGAATTTTCCAAAACTCAAACCCCGCCTATTTTCATGGAAGATAAAGATCATCCCCCCTCTTTGGCCATTGGTTACAACACAAGAGCACGACACGAATCTATAAAATCGCCAAACACATTTTTTAACACGTTTTAAGGTTGTTTTATGGAAATGTCTTATGCTAAAAAAGTGAACGTTTTAATGACGAGCTAATATTTTTAAAGCGTTCGTTTTAGTGACTTTTTAATTTCTACATACTTACCAAATCGGAAAAATCTTTCGTTGAGACTTTTCATATATTTTTATTTCTGTAACAATTATATATTTTTCTCGCTACAAAGCCAAAAAATACAATGTGGTTTTGTGGTTTGCTGTAGGTGCTGCGATCATTCGCTGAGAGTTTTGATCTGACCAATCATAGGCGAGATATGGTAATTTTAAACCAATCGCCTTTAGGCATAAGGCCGTTTGAAAATGTTTTAGGAAGTACTTGTCAGCATTGTAGCGGATGTAAACAAACGTAGCTTAGCAAGCTTAGCTCTGTTGCAACGGTATAGGACTTTAACAAACGTGCAGTGCTGTTTATATCGCGATAGCCTTTATATCCGAAAACAGTTCGTTATAGTTTCACGTTTTCGTAGAAAACGAGTTCATATTTAGCTAGCTAACTTAGCTTTTAAACAAGAACAGGTAACAGGGCTCAGCTAGTGTGCATTCTAACATAAGCGTGAAAATACCTCAAATCACAGTGGACTTCGGTTTATGATGTATGTTAAAAAGTAGTTACCGTTTGCGTGATAAGAGGACTAGGACCTATATACCGAAAGCGTTACACAAGTAGTAAACAGGCTAACGCTAGCTAGCTAGCTAGCAGCCAGACAGGAGCAGGTTATTCTTTTTAGTGCATTGTGAGACTGTCACACGCTGCTGACTCTTCTCTTTTTGTTCTATATAAAGCACGACCCCGTGTTTTGTAAGGAGTTGTAAAATACGTCTTAAACTGCTACAATGTCTACTTCAAATTTCAAGAATAAGTGTGTGACCCAAGTCAACTGTATATACTGTGACAGTCTTCTGTGTATGAGAGGGATGAAAGCAGTACTGTTAGCCGATACGGAAATCGAGTTGTTCTCAACGGATATACCACCAAACAGGTGAGGATTATATGACTAGTAGACTCATTACATAAAGCTGTTCAGTAGATATAATCATAATAAATATGGAGAATTTGTTTATATATACCACATAAACATTTTTTCCCCTTTTAGGACGGTTGATTTTGTAGCAAGCTGTTATTCCACAGAGAGCTGCAAATGCAAGTTAAGAGACATTGCATGTTTAAAATGGTAAACAAAAAAATGCTCCTCATATAATGACATTTTATTCTTTTCATAACTTCTACCCTGTTATTGCTTGTGAAGTGTCTCTACAGTTTAGACATGGATAGCCATATTGTTTATAAATCAAAGAATTCAATATATTTGGCATGTATCTACATGGCAACAAATGTATGTATGTTGATTAGTAAATTGGTATCAGATGTTGCCGTTTAATCCTGTTTAGCTTTATTACTAGTCCATTGTTTTCACTGAGGTATTTGCTGTTCTGTTTGCTTTTTCATTGTCTTGCAAATCATTTAAAATTGGGTGTTTTTGTCTGTCTTTCTGGCTATTTCTGCACATTCAGTGGGAATGTTGTGGGATATCACGTGGTTGCTCCGTGTAAGCCCTGCTTGCTCTCCTGCAACAATGGACACTTCTGGATGTTTAACAGTGAGGCTGTGTCAACCATCAATAGACTGGATGCAACAGGTTTGAGAGGCCCGTCCAGACCTGGTCAGGTCTATTTCGACACCTGTAATGTGTATTATCACTAAAATACTTGTGTCTTTCATAGGGCAGAACCTGCTGCTGTGGGGAGATCTACCTGAACTGGAGGGTAGTGATGATGATGAGAGTCTGGACAGCATTTCAGAAGAAGAGTACCTCAGATAGAAGCGCAGATGTCCAAAGGACAGGAAATTTGACAGTAGTGAACTTGTAACTTTCACCCACGCAAATTTAGATTTTAAGCACATTGTCCAGTTTTTAGATGAATGGAAAACAAACGAAAAAGTCTGTCTAGCATCCCAGCCTTCAATCTTGATTTGCAGTACAAGTTACAATTTGTAATGGTTTCGGGATCTTCTCAGATAAGTTTGTATGTAAGAGTGCCACTACCAAAGAAGAAAAGTTTCAGTTTTTGTCAAAGGGTTGCAGAAACACATTGACAATAAGATTTTTTACAGACTGTGGATTATTCATGAAGTTTAACGGCAGTATATCAACAATTTGAGACAATAATGCAGTTTTTTTTCCTCTGGTACGAACACATTTTGTGTGGCTTCCAGATAGAGATAGATAGATAGATAGATTGGATAGAATTGGATGCTAGTTTCACAGGTCCGACATTATGTTGAAGTCTAAACGATTTAACAGAAAGAAAATCCCTTTAACCATGTTTTAATGGTTTCCGAATATTGTTAATTTTAAAAGGAATGTTACTAATTATATATTCAAGCTGAATATCAATCCAACTTATATAAAACAGACATCAAATTCTAAACTAGACATTCATGCATAGTCATAATATTTAAGCCATTTTCTCTTCCTTTTTATTTTGCACAGCTTTGACATGAATTGGCACAAAATGGCTTGGCTGCTTTGAATAGAGTAGTTAGGCTGAATAACATTTTAGCATTTAAACTTGCAATGGTACTTTGCTTAGTTCCCTCCTTTCATTCGATGCTCTTTTTTTAATGTATTGTTTCATTATTTGACACAAGGTAATTATGAGAAAAATCGTTATTTAGTTACTGTAGACATTTCGGCGTGACACTGTGTGATATATTTTAACCTTAAATTTTGCACCTATAACTCTCATGCAATTGTCTATATTTGCAAAGACATAGTGTCAACCAGTAGCAGTTATTCACAATACTGTTTACCATTACACTCAGAAATCACTGTAGTTTCCATATTCATTTTAAGCGATTTAAAATATGAGTATGATGGTCCACTGTAAATGTGTTACAGCATTTTCCATCATATTGTGGTGAAGGTTTTGCAATATCATAGCAAAAAGAATAAGCAACTTATTTTGTGATAGCTTTCAGGTGTAGCATTTTTAGGCGTTTGGATTTGAAGCAATTTTGAGTATGCATTTGTGACCAAAATTAAGAAATGTTTTGAATTATAACTTATTAACAGAGAATATATTTGGTTTAAGTTATCTTTGTTTTCAATGTATTTATTACCATAAAATTACTGTATTTATACTGACATGATTTAATTTGTGCCATGTGAGGATGAGAAATCGTTTGTATAATTTTGATCTGCACTGACAATGTCATTGGTTTAAACTTTGGGTTGTTTTGTTTGCTGAATGCCTTGATATTAAACTTTTTAATGTGACCCTTTGTGTTGTTTTGGAATGTTTTTGCTCACACATGCTTGTTGTCTTAAAACAACATGGTAGAGCTGTCTAATAATCAGTCACTTCAATATTAAAACTGATTTGCTTCTAGAAGAATTGCATTAGTCACACAATACTTAAAAAGCCATGTCACATAAATTGGGGTTCTGTTGTAAGAAGCTTTTGTGGTCCGAATTTAAAGATTTGTCCAGAAATGTGCGATACACTGAGGGCTTGACAATAACTCCAGGGGCCCGTTTCAGAAAGCAGGGTAAGTGCAAACTCAGAGTAAGTTAACCCCAGAAAACGGAATACTCAGGGTTTTTGGTTTCAGAACTCGAGGTATGTCAAACCCGCGACCGCGGGGTAAGTCAAGCCCATTTCAGAAATCGAGGTATCTTATACTCCGAGTGAGTAACCAGAGTAACACACTCCGTGAACCTAACCTGGTCGGGAGCAGGTTTTATTCCGCAAACCCAGGGTTTGTTACAATCTCCGCCCCCTTTTCGAAGCGTGAGCTAAAGGAAGCTGCAATAATTTGCAGAGAGTAACATTTATGTCGGGAGAGAATTTTGAGGCCCCGTTTGGACGTTTTATCTTAACTTTTAAGGCCACTTTAAGTCGTATATTTAACATTTCCCAAACAGGCATCCTACTAGCAAGAGCATTTTATTTCTTTAAACTTTAAACAAGATGTTCTTGTATTTCATATTCAGCTTCTGCCGAGATCTTTTTATTGCAGAAGGATTGTACCTACATGAGAGCGAGCGAGAGAGAGAGAGAGCGAGAGCGCGAGAGAGAGAGAGCGCGAGAGAGAGAGAGCGCGAAAGCGAGAGCGCGCGCGAGAGAGACAGCGAGGGAGAGAGAGAGAGAGAGATAGAGCGAGAGCGCGCGAGAGAGAGAGAGAGAGAGAGAGAGAGAGAGAGATAGAGCGAGAGCGCGCGAGAGAGAGAGAGAGAGAGAGAGAGAGAGAGAGAGAGGGAGCGTTAAATATAATTCCCATTTTCACAGTTTCAACAAAAAAGATATAAAAGTGATTGACATTTAAACTTGCGCATTAATAAGTGAATATTTTTTTCTAAATATGTGCTCATATTCACCGTACGCTTGTAACAGTACCTTCAATTCGATTGGCGACAAATGAACACGTGTTTTTGTCACGTGCCGTTGCCATGGTGAATCGTGCTATCTTCACTCAATTGATGATGGCTTTTCATAGACATGCTGCACGCGCATAACCTAGAGTGAACTTACTCAGGGTTGATTGAACTAACTCAAATCAGCTGCTCTGAAACTGAAAACTCAGAGTAGCGATTCTCTGAGTAAATCAACTCAGGGTTCAGATTTTAACTCGATGTTGGTTGAACTTCCTTATTGAAACGGGCCCCTGAGCACTCGTAGATCTACAATGATTTTCAACTGCTACTTAAGTTACGATGCTTTTGGTAAACAGACCATAATATTAAGATCACTGGTATGGTCGTTTTTACGATCAATTTAGGCTTATGATGCTTTTGGGAAATGCAGCACTATTTGGTTACTGACATTCTTACCAATATCTTTCTCTGTTTTCATCAGAAAGGAATGTCTTGGAATAACCTGAGGGTGAGTAGATGATGTTTAGTGCTCTGTTTGGGCACTAAACTTTTTTCTTGCCCTGTTCTTTATTCTGGAATCATATAGGCCCAGAGGTGTGGGCATGGGAGCACCAATAATCTTCTCAGCAATATAAACTGTCCGTCGGACTCTTCGTAGGTCTGATTTGGTGGCTTAGCCAAACCAAACAGTCATTGAAGTGCACAGGACAGATTCATTCACTGCTGAGAAAATCTGGGTCAGTAAGTCCTGTGGTAGGTTGAACTTCCTCAATTGACACAGGAAGTACAATTTCTGCTGGGCCTTTTTTACAATTCAGTCTGTTGGACTCTTATGAACCTGAATGACTCCACGGTAGCCACTGTTCCTTCTGAAGTCCACAATCTCTCTTCTGTAAGCAGATTCGTCACCGCCTTGGATAAGTCCAATGACTGTGATGTCATCTGCAAACTTCAGGAGTTTGACAGAAGGGTCTGTAGAGGTGCATTCATTTATCTAGACTGAGAAGAGCGGTGGGGAGACAACACATCCTTGTGGTGCTCCGGTGCTCACTGTACATGTGCTCCAAGGATCTGTTAAAGATCTGAGTGGAGATTGGTGACAGGTGCTCCACGCAGACCTTCAGACAGGAGGGTGAGACATTGTCTGGGCCTGGTGCTTTTCTGATATTTTGTTTTCGGAAAAGCTGACACACATCCTCTTCACAGATCCTAAGGGCAGGTTGAGTATCAAGAGGAGGTGTTAACATTATAGTAGAGATAGGGTCTGAGTGGGTGTGATGGGGTGAGACTCTGCTTTTCAAAACGACAATAGACCGTTGATTACTGACAGACTGAATGGGATGATGACTTGTAGTTGGTAAAGTCTTCAGTCCTTTCCACACTGATGCAATACATAATATAAATACGTTCACGCTTTTGGATTAACATCAATGGACCTTGTTTTCTGATGCTCTGTGATTAAACTTTACCGGAATTTATACAATTAGGATGCAATTTTGGCTCTTTAAAAAACAGGTTTGAACTTAATTTGGCAAGGTGTGATTTGTAATCCTCGGTCTGTGTTAGAAACCTCTTGGCTCCTCTGTTTAGAAACCATGGTGATTTCAATTAGAAACCCATTTATAACGTCGAACCAGATCTCACTTTAGGATTTCCAGTTTCTGTAATGACCACTAAAGCTTTAGTGTTATACATTATATAATATACGTGTACATACATTGTACTCCGTGTGGATGGTAAACAATGAAATCGGATAAGAAATTTCAACGTTATTTTGCTGTTTATCCAAAGAAACCGTAGCTCCCCATTGCCTTTTATGTTAACATGAGAGCAATTGCCCTGTCTAATATAGCGGACTAAATTTGACATATCCCAGGAACAGATTTGTATGGGTGCAGTGACGTCTAACTACTATGATGCCACACGGATGCTCAGAAATATAAAATGGATTTTAATTAGAATAATTTAGGAAATAATGTAACATGATGCATGTGTTGTTTAAACAATGTGAGGTGGTGATCTTGCATTCAAATTGACCATTACAGTGATTTTTATGGCAGGCAGGTGTTCCTTTTTGTTATAACAGCAGCAGAATAGTGGTTTAAAAGCACTGTTAGTTTGACTTTAGCTCATTGTAACCCGATGACAGAGGTATTTAACGCTGTCAATCATTCTAAATGTCTCAGAGTCAGAAGTGACCTGAAAGGATCTGTCAGAGTGAACTGGATGTTTTTTGAATTGGGTGTTGTCCATGGGGAGATCAGTGATGTCTGTGAAAGGTCTGAATAAACCTTGCACACAGCTCAGACTAGATATTCAATTTAGTAGTGGTTTTATGTCAATGTGTATTTTGTTTTATTCAAATTTTGAGGCAAATGGTGACTAAATTGAAAAGTCTGAAGTAAAACCTTATCATTGAATGCAATAATAGTTTATGTTATATT
This sequence comes from Triplophysa dalaica, assembly GCF_015846415.1. Lineage (NCBI taxonomy): Eukaryota > Metazoa > Chordata > Actinopteri > Cypriniformes > Nemacheilidae > Triplophysa > Triplophysa dalaica. The sequence goes on along the minus strand of NC_079562.1, from coordinate 9,494,377 downwards.
AAGAAAACATTGATGAAGTTATTTTTTAGTTATAGCGTCATTACTATAGTTACGTCTGTTATATTTCATATTTTGAAGAGTTAAGCATTGTAAGCCAATAAAATGTAGAATTGATTATTGATGATCAAGTGACACTAAACTAGTAGTGTATATGATTTGGTTAGCCATGGGCTCCATCTGCTGGTTGTTTATGAAATGTCTGTTAATCTAGGTTCATTTGGTTTCAGTTTGTCAAATTATCAGATGTAATCTACTGTTTGAGAATTTTTATACCACGGGATAAAAAAACATTTATTTTCTTTATTTTATACAGAATATACATTAAATAGATTTAAAATGGCATAATCACCCCTAAACTGGTTGGCTGATCATAGTTGGGTTAAGCTGGTCCTCCCATGATTATATTTATCATGTTAATGTAAACGTGTTATTTACAGCCTTTTTAATTAAACATCTTAATTTGGTTTGACATGCATTTGTATCACAATCGCAAGAACACCTGCACCTCGATTACGAAGCCAAAGGGGGGGGGGGCTAACCACCAAGATTACTTGAAGTTAAAATCAATAATTTATGCATCGATTTTGTTCATACATTCTTAGTGAGATACTTCTAAAAACAAGAGTCTTGTGCACCAATGGAAAGTCCATCCATTTGTTTATAACTTTTTCATTAACGTTTCAGCAATCTGACCACAAGAGGCCGCCATTGTACAAGCATACATGAACTCAGCTGGGAAAGCATTACCTTTCAGATCAAGGACATCGTTTTTAAAGATCGGCGAGTCAAATCTACTGTAAAATCACATTTGATAAATGGAAGATACTTTTTTGGCCATTTTTCTTAAGTAGATGAAGTGCTTCATTTTTACATTATTTATTAGCCCACACTGTTGTGAACACGAAAACGCAAATATGACCATACAGTAATAGCCAAGTTCAGTTTGAACGTTTTAACGGAGATATGTTAATTCTTTTACATAAATACAAATATTTATTTTTTAATGGTTCATAATGATAATCTTGTACAACGTAGTAATTACGAGACTGTAAAATAATCGTATAGTAGGCTACATAAACCTCTTTTGATTTGATAAAAAACATAGGCTAATAAAAATATTAATTATAAATATAATATCATTATAAAAACACATTTTGTTGAACGAAACATGAGATAGACGTTTATGTGTACGCATCTTTATTTATTGTGTTCGTCAGTTATAGCCTATGTGCTAAATGTAATAATTTACTTTAGACCTATTTAGCACAGTTCAAACCTTTTAATAGCTAATTCGTAGCTCCCATGATAGATATTAAACATCATGTCGTATTAATCGTATTTTATCGTAAATATATTTATGATTTTCAATAAATTGCGTAATTATTTATCAAACCCCAGGAAGACGCAAATAGTGTTTGGTGTGTTGTTTCAATATGATCAAAATGCCACAGTTTTGGACAGCAATGTTTTCAATATGTTTTAATATTTTATTCTACTCCCTAAGAATAATGTAGTGCTAATCTCACCAGATGCTCTGCTTTATCTAAACAAACCTTTAATACTGCAGCACAGTTTTGTAATTAAAGGGCTAATAGGCGGTAGGCGGTGGGTGTCTTGTGGAGGGGGTTGGGTTTGTCGGGCATGTCTGTGCATTTGAATACATGTATCATGAATATGCATCTTTTAACCTTGAGCTCTGGTTGGTCAGTGGATCTGTGTGATTAATGCAAATTTGGCTTAATATACATATAGAGGCCACATTTACTTATCTGCCCAATTGTTCTGGTATAAAACAGATCAAATTCAACACAGGCTTGTGCTTAGTTCTTTATGTAATCATTTAAACATTGTGAATATTTTTGTTTGTTTAAATATATTTGTTACTAGTCGGACAGGTTACTTTGGTGTCTTCAGGCCGACTGAGAGAAACAGAGTTTAATTCAAACACTGCAACTTAGTTAACCTTCACAAAATCTAGTGGGGTCGAGTGTTGAATTAATTTTCATTAAATTATTGCTCTCTTCATAAAAGGGTAAAATAATCCTTACTGATCGCACTGTAATAAAGCTTGTCATATTTTGTTGAGTCAAGCCAAATGCCTTCTTAAATGTTCTGCATTCACAAATCTTTTTAAAAGTAGTTAAACAGCATATTTGTGGAAAATATTTTTAGTGCAAGGTTTTTAGTGCAATTTTTAGTGCAAAATATGCATAATATTTTTATGCATTCTCTCGTTCAAAACTGAACTTTGGAGCCCTTCAGGTAAAATGTGTTGCTCAAAAACTCAAAAACAAATATATTCAAGGAAAAGTGATGTAAATTGTACAAGGGCGACATGGGTGGCATACTGATTTCTTTTTACAAATGGGAGATGTTTGGAAAATTTTCAAATAGTATAAAATATATCTTATTTAAAAAAAACGTTTTTATTAAATCCCCCCAAAAATACTTTTTTTTAAAAACAGTAGTACATTTTATAGTTCTTGTTGCTTTTGTATTGTTTCAGGTATGTTAATGTTTGGGTTTGCTCCATTGCACCATTGAAATTGCATTTATAGCATTATTTTAATATAAAAGTAGTTTAAAATTTAGGGCGCAAAAAATACTCAAAGTTTTTTCCCCAAATCCCCTCCTTTCCTAACAAACACACTCTCGACAGTGATTGGCCATTTATGTGTTCTTCCTCTGTGTCGCATTGTTTTGAAGTTTGTGCGTTCCCCTTTAAGAACAGGGCTCTTTGCAGCTAAAGAATTTGCTCTCCTGTCGCTGTGAATGGGGCCCAGGCAGGAGCTTAGCGAGGGGCCCAATGTTTTGTTCTGTTACACTTCAATAGGGCGTCAAGCAGGGTTTGGGCCTGACAGCCTGTGGATTAAAGGCTCTTACCAGAATCTGTTCGCCCCACCCCCTGACCCGCACACTCCAACAATAGCCTGAAAGAAACACATTCTTAACTCTTCAAGTACTAAGTTGTAATTTGCAGGTGGCTATAGCCTAGCAAGTCTCTCCTCAAGGGTTATAGAAAAAAAGGGGGAAGAGGTTAGAATGGTGTTAGCTGTGTGCCCCACCCCTTCTTTTCCCCACTTAGAGCTTTCTTACGCCTTTACAAATATAAATCAAACATCATTGCTCAGGAAATTACAGTAGTGAGCCTCAGCAGCACATGTTGGATGTGTTGCTGGAAGATTTGGAAAGGTACATTGTGTTCTTCTAACACCCTGTTATTTTTCCAAATAGTGAAAGATACCGGATGTCAACAGTTTGGGGTTAGCAAAGGAGCCGTGGTGAACAATAGCCAGATGCCTGTACAGAGCAGGTAGTGATGCTCCCACGGAGGGACGACAAACAATTGTTGCGCTTTGTTTTGACAGCACTTCCGAATGGAGCGAGAGACTGTCTTGAATTGTTAAATGTTTGTATTTCCAGACCCAGGCAAATATAAAATAAAACAGCACAGGGCTGCATTAAAAAAGGACATTAAGCAGAATATTATTTGGATGCGTTCATGTGCACAGTCTATCTGAGTCACTAGATGGTGCTGTATGTAAGTTTCTTAGCAGCCACTGGGATGCTCTTCTCTGTTGGACTCAATCTTTTTACACAGGTGAAGCATTGTCAGGGCATGGCTTTAATGTTTGTGTAAGAACTCTTATTTACGTTTTCTGAGTTGTGGGCTGGTTTTTAAGAGAACGGTTTTGTCTAAATGTTTACATTCCCTTTGTCAGTTCGATGCGCAGCACGGATATCAAAAGATGAAAGCGTTACAGTTCCCATTCATCATATCAACCAAAACTGCCAGGTACTGTGTCATAATCCAGTGTAATGTAAAAACAACGGAAAGGTATTGAAAAACAAGGACTGCATCTCCACACGCACAAGCAGAATGTTTTTTTGAGATAAAGGCCCTCGGAGTATTGCTGTCCAGAAGCTCTCCCGTGGTCCAGCAGAGAGGACGGGTCAGGCGGGTCAAGCCTCGCTCATCCTTATAGTCCCAGCCGGGTGTGTAACCCCGAACGACATCTGTCCAATGATTCAGAGTTTCAAAGTGCATGGTTTATACACGCACACACACACTGAGGCTTGGGCACGAACCTGCCACTCTCTGATGATTCGATCATTGAGGTATTGTTTTTAGATAAAACTGGAAAAAAACAAGTTGAGCTTAACCAGAGACCAACAGTGAATGCGGTTCATTTAGCATTTCTAAAAAACACAAAGGCCCGGGTGATGCACGTCCATAGGAGAGGAACCCAAGCAAAATGTTTTTATTTATGGGGAAAATGTCATCGGTGACATTGCATATTGGCTGTAATTGCGTGGCTGCTCAATGGTGTTTTTGAAAACTTCTCTGTAAAGTGGCAGGCTTTCAAAAGCAGTCGCCCTTTCCCCTCCGTTTTCCTGTCACCAGTAACACAACACAGATGTGACATGGGGTAGCAATTCCACCTCTATTTGTTTTAGAGCCGATCGAGTTATTTAAAATGTTTGCAGTCCTGAAAAGGACTAAAAGGAGGGAGAAGCGGGTGTATGCGTGTATGTGTACAGCCATAAAAGTATTTGAACATTTAAGTCGTACTTAGAAAAGGTTTAGAAACGAAAAAAATGCACCCAATTGCCATCTGTGACGATGCTTAGACCTTTTCAGAGAAACAACTTCTAACCGTGTCTCTTTTTGCGAGTCACAGTTTGTTTTAAGCAACTGGCCTCAAGGTCATTTTTAATGGTGGAATATCAGTTTCACTCAAGTTCTCGCAGGTGTAGCAGAATAACCACAGGTGTTGTTCATCACATTAACTAAAGAAGCATTCTACTACATTTGACGCATCCATTGACTTTCATCCTAATTATGAACTACAAATCTATTTTATCTTTTAAAACTTAACAAATCTTTGCTTGAGAAGAGCGGTTTCGATGTATTTCTTTTTTAATGAAGTGCCACTTGGTTTGATATTTCATTATGTAATGCAAAGACATTAATTTATATGCAGAGTGTGGCTTAAGTGTCCAGTTATTTTAGTGGATTGTATATGAAAAAGGAAAAGGGTAGACAGGGAAGGAATAAAGTGCAGTGTAGACCCCTGGCAGCACCAGGTACAGCTCGTGACATATGTAAACAGCTCGAGCAAGGTTGACACATGCTGTGAAAATAAAGTAACGCAGCCAGACTTTAAATGTCCGCTGTTTACTTTGGGCTGTTCCTTAAGTCAGAACTGGGCAGTTCTATGCAAATGTCAATCTTCGGATGAAAAGTTTTACCAAAGGCTGTCACCTTGCTGATAGGTCAGATGTCAATATTTGGTGGGTATAATACCCATGTGAAGTCTATCTTAAAGTTCTTAAAGCATTTGCATTTTTTAAACCATAGTTTTCAATAGTCAGGTTAGTCAATTGTCACATCCATAACAGAATTGTCAAATCAAAATTACTATTTTATATTCCATGAAGAGCCATCCCATCGGCATTTTTCGAGTATTATTGCTTCTGGTTTGCACATTTTAAATCACAAAAATCCAACAATGTTTGTTGTCTCTCAAAAACGTGCGTCCTTTTGGATATCCATGACATATTCATTTTTCTCTCTTTTAAAAACGTCTGCATAGACTGATATTTATCTGATGTCTGGACTCTTTCATCAGGATATTAGTTATTATCAACAGATATATTGGTATATTGGTATAAATACATTCTCAAGGAATTTATATTTCAAGTTTGACTGAAATGGTCACATCCATAACACTCAAATTTTCTCAATTACAAGTCAATTTTGTCTTATATGTGTCATCATTAATGCATTAGTTCTGTACATTTCGAACAGAAGAAAAAAATTTGAGGCTTGTTACAAAAGAGACAAGTTAATGACTGACTTTTGTCGATTTTTAAGTGAAAGAATTGTCATATTTATGAAGTTGTTTTGTACAGCTAGAATACTGTAGACTTCTCATAAAACAGCATTTTAGTTTTTCTTTCGACCACCTGGGTCCTTTGTTCAGTTTCCGGGTGTTTTTTGGGCATCCAATCTGGAAAGCACGCTGTACACAGATGAAGGTGCTCTCTGGAACACTTCACAAACAGCCGACTGTAACCTTCAAAGTATGAAAGAAAGAATCCAGGCAGCAGTGAAATCTAATCCAGCCACAGCTACAGCTACATGTTTCTCTGCCCCCCTGCTGAACCCTGACCCCTGACTTCGTCTGGGTCATCTAACCTTGCTTGAGTTATAGACAGAACAGATCTTCTCCTGCTGTTGTCTCTCTCTCTCTTCTGTTCAGTATGTTCCCATTGGGCAAGCAGGAGGAGAAAAAAAAGACTAGATTGGGGACCTGGCTTGCTCGCAGCAGAAATGTCAGGGAGACATTAAACAGTGAAAAGTTGGGTGTGCTTTCATAGCACAAACCTGTCTGTGTTCCTTCCTATTCTTTTCCAGCCCGCACATCATCTCGCTGTCTTTTGCTGAGCTCTGTGATCAGTAGGTCTCACTCATTTTCCAGCCTGTTTGTTGAAGCCATGACTTCTAATGAAGGCTTTTATGAACTATATTTATGCTGCCTAATAAAAACGAATTATGGCCTTTCAAATATATGTAAAATACGTTCTTCTGAAGGGACAGTTCACTCGCATAATACAATCTCTGCCATCATTTATTCACTCTCATGTTGTTCGAAACCTGTATATGAGTACTGTGGAACAGAAAATAAGATATTTTGAGAAATGTCTCAGTGGTCTTGTGTCGATACAATGTAAGTCAATTGGGGAATTATTTCAAAATATCTTCTTTTGTGTTTAGCAGAAGTAAGAAATTCATACAGGTTTGGAATGAGGGTGAGTAATGATGATTTTTATAAACTATCCCTTTAAATTCAATGTGCATGTTGAGAGTCATATAAGAGTCTTATACCAAACGCATGTTATAGGCTGAGCAAATGTTGTGTTTACGTTGTGTTTACTTTTCAGAGAAAATTTATTGTTGTCTGCATGTCAAGTGTGACCGCGTAATAGAATAGAAGTAGTCCATCTTCCAAACATCTTAACACCATATCTTTAAATTGAGGTTTGATGTCACAATGAAAACCTATAGTTGATATTCTTGATTTTTTCACAAAGGTGCCCGCCAGCAGTGTTGCATGTTGGTGTGAAATCTCTCTTAAGGTTTATAGTCATTACAACTGGTTGCGTTTGATTAGGGGATGTTATAATTGGCTGATCTTAGATTTGTGGCGGCATGCTGCTGCTTCGCAGGTGGTCTTGGCATGGACTGTCATTGTCAGGATAAAGGCAACCATTATGTGAGGAAGTAGCGATCAGGAAGTCCTTCTGCCCAAAACCATGACTTCACGGTGCTCTCCTCTAGAGACCAGAAACAACAAACAAGCCAGACAAACACATACACACAGTGCTACTCTCTATCCATCCTAACTATAACCTCTCTGTAATTGAATGTGATTCATGTTCCTCCCTCTTTTTCCCTGAAGAAGTGCTTTTGTATGCATCCTTTAGTTCCAGGCCAAAAGGCCCTTTAGTGCCCTTCAGGCATTTCTTATTAGTGTTGTAACATTATACTGTTACTCTCTCTCTCTCTCTCTCTCTCTCTCTCTCAAAACAGCTTTGAAACTCATCCTGAACTGGTTTTGCTACCCGCACCTGAGGGCAGAAGATTGCAGGTTTTGTGTTTAAGTCCCATCTTATTCTGTCCCAGGCACCTTCCTCCACCCCTCCTCTCCCATCCTAGAAGGTAAAGGCCCTTTGTCATCCGAGCGTACACAACCGCCCTTTGTTTACTTTATCCAATGTTTATTTCACTTTTTACCGTGCCACTCACTGGCTCCAAGGAGACGCGTGTGTACCTTTCCTCCAGCCGTGTAAACACAGCATATTTCGCCACTCGTTTCCCCTGTAAAAAGTTTATATCTGTAATCTGTTAAGTCAGATATTTTAAACAACATCTCGCTGTGTTTATAAATACTGCCGGGCCCCTGTAATGAATTTACGGTAATGCATTTTTTTATCTTCCCAATCACTTCCAACCTTTTGCAGAGGCTCGAATGAAAATCCTGTAAGAATGTTTAGGCTTTATTGAGAAAAGTAAAAAAAATGGCCAAAATAGACAATGTTGATGTGACAGTTCACGGTCGGTGGAACGAAGACACAACATGAGGACAAACACTTCTGTGTGGAAGACAAACAGTGTGCATCTTTCTGTCGGGATGAAAAGCATTCGTAAGTGCGTACGAGAACTGATGAGGTGAATGATGAAGATTGTTACAACCGGCATGACTTTTCTCAATGTGAAATGAAAAGTTTGTATTTATTCAGTAAGTTTTTCATTTTTTTCTACTGACATAACATTAAGTTGCATATATAGACACTGTGCAAATTCAACTTGAAGATGTTTAACAGAAATCTGGAGTGTTGTCACAGATTTCTTACAACTAAACGTTGAAAGAAGGTGAAAAGAAAGTATTGCAGGGCTAGAAGACGACGAAATAGATCCGGCTAGACTCATACTTGAGATGCAATGCACATTGAGAGATCACACAGATCGACTCTTTCCTACTCTTGTCATACGTTCACATCACCACACATTTCTTGACAAGCTAATATCTTCTCCGGGATGCTTGTCATTAATCAATTCACGCCGTCGTTGTCTCATTTCATTCATCTGATATTGTCTTCGCGTTACAAACCGTTAATTTGTCAATGTGATCAAACAAACGCCAACCCGTGAACCAATTTCTGTAACACCGCCGTGATGATGCTTCACATCAGGAACACTGTGAAGTTTCATCAGAGGAACACAAAGAAAGGTGGATGCGCGGCCGAGGAGGGAGTCGTTCTTCATATTCCCGTTGATGTTAGGGGCTGTATATTAAGGCGGTTAAATTGTAGTGTGCAGATGATTGGTGGCAAGAACCTGGACAGGAAAGATTGCTCACGAGAGCAGCCTCACATTAAACCTGTCAATATACAAACGGTTCGGAGGATAGAGCTATAATTAAGCCTTCCTCTTCCAAGAGAGCCTCTCCATTATATTCAAATTAAGCATGAGGGATTTTGATCTATGTATGCAGGTATACGTGTGTTGATAGCCTCAGAGAGACGTGGGACTGTTATGTCAGAAAACAGAAGAGAGAAAGGGTGACAGAAACAGCACATTTGCCGCAAATCAGCGCGAGGACAACAGTCGTCTTGTTGAGACGTTTTTGTTCTCTTAATGTCTTTTTGTTTTCAATTGTTGGTTGTCACGTGCGCCGGTGTGCCTCGACTGATTTGTCGCTGTCGCCGCTAGCGACGGAGCGATTCCTTTTTCCATCATGACTTCAGGGAACAGTTTGTTCATTTCAATAGCTCGTAGACGTGAAGACTGGTGAAGTGGTGAGGTTCCTTCCATAAATCTCCACAGAAATATGACTTCCGCAGCCTTTCCTCATCGCTCGAGCGCGGAGGCAGGCTCGAATCTGACATTAAACGTCAAAGTGAGCGCAAGAGTGATGGCGGAAAAGTTAGACTTCCAGAGCAACAGATAGTGACCCATAAGTATCCGACCTTTAAACAATATGAATTGTGCTCCAGTCGTCACTGGATTATCTGTCCAGGAAAGCTATAAAGAAAAAGAAACGGGCGCAGGGGCAATAAATTTGCCTATTATTTGTTGGCAGAGAGCGAGCGTTACATATCTTTGTTTAATGTCTGTGTGTGACTGAAAGAGTGAGGCCGAGATGGAGTGGGAAAGAAAAAAGCGTTGCAGAGACAGACAGGAGAGAGAGATGGCTATCTGTCTGCATGGAAAAGCAAACGCAGTGTTGGGTTTCTATTGGAACACAGGCCTGTTTTGTTGCAGCCTGGCTCTGCACCCTCTTCCTCCGGCCTCGCTTTCCTCTCACACTAATCTCGCCGTATTAGCTTCCAGGATCGCCGGGCTGTTTTAATATCTGTCACTACCTTCCTGGATTTTATGACTGCGCTTCCTCCCCTCACATTTGTCCTGTATTTGTTTGACTAGCCTGTCTCAACCTTTTGTATAATTCTCTGTCTTTGTTTGATGGGAGAAATAAGAGTGATTTTGGGTCTCTGCTCTATCTCCGGCTGTTTTTCTCCTCCGTGCCCGAGCTGTCGTTCGTAGAATGCGCCTGACAGTTTGGTGTAAACACACTGATTGCGGCGCTGGTTGGTCTCCGAGCGCTCGACTGCGCTGCACCTGTGTTTTATTGGAAACGGCGTAGCAACAGGTCCGTCATCACAAAAGGAGGTAATCTATTAGCTTTAATGATGCCTGGCGGAGAGACGCATTGATTTTTGCCTCGGCGGTATAAACGCCCGTGATTACCTTCTCACTCAATGGAGAGCTTAATGTCTCAGAGTTATAATAATGCTAGAAGTCCCATCAGGGTTGGGAACGCATTTATTATAAATATCCAGTTTTTTTAGAAAAATTGAATCGTATGTAAAATGTTCAAACTTGGTGATGTTATTTAAACAACAGTTCACTCGTTGCAAATACGTTCACACCATGACTTGTATACGACAGTACGCTATGAGAAATTCTATTCAAACCTGACCAAAACATGCACGTTGAGGACTGAATTGGATATGCTGATGACATCTCATGAAGGCCTCTGCTTGTTTTTGTGTGCTTTATGTACTTGTATGTTTCAAAGCTCTCCTATTGTAGAGAGTCAAAGCTTTGCCTTATTACTATGAAACCTGAAAGGCCAGAGCAGAACTAATTCGATATGCCCTTGTTAGCGAAGGCTGTCAAATGGAGTATTTGTACCTTGGAAAGCTTCACGGAATTGCGTTTTGCAATTTCAGTCGGGCTCTTGCCATTTTGATGTTTGCTTTTATGTCCCGGGCGTATTATTTTGTTATTATTATCCGAAACAAGACACGCGCAAATTGAATATTGTATTTAAAAGTCAATTTCATTGAGGAGATAACGCAAATCAGCCTCGTTCTCAAGCCTGCACCTTGATGCATCTCTTAATTTACGCTGGTTTACTCTATTCATTTGACAGAGCCTTGCTGAAGATCTTTTCACGCTTTGCCACTTGCTTGCGTTGATTTCTTTTGCATGGTTATGGCATTTGTGTTTGTCGTCTTCTGGCGCACCGTCTTAAAAAAGCAATTACATGCCGACATTTAATGTGCCCAACCAAGGTGAATGTCATTTTGCCCCGACTGACAACATCAAGCGTGGCAGCTGCTTTTCCCGCATCGCAATAAAAGCATCATGTACAGTTATGAGAGCAAAAATCATAAAGCATTTCTGTCGCGTTATTGGTCATTTTTATGGTGTTTGGCCATTTTGGTCCCAAAGCGCTAAACCTTATGTGGAATTTCCTTTATTGGCCCTTGCGAGGGTCAGCCAAAGATCTCCACGTCGGGGAAGCTTTCAAAAGTCGTGCCTGAGCCTTTGGGGGTCTGGTGTAATAGGCCTCCTGACAGGGGGAGAGAGAAACCCCTTGATTGGCCAACATTTTACAGAGCACATGTTTGTCATTAACACATCCTACTATGGTAGTTGCCGATGTGATTAAAGCAACCTGGGACACAGGTGGGTCCTGGAGAGCCTGATTTGCAGGCCCTTTGTTCTGGGTCTGATCACCTTTGCGTAGGATTGTGAACGTTTGGATTTTGGGGTCTGCTGCTAGTGGGGTTTAGTTTGGGTGAAGGTACAAAGCTGCTTTTTCCTCCATTGAGGCCCAGTCTTCAATTTTAGCCCTGACCTTTGGGTATTTATTTTCCCTTCTCCTTTTTTCCTCTATATGCGTCTGTTCCGCGCAGCTCGGTGGTATTTTATTTGGAGGTCAGGAAGTTTCATATGGTGAGTGGAGTGGATTGTGTGTACTTTCACCAGCAAGGGAGTGGACTTGCATAGGAACGTTTGAGAACATTTTAAGGATTGAATTTTGAAGATGATTTGGAAAGCTTTGTGATGCAGACGCAGTTGTGGTAATGACTTCAGAGGCCTGTTAATTGAATAGTTCACTCAAAAAAGGAAAATTCGGTCATTATTTGCTCACCCTCGTCATTTAAAACCTGTATCACTTACTTTCTTCCGCAGAATAGAAAAGAAGATATTTTAACGAACAACGGCGGTACCCATTCATATCCATTGTACGGACACAAACCAATGCAAATCAATGGGAACCGCCATTGTTCGGTTACCAAACTTCTTTAAAATATCTTCTGTTGTTGAAATATCTTCAGGTTTGACTTAGACTGTATAAATATGGACGTAGTGGCCGTGAAGTCTGTGATGTTTTTTTCTGCTGTAAAGTTGCCCATTTTAACATGAGGCTCAAAGAGATTCTGCTCTCTTTTGGAGCCAGTCTCTAGTGGCCAGTCAATGAATTGCAGTTCATGTAACTTCTGTGTTGGCTTCTCGAGAAAGATCGGAAGGTTGACGCTTGGGTTTGACATGACAAGAGGGTGAGTAAATAATGACAGAACTTTCATTTTGAGTGAACTGTCACTTTAAGAGCTTTACAGATTTTAAACAAGCAATGAACCACAGAGCCAGCCAAGAAACAAAGGTCATTTAGACATTATTTCCTTTCTGTATCCTTGGAGTTATTTCAAATGTTCTTTCTTCCAGCACCTGTCATCGGACCTCTAATGCATCCAAAAACACCCTTGCCTCAAAAATCTAAATGTTCAGCAAGTATGTTTCTGTATTTTAAAGAGTAGAACATGTCACTAGGTTACAGGTGTGATTCCCAGGAAATACCTGTCACTTCTACCAGAGGCATTCATTTCAATGATTATGAATAGGAAAAATTTGTGTGAGAGTCAGTTGCCCCTGAGCATAAGTCTACACTCCGAATGATGTGTTTATAGTAAGCAGCTTTGGGGGAAATGTGTCCTTTTATGGTCATTCTCTGTGCTTTGCAAATATGCGCTAATGCGATGGCATCTCGTGTCTGGCTCTCTCCCTCGCTCTGATCCGGGTGATGAGGTACCAACAAGGGCCACTGGTGTCAGGACGGTCCAGCATCCTGTGACTCATCCACTTGTAATCTCTCGTAAAAGTACCTTTTAAAGTGTTCGCATGAGTGTGTGTTTTTTTAAACCCTCAAAGGCTCCTGACAGGGGTTTGTTTTTACTTTGGACATGTAAAAGCCTCACTCAGGAGTGTTTAGGTTGGAGCGCTGCTGTCTGCAGCCCTCTGGCCACTTACGGCGAGCGCCAACAACATGCTGTCCGGGAGTGTGTTTGAGTGGAGATATCTGCATATAACATATACAAACACACATACAGAGTCCCTGCAACCAGTGTTACATTTCCATCACATTCATGCATTGGCTGACACTTTTAACTAAAGTGACTGATATTGCAATTGGGGTACATTTTTCAGCTTGCCTGGTTTGTGGAAAGCAAACCCTTGCACTTGTCACACTGCAAAAAATGAATTTCTTTCATGCATTTGTCTTATGTTATTTTAAAAATATCTAAACATTCTTAAGTCAAGATACATTTACTTGACAAGACAAAGTGACCTAAGATATTTAGTCCTTTTTTAGGAAAGAAAATATAAGAATCAGGTATGAATTAGGAAATATAAAAAAATGTAAAGAAATCAATATAAACTTGAATTAGGTACTTTAGAGAAAAGTAGTTCACCCCATGTGCAAATTTATTTATTTTTTGCTAGTTTTGAACGTATACCTACCTAATTCTTATTCTTAAAAAACAGTTATTAAGCTAGTATAGCATTGTTCAAGACTAAGTTTATGATAATGATTAATAACTTGGGTCAAATTAGCAGGAAATGTCAGTTTGACATAATTTGACTTCAACCTTTTAAAGATAAGTAACCAGAGAAAAAGTTTTTGTGTTTTTCTGTATTTAAGTGTTTATTCCCCAACAAGATACTGAGGAAGATTAAGATGAATTAAGAAAGGCAATAGTAATTTAAAATCAACAAATTTCAGTTGTCTGTAATTTGGTAAAACAGCGTTCTTTACACCCCATTAGCTTGCCATTCTGACCTTGTGTGTAGTGACTAACAAGCATCCGAGAGCCTTAAGATTTTCCTAAAGTTATTTCCAAGTGTTTGAAAAGAACCAAGGAGAAAATGTCATATTTCAAAGCTATTAATATGTGCGTTGCGCGACAGGGAATGTATTAAGTCATGTTCCTTATTAAAGCTCACTAATGCCACATTATGTAGCATGTCATCAATTAAAATCAATCATTGGAGCTGGGGCATCATGAATTAAAGATGCTGTGAAGGTGGACAGCACATGTCGGGATGATTGGTGTGAGCTTTGTTCTTGGCTGCAGTCTGACTCAGTGACCACAGTTCATTTCATCTTTGAGCTTTGTTTAACACTGCTGAGAAATCTCAGGCTTCTGTTGTATTCTTTAAGATATTGTGGGCTTGCGTAGAGAGCAACAGGATGAAGAAAACAGTGCAATGGGATCTTGAGAAACGTGTTTAAAAGTTAAAAGTTCAAAACGTTTTTAAGGCGTATGGTGTTTTGTTAAAAGCACTTTTAAGGTGTGCATGGAAAGATGCTGAGAAAAACAAGATGAAAAAACGTACCGTACATTGAGAAATTAAATGTTGGAAAATTTTAAGTTGGTGGTCTTTAAGGTGGGCTTCTCAGCCCTTCAAACAGATAATTACTTTTAGCACGCTGTCAGTGTGTTTACACCCTCTCAGAGAAGTTCATTCTCTAAATTAATCTTTTAAAGAGAACTGCAACAATAAATCTAATTCATCTAACAAGTCAACTAGTCAGTTGTTGGAATGCTAGTTGACTAGTCAGGGATCAGAATAAAAATCAAAATGTTTGAAGCTCCAGCTTGTAACTTTTGTCTCTCTATCCCCATCTGTGTTATAATATAAAATTGCAATTTGATTCATGTTCTTAGTGGACAAAAGTGATCAAAGTGTTTAGGGGGTATATAAGTACAATCATTGCTTTTAATGCCCTTACAGGTTAGATACCATCAAATAATGAAGTGTTCAATATAAAATGGACAAACTTTGCATTTGTAGGTATTGACTGGACAAGCTTATTTTGCAAAAAGGCAAAGCACAACATGTCAGGGAATATAAGTTTTATCTAAACATACAATTTTATGGATGGAAAAACAAAATATTGACAGGAAATTAAGCAAACATTTACTACAATTTTATTTTGCTTGTTCTTGTTGTTTAGTGATATTTTCTAATCATTATTCTGTCTTTCTAAATTTACACATTTTTGTCCTAAACATGCACAAGGACCATGTGTTTTTCTGCATCATTTGAAAGCTAAAATACTCAAGATTTATCTGAACTAGTTTTTGCAATCAATACAATTCCTGCAAATTCTCAAATCTAAGCTGTACTTTTCACTCCAAACACACCAATGCAACTACAATTTGAATTTATGTTTAATGATGTCATTCAAAACATATCCCTACAAATTAAATGTTTGAATAAAGAGCAAAAATGTCAGATCATCAATCTGGCCCTGCTGTACCTTTCAAATGATGTTAAACTGACATTTCCAGCAAAACTGTATTTATATATCTATATCTATGTATCTCTTTACAGCCTATAGATAGATATAATATATATTTATCTGGAAATAAGTTTGGGAGTAGCTAATATGTAAATTGAAGAGATAAACTGGTTTTCTAGAGATGGTCGGGCAGGTCTTTGTGTGTGTGTGGCTTTGATTAGACACACACGGTGAGGCCCCTAATCTGCCATTCATCTGCTTAGGAATTTCTCAGTTTCGGAGGGGCCTCTGAGAAAACTCTCTGCGCAAACAAACAAAATATCATCTTACCCTGCCTCGCAATATCCCCTCCAATCTGGGGACGCTGAAGCAGCACACTGTTTATTGTTTCAGAGTAAACTCTGCAGTTGCATTTCTGCCTCCTTAATTAGATTTTACCTGCCTTGTTTTTCTTTTTCTCCACCCTGGCTTTTTTATTCTCTCTTAAAAAGGTGATGTTTTTAATGGACCACTGTAAACCAGAGGGTGTTTGGAGCATAAAGTTTCTAAGAGGGAGAACTCTAATGGGAATGTGTCAGACTTCTGAGAATTGACTCGCTTTTATTCTTCTGAAAAAGAAGAGTTTTTATATGTTTACAATATTAAGAGAACCAAAGTGAGATAAAAGCCTCCAATGCAAAGTTTCGCTAACATCTCTTCAGGAGCCTATCTATCCGTTTGTTTTTCTTTTCTTACTCTTTCAAACGTACTCCGCCGTACCTCAAGGGATAACCGGGGTGTTTCTTTGTGTTTTGATTTGCCCCGCTGTGGCCATGAGAATGCAGGAGCTTCACGTTAAACCCCCAGGGTTGCCACCAGGCAGATCCACCTCCTCTCACTCACCTGAGGGGGCTGTCACCCTTTCCTGAGGGTTGTGATGCACCTCTCTTCATAGACACTAGGGTGAGATATATTATCGAGGGAGACGAACTTAAGGGCTTGTACCTCACACTTAGAACAGGGCTCGCTTTGGAGTCTCTCGGCAATGACCGTCTGATCTCGATCGTCTTGGGAAATTTTAATGTTGTCAGTCACTATATTTTTCTTTGTTGGAGTTTCGGTGCCATACTTTGCTGCTATTCCAACTTCTTGGTTTAGATGTGCAGTGCTCCAAAAGTACCGCAAAAGTACATAAAGTGATCTTTTTTCTATGTGTTATATTCAAACGTTTCTCTTTTTTAAACATAAACAGGCATCTTCGACAACTTTTACAACCTAGGGAAAACTTTGAGCACCTGAGGACGATTTCTCAGCGGTACCCTGAACTTGTTAAAGGTCCAATGTGTAATTTTTTGGGAGGATGTATTGACCGAAATGCAATGCAATCTACATAACTTCAGAGGTGTATAAAGACCTTACATAACAAAGCGTAACGTTTTTATTACTTTAGAATCAGCTGTTTTTATCTACATGAATCGCGGGCCCCCGTTTGTATGGAATTCATCATGTTGTTTCTACAGTGGCCCTAAACGGACAAACTGCTCTACAGAGCGCGTTTCATAAATGCGTTTTCTCTTTCGGGAAAGAAACGAAAACGTGGCAACATCTTATTCCTGTGTCAGCCACCATAGTGCTTGGAAAGGCAGGGGGCTTGAGCGAGCCTTTAGTTGCAATTTGCAACCTCACCACTAGATTATGCTTAATTTCATGCTCTGGACCATTAAGAGATGCCGTTTTACAATCCTGCTTTTGTAGACGTTCTTCTCTTGTTTACTGTCTTCTATTAATTTTCACTGTGTTTTGGAAAATCTAAAAGAAGCTTGTCATTGGGCTCGGTGACCTCACCCCATCACACTTAAAGTCCTCTTATGGTATTGTATACACAAGGCATGGTACTTTGTTTTCTTTAATGCACTTCATGCCTTACATGGAGGCAAACAGTGGCCTCAGCCAGCGTTGTGTATCAAGGCACTTTTGCATTGTGTATCGCCTAGAGTAAACCTCAAAGAGGCACACGGGGGTCGCATCTTCCCTATCAAATCCCTGGCCGTTTCGGATAGGATGTCAAGGCTCATTCAAACGCGGCATGTGGGTGTTTAGAAATGAAAAGTACACCACAACAAAAGAGGGTAACTTGATATGCAGTGCCTTGATGCACATTTCTCGGCTCACTTCAAAGTGGACTTGTCATCCGCCGTCTGAAGCAGGACCATCTCTATCTATATCTCTCTCCGCCTCTGTCAAACAATCATGCCCCCTGAGGAAAAAACAGTACAGACAAGACGTTGGCGAAGGGGAAAATGTGAGAATGTTTTTTAGTACCTAATACCCCCCTCCCTTGCTCCCCCTGATCTCAGGCCCCCTCTCTCCCTCCACACACTCACAGGGAATGTTTGGAGGCCCTGTTCCATATTTTGTTTGCACAATGCATTCCTGTAGGGTCTTTATTTATGTCAATCTCGCCTTTGATCACCGTCCGCTTACCCACTCGGTCCCTGTGAGTGAAAAGACCCACCTGTGAGGCAGCAGCCAGGGCTCTGGATTCTTGGGAAAGTTTACCGTCAATTAATATGGCTAAATTATTTCTTCACATGGCGAACTACTTATGTAAGGTGATCCTGGCCGGTGGCTGATTCTCCGACATCTGGGTTGGATATTCGGCACAGATGGTCCTACCTGCTCCGGGAGTCTCTTTTCATTCTGTTTTTCTCTCTGTTCTTTCTTTCTTTTTTGTGCGGGTGAAAGGTAGGCCACGGTTGAATGCTTGGGCAGAGTAATTCAAGCGGTAGGGAAGTATAGAGAGGGCTGTTTTTCTATCTTTTATTGTTTAGCTGCGGCTCACGCACCAGCAGATGATACTCATTAGCACACAGTGGTGCGCCTGAGCAAAAGCAGCAAACAAAGTTTTAAGACAAAGAATGTAAATCTGCGTTGCCTTGTTTCATATAATTGATGCCTGAAATTGAAGGCAGACTTACATTTTAATGAATTACAAATCAGGTTTTCCTCCAGCAACAGGGCTAAGAGACCAAGAGTCCTCTTTGTTTTTTAAATAACCAATATCTTTGGGTTTTCTCATACCAAGTTTTTTTCTGTCAATTTGATTAACCTCTCTAATCAAGTAATGTGTTTTTTGTCTGTCATTGGTATAGTTTATAGATTATCCGGGTTTTTTAACACGCTTTTAAATAGATCAGCCAGGTTTAAATCTACCGTCTTGATATCTGTCTGCAGTGAGACACGAGCTCTGGACACGTTCTCATAAAGACCCCCCCATCACACCCTCAGCTATCCCAGAACCCCCTCAGGAGCTGTGGACTCACAAGTACCCCATATCCAAATAATTAATCCAAAGCAATTACTCACTGCCTTCATCTCTCTCTTAGCCTGCTAACAAAACATTTCTACGTATGTCCTCATCAGTTAACTTTAATTACACCGACTACAATTTATCAGTCTCACATTAATGAAACATGCTGCACCAAGATACTCACAAAAACGTCCTATTTTCGCTCTTTTTTTTCTGTAATGGAGGGAAAAAATAATAATTAAGAAACCCAACAGTGACGAGCCTCATGAGAGAGCCGGCGGGAGTCGTGAGATATCACTTTTTTCTCTTTTACTTTGTTCTAATCAGGAAACATAGTTACCGTCAGCAATGTGTCTCCTTTTAGCGCAAGTGAATACAAGCGAACAAAACACTACACGTTTTTAGCAGAATTTTTCACAGATTGAAAGGACTTTTCACAGTGCTGTTTCTTTACCTGGACGTTGGAGATAATTTGAAATCTGAATGTTAAATGAACTTCTTTTCGCTGCAGTGATGTGAGTTTGGTGCCACAGTTTTGTTGTCTTATGCTGTGAGGTACATAGTATTTCTCCCTCAGGATTTACAACATAAGTTCTTGCACGGCAGCAAAAGTGTTGAAAATGATGTAAAATCATTAGTTGCTTAAAATTAAAGAGAGATGAAGTTTTATGCTTTATATAAATACATTTAAGAAGAAAGTCTGGAAATATAGATTTCATTTGCAAATATTCTGGCAATTTAAGTCAACAGGAGATTGTCAAACTTTAATTTCTTAAAGGGACAAAGTTAAACCCAAAATATAAATTCTGTCATCGTTTACTCACCTAATTGTCATTTTAAACCTGTATGACTTTTATTCTTCTGCAAAGCAGAAAAGAAGATATTTTGAAGAATGTTGGTACACATAAACCGCTGGTCCCCATTCCCTTCGATTGTATGGACACTAAACCAATGCAAGTCAATGGGGGACCAACAATGTTCTCGTTCATAATATAGTTTTTGTGTTCTGCAGAAGAAAGAATGCCACACAGGTATTACATGAGATTACATGAGAGTAAATAATGACAGAATTTTCCTTTTGGGGTGAATTATTACTTTAAGTTTAAATCTCACACTGTAAAGCTGTGATTCTTACCCTTTTTAGTATAAAAGAAGTGAGAATTGGTTAGTGAGTTAATGTTTCTGGGATAATAGACAAAATGTTAAATGGTCTCAAATTTGAAAGTCGCTTTGAATAACACATCTGCTGAATGTAAAAGTGAATGAATGAGCAAGTATATAAAATAATCTCCTTTCCCAATAGTAAGCATATAAATATACTTTATAAATCGACCCGTCGGTCACAGTTTCGTGGGAAATTCGGTGTCATTCACATAAAGTAGTTTGTGAGATAACCTGCAATTTTATGTTTCAAACAGAGATGGCGTTAGAGAGGCAACAGGATCAGATAGCATGTTTGAGACTGAAATTATAAACAAAACAAAGCTGGAATAGTTCAATCTAAATCAATTACAATAAATTGCGAATGAGCAGTGGAATAAAACAGGACTTGTGGTGCGTATTTTTCCAATAATACTTATCCATCTATTAGATATCACATCTGACTCTTTTGGTGCATTATCCTAGAGCCATAGGATTCCTAGACTAGCTTTTTTGTTTGTGGAAGGCTTGTGTTTGGCGGGGTTCATCCTTGCTTGTTCGGCCAAGGGCAGCCTGGGAGCAATTTGGCAGTGTAAATTGTTGCCACACATGGGGCCGGTTGCTGGCAGGGTCAGAAGCCCTTGATGTCACACCCTGTCATTTCAAATTATGTTATGCAAAGCGAGGCGGCCGCTTAATTTTCTTGTAAGTTGGACCACGGGCCCCTTGGGCATAATGAGCAGGAAGTTATAATTGGACCGAGCTGTTGATTGCGATAATTGCTACTGTCTGTACGAGGTAGCCAGGCCTGCGCTGATCAGCTTGTTACCAAGCCATGACAGCATGCCGCATGCCGCCTGGACTGAGCACGGAGTCTCGGGGAGGCGGAGGGGAAATGAAGAGTGAGAAATACGGGAGTTGCAGCTCGAGGGGGTTGGGGTGTTGCTGTCGGGATCATCTGTGTTGTGGGTTTAAGATGTATGTGACGTCTATTCTTAAACCGGCCTTTTCCAAGCAACAATGCTTTTCGTCCTTCCCCCGCTGACCTTCTGACATCTGCCCACTTGTTGACCCTTACTTCTGTGGTCTGTGTGGGGGAAACGTAATAAGGTCAGTGGTCTTTGTTATGTGCTGAAAGGTAGGAAAGGGTCATTAGCGTCTACAAACCCCCTAGACATAACTATGGATTTATAGCGCTTGATGTATAGGCTCTGGTATCCTAAAACAAGATTTGGAACATATAGATCGGTAGTGTATCCATGGTTGGCAGCAAAAAAAAGTTAATCATATATCAATTTATATTATTACTATTTTATTAATCATTTTAATTAAATATTTGTTTATATCAAAAAGCGTTGGAATGATTTTTCTTCATTGTTAGTTTAGAAAAATATGAGCAGATACTTTATTTAAAATGTTGTTTTTATGTAGCATAATTCTACTTTGGGTATAAACTGAAGATCTGCTTTGAGAAGAATTTAAGTATTCTAAGTTAATAAAGAATGACTAGATTGTACCAAAAATTGTAGTCAATGATCGCTTCCTCTTGTCAGATTTTTTTAATGCATTTTTATGCAGATTTGAATATGTTCACTGAGTTGCTGCAGTTTGCTTCAAACCAAACAATTTTGTTTAATAGATACTTTTAAAGTTTACTGTTTTGTACATTTTGTACCACACATGTCATATTTTGAGCATTAAAAAGGGAACATTAAAAGCAAACATTGAACAAATATACCTCCCAGACATCACTTTTGTCCTCTACCGCATTTGTATAGATAAACCAATGTACAGTATATAATAAAATTACTGTAAGAGTTGCATACGATAAACTTTCTCTTTTGCCGTCACATGGCTGAATTAAACTCTCATTACTTTCCTCAGCTACTAAACAGCATTAGCCATTCTAGGTCATTAAACTTCAAAGGCAAGAGGATGGATTATTTACTGAACTTCTGAAATCACATGGCATGGCTCTCTCGTCGTTCCAGATGAGCCTCTAATGAGATAAACACTAATTCAATTCAGACAAAATAGCAGAATTTTAAATATTTACTGTTCCTGTCTATGAAGCGTGATTAATCCTGGGAGGAACAATATTAGACGACACTTCTTTAAGTCAACGGTTAAACGATTTGCAGCATTATTGTTTAGAATTATCCCTCAAGTAAATTATTAACGGTGTGTTCAAATGTTTCAGCTCAGTTTAGATGTAGAACAGCTAAATACAAAAATAATTTGATAAAATGTCTAAAACGTTTATGTTTCGCTTTTCAAGTCGCATTTGTCAACGTCATCGAGGTTCTCATATTTCAGTAAAAAAAGCATTATAAAATTAACATTTAACATTGCATTAGAAGTATAATCATTGTAGTCATTCTTACCTTGAAATATAATGGCTGCCTTTAGAAAATAAAACCTGAAATAATAAACATCGATGACGTATGCAGTCGACAAATGCGACTCATATGAGAAATGGCTCATATGGTCACCCTAATACTAAGGCTGCATGGTGTATCTGTGCTACAGTAGCATCACAATGCTAAGTAGTGATTTACATGCATCTCAAACCAATCGGTTTTGTTTATTTTTCAATTAGGAACATGGTACAGCATCGTAAAGCTATTCAGCTGGTATATATAGTAAGATATGTTAATGGTACCATGACAACCATATAGTTTGAACGTTTCAGAAAAAAAATCTTTGTTACGTTTACGTTTGTCACTGTTGATACATGGTTAATTTAACAGACTTCATCGTTAAATCCACAATAAGAGTGCATGTGGAGCTGATACTGATATGAGCATATGAATGCTGTGAACCGATTCAAACCACAAGCGCACTCCAGCGGTAATAGGCACCACAGATAGTTCCTCAGAACAGAGGGCCCAGACCATCCAACACTGATCCGTGCATTCACCCCACCCCACTCTTCATCCACAAACCCGTCTGAAAGGTCACCGTGCTATAGTAGAGGGGCTATTGAGAACCCCGTTCCTCTTATCCCACTTCAATGTACCAGCACCTCCATTCAGGTTCCTCTGGATACAGCACTCGACAACGTCGCGCTCACTCTTGTAACGTCGCAGGGTCACATTGAAGAACCGGAATCTTAAAAGGTTAAAAATGTGGCAAAATGTTTCACTTTGTTATTTCATTCATCTACAGGACCTGAAGTGGTGCTGTTTTAAAAGCAGAGGCCAACTCACACCGGTGGTTTTACTTTTAATAGAAAGGTAATAATGATAAGTAAACATTAAAAAAGTAAAAAAGGAAACAGGACGATAACAGCTATATACACATGTACCCTCGTCGTGATGTTTAACTTTCCTCTATAGTGTGTTTAAGACAGCTCCACCGGCAGATTGAAACAAGCACATACTCAGAGTTTCTAATTGTCGGCGTTCTTCAGTTTTTCCCGTCGAGATGCGACTGCGGAGCGGCTAACGATGCGCAGCTACAAAGGGAGAGCAGCGGCGGGGTTAACATGTCTCAGTGCTCTCCCTGGAAGTGGGATTTTTGGGGTTTAGACACCCACTGAGAGAGAATAATGAGTATATGTTTCTAATCTGGGCCCCTAGGAAATGGCAGTTCCCTTGTCTTTTCACACTGGTGGAAATCGGCAGGCTTCTGCTCTCTGTTTTTTTTCACAGGGTAATTTAGTGCGGTCTTTGATGCTTTCTCTCCGGAGCTTCTGTTTCAAATATCCAAATGCAAGGATTAGTGGGCTTTTGTGCCGTAAACCCCAATTTATCCTGTTTTCTTTCCTTCTTTATTTTTGCAGTCTCCCGGCCCCAGAACCTGCAAACAACCACTGACAACCTAGCGTTGTTTGTCACGTAGTTATCTCTTCTTTCGCCCGTTCAGTTGTGCCGATTCCAGGAGTTTCCGCCGCGCTTTGGGAAGATGCATGTTGGCGTTGCAACAGGAGCGATTTGGGTGCCGTATCTTGTTTAAGATTCATTAGCAGGAATAATGTGAAATAATAAGGACTGAAGCGTATTCTCTGGGTGATATTACAAATCCCTTTGTCGGGCAAAGCACTGTCACTTCTAAGTCTGAGTGTGATGAAAGAGAGGAATAAGGAGAAGACACATGCAGCATGCACCCGTCGTCTGCTAACTGAGCCGCCTTTCAGGATCCCTCCATAGATCCTCGGATGAAGCCTTCAGTGGAACTGGCAGCTTATATTGCAGTTCGCCTGCGCTTGCATTCCCCTCCCGACTTGTTGCGTTGTCACATATTACGTATTTAAATCCTTTCGTGTCACAACACTCCCTCTTTCTCGACATCTCTGGGGTGATTGTACCGAAAGAGAGTACATCAAGAGAACCGATTAATCCGAGGGAAGCTAGCAGTCATTATTCAGACCCGGTCACTCGGGGGACACCAAGGGTCAAGTGACAAATACAGACAGAATTCTGCCTCCGATCCATTAGTTGTTCTCTCTTTCTCCATCTCCTTCACTTTGTCGTTGTTGTCATACATTTTGGCCATTGTGCTCTCTGTTATTGAAGGGGGCCTTTCACCTGCCTCTTGTGTTCAGCTCTGTACATGTTTGTGTCTTCTGGTGACCTCAGTTGTGAAAGGTTTTGTTGCTGTGATTCTCTTGGAAATGTTTTGCTGGGCTGACTCAAAGGTTAGAATGCTGTCTGTGTGGAGATGAAGAGATGATAAGATGCCTTCATACAGCATGCAAACAGTAACACCTTTCATACACATGTGGACCCCTCAACAATCTACTTACAGCCATTTTAACAGTAATGACAGAACCTGTCAAAGACATTGTCAACAAAATAAAACATTTATAGAAATGAGCACAAATGGGTGAATTGCACAAGTTTGTCTTTTTTTTTGCATGTGTTGCTTGCACTGTTGTTGTTTCCATGATTCACTGAAACAGGGTTTCATATATTTTTTTTAGCACCCCAGTATTGTGAATAGAATATAAAAATCATCAATAACATTTATTTATTTTGCTGGTGTGAAACCAATAAATGGTACTTAAAGGAGACATTGAAATAAGCACTGACGTTCTTTAAGTTAAAGAAAGAACTGCTGTCAAACATTACCGTTTTTTGGTTGCATAAACAAAATAAGAAACAAATGGTCATCATTTATTTTATCAATCTTTATGTCATTCAAAATATGTACATGACTGTTTATTTGATGGAACAAAATATTTCTCAGTGTTGTTGTTTTCGTACAGTGGAAGTCAATGGTGACCAGTGTTGTTTGGTACCTCAGAAGATCTTCTTTTGTGTTCTGCAGGTTTGGAAGGACATGAGGGTGAAGAAACTACGAAAGTGTTCATTAAAAAAAAGTATTCTGTAACCCTCATGCAAAGTGGTTCAGGATTCACGTCTTAAACTTTCTTATAAGTTCTACTTACTGTGTCATACACATCTGGATAAAGATCCCGCTCTGGCTTTGGAATGTCATTGGTTGACAGCGCTGTACTCTCCAGCCCGCCTGATCAAGGGCCTTCTCTCTGTACGGCCTGTGAGGAGATCTCCTCCACCTGGCAGACCATGTCACATGAGTGTGAAATACTGACAGGTAAAAGAGATCAGTGCTGTTTTTTCTATCCTAAGGTTGGCAGGTGTAAGGAGAAGGTGACAGGTTACAAGGATAGAGGGGGACTAGCAGATCCATCATGATCCCACCACATCAGCCACAGATGCCATGGAGGTTTGCACTAACAAAACCAACACAGAGCTGGAGCAAAAAAATAACATCCACCCCGCCCCTGCTTACCCTTCCTACCAACAACTGCGTGCTTGTTTGCTGTTGCCTTGCTCCCGGGATTAATTTTAGAGGCAGAAGAAGGGGCAGAAGAAAAAACTGTCATGCAAGTCGACAGGCAGTGATTAAGGTTTTAACTGATCATCCTCTCACTGACAGCTAACCAGCTATTATCTTAAAAGAATCAAACGAATGTTCAAAGCCCTTGCCGGGCATGCAACATGAAAGGAGACGTCAGGCGCTGGCAGCTGACAAGAACCGAGGAGTGCACGAGGATAGAGAGAGAGAGACAAAGAATAGGAGAAGAGAGATCTTTATTTTCATTTTACTACAGGGAATTTTGACAAACTGTGAGCCCGAATCCTCGTGTACTGGAACAACAAAACACAGCGGCGTGTTTTTATTGTGGGAACTGGCACGGATAGAAGCAAAGCGATAGAAGGTGCCGACATTCACGTTTATTTGGTGTGCGTGTGTACACGACATGTTTGTGCGCAGTTAATAACTACACAGTGTTGAATTCAATACGAAGCTGTTTCTCATACATCGACACAAAGGTGAACTGCTAGAATTTACAAGTCACACAAATAATTACTGAACACGTGTCACGTTTGATGGTGGGAATGCATGCAATAAAAGTAAGATAAAATGAAGGTGTCAAAAATTAAAATTGCCTCATTTAACTGAACTGAACTGATTCCATTCAAAGAGTCAGAGATTTCTATTTTGTCATTTATTGAACTATATTGAACTATTGAACTACATTGAACTATATTGTAATTTAGCTACTATTTAAATAATTGAATATAATAAATATTAAACAATAGTTGAACCATCTCTGCCAATCTGAGTACGACTAACACTACTTTTCTTAGTGGTTACGCTCGACCCAAATGTTTATACTTTAATTGAGAATAAAATTGGCTCCACTTTCCCAAAAGTTTTCGACGTGTTACCATGACAATCGTGCCAGCAAACCTGGGGGAAATTAGCCCGGAGGGTACCCAGCGGTCTGCTGATACTTCTGAGATGTAGAAGGGGGATTCAGAAAGAGACCAAGTCGCTATTTGTAGAACGTCAATATGGAAAATAGTTCACCGTAGCCTTAGATAACACAGTGTCCTCGCCGAAGTTTGCTGTTGTAGACCCACTTAGGAAACAAACTTCTGAAAATGTTTCTGAATAGATTCTGAGTTCTTCGAAGGCAACGTAGGAAGGCGAGTTTTTGTTTGCTTCGGTTTCGCGATGAGGCGCTGCAACGTCTGTGGGAGCATATGGTCACAAGGTCGGCTCGCCCACTGAACTGGCATAGAATTCACCCTTAAAAGAAAACACACATTTTCTTGAGCAGAATGTTCCTCTTTACCTGCTTGCATGTGGCACGGTGACTGCAGGTTGAGCGAGTATTACTATATAGAGTGACTCATCTGAATAGCTGATTCAGACAATAGGCCTATCAGTTCAGCAACAGGTTCAGCTCTTATAGCCTGAAGGTATGATAGGATCTGCCTCGCAGTGGCATTTACTGTTGTTCCCCATGTACCACTAATGTATTATGTCAAGGCTTAATGTCCTTCACTTTCTCGGTGTCAGGCACCAGATTGACATATGGCTGTTTGCTTTGATAAGAGCGTTCATACTCACGAGAGTAATTTTGGGATTTTTAACTGATTTGTACTAGATTCAACGATATATCGGCAAATAATCAGTATCGGTCAATAGTTTAAAAACAGCTGATGATCAGGGCCGATATATCCTGTCAATCAAAAGAAGACATGAAAAGGCAATGAATTAGTGCTCTGTATATAGAAAATGCAAAGAAATGTGTATTGGTAACATTGAGAAAGTTAAGAAATATTCATTTAATCTTCAGAAGCGGTATCGGCAGATATCACTCTGAATAATTGGCTACTGTTATGTATCTGTGGAGAACTGA
Source organism: Triplophysa dalaica (assembly GCF_015846415.1). NCBI lineage: Eukaryota > Metazoa > Chordata > Actinopteri > Cypriniformes > Nemacheilidae > Triplophysa > Triplophysa dalaica. Next base: position 9,466,818 of record NC_079562.1, on the reverse strand, counting down.
AGTCCGTGCATCAGGGACGGTACCCTGTAAAATGGTACCAATGTGTACCCTTTAGGTGACGCATAGTGTACATTTGGTACTGATAAGTATTTTTGAGGTACTAATATGGCAGTTTGAAAAGCTGTGATCATTGACAGCATACTCAAAGGCCTACTTCATCCGAAAATAAAAATCTATGATCATGTATTCAGTCTCATGTCACTCAAAACCTTTGTGTGACTCTTTCTTCTGTCAAACACACAAGATGATACTTTGAGAAATGTCTCAGTGGTTGTCTCAATACAATGCAAGTCAATGGGGTCCAATGTTATTTGGTTACCCACATTCTTCAAAATATCTTCACTTGTCTAGTGCAGAAGAAAGTAAGTCATACTGGTTTGGAATGTCATGTAAGTGAGTAAATTATAGAGGAATTTAAATGTTTGTGTGAACTATCCCTATCCGTATTTATTTCAAAGTAATTATACTATAAAATGTTTAAACTATAAAACTGAACCTATGAACAACTTTACTGTACAAAAAATGACAAAAAGCGACTATTTTTTTTAAAGATGGCAGTTATGATGTCATGCATTAGGTCACATTCCAAGAACAAAAATTAATAGCCTACAGGTCTGTGGATAACCCATCCATGCGTTCAAACCTATATATAGCCTTAAGGAATCATTTTCACTTCCTTCTAAAGCTGATTTTGCACATTACACAGCTCATAGTGAGAAACATTAGTGAAGAGATGTTGGCATTTAATCCAGCACACATCAGTAAATCAGTGTGAGGACAGGAGCCATGCCTTCTAATTGTCCTGTTAAGTGTTCCAGAGTATGACATGTTAAACACCCCGTGTCCTTTACAACAGTGGATAACCTTGCAAGGGCTCTCAAGCCAGTGTGTTTTCATTGTGCAGGACCTGCACAGAGCTTTGTATCTCTTTTGCCTTTGTCCTATTTCTTTCTTTATAAATATCAGATTGTGTAGTTTCTAATCTCGTCGGAATGTGTTTCTGTAGTCGGGATTGAATGATAGTCCCCTGGCAAGCAGTTTAATAACAATTCATGGTCATCTGAAGACATGTGGTTGTCCCCAGGTTGATGTTGGCAAAACTGAGGGCTAATAATGGAGACAAGTCCATCAGGTTCCTTTGAGCCTCTGAGCCGGAGAACCAGTGACCCACTTAGCAAACACACAACCCAGCCGATTTAGCCACATTTTGACCCTTAAAAAGAAGCATAATTGCTCTTGAAAACAATGTTTGCGTTTGCTTGGTCGTGAATTATAATAAAATCATTGCTCCAAATTATATGATATGAATGATATATTGCATTGATAGAAATAGTGGAAAGGTTGTAGGTTGTCCTCACAGTTGTGCCGCTGGTGTGTCTGACTATAAAATCTATCATCTTTACATTTGCATTTTAATTGCTCCAGTGTTTGGACTAATTTTGATTCTGACATGTCTGGTTGTGAGTCATGCATTTGAACAAACAGTTGGACTCATGTCGCGTTGGATGTGTCACATGTTGTCATTAATGGTAAAGCCTGTACGGCAACTGCAGAGATGTTGATTGCGTGATAATATTAATTGATGGAGCCTTTATTTGATCGTGCTTTTGACAGGGCATTACAGGGCATTTGATAAACTTATAATTGTTCCATTTTCATTACAAATGACTGTTTTGTGAATAGAGACTTTGCATTAGCCAGTGCACAATCCAACAAACAGTGATTAAAATGATTAGTTTAAAGCTGTTTTCTTCAAGTATAGAACGAATATATTCGGAATAAGCATGTTTATACCATAACAAAACATATTGCATTATGATAGATGGTTATACATGATATGGTTTAGGCATGTGAGGGTAACAGTTTTTCACATCACAAGAATATTTTAGTTATCGTTTACAACATTCAGCATTATGTTGCTTTTAATAGTCAGATATATTCACCTTCATCATTTGAAACAATTTAAAGGGTTCACACGCAAAGGAAAATGTTGTCATCATTTACTTGCCACCTTGTCATTTTAAACACGTATGGCTTTCTTTATTCTGCAGAACACAAAAGAAGATATTTTGAACAACGTTGGTTCCCAATGACTTGCATTTGGTTTTGTTTCTATACAATAGAATTGAATGGGTACCGCCATTGTTCGGTTAACCAACATTCTTCAAAATATCTTCTTTTGTGATCTGCAGAAGGAAGAAAGTCATACAGGTTTGAAATGACAAGAGGGTGAATAAATGATCACAGAATTTTCATTTTGAGGTGAACTCACTTGAATAGGCAACTTTTCATTTTGATTACACTTGCTCTCTATAAGCATAGATGTTGCATTAGAGCATTCAGAATCTTGACTTATTGATAAAGAGGTTATTAAATCTAAATCATTTTGATAATTATATATCTTACATTTTTCATCGTAACCATATTGTGCGAATCACTTATCAAGATAAACCATGTTATTAAATAGTTGCAAAAGTCTAGGTTTACTAAGATATCGGCCTCTATAATTTTAAATGTATTTCTCAAAAATGAAGGAGACTTTAATTTCAAAATTTGTTTCAGATAGATAGACTCACAAAATATTGACTGCAGCTTCATCCTTTCTTTTGATCATTCCATCATCACTATAATCACCAAGCCAGCGTTATTTCTCCCAGCCGTGAGTAAGAACCTTTCATCACTTCCTGTTTAAACTTTGTCTTGAGTGATCCACTCATCTTCCCCAAAGTATGTGGCCTATTTGAGTCATTTAATGTGTGAAAAAACGCTATTCACAGATTTTCTCTGTGTTGAATTGCACAGAACAGCCCCGGCAAGTGTTATCTGATCAGATCAATTATTTGCCCTGATTCGAACACAAAAACACACGTATGTGGAATGGCGTCTGTCATCCGTTCTAAAGCAGATTTATGAAGCAGTAAAGCTTCTGCTGCCGTGCTTTGTCCTTGACTGTGAAAACAGTCGAGGCGTGAAACATTAGTTATTCTCCATATATTTTAATCAGGGCGGTTTTAAACCCATTGTCAAAGAGGGACTGTGTACTCCAAGGCACTTTGTGTGTCCCCTCATGATGTGGTTTGGGGGTTGACGTTGATGTGGTCACCTACATAGCCATCTCCTCATTTCGAATGAATACGGACATATTTTCTATCCACCCTAATGATATAATGTTTTTCGGTCCACAGGTGACTAACACATTTTCTTTTCACAGAATAGACTCACAGTATATTTCCGTTTTCGTGACCTAATGGCGCTTCTCCAAGTATGAGGGCATGGTTAGAACAGCACAACATACATTCCCTCATACGGACAAAACAAACAAATGTCAAATGCAATGACATGAATTAAAATGGATTATGATGTAATGTTTACATAATGACTAACATTTGTTTTAGAAATGTATTTACTCATGCTCAATCCCATGATGTACTGTAAGGTTCCTCAAGAGCAACATCCAACAAGGATCAAACCTGCGACGATGAACCCTTAACCTCAACCACAAGGCCACCTCTAAATCATGTTTTCATTGTTACAGTCACATGTCAATGCATATCTTTGACCTGCAATCACACCAAGCGCTCGCAAAAAAAAACACACGCCACCCCCTCCTTCCCCAGGCCAAGTCCCCCGCGCTCCTAAAAGGAATAACACAACCTCATTTATCATTATTTGTTTCCCCCCATCGCTTCCCGCAATTGATTGACAAGGGCACCGTCGGGGTAAGGGTATGAATTACCTCACATTCAAGTTATGGATAGTAAATTATGGGTGGCTAATCCCCCATAGGGAAACTCAACCCTTCCATTCAACCCTATTATTCGGTAATGGATGTCTGATTTGAGAATAAGACACTCTGCCTGTCGGGCAAGAGTTGATATAGCGGCGGGCCTGCGGACAGGGAGGGGTCTCCGGCTATAACTCACTGGCAACTTGATCAACGGCGTATAAATCTGCCGCCGGCTTCCTGCAAGATGCGCGTAGCCCCCTCCGCTTGTTCCCACTTGCAGAGTTCTCCCCGAGGCTATTGGGAAAGGGTACACCGCATCCCTTTGGACAGCCGGCTTGCTGTCACTATCTGATGTATAGATACTGTATGGCCACTGTCATTCCTTAGAATTCTGTAATCTTACATAGGCTGCCCGAGGGCTGGGGGCTTTGTTGTCAGAGAACCACAATCTCCACAGTTTTTTAATGGTATTAGCTTCGGATTAGATTTTGAATGATCTTCTGGACATGTGCGTTGTAACGTTTTCCCAAGTCTCTTATCAGCGATTATCTGCGGTATTTTTGTTTACCGGACAGTGCTCATATTTTAGCAGGCGTACTTTCAAATTTTGACATAGGTTACTTTTTCTGTTGAAGTGTATGACGATGTTTCATCCAAACAGTTTTAAAGACGTTTCTATGGAAGTGAGGCACAAAGCCTCCTTTACGTTGTGATCAGACAACATTGTTTAATTTACTGAAATGTTTTATTATTTTATATGCGTTTGATTCAATCCTCTTAGCTCAAGCACACTGCTCGAAATGGATAGCGCAAGGGCGCACACCATTCACTTCAAAAATACTTTTTCTTATTTGAAGGATACTTGGATAGACTAACACGGCTCTCAACAAGTTTACCTGAGACATCACTTTCACAAGACATCACTTGTCTTATGAAATAAATCATGAAAATTCTATAATTAATACAAAAATTTTTGCTTCCTTTAAAGCACAATTTTGAGTTCTCTTTTTATTCTAGGCAAAAATGCTTACTTTAGAATCCAATGCTATACAACGATAAAGGTCATCTTCAATTACTGACACGAAATTGTGCTCTTGAAATGCTTTACTGAATGTCACATGTAAACCGAGAACAAGTCCGTTTCAATAAACCCAAAGAGTGGAGAGAAAGAGAAAAAATGAACCAGGTTACATTTACTCTGAATGTTCATAGTGTTTGAACATTATTCAACTTTTCTTTTCTCAGTGTGCGGATCACATTCTAGTCTGTTGCCTGATATTTGCATATTTACTTCTTAGAAATGGAACTTGCATGCATCACTCTCCACATTGAAGTGAATCAGAATGCTTTGCTGGGTAATTGACAGGTTGATTCACATCACCAGTATTCTGTCAGATTCAAAGCCCTGGTCTTACCTGGATTAACTCAGATCAAGCAATGATTGACATGGACTCAGTCGGGGGGTCTAAGAGTGAGGTGGGGTTGGTCGTGTACTGTGTTTGTGGCTGACGGTGAAACAAGGGTGTGAAACCGTGGCTACAGAACGCTGAGTGAATAGACAGTAGACAGAGATGAAAGATTTGAACTGTCTGTCCTTGTCATGTTTTACAAGGCAGCCCTGTCCATACAGTTATATAATGTATTGATTCTGACTTCAGTTTTGTCAGATAGGCTTATGTCACTGTTTGTGTATTTTGAGAATTATTACATTTGTGATATCAAATAAAATATAATTTACAATATTTAAAATATTTGAAAATAGTATTTGTTAATGCAATCAAATATTTTTGTATTTAAGTATTTTTAAATGAGTAAAAAGTCTGACGTGAGTTTAACTTTGTTCTTAATATGCTATTTCTTTGACCTGTACATATAATATAACCCTTTTTTAATCTGATTTGTCTGTGTAGTCATGGTGCGAGATTAGTGATACTAAGGAACTTCCCCACAATGCACTGCAAATGAAGCGGGTGCCTGGATACTGATCATCTCAATTCTTAATCAGCTCATGTGTTTTCCTTACGATGCATGCAGTAGCAATCTCTACACACTTCTCTTTGTAAGCTCAATGCTACCTTTAGTCTAACATTTAAAGTCATGTGTTCCTCAAGTTTCCAATTGGTTCAAATAGCTTTCCTGTAGCTCAGCGGTAAGAGCAACGCAAGGTTGTAGGTTCTATTCCAGGTGATTGCAATTACCTATGTAAAATGTATATGATAAAGCAATGTAAGTCAAATGCCTAAATGTAAATGTAAATGTTTCCTTCAGTTCCGCCCAACAGGCCAGAGGACTTGCCACCAAACACTGAAATTAATTGCTTTTAGCAATGGGCATATCTATTTTACCCAGCATTCAACACTGTAATCAATCAGCATTCAGGGTTAGTCTGGCGGTAAACCGCTCTCAATGTTAAGGTTGCATACAAACAGAATGACAAATTTGAACTTTTTTGTGTAATTTTTAGTGATCCCTGCTGTAAATCCGTAATTCGTTTTTGGTCAAATAAAGAAAATCATGTATCAAGCAAAAATCTGCGACATCCATAAATGTAAAACAATGATTTATAAATTGAAATGTCAGGTACGATTTTAAGAAATTTCAGTACATAAAGTAACCTGCAGTTTTATGTTTCAAACAGAGATGGCGATATAGATGCGAAAGTTAGAGATCGCAGGTACACTAATCTCTATTTCTCAGCGCAGGATTTATTAACATCTTGCAGAAGTGCAAAAAGTTTATTTGACGTAAAAAAACGACTTGCAGTGAAAATTAGCGCTAAAAAGGCATGGACATGTAAGTGAATCACGCAACTTGATTTTTTATGTGTGCCTTGATAGTAAATCCCTCACAGGAATTTCCACTCCCTCGCGCTATTTTGCTCTGTTTAGTAAATCTGGCCCATAGTGTTTACAACCCTTGAATCTCTAAGCAAAGACACATTCAAATAAAGCATTAATAAGGTGTCCTAAAGCGACAATAAAAATGCTAAATCAAATTAGTTTTGTTCCACTCCAAAAGTCAAGATATCCCATAATCCAGTTCACCTTTGGAATGGTCCCTCAACATGTGTTCTCTATCCGAGTTAAATATTTTCCGCCATATTAGCTTAGAATCACAGAGCAGCTGAGGTGTGCACTTATAAACACAAGGATGTTTATTTTCTTAATTTAAAATGGGAGTAGACATTGAACCCAAATAGTTCCCCCATTTTTCTCTCGGAGTACTGTTGTATTGTTATTATTATTGTGGCCTTAATACGGACCAGATGGCTAATATTAGATGTAATCTGTTGAAATAGTTGTGTTTATGTAATACTATTTTTCCAGCCAGTTGTTTCCAATTAGAATGTTTGAAAGTTTTAATTTAATTAAATGAGAGATTTCAATATGTAATGGAATGGTGTAGAATAACAGTTCATGCCTGGCCATATGTGATGTGCAGTTCACTGAGTAATGTCATTCTTTACCGAGCATCTGCGCTCTGTCTGGAAGTCAGGCTCAAATGTGTTAATCTGATTTTATTTGGCATCAGACAGATGCATATCCAACAAGCAGACAGATTTTTAGGGTTCGAGCCCGTAGGGCTAGAAACCTATTGTATTTGTAGGTTTTATTCTTCTTCTTCTTCTTCTTATTATTATTCTTCCCTAAAAGTGATCGTGCAGCCCAAACCGTAAAGCCGACAGAGCTGTGACTTGGTCAGATGGTAGTAGTCCTTGTCGCTACTCAGATACAGGGAGCCAGCCAAATCGGCCCATAGGTGGCGCTACAGCGATGAAAGGCGCGTTTGCGCACGTAACCCCTAAACCGTTTGTCGCACACCCAAGTGTTTTATATCAGTGTAATCATTAGCTCAAAACTTAAAAAACGTATATCTCCGATTTCATTTCCGGTATGCAAATTTTTTCGCTAATTTGCATTTTATGAAAAAAATTAAAAATGAACTAGTCCCTGGATTTTTGCCCGATCGGAACCAAACCAACGCTGATGAGTTCTGATGAGTGTGAATGTAAATAATTATCAAAAAAAAGTTGAATTTTCAATTCACGGCCGCTATGTGGCGCTAAAACGTCCAAACCGGAAGTAACATATTTAACTAAAATGGCCCTAACTCGTGAACTGTTTGAGATATGTTCATGGGGCTTGGAAAATATGTGTAGACTCTCAGTCCGGGGTCACAATAAAAAAACTGCGGCATTTGGCCACTAGGTGGCGCTATAATTTGAATGAGCTAGAAAATGGCTATAACTACGCAACCCTTTGCCCGATTGACTTGATATGTGGTATGGTGGGTCTTTGTCTCATGCTACATGAATATCTCAAAGGACATTGGCGTATCTCAAAAAACATGGCCGCCATTGGCCAATGAAGTTTGAGCGCTAATTACACCGAGTTAACTGAGGCCGATCAAAACGACACTCGCTGGGATTATTTGTCTCACAGTCCTTAAGGTCTGTAAGAAATATGAACTCATTTGGCCACCGGGGGGCGAAATAACGCTTTAGGAGTGCTTAAACCATTGTGTATCACGTGACATTTGACATATACCCAAACTAATGTTATCATATGATAGCTCTCCTTATTCTGAGCAACTTTGCCTCTTGAACCACTTCTGTCGATTAAACGATTTGTGAGTTATCGCAGATGATGTCTAAAACCTACTTTCGCGAACTAGTCGTTGGTTTTTCGACTTAACGGAACCAAAACAATGCAGATGACTTCTGTGGAGAGTGATTGTAAATAATTATCGAAAAAAAGCAGAAATTTCCTTTCACGGTCCCTTAGGGGCGGCCAAATTTAAAAATGGGAGGAGCCTATCACATTTAAATGGCCATAAATCCAGAACGGCTTAACATATCATCATGGGGCTCGGGAAATATGTGTATACCATCACTCCAAGTTCACCTACAAAATAACGTGGCATTTGCACACTAGGTGGCGCTATAACAGTAAAAATGGTAAAATTGTTGCGTATTTCATTGCTTAAGCAGTTGTGTATCACGTGACATTTGTCATTTACACAAACTAATATAATCATATGATAGTTCTCCTCATTCAGAACAACTTTGCCTCTTGATCCATTGATGTCAATCAAACAGTTCGCAAGTTATTGGTGATGATGTTAAAGACGTACTTTTGCATACTAATTTTAGGTCTTTCAAGCAATTTCCAAATTTTCACCACAGTACAATTCTCTGGACTCTCTAGATAATTTATGATCAAGGACATGTTGAACTTTTTCATAAATGTGACCATAACAGAGTCCTTTATTATATTAACCTCAAAAGTCTACCTGAAAGCTTGCTGCTCCTTAATGAATAATCCAACTGACTTGCCATATAGTACTATTATACATATTATGACACAAAAAAAGCATGCAAAATGTGAAGGTCATCGGAAGAGGCATGCCTTCATAACAGACAAAAAAGTGAAATATAATTAATTTCAATGGCTTTTTTAGAGTCACCAGATCACAATGTGTGTATTTATGGATATTATGTCTCTCTGTATAATAAGAGTGTGCATGTACTGTATAGTTCTGTGTGTCATGTGTGATCGAGACTGTGCATGTGTGTGGAATGAAATGTGTCTCACAGGAAGACAGTGTTAGAAATAAAATGTATTACACATTAAACGTTGCTCCATAATTACACATCTATAAATACAGCACATGTCTGGCTGCTTTTATGATGCTGTGTTGATATATATATATATATATACAACACACCTTTATTAGGTACACCAGTTTAATTGCATGTAAACCCAAATTGCTACTAAGCCAGTCACATGGCAGCAACTCAATGCATTTAGACATGGTAAACATGACTTCCTGAAGTTCAAACCTTACATCAAAATGGGATATACTGTATAATGTGTGTACAAAATAAACACAATTTAAATGGCACGGCATTCTAGACTATTATGAATGGGAATCAATGTATCTATTTAAGATGCTCCTGGCCATAAGCCTTAAGCTTTTTTTATACACGTCTATCATAATGTATGGCAGGTGCCATGCCACATCCATAGCAACTAAACATGTTAACTTAGCAACCATTAAGCTAGACCTATATCTCTGGAACTGAACATCGTAGAGACATGAGAATTGGTTAATTTCACTCGCCCCTCAGGTATTATCGGTTTACACCTGTTTTTGCATATGAGTGTAAGCATGCGTGGTCTGTATTAACCGTTGATGACCATTTCTTTCATTTTTCTGGTTATGGGTAAGTGTCATCCCTTGCGGATGTGTTATGGTCCGATTCCTGACCGTAGTCAGCGAAGGCAGTCGACCTTAGTCCCCTTAGACTGCTCGAACCCGATGATTGCTGCTTGCAGCTATATTTTATTTTTGACTTTGCCTTGAATACATTTTCAGTATGTATAATTATCTACAAAATCTACTCTAGATCATCCAACAATGTTCCTAGAGCATTTCTTTCCAGTATGCTTTCAATCTTTCCTATGCAAATTCCAAACGCCGCGAATCGATTTCCACCCAAAATATTTATTGCACACATCTGCAAAACATTACAGGCATGTCCCACTGGCTTTCACTGAACAATGACATAATATATATATTTTTGTCAGGGATTGAGCGTGTCCTGTCAGCAGTGTTTATCTCTCTGTTCGACAGTGGCAGGTGCAACATCACCTCTCCACAAACAGCCCATCAGCTACAGATGCTCTCCTTGTTCAACCTGTAAGCACTTAAGAGATCACAAACAGCAGCTTTATTAAAGTCTTATGCTAATGTACATGGATCCACTTACTTAAGACTTAAAGAATTAAATATATAAAGAAAGCCATCTCTCTCTCTCTCTCTCTCTCTTTTTTGCTTGACAGCCTGCACATTCTTTTGAGTCCAGATCATACCAGGGTTGGCTTCTGGTCGTTTGCACAATAAAAGAATTGACAGTACACAGAGGGAAAACCAGAGGCCGTTGGCCCGAGAAGGGGAGAGGAGGAGCCTGCGGGTTGCTTTGACAGCAGCCAAGTGAATATTGAAAAGGAACTTTGTTGTTGGTAATGTTCATCCCTGTTTGTTTTGGACTTCACACGGAAAGCAAGAAACTCGCAGTTAGATGCCAGGTTGCTGTCAGGAGGCGAACATAATATCAGTGGGACTGTTTACAGAGGCAGCGACCTTTTAAATGTTTTGGAGAACAGGAGAGCGCGTTAGACGGCGTTCTATATGTGAAAGAAAACAATATAGGAAGAAAAAATCACCTTCCCCGTTGCTGGCCTGGAAATCAATCGCGCTGCATAAACACACGTGCCAATGGTCGCGAGCGGGAGAGTTATATGAAGTAATTTGTTTTCTCACTCTGGTAACTTTAATATGGATGATTTAACGCTTAAATGCAATCAGTGTTAAAACGTTCCCAAAAATCCTCATGCAGTCATAACAGGGTTGGGGGTTGTTTATAGAGAGAGGCACAATGCGGAAGACAGATGTGGAAAACTTGCGTCCACCAGACAAGGGCCTCCTTCACTTCTCTCCTGTGCTCTTTTTCAAGATGGAGGGCTTAAGTTACAGAACTAACTTCCTGGATTACATCAAACAGCAGGCCTTTCCCCTCCTCCTCCCTGTACTTTCCCCAGCTCTCCTCTCTTTCTTCAGGGAAAGGCGCACAACACCTTATTTCGCCCTCCTTTGCTCTTTTTCCACCCAGCAACTGTAGTTATGTGTATGTGAACCACATGTGTTCAAGGTGCACGACTGCAGCCCCCACACCACCCACTTTTATATGAAAGCACAGTGGCGGAAACCAAGCGCTCCAGTCGGGAGGTACGTGACCCTGGGCCACACAGGAGAGGGAGGAGGCGCAGAGGGAGGGTCATGAGACGAGACTGTGAAAGTCAAAGGCGTTAGTTGCTGTGGCCCGCTCAGGCATGGAGAGCGTTGATCCCGGTCTTAGGGGAGAGAAGTGGATTTGATGGGTTGGGGGGCGACAAAGGGGTCCTGGTTAGAGACGGCGGGTTTAGGATAAGATGTGGCACGTTATCTGGCCCAAAAAATATGCAGCTGTATTTACCACCTCTGTTTGTTGTTCCCGTGGAAGCTCCAGGATGGGAATTTTCTGTGTCACTGCCTCAAAGGATTTTGGCTGGGGCTTTGTTGATCCTGTGTTGTTGTAGAAAAGAGGAATAAGATTTAAGCATTAGCCATGTCAGGACGGATTTAACACTCTGCTCCCCAGACCTCTCGCCATTTAGGCAACTCTTCCCTTAGCGCTTAGCACTCAGCGGTCTGCCTAACTGCCCACAGGGGGGAGAAGAGAGGCCGGCGTTTCCCTCCACCTGCTCTCTTGTGTTCTGTCCGCTTTTGCGGTGTCCATCCAATGGAAAAATAAGGTTCAAGCCACTTGATTTTGTGTCATGCTTCCTGGAGCATGCCAACTTTCAATTACAGCACCTCCAGTCCACCTTGCACTTTGGCCGTGGCTATCTGACAGCTCCCCCCTGTTGTTTGTGGCTGGCGGCCAACTGATTCCCAGCGCATTATGTTTCTCCGACCAACTGAGAGATAGTTGGTTGTTTTCCATTAGACTGTAAGTTATCACTATCTGATGGGGCACGCTGACCTTGACAGATGCCTGGATGAATCACATTTTGCGTTGAGTTCATTCAGTGTGCGCTAAACATGGGACCTCACTGTCACAGGGTTTTGCAGTAAAACTAGATTTACTGTGGTAGATAATTACAATTCATATTTTATAGAAATGTGTTATGAGTCAGATTGTGTGACCAGTTGTAAAAATGCAAAACCAGGTTAAAAGTCTTTCCTAGTCTATTCATATAAGTGGTGGTGTTCTGCTCTTAACATGTCAAATTAATTTATTCAGTATTATGAGAATTATAGTGGTAAAATGCATTATAAAATGAATACAACAAAAACAAGTCACCACTCTTTCTTTTAAAATTATGGACACTCCGTTCAGAAGTTTATGATCACTTATTCATTTCTCATAAAAAATATTCTAGATTGTAAAATAATAGTTGTACTTGAAAGACGTTTAATTTAAACTCTTTGTATAATGAATATTTATGTAGAAAGCTCCCACGTTATATGAAAGCCTTCTTTTTGCGAAAACTTCTAAAAGTTCAATTACTTATTTACTCATTTTAAGACTGTTTGTTATTAATTTAGCTTCGACTATAGTTGATTTTGCTTTGAATCCAAATTGCACTAGATCTAGTATTTTAGTATTACTGTAGGACCATAGACTCCTGTTGAAGATTTCTGCATTAATGAATTCACATTTTCATGCTACTTGCGTGAGGTGAACATGACAATTCTCGCTGTACCTGATGAAGGGCATAAATAAGTGCTCTATATACTGTGTGCATTTTATTCCAGTTTTCGTAAGTCATGATAGTAAACGTGTGAGAAACTGACCATTTACATTTTGTATTTGGCAGTCGCTTTTATCCATGCGACTCACATTGCATTGCATTATATATTTGTTTCTGACTATGTGCAATCCTCTGGGATTGAACCCTTGACCTTGGCATTGCTAGTGCCATGCTCTAACCACTGAGCCACAGGAAAGCCAGTCAATGGCGTTAACCAGTTGTGATTTTGCTTGGCAAAAAGATTAATTCAGATGAAAACGTATGAAACTTGACAACCTGTTTTACTGATGAAAAAAAATGATCGTATATTGTTTGAAATTCTGCTTTTATGTTCTATGAAAGAAAGTCAGGTTTTAAAACAAAATGACTCTCTCATTTATGAAATCTTATTTTTACCATTTCCTTTGACATCAGGGTCTGAATGTGTTAATTGTTGAGGGCAGCGAATTGGGGTGGGGGATGTTTTAAGGATGCAGTGGGGCGTGTCTGTCTGTTTGTCCTCCTCTCCCTCACGCCCCGGTTCTTCCTGCTCAGGGCCCTCGAACGGGTCACCTGCAAAGGATTAGGCTTTGCCTGGGACAGTTGTTGTTCGAGGAGCACCTGAACACGTCAGGGGGCAGGAAGAGGGAGGAACGGGTGGGTGAGTGACCCGGTGACTCATCTCACCTCCAGATGCCCAGACTTCACCCCTGCCAGGAGCAACACACCAGGGGTAAAAACAAACACAACAATCGGCCTCTCCCCCAACCCTTAGTAACATTCAAGGTTAGGAATCTGTGAGGAAATCAGCTCAGGAACGCTGGCCCGGAACACACTGTTTAACTCATTAATCCACTTTAATAAAAGAGAAGAAAAGGCAGATAGACCGAAGAAACAAAGACGGTATCCCTGAGCACGAGTGACAGAAAGCTCTGCAGGCAACGGAAGATTGAATATGCTGGATCGTCTGCGTGCCGTGCCCGTGCCAGTTGGGCCGAGAGAAGATCGCACAAAGGGAACAGAGCAGCGCATCGCTAAACTCGCTTCCGTCAATAAGGACAAGGCAGCATTCATTGATATTCTCATGGAAAAATAATGTGTTAATAAAGACCCTCTCAGAAGATTACCCAACCTCGCCCCGCTAATCAGCCTCTTTGTAAAGGTCCATAAATCACCAAACTAATAGCGCGGCGGATATTAATAACTCAAATTATGATTTATATCTTTGTTGTCGTCTGTGAAAGGATCCCTCACCTCCTTACATTTTCAATCAATATCATCAAAATGCTAACTAGGGACTGGCTGCAATTACCTTCATGGGGGACAACACTAATTTACTTCTATCTGAAATTCCACAAAGAAGGGTGGAATCTGCGTACCTGTTGAACAAACAAAGCAGAGGCGATGCATTAGTCCATATTAACTGTTAAGCCGGGGTCGGCCTTTTCACATCATATTTTGTGCTCTCAATGTCCTATTCTAAATAAGATGTGATAAACTGCTGCATATAGTCATAGTGTAAAAATTACTCTTACAGTGTACTGTTTTTTTTGTTTTGCATGCAATAGCATGTCATTCTTACATTTTCTGAAATTTTCAGCAAACCTTCATATATGATATCCAACATAACATTATCTTGGGAACATGGAACTCCGCACCTCCCCTTAGAAATTCACTATACCTGGATTCTGCCCCTCACGTACCCCCATTTCCAGCCCAACTTTTTCCTTAAGGTTTAAGCCGAAGCTTATCTCTTTCAGGGGTTCTCAAAAGGGGGGCCGTGGCCCACAAGGGGGCCCCAGCTGACTTCCAAGGGTGCCTCAGGCCGCCTAATAATTTAAAATTAGACAAAATGAGCATTGAAATACATTTAAAACAACTGAAAACCAAGATGTTTCTAATTATTGGTCAATTTTTACATTAAATAGACACTTTTCCAGTTAATGTCAAGCTCTGAAATATTTTATAAGGCAGACATTTTTAGTTTTTCTCTGTGTGAAACTAAATTCTAGATTATAAGTGCTTTTTGATGTGAAAAGGGGTAAGAAATGGAAACAGTTAGTTTCTCTATAACAAATTGTTCTTTTTAAGTTTCGAATTGTCTATTATCTAGTATATCCTTCAATTTCTTTAAAGTTCTTCAAAAAGGGCTGTGTACAGTTTTAATCATTCTTGCACTGAGAGGTTATGAGTCAGCTGTCCAATTTCTTGATTCAGACACACGGTTATTTCTAGGATTATTTTCGAGGACTTTCCTTTAGACCTCGTGCTTGTGCACAATGGAGAGTAATGACAAAATTATTAATAGCAACAAGATGGACCATTGCCATTACTCTGAATGGCGAAGAATGCAAGGCTAAATATGGCCGCTCTAGCAAAGGAAGTCCCGCCTTCCAGTAATACGAGCCAATCGTCAATCAGTAAAGACTAATGATCTCTGGGGTTGAGGAACTAGCCAGACGCAGTAGATTATGCAACCTCAAAAAGGAGATTTGTTGCGCAATTTAAGTTTAGCAAACGAAAGTTGTGCTACAATTCATGTCATGTTTAATTATTGACCGGAAATAAGTTGTTTGCCAGCGATTTTAGAGATATCTCTTTCCCCCATTCGAGTAGATAGGACTGTGGTCTTGCTATGACATAATTGCTGCCCAAAGGCATTGCAAACATGGCTGCTTCGATGGCGTAACTTCGGTAAACGGACTTTGGTAATGGTCGTCTGTCTCTTTTGCTGCCTCTGTTCTCCCTATATCCGTGAAACTGGTGATTTCTTGTTTAACAAAGGACATGTGAGACTGAGGTTTTAGGATTCTGCAATGTGGTGATTCAAATCTCGTCCAGGACTTTTCCTGTGGCCACCATGATGTCAGCTTCAAGCTTTTGTCACTGTCTGATAAGGCAGCTAACACAATGGAATCTTTTGGAAGGCTGGTTGAATGATAACCTATAACAAAAAGAAATGGGGGAAGAAGGGAGTACGGCGGTTTAATGAAAACTTTCCCCGCACTGGGATTTCAAGGCTCTTTCTGAGGTGACTGAGGTTATCGGCCTTGTTTTTAGCCGCGCGAGCACAGAAAAGCAATCACGCAAACAAATTAATTAGTCTCCTAACAATAGGGCCTTGATAAATTGAACCACTTGCATCTCATAGACTGTCGCTCCATGTTTCCTTTTTAATCTCAGCCCTTTCAACATGGACTTGAGAGTGCTGTTTACATTTAGTCTTTGTAGCGAGACATTGCGCCGTGGTTTGCAATAAACAGCTAATTATCATATCTCTGGCTACAGCTTAATTATATTTGCATAGAAATTCTTTGTCTGAGTGTCTCAACAGAGCCTGCGTTACCATGTCTTTTTATTGCTCAGTTTTTATTTACATTTCTGAAACATTCTGAATGAGATGTACAAATCTCCTGTTTTTCTCATCTTGCCTTAGGTTGCCCCTCAAAGTAATTGTGAAAGTCAGGGACTGTTTCTGTCTTAATTTTATTTTTGCACCGACAACTGTTCTGATTCGGAAATTAGTGCAAAGTTGCTTTTTTTCACTCATGCATGTTGAGTAATTCATTTAATTATTCATTTTTTCTTCTTACAAAATAATGATAATCAGTTACTTCCATGTTTTTTTATACGAGCGCATTGCGCAAGGCATGGTGAATTAGTAAAAGGAGGCGTTCAGCATCCGAAATGTATTTACAAATTAATTTCATAGTGTTTTTTTTGCTTGGGGCAAAGGGAGACTGTGTCTTCATTCAATTCTGGAATTGGAGTGCAGTCATTAAAGAAAGCGTATTATTGGAGTCGACAGACTTCAGGTACAACCCACTTGATTTTACAACCGACTCCTTCCAGTAACTAAAAGTAGTGTTTTGTAGTAAGAAACATGTAGTGTTTTTCTGTAGTGATGATTGTTCATATAATCATGTATCTTTTGCACAAAGAATCTTTGAAAAAGTTTTGAAAAATTCCATTCACATTGGTCATTTAGTCAATTAGTGTTCGAATGGTTCATTTAAGCCTTAAATTTTAAGAGAGAGTTCACACAAAACGAAAATTCACCGAAGAACAAGTAAAGATGTTTTGAAGCATGTTTAACTTGGTGCCCATTGACTTCCATTGTATAGATACAAAACCACTAAGACATTTCTGCAAAAAAATCTTCTTTTGTGTGATTTTGTTGGGTGAACTATCCCTTTAAAACTAGCAAAATAAAAGTAACTAATTTATTTGATCCATTAAGTCCTACTAAATTACTAAAATACACCCAAATATAAGCAGTACCTAAAAAACTATTAACTTTTTTATTGAGGCAAATTTTCCTATCTGAACTTAAACCTCAGATGCTACGACACAGTCGTCATGCAAATTCTTCATTTAATTCAAACGGCAGCAAACATCTTGTTTTCCTAACTTCCCCTGTCAGTGTTTAAGAATATTTTTTGTCTCCCGAATTGTTCTGAATGAGGTTGAAAGAAAAAGACACAAGACTTCACATCAATCGATGTACTATGAAAGTACTTGTCAGCAAATTAAGGGAGGCTGGAAGCTAAAAGGCAGAGGTGGGGAAAAGTATTTATGAAGGTAATTTCTCAGAGTTGCACGCTGTGTGAGAGTAATTACTGTAGCCTCTATAGGCAGAGTTAAGGGGATTGACTGTAATCACGAGTATAATGAGACTCATGGCAGAACTCTCTCACACAATATAAGGTCAAACATGTCGTCGTAGGCAGCCTTTCATTTTTCTTTGGAGCCGTCACTGCTTTAATAGTTCCTTGACTGACATTAACAGAAAAATGGGGGCTCTGTTGAAGAATAGAAGAATATGTGAAAGTGAAGCACTGTTTAGATGGGTGATTGGCGGGTGACGTTAAAGGAGCTGTATGCAATAATTTTACTGTATTAAATCAATACCTTAACATGTTCGCAGACATTTAGGAAACATGCTAAATGCATATATTGGTTTGTCCAAAAAACAATACTATAGTCAGTTATTCCAATCTGAAATGTGCGTTTTGGTTTTGGTTTGTGTGACCCCGCCCACAGATGATTTAGCCACTAGTGTATTTCGACAGCTCGGTTGCCAGTTGGGGACAATCGCAGCATATTGTAGCAAATAAACAATCTGGGTCAGAGATGGCAGATTCCACCCTTTCCGGTACTATGTTTCAAACTTAGAAAGAAGTACTACATTTATTTACAACTTAAGATATAATTGTATTATGATTATTTAAACAAGATCGCAATATGGTCCGTAAATGTGACCTCCGGAAGACGCAACCTCTGAAACGAGGTGCTGATTGAGTTATATTTGCAAGCAACAAGACCACTGCAAATGTATAAATTATCAGATAAACTTACAGTGTAAGAATTGATGAAACTTCTGTAAGTGTGTGGCAACTCCTGTGAGGCGGGATGGGGAAAAACCCTCTCCAATACTTTGAATTTGGAGTGCGATACAAAGCTCAACCGCTAGGTGTCAATGTTACATACGGCTCCTTTAAAGGAATAAATCGCCCCAAATCAATGTTGTTTTGCTTCTTTGCCGAAGTAGATAATGTACTTATAAAAAAATGATATATTTTTTTACCTCAAAATATTACATGTTTAAGTGGTCAGTAAAATCCAACCTAATGCATTTTTCGGAGGCCAAAGAGCCGTTCTGGCCTTCTGAGCAATCAAACCTTAATCGGCCAACAGTTGATATGCTTGTATTCGCTCAAGGCTCATCTGTATCTGATACAGCTTTGTATCAACAAACGCTCTAACTTACCACAACGGTAAACAAACGTCTGGAGAGCACCACGCACTGCGGATCTCACAAAAATGAAGAGTATCAGATAAACACCAGCATCATCGAGACATAATGTGTGTTTGTGAGCGCAACCAAACTGTGACTGCATTTGACGTCTTGCCATTACCAGTACAGAAGTGCTGCAGAGCGGCTCCTCCTATCTCGATTTCTTTTTTCTTGCTGATGGCTCAGTGTACTGTAATCCTTGCCAGTTCGTGTAAACCAGATTCGTCTCTTCTTGATGCACTTCAAACTGGTTTTCCTTACTGAAACTAAACATGTTAAGTTATCCCCATTAAGACTCCAAATGTTTAGACTGCAGAAACCAAAACTGGAAAATTGAACAAAAGCGTATGACGGAAAATGTCAAGGAAACAACGGGCGCAAAATGGAACGGAAAAGAAAGGAGACCCAGACGGTTCAATTAATTTTATTCATCATCTTTCTCTGTCCAAAAAGCTCACAGAGGAGCAAATCCATTTGTCTTTAGCACACAAAAACATGAAATTGGTCCCAGTGACCTATTTTTTTTAGGTTTTTCTCATTCTCTATGGTACGAAGCCTTTGACTCTACTATGTGCCTCTTTTGTCTTTATGCAATGGACCTTTATTCGTTTCTCGCCAGGTGAATGAAAACCAATCGTCGCGTCCGGCGTCTCCTTGCAGAAGTCATCGGGAATAAGATATTACCTCATTCCGAGCAGGGAAGAATCCTCTTTTATGGAGACATAATGACTTAAAGTTTAATCTCTTTCGTGCTCACCTTTATGAAAAGACCACAATGATCCATTTGAAGTAAGTTAAATTACACATTTAAATGGAGACGTGTAATATACTTAGTTAAAGTGGATTTGACCACGGCACCAGTTAATCACGGGCCGTCCCATTAAAGTTGGACCGCTGCCTAGGTTCTGTGACCATATTTTAGAAGAATGTGGGATTTTTATGACGTGTGTGTGTGTGTTCGAGTTGCCGTCCCGTTTCTCTATTTGTCCACACCCTTTACTTTGAGCGGTGTATCGTAGAGTTTTGAGTAGAAAGAACATCAAAGCCGTTCAAAAGGCTGACACTTCCTTCTCCCCTACCTTTCAGAAGTCTTAAATCCCGCTATAGCTCAAAGCCCACTCTGTCCGGTCTCAATGCTCTGAGCAGACAGGTTTCACGTCTTACATCAGGACAGGAGACACGAAGCGCCTCAGGGACCTGTCCTCTTCATCTTTCCATGCAAACATCTCGAAGTGACACCTGGTCGAGCATCAGAAGCCTGTGACATCCAGAGAAAGAAAGACATCGTTCACATTCACACAGATGAAATGCTGATGTTTCACACAGTGCCGAAATGCCACAGTGTTCTTTGATTCAATAAGACAACCCTCATGATTCATTTAGAGATGATTCACCCCCTCCTTCTCAATTTCCTTCATCACATTGGAGAAAATATTAATTTGATACACACTTCTCCATGCAATTAGAGGATCATTGAGAAGTCTGCCACCTCTGTACAGTAATCCCATTTTAATTTAGGAGGGTTTGGTTACGTTACGGTCAGGCAGACGGCGGGGCAGGTGAAGTCAGTTAATTATTCCTTCTGTTTTCAAGATGGAAATGAAAGATGCCGTTCCATAACGCAGGCATTTAAAACATCTCATGTTTGTTTCACCATGGAGACTGTTTAAACATTACAAACAGAAAGAAGGAGAAACACAAGAAACTACATGTTTAGAAAACGTCTCGACGCTGTGCTGCGGCTGTCATGCTTATAAAATAATTTCTACAAGATGTAATTATATTTTATGTTCCTTGCTGGGGTTTTTCAAACACAGAAATATTTGTAACTACTTATTTTGGGCTAATAACATGTTTAATTCTAAGAACACAAATCAGCGAAGTGTCAGTATGGTTCATAATTATAGCTTTTGTTTTGGCATTTTTACCGAGCAGTTTCTGATGCTGATTCATTCTGTTCACTGCTCAGACAGGCTGCAAATACCTGATGACTATAGTAAAAAATATTAGTCACATCTGTTTAGATGTTTGTAGCACTGTTGCCATGTAGTTTTCTGTGAAATTGCTAAAGGCAGGACAATTTGCATCTAAATGACATTGTGATGTCATCACGTCATGATGTCATTAGATTACGTTGCAAAACTGTGTCATTGTGTAGAACTATTATAAAGTAACATATATTCCTTGTGAGGCGTAAATAATATTTCTTTGAATGTATGATGCTATAGCTTTGATGGGCAACAAATGGGATTTCCAGAGCACGCAGACTTCGAAAAGACATAACTACTGTATAATGTGATTGAATTGTTTGACAGAGAATTTTTAGTGTGTAGTTTTGAGGAAAATGTATGCTTTTTATTGTTTGACTCATTTTTCAAAAGTTGCTAAAAGTTGCCAAACAAATTGAAAAGAGAGCTTATAGGTGCTTTTTAGACAATAGTTGACGGATCAGCCTGGAAAATTGCTAAGTTAGCATTAATAGCTTGTAGTTATACCAGATAAACACATGACATTCATTTTCTAATACATTTTAATCTAAAAAGGGATAGTTCACCCAAAGATGGAAATTCTGTCATGATTTACTCACCCTTAAGTTCTGTATCTGTATACATTTCTTTATTAGTTTGAATACAAAGAAAGATATTTGGAAGAATGTTAGCAGCCTACATTGCTGGGGCACCATTGAATACTGCTCTAGAAAGAATTATTCTATATATTTTGTGTGATGAACAAAACATAAAATATTTTGAAGACTTTTGAGGGAAAAATTGTTCTGGGGCACCTTTGACTATTAATTTAATAATTATCAATGGTGCCCCAGAAATCTCAGTCGCTTCTTTTGGAACATTCCTCCAAACATCTTCTTTATGTTCAACAGAACAAAGAAATGTATACAGGTTTGGAGCCACTTGAGGTTGAGTTATTCATTACAGAATTTTCATCTTTGGGCAAACTTTCCCAATAAATTTGGATTTTCAGTAGCTAATTGCATTTTTTTAAACTTATTTGTGACCCTGTCTGTGAAAACGAGACTGAAGTCTCATAATCTAAATAATGAACTTCAAAGTTTTGTTTAGCCGTTAACTTCACTATGATTTCAATCTTTCACATGGCATTTCTCAGTTAATAATACAAATATCAAGGCTATATTATGTGTAATAAGTAGTATGATTTTCGGTGTAATTTCTGTGTAAATGACTTCAGATGGATTTTCATATGAAGGGTCAATTTTGTACTTTGTAATATCTGCAACATTTGTCAAATAATGAATATTCTTTAATAATGAATATTACTCTCAGGGGCGGTGTTCCAGACAGGGCTTAAGTTTAGTTTCAGAGTAACTGATATGTGAGAGATGCCTTGATCGAAAACAACTTGCACTGACATATCTTAAAATATATCACTGGGATCGTTTTGTCTCAAGATGCACACATGTTTTTTTGTAAAGTATGTGTTTTGTACAGTAAGCTCCTCAGTGTTTTGTGATAGGCTGATGCAGTCTTTACTATAGAAACAAACCACTTTAAAGTTAACAGTAAGAAAATCTGATGGATATTTTTACAGAATACAGTTAGAGCAAAACCTTCAGCTTTCTATTTAAGCATATCACTATTTGTATGCACAGTGTCCATAAAGGAATGCACAGGTGTGGATTTATGCAGCACATTGAAAGCGTGAAGATGCTCAGGGGAGCAATCCCTCTTGCAGAGCCCAGCTATAATTCAATCGAGCATGTGTACCCCCTGCTTTTTATCTACTCTGCCCTATGTCTCTCTCCCACATCTCAGTCTCTCTGAAGGATTAGACGCTATGCAAGTATAAGTGTCTCCTGGTGACTACATCGGTCTTTAGAGTCAAAGAGCATTTTGTAGTTTTTAGCGTTTGTGCTCGACACACTCACAGGCTTGCAGTCTAAGATGAGAAGCGCTGCTTTGGTAAATAGGAAAGCTCACAAATGCGCACGCACATTCACAATCAGGCCATTCAGATCCCAAAACCGGTCAATCAAAGGCGTCTACAATAAGGGGCCAACAGGGCCACCCCTGCATACAACGCATCCGCACCTGCGGAGGCAGTCGTGACCTTGCTTGTGAAAAGCTGCGCTGTAATGATCACATGCAGATAGCATGCATTATCCAGTTTGATGTTTAGAAAGTCGAACCCGAGGTCATAAATTACCTCCTTTTAATACAGACTATTTCAAATGTGAGCGCACCCCCAATAAATCTTCTAACCTGTGTTTATTTTTCATTCTTTTCTTTTTGATAGGAATGGTCTGCTGTGATTTGCTTTCAGCGCAGATAAGCTTGTATACCCCTGTCAGCAGCGACGTGTGCGAAGAGAAGCGCGATCACACTTTCTGTCTGAGCGAGACCTATTGAGAGCAACAGAAGATCTATGAACCCTCTGATAATGATGTCACCTCGAGCCACGGGCCAGTCTGAACGCATGAGTGGGCTTCGAGCAGATTGACTGTCTAATAGCACTCATGTCCGGATTATTACATATTTCCATTTAAGGAAGGGCTGAATTCTATGTAATCTTAAAAGCTTCAAATTGGGAAAGTGTCACTTGCCGTGGATGCACATCAGTGCCAAAACATATCTTTCAGTTTAAGTTTACAGCAGAAGCACTCTTTGAAAATATTGTGATTTAATTCCAAAAGAAGGGCCTACCATTAAATCAATTCACCTGAATTTAAATGCTTTTGCCAATCTCATCTCACAGGAAATTTATTTGGCTTTTTCATGATAGTTTTTGCAATGTGAATTGTACCAAAAACAGATAAAAGCAACCATGAAAATGGGCGGGAGCAATTCCTCCATTTTTTACATTTCTATACCGAGAGGTCAAGCTGCGTCGTTTTAATCTTCTATTGGTCTCATGCACTCACGTGACAGGAATTCGCAGGTCTGAGTTCACAGAACTTGAACTTTGCTATGCAGCGAAATGCTAAATATCTTCGGACAGGTTTGCGTTTTTGGTCTGTCGCATTGCCATGTGTATGAATGGAAGTCGATGGCCTTGTGTCCGCCGCCGTAGTGTTTGCAATCTCACCGATAGATGCCTCTTCATACACTGGACTTGAAATGAAATGAAAAACACTTATTTGCCACAATATTGCCTTTACGTTATCTTTGTTTAAAGGCTTTTCCTATCACCTATATCTTGATATATGTCATCAACTGATTTAGTTTTGAATTGATTGATACATATATTTCATTTTACATACATCCGACCTAGTGCACATCTAAACGCTTGACATAAATGTGTGCCCAAAATGATATAAGTGTTTGTTTTGCTCTGTAGTGTGTGGGTATTCTCTGGCGTATGTGCATGAGCGTACATACTGTATGTGTGTACTACTCCAGTGCCCGTCCCTTTGGGAGTGTCCCGTCAGTGTAGAGCTCCTAACATCGCGGAGAGGCTTTCAATAGCTGCCTTTCAATCCTGATGCAATAATGATGCTGGGTTGCATTTCAGCAAAGTGGAAATTAGGGGACTCAAAGAGGAAAGGCAGTCACCAGCGAGGAGATCCTCTGCCGCTTCCCCTCCTCCCCGCTCAGGGGGGGACGCGTGGGCCCCGAACGCAGTGTCTATGAGTGGCAGCCCTGCTATCACCACCATCACACACTGCTGCCTGTGTTAATGGAGAATGCCCCGAACTGCCAGTGTCTTTGTTTGCCGGGCCACAGCAATAAATATGCATGAGGTTGAGTGGTGTATGTGTGTGTTTAATGTGCGCGTGTGTGTATGTGTTGTGGGGGGAGTTCACTAATTACCAGATTCCTATCATGAATATGTATGGCCGCATCTTTTATTACGGGATTGGCTCAAACATATCACAGGCCGGGGAGAGGGCCTGCGCAGCATGCGTAATTTAGGCCTATTGGAGTGTTTGACTTTGATGGCAGTGAGATGCCTGACAGAGAAGGCAAAAGAGAGGCTTAAAGGGACAGTTCACCCCGAAATTAACATTTGGTTGTCACAGTTATAGTGTCCCGAGCAGCTGCAGTCTATGTACAATCGAAGCGACTGTGATTTTTAATACCAAACTTAATAAAATTGAATTGCTGACAATACTGTTATTAAATAATGAGGTATATTTGTACATTTATAAAACTTTATTTTATTATTATGTTTTTATATTTGTTAGAGTTTTTCTTCTTTTGTCATGACTATCTGTGTTAATATGTTCAAAATATCATTTTATGTTAACTTACTGTAAAGCTGCTTTGCAAAAAAGCAAAACTTTGAAAAGCACTATAGAAATAAATATTTTTGGCTTTATAAAACACACTATACTTATTATTAAAATCACATCTCCATTTGTGTTTTGCATAGGTAGAGAAATAAAACACGGTTACCTCAAACAAAATCCCTCATGAGCATCATTTTTGGCTCAACTGTTCCTTTATTACTCATCGTATTTTCTTGTTTCCCTGTGGCAGGTCTCTGGTCTTCCTTACTTGCCCTCAGTGAAATAAATAATACACCTGCGCAGCAAGGACCTGAATCGGGGTCCAGCCCTTTTTCTACAAACATATGTGACAGATAGAAAGAAGGTCATCAATTCTTAAGTACGCTCTCATCCATCTCGGTGTCGACGGATTCCAGATCTCTCATTTCCCCAGAAATAAAGCCCCCTCCCCCTCCTCACTGCTCTCACTCCACTATGACGCTCCTCTGTCCGAGCCTTTATCCATTAGATAGATAAATCTCTTTTTCTTCTTCTGTCGTGCCAATGTCCATTTGCCGTGTCCCGCGCTCGAAAGTTATTACTAACCTCAGAACAAGAGCACTGTGCAATCTACCAAAAAGCTAGAGAGCTTCTTATCTGTCTGGTTTATGGCCACGGTGTAATAGATCAATCGAAGAAGTTAACTGGAAAGAAAGGAGCTGCTTTTGGCCTGGTGTAACCCCCATAATGCCAACAATGTCTCAGTCCGCAAAAGTCTGTAAGACATCGTGCTGTGATAAACGTGTGTGTGTGTGAGAGAGAGAGAGAGAAAATCGTATGTCATTTAATTTGAGGACGGTGTGGTGTTTGGATAAATTGAAAGCTATGTGACAGCAATTTTCCGGTATATAAATAGTTTTGTAATCTTGTTGACTGTTCTGACTGTAAATTCTGATTGGATGGATGAGAAGTCATTGTACAAACCCAATTCTTTTTTTTTTAAACCCTGATTTTTATTAAGTGCAGATAATCGTTCACAAACGTTTTATTTGGGATGTGTCAAAGGTGTCTACGTGTATCTGGAGCACAGAGAATGATTTAATCAGCAACTTTATCATTTATCAGAGCGCTGGGGATATGAAACGTGGACGGTTAGCTGTTTAGCAGTTATTGTCCTCTCTTTAAGTCGATTCTGTGTTGAAAGTATTGAGTTTACAAGGGCATGACAGCTGGCTTACGGTTCGATTGTATCCTCTGTGAGACTGTCAAGGCGACATGGGCACTGTAATTTCTGTGATTCCATTCCGTTCACACGCGTGACTCGATAACGCAACACGTTTCACATATTACATAAAATACAGCTTCGGATGTGCGGCATCCTTTTGGTTAATGCACTTTCTGCTTTTTCCAACACATCCTGAAATCACATCTTCAGAATATAAGACCTGCTAGCATTAAGACCCTGCTGGCATTATCTGATACTTCAGATGAACTAGACTTTCATTATTGCTATTATTACCCCTACTCTCACAGCAATGATTTACAGCACTTATCAGCAAAAGAGGTAATTAGAACTTTAGCATTTCTATAGCGCCGGGCCATCCAGACAATTGTTGCGCTTAAGTCTTCGCTGACTTGAATATGATATTATTCATCTTTGAAATGCGTCAGGGTTTTTAGTCAAATCAGCTCTGTTAAATTCACAGAACAGAAGGCAGAAAAGAAAAGGCACGTAAACTTTCTACATTTAGAGACTGTTTATACCAGATATAAAAGAGAACTTTTGACTTTTGATGTTAATTCTTATGCATAAACACATGTGACTTCTTTTCTGTCATTTATCGATTTGATTGTTTATGTGTCTAGCTTTACAGTTTGTCTTGGTTACCACAGACTTGCATCTCAGTTTGAAATAAGATGTGAAGAACGTACGTAGATGCAAATATGACCAGACATGCGTGCGTACGGCTTTCTTTCGTTCATTT
The DNA here is from genome assembly GCF_015846415.1 of Triplophysa dalaica. NCBI lineage: Eukaryota > Metazoa > Chordata > Actinopteri > Cypriniformes > Nemacheilidae > Triplophysa > Triplophysa dalaica. The sequence continues at coordinate 9,439,790 of NC_079562.1, read as the reverse complement.
AAGACTGAGCCTTTATGTTATATGTCTTATGACTAAGAATATGACTTCATACAGTTTTATTGAGGCACAGTTATCAAGCTTTATCTCCTTTTGTATATTTGGTTCAACATTTCTCAAGCATTTTCTCTGTGTTTTCAATTGGTACATTAAGGATCATTCATAGCTAATTAAATGAAAGTTTTGTCATTATTTACTTAATCTCTGTTGTAGTCATGTCTAACTATATCCCTTACGATATCCTTCTGTCAATGGATTCTGGCTATACAAAACATCTAAATTCTCCTTGACCAAAACTTTCGGGTACTGTTTGATACATTTATCCTTTCTTCCTTTCCCAGTTTTTGTCTTACCTCAAGGTATACTTTTTAAGTTTATTCAAGTGGCACTGTTCCACTGAAGAAAGGTGTTCCTCAAGGCTCAGTTCTCGGTTCATTACACATTGTGACATCATACGCAGGTATGGGCGACACTTTAACCATTATGCTGATAATAATAATCTAACCATCATTTCTGATATTCCATCTCTGCATGCACTACTGAACTCAAACGCTAGGAGCCCAACATTTTCTCAAATTAAATGTCTGTTAAATTGAAATGATGCAGATTCGTTCCGCTACACTAGTCATAGGAATTGATTTGTACTCTGACATTGATGGGCGTCTTGTTAAACCCTCATCTACTGTCTTCGATCTGGGAGTTTTGTTTGAAACTTCTTTTTCCTTTGATTATTATATCCCTGCAGCTGTTCAAAGCTTTTTATCATGTATGCATGCACATATCTGTCCTCTCGGCTCTAGCTGTTGCAGAAGCGCAGTGCTCATATAACTTCACTTCTGGTTCTTCAATGCTTCACACATTCATTTTAAGATATTCCTGCTTATACTTTAAATGGTTTCACAACTTGTCATCTCTCTGAATTTATTCACCCATACCTGCCCACTCTCTTTTGTCCATTCCTACATTTTTACTTACTATTGGTGGACATACTCAATACGTCGTTCTCTTTGTAATATCGCTTCAATATCAGCTTTCAAATCACAGCTTGAAACCTTTTCTATATGTATTCTTTGATCAATTGCACTTGGAGTTTTGTGCTTATTTTTTTATTGTCTCTTTTAAATGTAAGTCTATCTATCCTGTAAACCGACCTTGACTTGTGGAAAGGCGCTATTAAAAAAAACAAAAAAAACATTGTCTTTCCAAGCCACTTTGTATTCCACTTCAACACAAATGAAAAAAATGAAGAATGTTTACAGTATGTGGCTCTTTTAAGAGCCAACACTTATTAGCTACAAAAAAGCACCAAAATATATATATTTTTAAGTATCTTGAAGCTACAGCTTTTTATAATTGGGACATAAATTTTTTTTATAATTTTTTGTTTGACACACAAAGTTCTCATACAACTTTAAAACTTGCCATATGTTGTATAACTATATTTAATCTTAGAGTGCTTCATGGGACTTTTTGGAGTTTGACGGCATTACTATGAATAGGTCTTAAAAGATTCCTAAAAGCTTCTCCTTTTTGTGTTCCAAAAAATGCCATTTGGGTTTGGAATGACATGAGATGACATTTGGATAAATAATGACAGAATATTTGGGTGCACTATTTAACTTAATTATCAAATTTAATATAGATTTTTACACACAAAAAAGGACAGCAGAGCAAATTTAAATGTCCATTCGCAAATTTTCCTTTGCTCTCATAACTGCTAAATAACTCTAAGCCCACATCCCTCTTTACCCAGAATAACTGTGGATAGATGTGGGTTGTGAGAGCAATGTTCATGCTGCTTGAGTCCCTTCTTCCATCTCTCACACGCACTGCGTAAATGGCCCCAATTTGGCTTTAACACTCATGCGATCTGACATGTATACAAAATACCAGGCATTAAGTATTTTTCTTGTATGTATTGTTTTTCCACATGGACAAATTCAATTACAACTGCAGCGTTTTCCAACCATGGAATTTCTTTTACTAAAATAGAACTCTGAAAAATGGGAGTGATTGAGAAAAAGAGGGTAGAAAAGCACATGACAGACACGTTTCTTCATCTCTATCCTCCCAGACAGGCCCAGCAGGTGATAACAAGGGGTCCCATGTCAAGTCCGACCTTGATAAAGTCGAAATAAACAGAAGCGAATAGGAAATAAACAGCACAATGCTGTGAAGACGACAACACAGATGTTTAGTGATAACAGCTGTCATTGTTAATACAATAACAATCTTGTCTCATCGGAATCACTATGAATCTGTCAGTAGCTCGCTCTACCTGTAGCTCTGTCCTTTTGCTCAGAAATCAGAGATATAACACTGTACCAATGCAACCCGTATGCCATGTCACTCTTCCTGACACTTCCATCTTTCTATTTTTCCCTCCTGCTTTCTTTTCCCCTGATGGTTGTGTCTGCTGCTCCAGGCATGAGAAAAAGATTTGGGAAAGGACTGTAAAAGAAAGGAGAATGTCAACTGTCAGTCTTCCTATGATGTTAGAATCTGCTGAAACCATCAAATGAGAAAGAGAGAAAGAAACATATAAAGAGTAGGAAAACAATGGAAGTCTCCATGCACATCTATTCTGTCCGACTGAATGTCAACCATTCAGGACTAGGTCCCAGAAGAGGATGTTACAGTAGTATTTTACAATAACCTCCTGTTTACAGAGTCAGCTGCCTTCTGATTTTACTATAGTATCTGTACTGTATATAATGTTTGTAGTAAAACTGGTAATTAAAATACTTAATCGATCTGCAAAAAAGCAAGGGTACTACTACAGCTTTACCACAGTACCAACATGGCCTTTTTAATACACAAACATGTATAATGTATTTAATGACACAACTTTAATACTTTGAGCATTGATATCAATACACATATTTTTCTAATATACATTTTTACACTTTTTTTAATCTTAAAGTCCCAGTGAACCGGAAGTTGCGATCGTTTTTACTTCAGTATTTTGATGCATTTCTGAGTGAAGTGGAATTTCGAATGAATAAATAGAGGGCAAGGCTTTCGTCTTTCTCTGCGATGTGATTGGATGTATAAAACATCCGTTGCATTTTCAAATGGAATTGGCAGCAGACTGACAGTTGAAAGGGAGGAGTTAACGTATGCTCCGCCCAAGCCGTCTAACATATGTCATAGGAGGATAGTCATTACAGGAAGGAAGTGATTTTTCAGATTTTAACTAAAGATTATGAGGGCACACAAAATTTGTTAAAATGAGAATGAGCCACAGTGATAAACTATTTAGCATAAACGCTGCAATATTTCATGAAAAAATAGGCATTGCAATTTTTTATTTCACTGGGACTTCAAATGATGCTGCCACCGAGGTTGTCTTCTACATAAAGGATATATTAATACGGACAGTGCGGTGCTTAATCTGATGCTGATTTAAAGGAACAGTTCACCCAGAATATTTTGTATAAAATTGTATTACTCACCCTGGAGTTGATCCAAATCTCTATAAATGTCTTTGTTCTGGTGAGAAGTATATTTGGAAGGATGCTTGTAACCACATAGTTAATTGACTGCCATAGTAGGATAAAATGATAGTGGTAGTCAAAAGTGCCCCAGAACTGTTTGCTTTCCTACAATCTTCAAAGTATCTTTTGTGTTCAACAGAACAAAGAAATTTATAAACTATGTTTGTCAGTGGTGGCTAAGAACTGTTTGGTTACAAGCATTCTTCCAAATATTCTCTCTGTGCTCATCAGATCAAAGACATTTATACAGGTGTGGAACAACTTAAGGGTGTTCCTTTACTACGACCAAACAGTGAATCTGAGAAGGCTGCATACTTCGGAAGTGTGCCTGTTAGGCCTTTATATATAGCCCACTAACTTTGGAAAAGAGCATGTGAGCTTTGAGCTCTGTGTGTATGTAAGTTCTCCAGAACTCTGCGGAGAGAAATGATCAATTATTCAATTTAGAAAATGCAGGATATTATAAACTTGCGCTCTTTCGGAAAATTGCCCCGGTGTAATCCAAAGCTCTTCGGTGGTGGGACGAATAAAGAACGGCTTGAGGAACTTGATGAATCGTATTAAAGTATATATTACAGTAGCTCATGTGAGGAAACAGCTCCCTCTACCCTTTCTATGTGAGGCTAGATTTTCATACACAGATTTATGGAAGTAATAGGTGGGCCTCATCAAAGTTTTTTCCAGGGCCTCATTCAGAGCTCTGGATTCTCTTTCTGTCTGTATTTTCCTATTTTCTGGTAGAGGCTCACACACGGAGGCACTTGACTTGAACTCATGCGCCTGCTTGGGTCAGGGCCATTTTGTACCCTGCCAGCAGGTGGCCTCTTCCCTCAGGCAGTGTGACTGACCCGGTTGCTGCAGGTTATTGAGCTTCCTGCCCCACCAGCTGAGTCATCTACCCTGAAGGGGTCTGTATGATCTCATGGAGTACACGGCTCTCCACTTGTGACCTCTCCTGTGGCCCTGCAGCACATCTGACCCTTTACATGGATCCTATTGAAAAATACATGCTATGCTCTGCGTGTGAATGGGAATTCTTATAGAACACACTTAAGAAATGTGTTATGGTATTGTACTAATAGAGAGAGCTTTACATGCTGTATTGATCAATCCATTTTCTATACTACTTGTGGGTTTGTAATGAGTTGTTCAGGACAGGCTGATGTAAAGCTCTATTGCTATGGTGATACAGACGGCAAATGGCATGTCAATATAGAAATTTGATTCAAAAATGTATGTCAAATATACACCATTTGAAATGTATGTAGATTGTGTATTGTAAAGGGTTTTCAACCCATTTTGGCACAAATTCATATATCTCTATTATGACCAATATAAAATGTTCCTACAGTTTGTTACATGTGTACATGTGGTAAATTAAACATTGATTGTTTCTTACGAATTTGAGTAGTTGACACGTCCTGTGGTGTGTTTACATGCAGTCACTGGATTCAATTGAGATTTATTTATATATTTATAATTTTGCGATGTTGCTAAGTAGCTTTACAGAAAAAATATTTGTTTATACGATTTCCCTGGACACACGCACCTAGCTTGTGAACTTCCAGTCTGTGTTAGGTTATAATTTAACAATTTATGTAAAATTAATTTATATTAATATTAATTATATTCATGTTATTGTATATTAATTACATTAAAACTACTCAACAGCAGAGGTGGGTAGTTACGCCCTACACATACTCCGTTACATTTGCTTGAGTAACATTTAGTCAAATATGTTTTTTATGTTCTAAAATTCAGTGGGTACTTTTACTCTTACTTGATTATATTTCTAATAGAAAATCTGTAGTTTTAGTTTGTTACACTGCGTGACATTCCTTCGTTCCTTCATTTTAAAATATGCATTATGAAACGTGTCGTTTTCGTTTATTTCAAGGTTGTCGTCTCTTTTTACGGACATTCCCGAGTGATTGATTCTTTTGAGTCGATTGATTTTGAACATTGGGCTTAACCGTACAAAATGGTTGGCAAATCAGTTCAAATGATTTGTTCAGCTCGCAGCACGATCTGAATCGTCTCAAGCTGCGGGTTACTAAGTGATGTGTTTATCCCCGACAAAACGTTCCAAAACGTTTTTTAAACGGAAAAGGTGGTCCTCATTTGAACGACTTTACTTTGACCCATTGTGCGAGCTGTCTCTTTAATACCGCGTAGGTTATATACATGTTGCTGCTGATTGGCCTGACATTCTTGAAACACCCACCAAACAAGAGAAAACGTATCTCAAAACCCGTTGCACACCCTTGCAAACAGTTTCCAGGAAACATGTATTTCAACCCGAAAACCGTAGCAAAACGTTGTGCACCTGTTTGAGCTACCTTTGAAGAACAGAATGAAGAAAACGTGTTAATGGGCTTATGGTTCCCCGTTTACTGTATGTTTACAACTGAGAGCTTTTCACAACACACACGTGTGACACAAAATGAGCATTTTTTTGTCTAAAATCTTTTTTGACAGTTTGATCTAAAATCAGTTTGTATTTCATATAAGAGAGCGCTGCAAATGTTCTTGATCCTCGTAGGAAATGCTCCCAGTTTAGTTAAATGCATCGTAAACGCAAAACTCTGCAGGTTCACTTTAGTTTGCATGGTTTATTTTTCTTAATTAGTTGTAGTTGTGTAGCCTACATTGACATCGGGACTAGATACAATTTAAATAAATGCTTGTCACTTAAGTGTTTGTCTGTGTCTCTGTGTGTATATTGCAAAGATATTTTCTTATGATAACAATAATAATTAAAAATATTGATTAAAATATTGGCATAAATATTAATTTTATGAATTGTATACAATCAGATACAAAGTAACTAAGAAACTACTTGAGTAGTTTTTTTATTGAATAGTTTTATATTTTTATTTGAGTAATTTTCTAAATAGTGACTTTTACTCTTACTTAGACTTTAAATATACACTGTTAAGTACCTTGAATAGCTTCGAAATGTTTTTTCTTTGGTTATCATACATGCAAGTTTTTATGATCATCATATTAGTAGAGAGAAACTTAACTTTTTTTGCATGAGCTTGAGTGTCTGGTCACCTGCGTTTATATTAAACTCGTGTGTAGTGTGACTGCCCCTTTAACTGAGAATGAACAAAATGTCATAATATTTTGTAAATAACGGATTTACGACAGAACGCCAAAGTGCCCATGATGTTCTGACCTTAACATCTTAAAAAGCGGTGATCCACAGGATAAGATCGGCCGCCTGCCAGCTTCCCTTCCACATTCTCTCACAGTGCACTTCTTCTCCAGACTTTTAGCTCTGACACTACACATACTCCTTCCTCTAGAAGCTCCGTCCTCATCGAGGAACGGGAAACTCTCTCTCCTAACGCCAGTGTGTAATAGCTGCTATGTTATTATTATCTGGAATATATCAACCTAATCACAGCTCCATTTTACTACGCTTCCTCCCTCTGCTCCAGTAAGTAAAGAGACGGAAAGAAAATGAAAGCGGAAAAAGAAGTATATATCACAAGGCCGGGGGTTGTCCGAGTAAAAAGATAAACCTGTTAATTTTTCATGGACATCCACACTAATCTGTGTCCATAGTGCCTTTAGTGTCAGGGAGAGAGAATGATGGAAATTAATTAAAATAGACTTAGAAGATTTCCCTGCGCTGTTAAAAAAGTAAAAGTGTTAAATATTACACTGGCTTATTAGGTCGTACTATCACTTCAAATTACAGGCCGGACATGAGCGTTCCTTTGGCTTTGGTTATCAAGTTCATATTGAAGATATATGTTTTAATTTAATAGCTTGAAATTATTACTTGCAGTGAAAGTTTTGCAGTATGGAGTAAGACTTGTAAAGTGCATGCATGTTAACATTAGAACTTAAAGTCCCAGTGAAATAAAAAATGAAAATGCCTGTTTTTCATGAAATATTGCAACGTTTATTGTTAATAGTTTGGGGTCATTCTCTTTTTATAATTTGTGTGCCCTAAAATATTTAGTTAAAATCTGAACATGTGCTTCCTTCCTGTAATCACTATCCATCTTAAATTACATATATTAAACGTCTTGGGCGGAGCATCCGTTGACTCCTCCCCCTTAAAGCGCAGTTAAACACTTAAGCCTCACCCACTATTTTTTCATTAGAAACTACATTTCACTTGAAAATGGCTCAAAATACGGAAGTAAAAATGATCACAATTTCCGGTTCACAGGGACTTTGAAACTATTTGGTAGGCTACTTTTGGCAACAAAATCGTATTTGTATGATGTTGAGAATAAATATAAGAAAAAGAGGATTTTGTAAAGCAAATTGTAGCTCTTAAATATCTCAGTTATTTTATTTTAGTTAAATTGAGAGCAAATTGAGACCTAATTCTTTTATTTACAGATTAGACTGTGACACAGTATCAGATGAGTTTTACAAGTGATTCTGTGATTTCAATCTGAACGTTTCCCTTTAGATATTTTAGGGTTTGTTTCTAAAAGAAAATGATCATTTAAGTCAAGGATAAATAATGAAACAAAACAGAACTCCATTACATCTCCTGAGTTATGAAAAAGCAACCGCTGAGCAATATTTAGTTAGATTTTCCTTTCAGATATCTCCCTTAGACCAAATCCTCTTCACACTCACTTTACTCACAAAGATCTGTTTCCTGAAGATGCCAGTTACATAAAACAGTCTGTATAATGCTAGCGCTGTCATATCTGAACCGTTAAAACCTTTCCCCGAGTGTTGTTTATACGTGGCCTTTTATCTGAAAGGTGCAAGTACTAACATTTCACAGAGTGGAATGGAGAAGCTGTTCGTTGCCGCTCAGTTATGGACACATGTGTCTGTAAGAATAGGTTAATAATGGGGGTAATTGTGCGAATCTATTTACCCCACATGCATAACACACCAACATGCTGTGCACTGCATGCCCATTTAAGGTGAAAACATGGAGCATGTTTACATAGAATTTCTAAATCGCTGAGCCACAGAGGAGAGAAAGCAGATATGTGTTTTTCTTTACAGAGGCTCGAGATTTGAGCTTAAGAAATACAAAGGCACAAAGCTTTAATTGAGACCGATGTGAAGTGATATGATGTGTGGATGTGGACTGCTTTGCCAAAGGAAATGCTGTTGCTCTGACCACCTCTGGCTGCAATACTGTGGGTCTGTTTATATGCCTTATACTATATCTCTAATTGTTTATTGTTCTTTTCTTTAAAATGTGGAACTGGTATTCACATCGATTTTCTATATCTCGGTTGTATCTTTTAGAGAGCAATGATAATAAATATAGAGAAAATGGAGACAAATAGTGCTCTGTTTCAAAGGGATAGATGACTATTGGTTTTGTGCATATGCAATATAAGTCAATGTGTACCGCCAATGTTAGGTCATCAACATTCTTCAAAATATCTTCTTTTGTCTTCTGCAGAAGAAAGTCATACAGGTTTAAAATGATAATAGGATGAGACCTGTGAGTAAGTTTTGAAAAAAAAATCATTTTAGGGTGAACAATTTAACAGGAATTTGTAACCATTTTACGAAATGGCAAATTTGTATGCATTTGTAAGGTCTTACTCTATGTTTTGTATGTTTTACATTCGCAGCAGTGACAATGGTGGGGTTTAGAGGAGGGGCTTCAGGGTTGCTTTTTTCTAATAATCATTCGATTTTATAATTCACATGGTACAATTCATATGAACTAGCCACCTTATAAAATACTTTCTAATAATTCCTTTTTGTGTGTATGTTACTCTCCTGGACATTAAAAAGAGATCTTTAATAAGTCTCAAACTTTGCTCAGTCTGGAATAAAACATGAGATTTTCCAAACTCCTTTATGCAATTTACATGCACTTAAAGACTGTCAATGTTTTGGAGACAAAACTTGAAACATATGTTACTAAGTGAGCTGTGGGCTATGCAACCTCCCAACAATATCATTTTCCTATGGATTTTCATTGCTAAAAAAGATTCCTCAACCCAAATATATATATTTTTTGTATCATTCACTTTTCTGATTTTTATGCTAAAATTACTTGTGAATATGTATCTTTATGTGTAAGTCTCTATGACATTGACACTTGTTCTAGTCTGCTTATTTGGATTTGAGTAAGTTACCACAGAAAAAATGTGAGACTGAAAAACAGTGTTTGGTCTACAAACAACCTATAAACAGCTGCTCTCCCTTTTAAGGGATTGTTTAGGGGAACGGGATGAGAAAATAAACATTCTCAAGAAGTCCTTGGCTTTTTTCTTCCAAATAAAGTGCAAGCTGCTACTTGCTATCAGGGGATGACCATAGAGATGTTGTAAATTCTACTCGATCCTCAAATGAAAGATCCACTTTCTGTCAATTGATAAACCTCTTTTGCTGCTCCCCCTTACTTTTTCGCCCAAAACTGTTGTGTCTGTCTTAGAGACAAAAGGTATGTACCGTTTTCTTAGTTCAGATATGTTGACGACATTCATGCAAAGTCGCACGTATGCGTTCGGCCTTCAAAAACCTCTCTTCGCGCACCCATGCACGGCAGCCGAATCTCTCGCACTGGGGAAATGTATCGCATACACAAATATGATTTAGTGCCGAGGGAAAGACAAATCACAAGGGCCTGTGTCTGTTTATTTGAACCGGGAGCCATTACTTGAATCTATCAGCTTTATTTATACTAGTGGCAGGAAAGCACCCGCCAAATTATTGCAGCTGTATAAGAGAGCCAGTCATTGGCTGGAAGATGTGCGTAAATATGCCGCGCATAGAAAACAAACAGCGATTATTTTGTCATTGTTTTGGTTCGAGCGTTCTTCCCCAATGCTAGAGCGCTTAGTAATGTGGGCCAGATGGAGAGCCAAGCTGTCAGTACGCGAGCGGCGGGGAGCTCGTGTTCCCTATAGGAGTCCCTGGATGCCAGCAGGCTTCAGTGTCATTACTGAAGGGTTACCACTGCTTGTAAAAGGCTTGTTAACACAAAGCCCTGTTCAGATGTTAATTGGCTAATTGACTAATTAATTTTTCTATAAAGGCATGTGGAGGAAAAAAGTGAGCGCTAATTGAAACCGACTATTGGTTTAATTATGATGGGAGTGAGGTTGGGCTCTGTGATATGGCAGACTGACAGCTAAGGTTGGAGGCAATGATACGACATAGTTCTTCTTTAAAGGGATTTGTTTATATTTAACGTCTCATTACATTTGTTCGTTTGGCAGAATGTTTTATCTAAAGCGTGATGGAGCGCATTCAATGTTTACTTTTTATCATCATGTGTGCTCTTTTTGATTTAGTCATAAATTGAATCACATCCCTTTCTGTTTTTTTTTTCACTATTCAACTTTATTAGGCATTAGAGACTGTTGGTTGTGAAAAACATATTATAAACCAAATTAATGAGATTATCGTCATATTAATTTGGCTGACAATACGTCATTTTATTTGTGTCAAATTGTTTAATTTCACTTGATAGTTCACCCAAAAATGACCATTTCAAACCGGTACTGCTTTCTTTTTTCAGCGTAACAAAAAAGAAAACACTTTGAAGACTTAAATTGGTTTTGTGTCCATACAGTAGAAGCGAATGTTCGGTTACCAACATCCTTCAAAATATCTTCTTTCTTGTTCTGCAGAAAAATGAAAGTCATACAATAGTAAGTAAATGATGACATACATTTTCACTTTTGGATGATCTATTCCTGTCATTGCGTTTGCCATTTTTACAGTAATACCAGAACAGCGTTGATGTGCTTTTCGTAAACTCACCTTTATCTTGAAATAGTGAATAAAAATAATCTGTATCCACACACACGCTTGCATTGACAAGAGAGAGTGAGAGAGAGAGTGCATGAGGGAGCAACTGAAGGGTCCCTATTTAATTACCTATCTTTAACTCTGTTTGTAATCTCAGTTGATTTATTGAGTGACTCAAAAAAATGAATTGAGGAGCGGTTGACAACACAGACATCTGTGTGGAGAGGTGCCTGCAAATTCAATTTGGTTCGCCGGCTCTCTAAAAGACAACCACAAATTAAATCCTCCATCTAGGAAGAGCCTAATGAACAGAATTACCAATGATGCAACACTTTATATTAAGGCATATGGATGCACGGCATGTTTTCCACGCGTCTAGGTTCCTTGTGCCTGCGAGCGAAGAGAAGGGGGAAAAAGGCCATTTTTAATCAAGAAATCCATTCCACTTTTCTGCAGTCAAACCCTCCTCTCCTCCAGCCTGCCCATCACTAAAGCTGGGGGGGGGGGGAGTTAAACAAAAACATCTTGTTCTGCTCTAAATGGCATTGTATGCATTTTAATTGCAGTGAAATCTCTGCAGTACACTCCATAGACAATACTGGGCACGACTGGAGGCCGATTACTGCCCAGCGAGTGTAGGAGGATTCCAAGGTTATCTGTTATTGTTAGTTAATTTGTAAAACTGATAATATCACTGTGGGTTTCTCAGACTTCAGTGGGCATTTCACACAAATTAGCCCCATAATGGCTTTGCGTTGTACATGACCAAAATCTTAAACCACAAAGTTTAGGAGTTAATTATTGAATTGTGGCTTGGAACTTTGCCGAATTAGATGTTCTCATAAACTATTTGTTTTTTAATTATTGTAATAATATTCCCCTAACAAGTTTTCATGATCATAATCGTGAATACAGATTAAGCCCTCAATTAAATGAGATTACACAAAATAGTTTTTCTATTGTGCTGAATCCGTAATTTAGTATTGTGAAGTATTTATTTATTTATTAATGAAGATACCACTTTATTCAGCATTCCTTTATGTACTTTGGCAATTATATTCTATTCTATAATTCTATAATTGATTTCTATTCAATTTCAACAAAATCAAACCTCAGTAATGACATATAGTCACCCAAAAGCGATATGAGACACTTAGAGAATGCAAAGATGCATGAAAATTGTCAAAAGTCATCTCATGTTCCTGCTTATATTTAAACGTGTAAGTATTAATTATTGTTTTAACATAATTATAAACTTGTTCTCTTTGCATTCAAGATCTGTAAATATTCCATTTTGTTTGTTATTTCGACCAGTTCGTCCTATTTAAAAAAAAGAAAAGAAAATCCAGATAAAAAAATATATTTTTTCATTTTGAATTGGGGAGAAATAACTAGTAATTTTAGTCAAACACATACCTATAGATCGTGGATTAAAAAACTGATATTCATTTTAAAGTGGTCTCTTCATTTTATAACATACATATTTATGTGCAACCAATATCTATTTATTTCTCTGTTGAGTAAATTTGAATCACAATATTATGAACTCACATTACACACCTTTGTGTGGTTTTTTACATGTGTAGCATTCAAATGAGAACCAATGCTTTAAATTGTTAACCTCAAAATAGTTTTCTTGGAAGTGATAGACAGTTTATATGATGCATTTTGTCGATCACAGTTTTCAGTTGTAAGCCTTTTTCAAAGCTATGTAGAGGGAGGCGCATTGTTATGCGTTTGTTATTTATCTGCTCCGCTCGAGGAGAGGAATTGCTTATTTATTCTGAAGTTCTTTATCACCGTCTGGCTCCCTCAGGGAGCCTTGTGCCTCTCTAACAGACAAAATAGGAGGCAAATTAAAAAGCCGGCCCTATCTGATCTGACGCACTCATTTCCCTTAATAATCACATTAAAGATGGCCACTCGTCTGGCTGGGCGAAATTACGTGCTAAATAGCAACATCACTCATCCAGAGTGAGGGCGAGGTGTCTTTAAAGAGGTAAATCCTCTTTTTTTTCACAGTCCTCCACACCATTGCCTATGCATGCCTCTTCAATTAGAGATATTTATGACTCCGGTCAGGTTTACTGCTGAATGCCTGTGTGTGTCGGATGAAACCAGGGGAACACTCACGCTTTGTTGGAATAGTGACGCATGACAACAGCTTTACGGTGCTCCCTAAGGCCATTTTAGGAGGTCACGATTTCAGCATCCATTTTCAAAACCGATGCCCCCTCGTACGGTTCAAACCCTTTAAAATTTTTGTGCTTCATAAACACTACCTGGCCATTTTTAAGTGCATTTGAAATGCTTAAGCAAGTGAAGTTAAAAAGTGTTTCAACCAGTTTTAAACACTGTTTTTGTGTGTTTCACACAGGGCATAAGGTGTCATTGGTGCCTCCTCATTAAAAACCCTATAGGTGTATTACACCCTTGTGATACACAAATGCTGCTCTCACTTTACTAGTTTCAGCTTGACTTTGACTGCCCTGCCGTGACCTTGCGTGGGTGTAAACACATGGGTTTTTGGTTTCAGTGTGAGTGTGTGTTTCTGAAGTGGCCATGCCCTCTGAACGTGATGGCACACACCGATGAGGTCATTGTCTTTGGACGACGACCAGCTCTCTCCCTCTCGCTTCCTCTCTCAGAGAACAGGTCCTCTCAGTGGTTGCTTTGGGATTCCCCGTCCACCCCTCCTCCCCCCACCAGACACAGGGAGGGATTCAGAAAGTCACACTCTCGATGCTTTTCCACAAGCCAGAAACTTAAGTGAACGCTCAGGGTCGTGCTTCCTTTGGCCCGCATTTCTTTCCAGTTGTTTTTGGTGCCCTCCCTCCCTCCATTCACCCCACTCTATTTCTCCCTGTTTATCTCCCTCATTCTGGTAGGTCTTTCCTCATATGTTCCCTAAGTCAGTCTTTTCCTTTTGCTTCCATGACTCTTAAACTCTGGCTGCCAGGCTGAGAAGACATCCGAGAGGATATGGCTTCGCTTGCCTGGCTGTGCTCTCAAAGGAGAGATGGCAATATGTGCCGTTCACAAAAACTCCCTCCACTGTCAATCCTACTAAAAGTGTGTTTATGTGTTTAAAGCATCCAATTCTTATATTTCAATTTCCATAATAAACATTACTGCACATCAAAATAACAATATTAGACATAATCCACCGGCGACGGTTTCTGACTTCATGTTTTCCTGTTTTGCACGAAAGCATCCTCATCCACTGCCATTCCATGTACAATCTCTGTGAAATTGATATCTTCAAGGGGTTTCTAGAACGCAGTGTAAAGCGAAACGTTAAAGCTTACAGACACGCAGCCCGTAAAGGATTGCAGGCGTGACAACAGATAACAGAACAAATTGTGTTGCACCGCAGGGACATACAGTTGCCAGAAACAATTTGTGAATCCTTTGGAATGACATGGATTCATTCACTTTTTCCAGCCGGCACTATGAATGATGTCTTCCATAAATGAGTGACGGTGAACTGTTTATGTGGCATTAGTTTAGTCAGATTGTGTTTGTGTATGACTGTGTGACACTGAACGTAGGAAAGCAACACAGAATTTGTTTTAACTGCATTGAGATGGCAAACATATTTTTTGACAGCAAATTATTATTTTTGCTCCTTTTCTGCATACATAAATACGATTATTTAGACTTCAATCAAATTGCACTCCCTCAATCAGCATTACTAAATTATATTACATGTACATAATTTAATTCTATGCATGCGTGTAAATGCATGCATGCATCGGTAAACATCCTTGTGCATTTTAATTCAAGCAATCATGTTCTGCGTGGACGAAGGGTTCAGCAGCACCATGGGGTGAAAACCAATCAAGGGTTCAATTCCTACAGGAACATTAATTCCTACCCATATTTCCATCTTATTACTGTCCAGTTATACCCTGGACTAATTGAACATTAAATATAAAGAAAGTTAATGAAAATGTCCTTTATCCCTGTTAAACTGTGCCTGAGACTGCATTTATTAAAGGGAATTAATCGGCACATACCCTCTGCAGTGAGGGAGATGTGTGCGCACATCGCTCGTCTCCATAACACTGAAAATTAGGCTCTTTTTTCACCGGCCGGGTAAATAACAAAGACCTTGTTGTTCCTTCGTTCCCAGAATTCCTGCATTCCATACCAAATTTCTAATTTTCCCTTCTCCGCTTCCACGGCCTCTCTCATCTCTGCGGCCGAAAACATCTTGGAGTAGATCCATGCTGGTGCTGATTCTGACAGCTTGGCCATTGATTCGTCCATCACTGTTGAATGGTTGGTGGTGATATTGAGTGTCTATTATCAGAAGTGTGCAATTAACATTGGTACTTTTCCTCAGAAAGACGCTATTGTCGGACCCCCTATAGCGTGCCCTTAACATGGTCCATTTTGAGCCACTGTCATTGTTCTCTGCTCTTTAAATGACATTTGATCATATTTATGTCAAAACACACACATGAAGGGCAAATCACAGGTCTTATGTGGAGTGGAAGGATGAAGGATTCTGCGTCGCCATCCATCTGAATATCTGACTTGAGTCGAACACAAAGGTCGTTCCCAGACACCCCTGGTTCTCCTGGCCTTCTGAGGGCCCTGCTCATGTCTAAGCCCAGGGTTCTGATAACAGCAGAAAGGCCAGCGGACGAACAATAAAGGACCAATTTCATTTAGATGAAAGGAAAACTAGAATAAAATGATAACATTGGCAATCCCAGACCTCCCCTCTTCAAAATCTTTCATTAACACTTTCCCATTGAATCGGCGCGAACGGGGTTAAAAAGCCATTTAAGAGCCACCCGGAGAAACAATGCGAGGCCGAAAAAGACAATAAATAAGATTTCATGTGCATATTTGTAATTTAACATCAAAAGACACTCCAACGTAGACCTCTGTAGCTGCTGTTCTTTAATGAACACACCCCCCCTCCTTAATCACATTCAAATTGGTTAGTGTTCAGAAAATAGAAATATGTATTAGATAGCAATAAATTTTCATCATTGGCTAAGCCTGCTGCTTAATTGTCCTGTCCCAGGGCTTTGAAATTTCATTGTTCGTTAGGTGCTTAAGTCCCCCATCTCATTTTGTCTCTGTGACATTAGTGCTGAGGGCTCTAATACTCGAATAATTTGAATGGGGATTTGCATGATAGAGCGGGGGAGCATTAAAATATAGGGGGGACGAATCAAAACGGGGGAAACGGCTCCTTTCACTTCAAAAGTCACTTTGTTCAAAGTCAAATCACAATATTTAAAGATGCGTTATCGTTTTTTTTCTCATTTTTTTCCCAGGGTTTGGATGTCAGAATTGGTTAGGTGTCTTATATAGCTGTAACATCTTTGTTGTCAGGGTGTTGTATCCGCTTCCTCGGTTCATCTCAGTGGGGAAAGCGATGTGGAATTAATACTTTTGGCGCCCTGAGCTGTGGCATTTCTGTTGTTGTTTTGTATCTTTCTTTGCACTACAGACCACTTCCGAAGATGTAGACAATGGTGGTCCAGAAGAACATCCTGGTCCAGACCTGAATCAAAATGTTAATTGAATATCTTTGAAATTGTATCACACTAAAAATAATAATTGTATTAAATAATAAAATCTGGTACTGTGAGTGCTTTGATATTGTAAATGTCTAACAACACAGCAAATACTTTTATTTGTCTACAGTATTTGATTTGACCATAAAAACATTGTTGCAAGGGTAACAACTGCATATTTTCCATTTCTTTACACTTTATTTGGTAGAGATAGAGATGGTGGTCTAGAGGGTTAAACCACTGAACTGGTAAATCAAAGGTTGCTGGTTCGATCCAAGCAGCCACCACCAGTGTGTCCTTGAGCAAGACACTTTACTCCATGTTGCTCCAGGGGGATTGTCCCTATAATAAGTGCACTGTAAGTCGCTTTAGATAAAAGCGTCTGCCAAATGACTAAATTATAATGTAAATGTTATTTTGACAGTCCACTTTAGACATTTTACTGACTATAAGTAACTTTGCAACTTTATGTTAATGTAGTAAATTGCATCTAGGCTACATATCAACTAAATCTTATGAGTATCTGAGTATCAGGTGGTTAAGTTAGGAATAGGAATGGTTCACCTTTAAATTCTGTCATTATTAACACGTCATTTTAAACCTATGACTTTCTTTTCCTTGCAGTAGACTAAAGAAGCTTTCCTGTGGCTCAGTGGTTAGATTATGGCACTAGCAATGCCAAGGTCATGGCTTTGAACCTATGGGACTGCACATGGTCAGAAACAAATGTTTAGTACAATGCAATGTAAGTCGCTTTGGATAAAAGCGTCTGCCAAACGCATTAACTTAAAAAGGTTGGGTATAACAGCATGTTACTAATAATTTGTAAAATATCTAAAGTGTACGCTCGAAATAAAGTGTTACCTCACTTTAAACAGTATTTAAAGTATAGAGACATTAGAACCGGAAACAATTGTTACTTTACTATTAGGCTATATGCTTTTGTTGACTTTTGTCCCTGAATGTGGTAATGAAAAGTGAGAGACAACTGAGGCAAAAGACACAAAAAGCTGCACTGACTTTGTCTGAATTTGTTAGCTGGGCAGCTGCTTACTGAAGCTAACTGTGCGGAAAAAGAGTTCGACTTTGGCACTGAACACAGGACTTCTCAACTGCGCCTGTCCTTAAATACACTTTCTCTCTTGTTTCCAATGTCTATAATTAGACACTCAGGAATCACCATTCATAAACAGGCAGAGTAAAAAAAACAAGAAGAAAAATATTAATTCAACACCTTGAAGCCCATAAAAGGGATCATTTAAATAATAACTAGGTTAAAAACTAATAATTTAGTATAAAAGTGTGTCATCTAAACCGAGGCACCCGCTTTCTCTCAAACCGGCCAAGCAGAGATGGGCAGGCTTTTGTTGGCGAGATTTACTAAATGAATTTATTATCTTAATGCCCTTCAACTGCAAATTAAACAGACGTTGTGGCCATTGTTTCAGTGGGAAGTCATTCCTTGAGGTACTTTTCAGTCTGTCATTCAGCAGTAATGGACGGGAGAGAGGAAGAGAAAAGCTCAGACGGTCATTGAGAGGTTACTGTTCCTCTCTCTATGAGTCTGATCATTTGACAGAGATTTGCACTCCACAAATAAATAGCTGCCTGAAAGAACGTCACAGGCTGGTTGTACGACGATAATTGGTAACAATTTAAGTTGTGGCTTTTTAAATGGATCCGTTTGAATATATTTATTAGGCAAAATGTGACAGAAACAAGGTGGGAAATGGTATATTTCACACATTTGCATCATACACAAACAGTGTCCATCCATCCGGCTCATAATATTTGTTGTTTGGGGACTTTCCGTATAAATTGGATGACTTCTGAGTTGGGTGTACCCTGAGAGTCAGTTTGGTCTCATTTCTTTTCCTCATTAATTCTTGACAATGGCACCTTCTCCACAGTGTGTGAACCTCCCACACTGTTAAAATAATATTTATAATACTCATGTCAAGTAAATAAGAATGAGAACTTGTTATATAACAGTGGTCCCTATGAATGTTACGTGTTTCTTAATTGTTATGTAATGTTTACCATAAACATAGCATGATAACTTAATTTTAATTTAATTTATAAATAAATAATAAACTATATTTGGATTCGGATGTCCAAGTTGAGAGGAAGCTTGCAAATATATGTGGTTGATAAACAAATATACTGTAAATGTGTCCTATGGTGTGACAAAAAAACAATAAAGATAAATCTCACTTATGCTATTTTATATTATAAATATAAACAATAATAAATAGATAATATGTTATTAACAATTTGTTTTCTGAATTTTTGCTTTGCCACACCATAGGGCACATGTATATTGGTCAACATTTATTTACAGATTTAAGCTTCATGTAAAATACCACTGGACCACTCTCTCTCTCTCTCTATCCATCCCTCACTCTCTCTCTCTATCTTTTTTCTCTACCCCTCCTCCAAAAGCCAGTGTTTGCATCTCATTCTTTATTTTTCAGGGCTATTATTTGCATTCTGACTCCCTTATTAGTTAATTTCTTGGAATCCAAATGTCATATTCTGGCAAATAAACCCAAGGTTCTTTTCCCTTTGAGGTCAATGTTTCTTTATTGCTGGGGTCTGAAATAATGAGCCTGCGCCGGGCGACCCTATAACTGCAGTTTTTTTCTAAGAGCAGGGCATGCAGGGCAGAACAGCCAGCGCAAAACAACAAAACAACAACATGCGCTTGTGTTTGGCACAGCATGCACACAGAAGCCTCATGTGGTAGCTTTATTGGATAAACTGCACTCTATTAGACACTGTGAATAAGCTTCTAATTAAAAACAGTTTGGTAGACGGCAGTAATTGTTTCTTGTTAAATCTGGCTTTTATTTCAAGCGCAAAGGAGGCGATTCAAATCGTAATGGTGGGAAGTTAGGCTGTGTACAAGGAAGAAGAACGCAAGCATAAGTCTTATGAAATGTGTGTTAACTGACCCCATAAAATGGTCTGGATCTTTCTCTCATACTCTATACCCTTCAATTCCATCTCCCTTCTTCTAAAGTAAGCTATCATACCTGGACCAAAGGCTTCTTTTGAAAGTCCCTTTATGACAAAAGTTTGTCTTTTGTTGGAACAATAATGTGTTCTAATAATCTGTCTTCTTCATGTCTGTACCTCCACCCATTTATCTCACTTTATTCCAAATTCATATTGAGATGCGTCATTCCACCCCATAATATCCTCCTTTCATTCCTTCTCATTATTTTGTCAGTGGCTTCTTATTAATATGCATCAGGAATTAGGTCTCTAAATAACGCTGGAACATGTTGAAAAGGTGGAACTGTTAAATGTTCAGAAATGTCAGATTTATGGTAGATGGGAATTGTGATCTTGTCATTAAGAGATAAATGAATGTCCTAGAATCACAATTATTACTCTAAGTGTAGGTAAATGAATGAAGATATGAAGGACATTGTCTTCTTTTACCATTGCTTTCTCCTTTCTTTTGTTCCATTTATTAGATTTTTTCTCTTTTTTTATTTTTGAGCTCCAGCCCTACATGATTTTTTACTCAGAATCAACGGTTGTACCCAGAAGACAGATTGATCGAATTCTCAGATGTTTCATTTAGTTTTCAGCTATCTTTCATACAGTACATTCTTTCTTTTAAAATAAATGATCCTAAAATGCTTCCAAATAAACTCAACATTGTTTTTTAATTTGACTATTTCATTTATTCTTCCCTAAAGTTCGATGAGTTTCCTCAGGAATTTTCATTTCAAAATCTTTGACTTAATATAAGATTTGATAAGATTTCTACAAAAATTCTAGATAGTAAAATGTGTGATTACATGGAGATATTTCTAGGAAATCATCTGATTCGTGATTTTTCGTTCCTACACAAAGTCACTTGCATCACTTCTATTGAATTCTTCAAGCAACAAGAAATAAATAATTAAGGAATCACTTTACAACTAGTTAAGTGAACGTATTAGTTAACCGCAGTGTACAAATAGGCCTTTCTTTCTTTCCCCAAGCTGACTGTTTAGATTAATGGGCTTCTTCACTGCTGCGCCACACAGGGATTCTTGTTTCCTTATTAGATTTGGGAACATCAAGTATTAAAATTAATTTAAGTATTCTTGCATCCTCATTAAAGGCCCCTGTTACTTCATATTTATATATTTTGTGAGTAAACAAATCTCATTGAAGTCTGTACCGTCATCCTGGCTTTCAAATGGGACTTAATGAGCCAAACCGGGATCAGATATTCATCCCAGGCTGCTCTTGAATATTCAATGGGATACATATATATGTATATGCTAATGGCTGAGTTTAGACATATGTAGTGAGCTCTTAGCATACTAATAGGTCACGGAAGACATAGGGCATGAATCGTATCAGGACAATCACAGATGTAAGGGAAGACAGAAGAGGTTAAACACAGAGATATATGTGCAAAGGTAACGGCACCATTTTGATTTGGGGCTTTGTGCTGCTATTATTCTCACATAGAAAATTTAGAGTTCTCCTGAAACTTAAATCAAATGTATTATAACTGATATGTATGCTTTTACCAAATTTTACAGGGATAGTTCACCCTAAAATGAAAATTCTATCATCATTTACTCACTGTATTGTCATTTTGAACCTGTATGAATTACTCTCTTCAGCAGAACACATAAGAAGATATTTTGAAGATACCCATTCACTTGCACATGTTTTGTGTCTGTACAATAGAAGTGAATGTTCATTTTGAGGTAAACAATCCCTTTAATGTGTTTTACAATGACTTTTGCACTTTAGTTAACCAATGTGAGATTTTTGTTTACAAAGGGTTAAATGTGATATTGCCACGTATTGTTTTTAATGTGAAATTACATTATATTTTCATGCAAAGGTTGTAATAATGTTTTCCCCTACATTCTTAATATGACACATGTGGGAGTTTAAAAGTAACAATTTTTTGTTTTCATACGGCGTGGTTTGAACACAATCATAATGTGGCATTGTGAAATGTTGTGATAACATTTTGCGCTCGCTGGGATATGCAGAACACACATAGGTTCTGCGGTCACATGGAATTTCAACAGAAACCTTCATGCTCATGCACCGAATCAGTGTTTTCTTTTCCTCTGCCATAAATGGCCATTTTTTCACGCTAGCTCTGAATCCACAGTTTCCCCCAAAAATAATTTTAATAGTGCTAACTCCCTGTCGTCAAAGCCGGTCCACGTTAATCCCTTGTAAGGTGAAAGAGAGCAAATGTTTTGAATTTTGAGCACCTTTACGGCGGCTGTTTGATAGCGCCGTGCGCTGTGTTACGGTCAGTGTGTGTCCACATTTGGAGAGATTAATGGAGAATACTGTTCCTGTGACCTTTCCTCATAGAGATGGAGGTGAGGCGAGTCATTAATGCTTCTTATGTGGTAATTAATGAGCCCCCATCCCCCATCAGCACCTATCCGGCTCTGTCAGCCACCCCCACGCCAGGAAACAGCGAGCAAAAAAGATGACCGGCGAATGAAAGTGATCATTTAATTAGGCTTATGTGCATATCTGGTGATATCCAAAGAGAGGTGTCAGATTTTAACTGCTGCACTAAATTACAAGCCCTACCACCTAGAGCTCAACGGCCTCGGACGAGACGCCACACCAGCACGCTAGTTATTCCATAAATAGTTGCAGCACGCTTCCTGTGTGGCGATTAAGTGGCATCGGGAAATCTGGAGAAGGTCATGGGTGTCCACAGCTTTGAAGCGATGCTAATCTCTAGGTATTTTTTAAGGCAAGCGATAAGCAATTATTTTCAACAACCAGCAGCATGTTTGGAACAGAATGTGTGTATGTGGCAACAGAGGCGAGTTAGATGTCAACCACGCATGCTGCTTAGAGGCAATGACCGCTGTGGAGCTGGAACCAATAGGGTGACAACCTGGACAAAATCTGGGATTTTTTTTTATTTTGAAATCCTAGAAGAGAATGTCTTGGAAATTATTAAAATTATACAAAGTTAGTAGTCAGACCATACTTTATTATTATGGGCTGTTTAATAGTTCTTTGGCTATAGATAGGAATGTCACAGTATAGAGGTATTGACAATTACTGCTACATTATTTATATTTTTAAAATATATATATATAATTAAATATTAAATATATATATATATTTTTTTTTTTTAGAATCACAATGGTTAAAAAATGAGAATTAAATTGGACTGATATCATTTTATTTAAAAAAGCATAAATATTTCATTATTATCAT
Source organism: Triplophysa dalaica (assembly GCF_015846415.1). Classification (NCBI taxonomy): domain Eukaryota; kingdom Metazoa; phylum Chordata; class Actinopteri; order Cypriniformes; family Nemacheilidae; genus Triplophysa; species Triplophysa dalaica. Next base: position 9,416,818 of record NC_079562.1, on the reverse strand, counting down.
GACTATAACCAATAACCATTAAAATATGACATCGTGATAGCCCTAGCTATACAATAAATCGATCTATGTAAAAAAATCCTAATCAGTAATAAAGTAGAACAGAAAAATTCATGAAGAGGATATTTCTTCTCTAGTAACATGTATTTCATAATTTTCTTGTTTTTGATTTCCTTGTTTTTACAGATTTTACTGTTTGCTCTACAGTGTGTTTTCTATAAAGCTGCTTTTCAACACTGCAAAATGATAGTAAACTTTTAAAGTAAACGCTATAAAAATAACCTTGAATTTGATCAAACAATCAAGAAAAAATATTATTCAAAAGAATTACGTTCGTTGGAGGTCATGACCTCTAAAAAAAGACTTTCTTTCTCTTGACTCCTATACACAGAATAGGCATGGGCCGTTTACCGGTTTCAAGGTTTACCGCGGTTTAAAAAGTCACAGTTTCAAACCACTACAATTTTCTATAATACTGTTCTTGCGGCATATGCCATTTCATGTCTCGGAACTTTAATTATTTAAGCTAACATATATTTATTATTGTTCCAAATATTCTATATGTACCTTAAAAATGTAATATATTTTGTCTTGTAGAAATAATTTTGATATGTACTTTTAAAATGAGCATATTTTAAAGCTGTAATCTCAATACTGTGATATTTTTACTTAAGCTTATAATTCCGTCAAAATCTCATATCGGCTCATACCACTACTCTTGAAACCAGCACAAGAGGCTGTTTGCCTTGTCCTTCCCGCATAGCTACCTCTGCTCTGATCGCCCCTCTGGCTCTGACTCGTACCCCTTCTAACGTGTGTGGATGATTGATGTGGCTCGTGCTACGACCCAGCTTCATTAGCGCAAATGTCATTCCTGCCACGGCAACTAACGCTTCTGCCTCGGCCATATTTTACCATTTCTCTTCTAATTGAGTTTAGAGTTAAAAATGTATGAGTATATTAATTGTTTTGTGACATTGGAAGGGAAGTTTGGGTGACAAAGAGGGCCTTCCATGCAGAGTCGAGGCTATATGATTCAAGGCCTAACAGTATACTGCACTGACTCTGTTACCCGAGGGACTAAAACAAGAGGACCCTCCTACTGAGGAGGGACATTTAAACACCAATTTAGGCCTGACGGATTCTAAAATTTACATGCTTGGCTCTGTTCATTTGAGATATTTAGATGTTTTAATTCTGTCCTTTCTTTTTCATTTGAAATGTGATGCACTGTGATTTCCCCTCATATATTTTTGTTAGATGTATAATAAAGCAAGCAAACAACTGAATTGCATTTATTTTGAGAGATTTAAGCAACCATTTACAGTCAGCAGTCCCTTAGCAAGACACTAAAGAGACTCAGAACATCTTGGCAACCACCCGAGCACCATGGCTGTGAATTTAGTTTTAATAAAAAAATCTAGACATTTTTAGCGCATGATTCTCAATGCGTGTGTATTATATCCACTATTTCCCCAAGGCTGAGCAAGCAACAGACACATGGAGTTCATCAGCCCTTGGGCTGCATGCTTAAAGCTTTCTTCTTATACCCATTCTCTCACCTCGAGTACAGCCGCTACTGAAACGCTCATCATCTAGACCGTTCAAAACCGTACCTGAGTATAGACAGGAGGGATTACTGTACTGTATTGTATGTGTGTGTGGAGGGTAGATAGTCTGTCGAATCCACCTCTCTCCATCCTGTAACCGTACACTGTTCTACTGTTTGTCTCAATTCATTCCCTGTTCTTTTTCCCTCCTTCTTTTCCACTCAATTTGACCCAGCTGTGAAAACTATCCTGGTGGTGCGGGTGCCGTCTGGCGGGTCTGGTCTGGTCATGCAGTAGGTGAGGGCCGGGGAGCGGTGCAGACCTCTGAGACACTGAGCCTAATGCACTCCACATGTTACTGTCTGGAAAGCGGCCCTTCGGTTAGTCATCCACATGGAAAGCGCTCAGTTAGCATAAGGCTGGGTTAAACCGCGGAGTCAGGCTGAACCTGACACCTCCCAAAATCAACCCCTCAGATGACCACGCCTCCAACCCAACCTCCCAGTTAGTTTTTCTCATCTAATTTGATTAGAAATGCCAAACAATGTTTGGGAAGTGTTTGTTTAAGAGCTCTGCTTGAGTTTTGCGGTAGTTTAAACTGGATGGTGTGTTGTGGATGCCAATTGTGTGATTGTGATTATGCTCATGTGAAAGTGCTTAAATATCTTTTATACATAACAATCCAATCAAGTTAAAAGCACTTATGTGGACTTTGCTTACTGTAGGTCGGATATCAACCCAGCACTTTTGTGATGCCCGGCACATGCAGCTTTCCTCTATGGCAGTCTGTCCTTCTGAACTGCAAGTAAAGCCGTTCTATTCCTGTCCTCCTTCTTCTAGAGACACAATGAACTGTTGAAAATGTAATTGCCTCCCTGATCTAACCACCATATGCCGTTCAAAAGCCCCTCACTCACTCCAGTGGGCAGCCGCTCAGATGATCTCACCCCGCTGTAGGAGCGTTCTTATTAAAGAATGGTGCAGACATGACAAAGACAGCGGAACATGGATAGAAGAGATTTTTTCTGACATACTCTGAGAATTTTTGTGCCAGATATTAATTACTGCGTGTTCAAAGGCACGGCTGTTATGAATTGAGGTGCTGGTGAGTCTTGAGCGGATTGAAGGACAGAATAGCTGGTGGTCAAGCTGCTCCGGAGATCAGGCACAACAGACATCCAAAGAATTCTGTTTATTTGAAAATTAGCGTGTGTTTGTTGCTGTGGCTCACTGTAAAAAATGCTGGGTCGTCTATCCCTTTAACGCTTCATTCTTATGTTTTAATTCATCTATTTATTAACATTACAGCGTTTAAAATATACACAGATTTATTTTTAGTTTTCATGTATGAGGCTGAAACTAATTTTAGTTTTAGCTCCAGACATTACATGTATTCATTTGGCTTAAAAGTAGGAGAGCATATAACATTTTGTCAACACGCTAAAACAGTACCGATAGTTTACAAGGCCATGTTACAAGGAGGATTAAAGCTGAAGAAAGCAAAGGAAAGAATGAACAACGGGGAAGATTTTTTTTTTAAATTAGACACAAGACAGTGATTTGTTAGTCAAATAAATGCGGAACAGGTATGTTTGAGTTGTTTTCTGAAAATTGTCAAGGATGCTGCAGTTCTAACTGAGGCTGGCAGTTCATTCCACCTCAGGTGAACCGAATGAGTAAAGTTTTTGCAACTGATTTGGTGCCTCGTTGTGATGGAACAACCAGGCGTCGCTCATTTTCAGATCGAAGATGACGGGAGATGTAGACCTGAGAAAGTGAGTTAAGGTTAAGGGGTGAATTTGCCATTATCGTTCTGAAGGCCAGTGTCAGCGATTTAAACTTGATGCGGGTGTCAACATGGCAGTCAATGGACATATTGCATAAGTTACTTTAACTTCTTTAACATTTCAACAACAATTGTGTTCCTGCAAAGTTTGTTGGTTTGGTTGACAGGGAAAAACATACCAGTAAAAAGATTTACTGTATATCTTGAATGCATGCACTTTACACTGCTTTAAGCGTTTGCCTAAGGTAATGTAAATGTAAGATTGCGTAACCTTTCAAAATAGATATTAGAATGCATTATATTTCCTTATTCCATCAAATGTCCATACAAATTTACAGATGTCTAGGTTAATAATTGACCCCTGAAAAGTCCCTGCCACCTTGTACAATAGCACGACTAATGCAGAAGCTCCAACAATTCTGATAAACATCCTCCCACGCTCGGCGCTGGAACAGTGTGCATAACTGCCTTCACGTAAATACTTCATGCAGCCTCCTTGGAAAAACACACTTCAGCTTTCTGTGCGTGTGGCGGGTGAGGGAGAGATGAAGGAGATGAAATGAAGGGAAGAGATCAATAAAATAAAAAGTGTGAAAAAATAGAATATAGTAATAAATGTCTCGCCTTCAGGAAGAGGAGCAGAGGTATTTTTGTTCCTTACCAGACCGACTTGTGATGTCTGTGTTAGACTTGGCAATAAGTGAATTAGTCTCCGGAAGAAATCAAAGAAAAGCAAAGAAAATCAATAGCAACAAAGTAGAAGTTTTTCATTACGCTCCACAGCTATTGAATCAGTGCTGGCCGTTATCACTTTATCGGTTTGAGGTCGCTGTACCGCGGTCATTAACATCTTCTAGTCATACTAGGGCCGTCTGTTCCTACTAGCGACGTCTCATCTCTGTCCTGTGCTTCTCGTACGCCTGTAGTGATGAAATATTGACCAGTTGCTCCAGGATCCAACTCTATTGATCTCAACTTATCCAGCTGTTTATATCTGAACTTAAGGTTTAACTTTCATTGATTTTTGCCACCTTTAAGTTCTCAAGGTGCTAGCCTTTGCTACCCGCTAATTGGCTTCAACAAGGGAGGTCTGCAGTCTTTACCTAACAGACAAAAAACACATTGAAAAAAGAATTAGGAATGGTTATAAACACATTAAAAAGAAATGAAGAGAAGATAGGCTACATGTCTTTGTCAATGGCTGATTATTTCTTTAAGCTATTGTCTGTATCTCAGTTTTAGTCTTGAAAAAATCATGTCATATATTTTGTTCCACCATGCAGCCGTGGCTGAGTGAAGAGTTAAAAATTATATATTTTAAATATTAAGATGCACAGACGTCTGAAACCACATCTTTAAGTATAGTTTAAATATGTGTTTTCATCAAATCTTTTTGTTTGAATGCTTGTTTCACGAACAGTGAAATTTTTCAATGAAAGAAAACGAATATGAATATTTGTCTGTAATGGTGTGAGGTAGAATGGTGCTGACTTGACAATGTAAGTTGACCCAAGCGTTGCCTAAGAATGTTTGTATGGTTTTCCAAAGATTACGGCGAGAAAGTGAACTCTTATAGTGACACAATATTGACCAGCGTGAGTAAACTCAATGCACAATCCGAAGAGATAAAATGCCAAGCTTTTATTTGTTTTCTGTCAGGTGACAAGGTCAAAACGCAAGCGGGACGCCGACATTAAATCCATTCTGTAGTCTCCTTATCTTTGTGAAACCATTAGACTCGGTCCATAATTTCTAAAAGCAAGGGAAAGAGTTGGTATTTCTTTCATTTATGAATTGTTTATTCATCTATTTATTTTACCAGTCGGCCTTGAATGCCAATAAGCATAAGCAAGAAATATCTAGTTACTGGTTCAGATAGACATAACTATTCATTAAACTCTATATAATGCAGTTGGTTCTAAAGTTGTTTACATGTTATGTTTCATGTAATAAAAGGAAAAAGGCCTTTTAGCTTAAGGAGCTTTCATATTCTATCTGGCCTTGACAAAAAAACATGTATCTAGTTTCCAGATGATACCATATTATAAATGAATAACTAAAATCATCTTGTAGATGTCTCTTGGACTACAGTATGAAAGTTGTTCATAATTTCACCTTGTGTGTATTACTATTACATAGCATTTTATTATATGTGTGTAATAATAATAATATATGTCTGATAATCAATCTTCTTATGGGGGATGGCAAGGCCCTCTGCGCTCTCTGAGGACTAATTCATGCCTCTTTCGGTCATTAGAGGCATCCCACCAGAGTTCTTCATGAGAGAGGTCTCCCAGGGCCGTGACTGGCCCTTAATGAATATGAATGTTGAAAAAACATAGAGAGAGAGAGGGTTGAATGCAAACAAGGCACCACTTGCACCCTTTGGCCATTTTTTCAAAATCACTACGCTGGTGTCAAGCCCTTAATGTTCAGTGACTGCTCACCAAATGTTTGGGATCCAGTCGTCGGTGTTATTAAACTCTTCCTAAGCGTATTGATCATGAATGTATTGATTTGGTTTTACATTATTGGGGCTTTTCACACAGTTTTCAAATTCCAGCTCGATTCTTTCTCTATTTTTGCTTTCAACGTTCACACTTTTTTATGGCTTCGTAACTTTCCTATTCTCGGAGATCAACAAAAACAGAGCCAATTTTCGGAAAACAAATAGGCTGGGTAGGTGTTTCTGTACAGTATTCAAAAACATGTTGAGTTTTTTGTAAAAGTAAAATCCCAAATTGTTGCAATTGTTGAATCGAGAACAAACTAATTATTTTTCCATTTTATCTTTCTGAAAATAAAAAAAACATTTCCTTTCCATAGACTTTCAGTAAAGCTCAAATTCGCTCAAACTTGCCAAGATACTGTATTTCAGAAGATTTCAATAGCTCCACTACTATCTGCAATATTTTTACAGTTCTGTTCTGTATGTCAACAATTGTTACATTTGCTATTCTGATGTCTCCTGAGGGGAGACATCTGAGACAAAGTTGTTCCTTAAATGAAACTCAAATGAGAACTCCACTGAATCTCTAGAGCTGTGAAAGAGCAACCTTTGGGCAATGAAACGTTCCTTTGGGAAGAACTGTAGCTGTTCTTCCAGAACACAGCAACTCTTATCAGTGACTATAAGACTTGAAGCAGTAGATCAGATGTGGAAGTGACTCAGACGCAGCAACAGCGTAAACTCACTCTGCCCCCAGAGAGCAGAGTTCAACCACACAGTCAGAGCAAAAAACATTCCTCAACTACCAACTGTGTGTGTGTGTAAGGGAGGAGGTCTGTCTTTTCTCCCTGGCCTGTTTCCTATGTCGGGTCTGTTGTGTCTGCTGATAAGACTCTGGTCTCTGGGAGACTGAAGGCTGTGCCCAGTCTTTACACAGATTGTGTTTGTTTGTCCGTGTATGTGTGTGTTCAGACAGGAGATTGAGGGAAAGGTGCATGGTTGTGTCGCCATACTAAAAATAAACATTCTGTATATTGGCTCCACCCTGTGTGACTGAAGTGAAATCATTATTTCATTTAAAACACGAATACACACACTCAGGTTTGTTTGCTGTGTTGGTGGAGACATCTTATTGGCTTCCGTTGATTTGTTACTCTAAATCAGACCTGTTGACATTACATTACATAATTGAGGCATTTATTCTATATCATTTTTTGTACATGTTTACTAATAAGTAAACTGTTTGGTTATTAAAACAACACTGTCCTTAACTGAATTTCATTTTGTGTTACTTTTAAGTAACTGTGATGTTCACAGTACCCTCACTTTTATACATGTAACACAAAATGACTCAGAATGTGTATAAATGTGTTATCATTTAACAAATCAGTTTTGAGAGTAAACTGTATATTTCTAAGATAATTTCCAAAAATGTCCCCCCTCCACAATTGACCAAATCTATACACAGACACATAAGCAATTATTCCTTAAAGAACACACACAAGACCGCAAAGACTTCTGGGTGGACAGGTGCCATGAAGGGGGGGTTAAAAAAGAGTGTGTGTCAAGATGATCATTCTGTCCAACTATTCAGCCCCACTAATCTCTTTAAAGGCAGACGCAGGTTTAATTGCCAATAGCTGTTGCATATTTAAAAGATTTAATTTAGGCTGTTTGCGAAGGAGCGGCGAGAAGCAGCGCAGGCCTTTGTTTTGTGACGCGTGTGTGTGTATTTGTGCACGGGTGACATGTGGCAGCCCTACAGACAGCAGGTGAGGCCAGGCGTGCTTGAATGGTGCAAGATAAGACCGGCTCCTTTTCTGCTCAGATGGTCGGTCATTATCACGCCACACCACTCATTAACAAACACACATTTGCATCGCTACTATTCATTATTCCTCGTTTCTTTCTCTGTGGCCTGATCCTGTCCATCGCTTCCCCGTCTTTCTGCCCTTGTCACCTCTCTTTGTCTTGTTCTTTTCTTCATTGCTCTCTCTCTCTCTCTCTGGCTTTCTTTTTGGTGTGAAGTTAAAGGAATGGTTTATTATTATTTCTTAGTTAGTTTCAAACCTGTTATGCTGTTATTTCTATGAAACACAAACATTGACATTTTTAGGGACTGGTAATAGTGACCGTGTTTGTTAAGGAATAGTTCACCCATAAAATGGTCCCCATTGACTTTCTATAGTAGGAATAAAAAGTTACTATGGTCAAGTCAATAAGGAATATTTTTGGGTAAATTATTATTTTAGACTCTAAATCTTTAAGTTGCTTTAATGCTTTAAGAATATACATTTCATGTTCCTGTTTTACGTGTTCATGTTTCACTACATATTTCGATCAATGGCATACGTCCCTAAGCGACGCCTTTCGACATGCCCTCCACAAATTTATGTATCAATAAACCAATATGTATCAATAAAGTTCGTCTTCGCCATGGTACAGCATACACCTTTTGGTGTTTCATTTATTTTCTAGAATTTTGGGCATCTTTCTTGTTTCCCGTTCGGAACACAAATGTGCTATCTTGCTTGAAGCCATGTTGTTCGCCATAAAACGAAACAGCTGTCCACTGCCACGGCGTGTGTAGCCTGTCGCAAAGTGCCTTGAAAGTTCCTACCCGCCAGTAATAGTGCGATTAAGGTGTGTACATGTCTATACCGCACTTCGATAATGCGACTAAAATAGGAGTACTCCACCCGTCTTAATTGGATTCATGCTTACTACGATTAAGATGGATTACGCTATTCAAAAAGCTCTGTTGACATGGTCCATATTTAATCAGAGTATTGTCTTTATCATGTTAATATCGAATTATTCTTGTCCATGTAAACGGGGTCAATGTGCGTTGTTGGTGAGCTATTCCTTTAATCCTCAGTATCTTGCAAAGTTTCTGAACCCTCAACCTGATGTGGAATAGGAAGCAGATTTATAGTTTTATAAAGAAGTCTATTCAAATTCTCACTTTTATTATTTCAGCTCAGAGGAATGCCACCTTAAGCATTCACTTTAATGAGTCATGAGGGAATGGGTGTTATGAATTATTAATCTTCAATAATCGTGCCCAAAAATAACTACATATGTTTTTAAATAAAAAATTCTTAATTATTCCCATCCTCAAACATTAAAACATTGGTTCGTCACACACAAACATGGAATATACATTTGTTTTCCATGTTGTCTTTTTGTTTGGACTGATGAAGATGCAATTCGGTTCATCATGTGATTTCAATGATTCTGAGTGGAGTTCCGAAGCCTTTATCCTTTGCGACCCTGGATGACAAAACCAGTCTTAGGGGTCAATCATCTGAAAGTTGAAGAAAGAAGCTTTCTATTGATATATGGTTTGTTAGGATAGGACACTATCTGGCAGAACAACAACTGTTTATAAAGCTGGAATCTGAGGGTGCAAAAAAAGCAAAATATCGCGAAAATTGACTTTGAAGTTTTTAATCTGAGGAACTTTTGCAGGCCTTCCACTCCTAAAAATAACATTTTAATACATTAACAGTAGGACGTTTATTTAATATCATAATGGAACGTGATCTTGACTTAACATCCTAATGATTTTTTGCATAAAAGAAAAATCGTTCATTTTTGTAATTTTGCCGATTACAAAAATCATCGGTGCTACTTAAGACTGGTTTTGTTGTCCAGGGTCACATTTCTCCTTTCATATGTAATAGATTGTATTTAACAAAAGAGCGGGAAATGACAGTTCGAAGAGGGGGAAAGAAAATCAGAAAATGTTGCAAGTCAGATTCAAACTTGAATTGTCCGTATAAGCACCGTAGCTTGATCTATCAACAGCTTATCTTGTTTTATTTTATTAGTAGCATTTCCTTAGCCTAACATATATGATTATTATTAAATTAAATTATTATTATATATTTGTAAGACCTCACTGAGATACAGTACACAGCTACAGAAAATAAGAAATGTATTTGGTGTGTTTTTCCCCATCTCTCTCTCTCATCTGACCTCGACCACTTGTCAACGCTTTCAGATTTCTCCACCATGCATTTTGTTCTGCTCACAAAGCTGCACATGTTTGCTGTCAGCTTGATGTGAATTGAAATGTCTTTCTTTTCTAATTACAGTTTGTTGTTTGTCCTCAGAATGGTGAAGAAGTTTGTGGTCAGAGGCGGCGGGGGGAGACTGTCGGTGTCAGCGGACCCAGCGAACCGAGCCCAACGTTCCCGGCAAACTGTTGGGTTGTTACATCGCTGCAGCGCGACCCTTTCAGCTCACTCGTTCAAATCCCACACTCCGCCTCCGTTCTTTCACGGTCTCTGATAGCGGGATGGATCGCGATTAACCCCGGACAGTAAATCAATTAATCAACTGGAGCATTGTGGATATTTGTGTTCAAATGGCCAGCTGACCTATGCGTCTGTGCAGCCACGGCACAATACTGTCGACTGTCCTAAACACGCACAAAGAGCGTTTTGTTCACGCGTGGAGCGTGAGGTAAGCAGCGAGGAAGACATCCTTCATCTCCTCCCTGCTCACGCTGTAAGCAGCAGATTTAGTGCTGTAGAGTTATGTTCAAGAGACTCACTGAACTCAAGAGCCGTATTTTCACAGTTCTTCTTCTTTTCAGGATGAGTTAGGGCACATGTTGCACATCCTGCTTAATGAATTAAACACGTTTGAAAGGATGATCGTATTTAAATCAAAAACTTTCTTTCTTTCTTCTCTTCAAAGTACTAACAACAGTAGTTTATAAAACATCTCCAGAGAAGACATGAAAACAAGTGTTTACATGGGAAACAAACACGAGTCTATAAATAGGCAGCGCTGGGTGAGTGCGTAAGGGCCACATCGATCTGTTGACGGAACAAGAGAGAACACGGGGTGGAATAACCTCACAAACAAAAGCTCTCATAAACAAATAAATGTGCATGGACAAACAATCTGCTGGGCTAAGCAGACACGACACAGAGGAAAATATATAGGAGCACAGATGAGGGGTTTCATGTGGCGTTTCAGTTCGATTAGACAATGGAAAAGCGTGAAATGCCGCTGAAATCTAAGTTCCAAGTCTCGTTGGCGGTGTCAGATTTTGTCGTTGAGCGGTCAGACTGAGGTTTATGGCGTTTTGTAATACAAAGCTTTTACAGAAGTTTCTGCCATAAACTTGGGCAAAATGGGAGTTTTAATAACAATGCAAGCTTGAAACACATTTTCCTATTCTCATTAAAGCTTTATGTTTGTTTGTGGTGTTTACTGGACCGTTTTACGGCCTGTATTACTGTGTTCCTGCGCTTATATCGACCTCTGCACTGTGTGCAGTATGAGCCTGAAGTGCGTGAGATCTAGAGATCAGTAAAATCTTGTGGATATGTGTGAAGTTAGCAGAGACAAATGACATAAAAATGTCACTCTTGTATCCAAATATAAAGATGTGTTTGTGCACACACACACAAAATAAAAAGCTACCTGAGCCCCATAGTATATTGACCCTGTCACAATGTCAAAATGTAAAAGCTGATCGCGACATCTGGTTCCCTTTGATTTTAAAGGGACAGTTTACCCAAAAAGGAAAATTCTATCTTCATTCACTCACCCTTAAGTTGTTCAAAACCTGTATAAATTAAGTTATTCTGATGAACATAAAATAAAATATTCGAAAGAATGTTTGGAACCAAACAGTTTTGGGGCACTATTGACTAGCATAGTATACAAAAATCTATTATAGTAGTAAATTGTACCCCAGAACTGTTGGGATTCCCACATTCTTGAAAAAATCTTGAATTATCCCTTTTAAGGTCCAGTGTATGAAATTTAGTGGCATCTAGTGGTATGATTGCGAATTGCAACCAATGGCTCACTCCACACCACTCTTTCGAAGCACTACGGTGACTTACACAGCTCCACGATGTCATAACGTCTTCACTTCTTTCCCGAGTGAAATAACGTATTTACGAAACACGGTCTGTAGAGCAATTTGTCCGTTTAGGGCTCCTGTAGAAACAACATGGCGAATTCCATGTTAAGGGACCCACGCTGCATGTAGCCTAGATAGAAGTAGCTCATTTTAATGTAATAAAAACATAACACTTCATTATTTAAGGTCTTTATACACCTCTGAAAACATAATATTATATTGCATTTCTGTCAATAGATCCTCTAAAAAATAAGGGACATATTTAATATAAGACAATTAGGAATCAATGCCAGTGGCTTCCTTTATACATTATAAATATCTTCTAGTTTTTATTGAAAACGTTTATTAAAACTTGATTTCAGGTGTTTCCCGGTGTTCTGTTGCTCTCCGTTCCTAATAATACAATGCATGAATAGCATAAGCGGAGCATGGGGAGGTTACCTACATGTTTCTGAGGTTATTAGTTAGAATATCAGCGTGTCATATGTCAGCCGCTGTGATGTGTAGCGGAGTGTGTGTGTGTTAGCATCCTCACTGGGCTGTATTGATATTCAGATGTTTATCGTGAGAGACTCCTACAGGGGTCTTTAATGTGCCGTTGTGATAAGTTGCATAGTGAAGGCCACGAAGCATGTAAACGGCTGTCAGGGGATGCGCGCCTCTGATCCGCCCTGTCAGAGCAGAATTGAGTTAGCACATTGCTCTTCCAGGTTATCTGATACGGGGAGATGTGTACACAAATGATGCTTCGCTCACCAGAGCTTAAACACGGCCTTCTTCACGCGCCGTGGATTTGAAGACGTGATTAAAGAACGATTGTGATTTGAACGGTAAAGACTTCCCAAGAGGGCTAGGTTGACATCAAAAGATGTTATAGGAAAGGTATAAGAGAATTTAACCTTGTTAAGTAAAATGGCAGTGTTAAAGTGTAAGTTATAAATTGTTAGTAAAACGTGAGTGTACTGAGAAAGTAACGCGCCTCTTACCTCATGGGACCAGCATCAGGATGAGTTTATTCTCTTTCATTTTTTTCTTTTATTTATTTTATGTGATTTATTTTAATCATTTGTTTTGTTTTAATTCATATTTTATGTTATATTTTATTTTACTTTATATATTATTATTTTATATTATTTATTTTATTTTATTGGAGTATTTAGTTTTAGGTTGTTGTGTTCTACTTAAGTATAATGTAAAAGGTCTTCGTCTTTACGATTCAACCAAGTCTTTTCGCAGACAGGTGTGTGGACTCAATCCGAAGATCTCAACTTTATGTGTTTGTGTGAAAATGTCTATCAGCTCTTCCTTCTTCGGATAACTGGGCCGCCCTGACAGCTCAACCTGCGGTGCGTTTAATGTAGATTGTACAAACAGATGCCCACACCACGTCTACCACACAAGGGAGATCCAAACAGACAATCATAAACAATTTAATCCTCTCAATCCTCAAACATATACATACCTCCACTCTCTTTCTAACTCTCTCTTGGAGACTCTTGACCATAACACCACATCTATGTAATACATTCCACTGTTTATAGGAGAATTTGTCATATATAGTTTGTCTTCTCAGCGGGGCAGAAGCTGCCGTCTAGAGCTCACAGATCTATGCGTGGTGGAGCGGAATTGCGAAAAAATTACTCCGACATTTTACCTTTTTTATGCATATGAACTCAAACATTATTCAGAGCACACAAAAAAATGGCTTAAATGCTAAAGTGCAATGTCGTTGTTCAAAAACTGCAAGGATGTGTGTGAAACCTTGTGTTGAGCCCCATTGGTTTTCTCCAAAGTGCCAAACCACTCTGTTACCGACACCTTGCACATACCTTTTACTCTTGTAATAACTGACTGTCTATGTTCTCCCGGCCAGTTCATTAAGGGAGTAAATATTTCCTTTTGGAATGGGGCAAGGACCTGGAGAGCGTCCAGGGAGTTCTCAAAGCAAGACAGGAACCCACAACTAAAACAACTATGACGGCTTACTGCGCTGCCAAAGTCTACCGTTTTATTTAGCCAACAGAAACCCTTAAAGTAGATATTGGACCATCAGAAGATCAGGTTTGGAAATACACAGTCTCCTTGTTTGTGTTAAACAATGTGGATAATTATAATAAAAATGAACATTTTGTCGGCGTCGCAGGAAACGGGCTTGAAACGTCTACTGTGCCCTGATCAGAAGTGGTAAACCCCTGTGAGGATAAACGCGTTTGAAAAAAAGGAGAAAAGAGCCAGAAGTATATGAAAGAATAGGTTATTCAGCTGTGATTAAATAGTAGTTTTGTTCAGCCTCTGTCCAGATGTTGAGTCTATGTATTTTATTTTTACATTCTTGGCCTCCGGCCCGTATATATTTTGGATACGGCCGGGAGTATATAATATCAGTGGAAAATGATGTGGTCTGGTACCTTTTAAATAACATTTCCGCCTTTTTGTGCTGCTTTCTTGTTTTTCTTTCCATGTTTTCTTTTATTTTGGAATCAGGTCGGAGAGGTGCTGTTTAAAAATGTGCTGAAAGCGGAGAGAGTTTAGAGCGCTTGGGGGATTGGAACACATTCCCCGCTCGCTTCCTGGAAGCTCTGGCCCCCTTTTAGCCCTCCTCTGAAAATATATAAGATAAAGAGGAGGAAACTGGAGGTCCTGGATTGAGAAGGTCAGCCCGTTCAGACTCACGTCCAGCTGATTGTTCTCAATGTGTCCGGTGCAAAAAATCCAGACTCTTGCACTGTAGACGAATTCACTACACTGGGTTACTCGGCGATTATAGAAAAGAAAATTTGTGCCCCAGATCTTGTTTTTCCAATTTCCTTTGTTTTTTTGATTTACTTCAGGACAAATTTGAGGGGAAGCCGGGTAAAATCAGCGCAAGAGAAGTTAATTGAGTCGTAACAGTGTGGTACACTCCTGGGACGACGTATAAAAACTCAAACCCTGAGGTCTGGCCACAAACCCTCTTTCTCCGGAGTACACGCGCACACGTGTGGCCCTTTGAGCTGAGGTGACTAAATGAAATGATGAGAGGAATTGAGAGGTGGCCTGGTTTTGAGGTTTTCATGACTTTGACTGAGGGAACGGTGTTTGTCTGTGCCGACTGCGAGAGCTCTTGTTCTAACGAATTTATGGGCTGGTGAATGTCATGCATGCTTTGAGGTGGCAGAGAAACACTTTTGTCTTAATCCAAAATGAATTTCAATGCATTAAAGGTATCATCCGGCGGGTTAACTAAGGCTAACTTGTAACAATATCGTTTTACCAAGTAGCTATAGGTATAGGTATAGCTATCATTTAATTTTTACTTAAAGAAACAAGCAATCAAAAATGAGAATCTAGCGTAGGAACAATTGCTTTTGTGTTGAACACATAAGAAGATAATTTGAAGAATGTAGGAAAGCAAACAAGCATTCTTCCAAATATCTTTCTCTCTGTTCATCAGAACAAAGACATTTATACAGATTTGGAACAACTTGAGGGTGAGTAATTGAAGACAGAATTTTCATTTTGGTTGAACTGTTCCTTAATCTCTAGTTGGCTTCTTATGCTAAACCACCTGTATAATATCGCTGTGCTTTGCTTTTTACATTTTCTTTATTCTTTTGTTTCACGCCTTTACAAATCAACAGTAGCTATTAGTTTTCAGTATACCAGGTTGATAACAAAACAATGAAATTCACAGAGCCTATATGCTTTAGAAGGAACTAAACGATATAGAATCAGATGTGCAAAAGGTCGAGAAACTCTTATAAACTTTATGCATTGCAGCAGGCAAAAGCTGAAGGAGGAAGAGAGGAGTCAGCAGCTGCCTGAAGCCCGAGTTAGTGATAAACACCTGAAAACAGCTCTCAACTTTCTTTTATTTGGAGCGCTAATGGAAGACTGTTGCCAGGAGTGGGAGCTCCCCGGTGCATTGCGTCTGTTGAGAGAGTGTCTGTGCCTGCCACTCCAATTAAAGCAATCTACAGTGAACGAGAGAGAAAGAGAGAGAGAGAGAGAGAGAGAGAGAGAGGAGAAAGCCAGAAGAATTGCATCTGGATCCAAAGCTGTTTCCCAGCCAAGTCACAATTGTTTAGTCTGAAATAAGAAGAGTGTCAGGGGGAAAGGGTTCGTTTTGTGTGTGTGTGTTGGGAGGTAAACGAATGAGAAAATACAAGAGACAAACACAGAACCTTTGTATATGTACATGCTGTTGTGTGGTGGAAGAGTTTATAAAATGTGATGTCTCATTTCAGTAGTGCTGTGAGATATGTTTCCAGGGGTGATTTTTGGCACAGTCTCCAAATGCCCTGCCAAAGGTAACATCTGCTGGGAGGGTGGCGACGTACCTACTCTGGCCTTGTCACACGCCACCTGACACGTGCAATGGATTACGCTTGTGTATTTTATCAGCACATGCAACATAACGCTACAGTGTGTCCACTCTGCACAGAGCAAATTCTCTCCATCAGTAAAAACAAGGTATAGTTCTTAGTTCACCTAAAAACAAACATTCTATCATCATTTACTCACACTCATGTCATTTCAAGCCTGTATGGCTTTCTTTCTTCTGCAGAAAAAACGTCGGTCCCTATTGATTTGCATTGGTTTTGTGTACATACATTCGAAATCAAAGGGGACCAATGGTTTTGGTTACCAACATTCTTCAAAATATCTTCTTTTGTGTTTTGCTGAAAAAAGAAAGTCATAAAGACTGAAAATGTCAATAAGGTGAGAAAATGATGAAAGAACTTTTCGTTTTTAAGTGAACTACTCATTAAGTTATACTTGGTGCTAAAATATTTTAGGTGATGAGCCTGTGATATACTGGTTTCTCGTGTTTACGTCCCTCATCCTACTATAAGTACATTATACTGTAAGCTAAATTCAATCTTTGCCGTTCCAGTAACTGACTTTTTCTTAGTGGCGAATGTTTGGGCCTATTGGACAGACAGAGAGTGTTTGTATGCATCTGTGTGTTTGTGTGTGTGTGTGGCATATCGCGAGCACTCAACGCTGCAGCACGTAGGCCCTGTGGAACGCAGGGGTCGAGAGGATCTGACCTTCCCCTGAGGCCTAGAGTCTGGGTCAGAGAACAGCGCCACTTCCGTCCCAAACAACTCGCATATAAACACCTCTATGTCTGACACACATACACATGCAGTAAGAGTGTGTGCGTGCGCCAGCAGAGTTGCGCCAGAGAGTCTTTGTGCGAGTGAATGCATGGGTTTGTGTGAAATTGTTAGTGTGTTTTCGCAGTAGAGAGAGAGGGGTCGAGATGATCTGTGTGTGCGAGTGTTAATTGCTGTGAGCCTTCCCATGCCCCTACATTCAGCTGAGATAAATGCACGCTTTGTGGATGCACTGTGCAATCTTTGTGTGTGTTTTTGAGATAGTGCTTGGCAGGTATGAAGGATAAAGTGTCAGATGAAATAATGTACATGAAGAATTATCTGACAACATTACACATTAAAGTGGTATGCTTGTTGGTCCACAAATACTGGAATGATTTTGAAACTGCAACACTTGTCATCGCACTTTCTGTCAGATTTGTTGGTCCATTGTCATGCTCTCCTACATACAGTATATACCTTGCTCTGCCACCACGGCGCGGCCATCAAACCTGCAGTGTGGTTCAGAAACCAGCCAATTAAACGGAGTCCACGGGATTAGATTTAATGGCTGTAGGTAGTGGTTTCTGTTTAAAGTGGATTATCCTCAAAGCAATAAATGAAAACACCATTACAGAAATGGCGCCCATGCCTGACACTGTACCATCGGCCATCATCCAGCTCTGTGCCAGCCTAAATACACATCGGCCGTAGTCCCAGACACTTATTAGGCATTTGAGAAAATGTTATATAATTCTGTGGTAGTTATCCCAAGTTCCTCAGTGCCTGAAGTAGCACTTTTGATTTCTCAGAGGGTTGTAGTGGTGGATGAATTGCGTTATTAAGTCTAGTTCTCTTCGTTAAGTACCGAGAACCCATGCTGGATATTAGTTTGAGGTTTGGGATGGAGAGCAGTTAAGTGCCTGTGATGAAATTTCTCACTGACGCAAATTTCATAGGAAAATTTATTAAGGAACGGCCATACTGAAAGATTTACAGTATGAAACCAAACTTACTAATTAAAAAAATTTAACAGGTCTTTACCAAAAATAAAAAATTATGATTCTTATGCTGAGTTGTTCCACATCTGTATGGTGTAAGAAATGTGGATACGATTTAATCAGATAGGCCTATATAAACCAATTGTCTGTACAAGCAGGGCCTGGTTTGGGTGGGAGAGATGAGTCTGGGCGGTACATTTCCCCTCAGATTTTAATTAAATATTTTTCTTACTAAATGCTCGATTGTATTACCTATTAAATAACAATATGTCAATTAAATCAAATAAAAATGTTAAAATTATGCAGGGAATGAACTATGTCACAACCAGAATATATAATTGGCCCCCCAGTCGAGCCAGCCTAGTACTGGGTTCATTTTATCTCACTATTTTAAACCGTGACTGATGAATTACTGTAACTTATAAAAAGTTAAAATGAAGTTAATTGAAGTTAAAGCGAAACTGAATCCAAAAATGAAAATTCTATCATGAATTACTTAACCTCAAATAGTTCCAAACCTGTATAAATGTCTTTGTTCTGTTGAACACAAAGAAATATATTTAGAAGAATGTTAGCAACTAAGATTGCTGGGGAAGTCAAAATATGGTGCCCCAGATCTGTTTATTTTCCTAAATTCTTCAAAACATCTCTTTTTGTGTTTAGCAGAACAAAAATAAAAAATGTTCTACTATGGTAGTCAATGGTGCCCCAGAAATCTCAGTCGGAACACAAAATATCTTTATTTGTGTTTAATAGAACAAATGCATTTATACAGGTTTGGAACAACTTGAGGATAAGTAATTAATGACAGAATTTTATTCACTATCCCTTTAAGTTGAAGCTATTTCAAATCATACATTATGTTGCCATTACTTATTGATCACATACTTCACGGTCTATGCTATTTTTAGATTAATGTTTTTTTTTTAAGAAGAATAATCGTTACACATCTCTTGATATCCAAGGTGACCATGTTTGTCAAAAAGTTACCATAAAAGTATACATTTATCACTTTATTGTAAATCTTCTGAACCCATATGATGGCTTTGACAGAGAAACAGACCAACCTTTCCAATTAAAAAAGTGAGTCACTGAATATCACAATAAGCTGTCCTTGTATGACAAGTAGGCCTATATTGATTCTAAAGAAGAGAGCACGTGTTAGAGGGTGTACATTACACAATTTAGTTTTTTCTTCTACAAAATGTAATGAAATAATTTAAAACGGAAATTAATATCATATAAAGATGATCAGGAGCTTGTAAATACACTTCCCGTCCAAAAAAGTCACCACCTGGAATTAAATAAACAAATAGGTAAGAGCCTCCCATTGGATTGGAGGTCTATGTTCAGCAACGTTATGTGCCCAAAGTATGAGGTCAGCTGACTACCTGAATATACTAAATAACCAGGTTATTCCATCAATGGGTTCTTTCCCTGATGGCTAGGGCATATTCCAAGACGACAATGCCAGGATTCATCAGGCTCAAATTTTCACACATGAATTGGCCACCACAGACTTAACAGAATCTTTGGGATGTGCTGGAGAAGACTTTGCGCAGCGGTCGGGCTTTACCCATCACCATTACAAGATCTTGGCGAAAAATGAATGCAACTCTGGACGGTGAAAAAAAAGGTCTTTCTGGACCTGGTCGCCACAATTGCGTATAAATAACACGCTGTTGCATTATCGTCTAATACGTACGCCAAATTTTGCGTGCATATGATACGCCAATGTTTGCTTGTACCTGGGTGGACAGCAGCCATTTTAAAACGTACATGAAGAGGAAACACTGAAATAATTAAAATAATAATGTTAGGTTTAGGTTTGGGTTAGGGTAGAGGTTATAATATACACGGACGCTAACATTAGGTTTAGGGTTTGGGGACAGGGTAATGAGACAAATTGCTTTTTAATAAGCAAACATGCTAATTAGCGTATCATATGCACCCAAAATCGCAATTTGGTGTCCGTATTATACCATAATGCACAGCTTTTATAGCAGTTATTTATACGCAATTGGTGCAAAACGATGCCACAGCGAATGCGAGCCGAAAATCAAAGCTAAAGGCGTCCAACGAAATATTAGAGTGTGTGGCTTTTTTGGACGGGCAGTGTAAATTTGAAAGACTTTGTCATAACAACCTGTACAAGATCATGCTTTGTATGATTCATGGCTACAAGCTAAATAAAGTGAAAACTGACATCTTTTTGCAAGTGTGAAAGGCTCCAGCGTTTTAGTTTCCGCCAAATTGGAGCTAGCCACTGGAGGTTAACATTATACAGTTAACCTTTTCGCACTCGCAGCGTATATGGTTAAACATGCATGCGTCTGCCCGGCGGCGCAAGAAAAGATAGCAGGGTAACCGAAGCCTAAAAGGTAGAAAGACACAGGTAATGGCTCCCTGATGAAATCTGATAAAAAGCAATTGAGCCGAAGCATGCGTGCTGCCTCCAGCCACACCTGAACTGTACGTCTGCGTGCGTGTGTGTGTGTGCATGCGTGTGTCGCCGGGGCTAATCAGCAATGGAACGAACACACTTAGAGACAGGTGGAGGGGTGTGCATGCGTGTGTGCGCAAGCGGTGAGCGTGGTGGCAGGCCGGCCCTGTGGGGGGCTTCCAGAGGTCTAGCTAACTAATGAAGCGCAGAAAATTAAACTGGCCTCTCCTCTCCTCCTCTGGGCTGCCGCGGAGACAAAGCACTCGACTAGAGTTTCACATTTGCTAGGGTCTCATCAAAAGCACACGCTGAGGTATTTCCACCCCGGAGGGACGGCGCTCTAAATAAGAAATAATTACTCCGTTTTTTTCTTTGGTTGGGGCGGTGCGAGATGGCGTTCGGACACACGTCTCATTTGAGAGCGCAGCGGATGAAAAGCGGTTTCCTCTCTTTTCCTCTCTGCTCCGTTCAGGAGGTCTGTTTTTCCTCAGTGGCTGCACAAATAACACAGCTGTCATTGGGAGTATCTCCCAGGTACACTTTATCTTCTCCAGCTCTTGAGAAAGAGCTTTGACCTCTATTTGCAAAGGTAACTGAGAGTGTGTTTATTGCAGCTGCGTTTTTTCCCAGTCATAGGCAGCACACGGACACGGAGAGATGTGTGCGGCGCATTGGCACACGACGCACAAAAAATGTATTTTATAAGCTTTTTATATGTGTGAATTTCCTTCAAAGCTTTGGGTTTCCAATAATTTGTTAATCGGTGAAGGTCAGGTATTTGTTGAAGGATTTTTTCTCAATAATTACAGTATTTAAGCCGCCCAAATGCTATGAGATCAACAGCAAGCACATTTGGCCTTTAATGGCCAACAACTGCTTGTTATTTCAGAAGAGGGGGGCTCCATTTGTATCCGTACATTGTGGCCGCACAATACATGTTGTCTTTCGCATTTCTCCCCTTATTTCATTCTTTTGTGTATTTTGTGCGCTCCAAGGTGGACATTGTTAGCCGTTGCCCCTTTACTATAATTGCAGTCTGAGACCTATCGGGTCGAAAAGATTGATTTTTTTCATTTGTTGAACCGAGAAGTCTTGTGTATTTGACGTGATTAAGAACTACAGTCCGAAATCTCCTCCACAAGCATCACCTCCATACACCCTGCTGCCTTCATACAACTTTGTGTCCTCGTAAAAGCGAAAGAATGGAAGTAAAGGCGCATAGAAAATGGCATGTCGCCATTCATTGCTGTGTCTTTATGCTCTGCCGTAACATCACAGTTTGGGAGTCTTAAAAAGCAAGAGCAATATAATTGATTTTGTGTGAAACAAGTATTATTCTGATGTAAGGACTTGTCCTTGGTCAGTGAATTGCACATGCATAGTTTATAGGTGTGCAGGAATAAATCAAAAGATGTATTTTCCACACAAACCAATAATTATTTGGTTTTGATCTGCGTATGTTCTCGGTAGACACTGTACATACATTTTGGCACAAATGCTTTTGAGGGTACTGGCGAGTGTTTGAGCTTTTTTACATTATAGTTTGGGAACCAAGAACGTTTATTTGTTTTATTCTATTGTAAGTTTTTCTTGTATAAACTGATATTTTAATAAATATAAATATTAGCATATTTAAATATCACTGCTGTCCTTCTAAAACCATCATTTAAAAAACCAAACATAAATTTTTTTTTTTTATTAGTCACCTTTTATGTTTGTCACTGGGTTTTGGAAAAATCTAACCAAAAAAAGAGTATTAGAAAGTGCTTGTCAACTTTGACATTAAAGTTATCATTTAAAAAGTACAGTGTTTTTTCCATTTCCTGAAAAACAACACATTTGGACATGCAAGGTTTCAGAAGGACAGCGATGATGTGTCAATGTATTAATACATTTTTGATATACATTTTTAGGAGCAATAGATTATTTAACATTATTATTGCAAAAACTATCTGCTCTGTTTAAATAATGTAATCACTTGGCAATATACAAAACTATTATCAAATGATCAAATATTCTGTTGTTTAACAGTACTTTAAGGGTCATTTTTAAGAATCATTGAGATAAAAAGACAAACTCCTTTCTTCTTTTAGACAATGGTTCTGTGTAGTTGTATGGTTATATGAATGCAACAAAGCAAAGTTTTGAGTTTCAAACCTATAGCTCAATCACAAGGGCGATCTGAGCATCACCTTTCTGACAACAGAATTTCTCTCTCACATTCACCCACTTATGAGACCCAGCACCATTCAGTGTATCAATAATACTTAACACTCCTGAAGGCATCTTGCCTTTTCTAAACCCACAAAAGAAGAGATATGGAAAGGTAAAGAATTTGCTGTGGAAACTTGAGAGGAGTCAGACTAGGTGGACCTGCTATGAAATTTGATAAAAAGCAATTGAGTTGAAGCATGCATCAAGGACAAAGAGAAAACAACAGATCAGAGCCGAGGCTGTAAGGTGTAGGGGCGATGGGCATTGAGCAGACAACGGTAATGTGTCTCGGAAGGGTCTGTTGTGTCTGTCAACTTTTTTCAGTTAAATAATGTTATTTAAAAGGAGTAGTTTGCCTTCAAATTTGAATCCTGACAATAGTTTCTAAGACTGTCTATCAGAGTACACGAGTCATTCAGAAAACATCCACAGCAAACAGGTTTGAAAAGACACAAGCATAAGTAAATGATTGCAGAAATACCTATTTTTAAGTGAAAAGGGTATTTCAATCTCTGTTGAACCTGAATCTCTACAGTTGTCAATACACCCGATAGACAGCACTTCTGAGGGGAGAAACGGTAAGAAATCATACGGAAATTCATCATACAGTACTCCATGTTCTCTGTCCTCAGCTTTAGAGCCGTTCACATAAGACTGCTTGTTAAGGAGAAATACATCCAGGCCTGAGTTATAAAGTATGAGCAGGGTCTGTGTGTGGGCGTATCACACACCCCTACACCCTCATCTATGAATTCCTGTGCTTCTGTAACGTATCTGTATCGACACCTCATTAGTGATCTGATGGTGTGGTGATGGAGGCTTTCTTGGTTAAGCTTTGAAGATCTGCTGCTATGATGTCGGCACGGAAATAAATGCTTTAAAGGGGTCATATGGTGCGAATACGTGTTTTTAGGTGTCTTTGGTGTGTTGTAAGTTGCCCATGCATGTTTTAGACAAAAATGTAAGTTTCGGAACAAAAGATGCATTCTTTCTAAAAGCGAATGCTCACCCAGACCTGCTTGAAACGCCTCGTGTAACCGCACCCCCACAAATCTACGTCGGTTCCTGGTATGATTTGACTAAAACTGCCAAAATGTATACGCAAGTTAGGTGGGCGACCAGTGAGTACAATTGCGTTGGAATATGATGTTCCAAATATGACAAGAGGCGTTACATTTCCATCACACGCTTGCAGTATTTGACCAATCACGACGCACTGGTAAACTGGCCAATCACAGCACACCTCGCTTTTCAGAGCGATGAGCTTTGAAAAAAGCTGTGCGTTTCAGAGAGGCGGGACAAATGGAGATACAAACATGCACGGCATGTGGAAAACACAGCGGTTTTTAACCTTAAATCGTGTATACACATTGCATTACATTTAAAACAAACAATAATATTCGTTTTAGCCATGTCGATTGACCCCTTTTCACTACAAATGCCTATGCCAAAGAACAGGGCTAGTCAACTGGCGGCCGGCGGGCCAAATCCGGCCCGACAATCATCTTTACCTGGCCCGCCTTAACATTTTAAATAAGTGGAGAGACTTTAAGAACTGTGTGCTTTTAGAAATGCGGGTCCTGAGACAACATTAAGTCCAAAACGCTGCTACATTCACTAAAGTAATTCCCGCGGGACATTGACGTCTTATAAAGCGATTTGTGCCCTTGAAAGTAACTGCAGGAAGATTACTACACCAGGTGAACTGTTATTAAAAAAGAAAAAAAGTATGTTGTTTTAATTATTGCATTCATTTTGTATGATTTATACAGCTTGCACCTATGATCTGCCCTTATAAGTGCGTCACATGAATGCGATTGGAATTCACCCGATGATTCGATAATAGCGTTCAGTTTCTTGCACAGACCTATTGATTCGCTTTATACGAAGCCAGTTTAACGTCAAGGGGCAGTCATTGCTTTTGTGCTGAATTTATTTGTTTTTTTTGTTTTTTTTATTTGACGTCATAAATTCAATATCTTCTTGGAAAAAAAACAATACCACCCACAACTTGGCTGGGGGACTGGGGGTGAGTAAATTAACAGCAATTTCATTCAGCGTATTAGCGAATATAAAATTCAATTAAAAAGACAATCTCCCTTTTAATCAAATTTCAAGAATAGGTACTGCATGCAATATTTGTGTGCATGCTTTAATGTATGACCTGTAAGTAACAGCAACCAAACCAGTGTAAATGGAACAAAATACAATAAATAGGCCTAACGGACATACAAAGTAACAAGAAATTACGATATGGTAAAAAACTGGCCCGCATCCTATTTATACTTTTAGAATCACCCCCCCTCAAAGAAAAGTAGTTGAAGACCCCTGCCATAGAAGAACCATCGCTTCACAGCGATGCCATGGAAGAATGTTTTTGGTTATCCAAAAAACTATTTAAATGTTCTTTTGAGAGCCTTTTATTTTAGGAATCTAACAAAAAAAATTCTGATGTTTTTGGTTCTTTATGGAACCATTCAGTTTAAAGAAAATCAGTTGAAAAACAAGCCAACTGAAGGGTTTGTCCCTTTTTGACCCAACACTGGATAAAAAACAATCCAGCACTTTGTGATATTTGACACAAAAATGCACAATTAGTTTGATCTTTCAAGACTTCATTGGAAAATTTAAGTTTTTATTATGGTGATGAAAATCTGATGATATTTAATGTTTAATGTATAGCTTTGAGGTCCAGTAAGTGTGCGGGGCTACCCATAACCAGTCTCCTAACATACATTTTTGGTTCCCATGAGGATCTCAATGTAAGGGAACCAGAAACTAACTTTCTTTTTCTGTTAGGAAAACTTTCCTGGATGACCAAAAACAAACCTTAAAAGAATAACGTTCCTAGAACCAAAAACTAACGTTCCCTAATGTTCAGGGAACCAAAAATTGTTTGCTGGGTAGAACCCACACGACACAATATCCTGTCGCTGCTGATTTACATGAAGTAGATACTTTAGCTTTGACCGCTCCGACACAATTAAAGACAATAGAATCCATTATAATTTTCAATTTGTCCAAACTGGATGTGGCACGAGACAAAAAAACCCATTTGTCATGTCACGTTGAACCACTCTCGACCAGTGTAAACACAGTTTTACTCTTTTTATGTGATCGCGTCTGGTTACAGCACAATGTTAAAACGCTTATGGTTTCTTTCGGGCTGTCCGGATTACTCCATGGCTGCAAGTCTTTCATCCAGGTCCTTCTGAGCTCAGGTGTGACTTCGCTAAGCTCTCACCCCAACCTGTGATAGTGAAAGAGAGAACACATGGAGCGCTAGATTAGAGAGGGCTTCTGCTCCCGTCTGACGGCTTTAAGACACAAAGGTACACCGGGCCTGTGATTCCAACTCTCCCTGTAGGAACTCTCTCCACACTCCGTCAAACTCAAAGCTAGCGTGCAGGTAACACAAGTTTGCGTGAGAGTTTGCAACAGCGTAAACCAAACAAAACATGAAACGCCGCTCCGGCTCCGTTTCATCTGCGACAGACTCCCGGGCTGTTTGGGGAGAAGAAAGGAAGTTATTTTCCTCCTCATTTTTACGTGAAAGACTTCCCTTTGACAGATTGAGAAGAAAATGAAGAGATGTTAGTTTTATAGGAATGTTGTTGGTTCAATAGCAACATTAGTGTTGCCTGTTCAAACCGTGCGCTTGCAGATAAACGCACTACGCCTTTTAAAAGTTTGCACAACTCGCGCCTGATAAGCAAACATCCTTTTAACGTATTCATCGGTGTGCCTCAAGGAAACGTGTTTTTCTGTGTTGCAGCATTGTCAGACCTGGGAAAAGTTTGATGTTTGAGCACAAATTTGCTAGCTGTTTCTCTCCCATATAGAAGCTTTCATCATTTCCTGCGGTTTTGTTTTCTTTTGGTAAATAAGAAGTCTTTGTAACCCCTTTTCCCATTTGTGATAAGGCTTAAATAGAGGTCTGCGTTCCATACACACATGCATTCTCACACACTCACAGATACTATTGTTTCCGTGGCTATAATTGCTGAGAGACAATAGCGGCTGTCTGTTTTACTTTATTGTCTGTTGGGTGCCATACCAGCCACAGCAGGAGAAATGTCTTCATGTTATCTGCCGTGATATAAGAATTAGCAAATTGTGTAGACTGCAGAGTTAGTTTGGTTTTCTTTCAATTTGACCAAAGACATTTAGTCGAATAGCCTCAAATTATGGGAAGGTCCCAAAACTTTTTCGTTTGACTTCTTTTTCTTTCGGGGAGAATTAGGCCTATTCAGATTTGTGTGTAGCGATTTTAACATGTCAATCATTTTATTTACCAAACAGTTCTTGGCTACTATTGACTACAGTTGTAGGATAAAGTACTTTAAAGTACTCATTTAGAGAAGCAAACAGATCTGGGGCACTGTTGACAAATGTTTCCTACTTTGGTAGTCAACGGTGGCCAATAACAGTTTGGTTACAAGCATGCTTTCACAAATCTTTCTCCGTGTTAATAAATGTATACAGATTTGGAACAACTTAAGTGTAAGTGATGATGACAGGTTTTTTTCATTTTGGGTGAACTCTACCTTTAAGCTCACAGAAATTACTATTCAACCATTATAGACCAATGAAAAATGTGCACCTTGCGTGTGATGTATATTTGATTTAGCAAGCTTGTTTATTGTTTTGAAAAGATAAAGGTGATCTTGGTTATAAAGATCAGACGTCTCCTCTCCTCACTCTCTGCTTTGTGAAATATTACTCATCGGGTGTTCATTACTGGCCAGTGGCTAAGAGCGGAGCTGTGGGTGTTGAGGTGATGTCAACTAGACAACATTGAGAAGAATTATCTGGACTTTTTTGTTCGTGCTGTTAGATGCCACACTATATTCCTTTTGTGAGGATAGTAGCCCAGGGCCTGTTTGTTAGGTCTCCATTTGAAACTCAGCCTTCTCTTCAGATGTGACGGAGCTTTAGGGCTGTAAGTGATGTTTTATCTCTGAACGTACGCAGGGTCTCTTAGATGTTACTGCGCGGCCGCCCACTTGGTCCTTATTTTTCGTTTGAATTGTCAGTCAGCAACATGTGTCATTTATCAGTGTTTGTGGAAAATGAAGTCAACTGTGAAAACAGTGAAGGCTCCATTCTGCTTAATGATGTTGGTAGTTTAGCTCCATATGGCACATTTGCTGTTAGAAGATTAGTATAGTTTCTCTCAGTCATATATCACACGTGCACAGCATTTATGGTTTACCGCGGTTATTGATTTTACTCCATTTAAGACATGAGGTCCACATATGTGCGTGGGGTCTTACTGGATTTATTATTACAACGTAACGTCATCCAAATAGGCAGACGTGCTATTTTGACTAGCAAGAAGATTTGATAAGTTTTCATTAATAATAATTAACATATTAACCTTACAGTAATTGGTTGCCACACTGAGGGACATAACCCTGACAATGATGTCAAAAATATGTTCGTGGGTGTGTGTGCTTGCGTGCATGTGCGTGTTTGTGTGTTGCACAGTATGTGAGCCAATATGTGCATGAAAAGATGTTTAATTTATTTGTCATTGCAGATTCATAGTAGGCCTTCTTGAGAAGATTCTAGGACATGCTGTTATCTATTTGGCAGGTCTGGACTTGTTTCCCATTTGAGTGACAGCTCTTGCGGCTATGCAATATATTTATTTCCAATACACAAACTCGCTCACACCCTTCAATAACACACAACTGTAACACAGCTTTTAATACACAGCCATGGCATAAATGTCTTTGAAAACTTTTCCATTCAGCACTGTTTAAACACAAACCCATGCATGTGTCTCTGCTTACTGTATGTACAGCAGCACTCACAGAATAAGAGACTCTTCAAATATGTCCGCTCAGATCTGCACCAATTAACTTTGTGTTTTATGGTTCATAAATTCAGTAAACAGGGCTTTCAAAACACGTTTATTGCACTGCGAGGCCAAAAACAACCTCAGTGACTGTCTCCGGTGGTGATGCTAACATATTTACAACAGAGGCATGACAGTTTTACCTCACAATCATCTGCTGATGTAATGATAGCGGGAAATAATTCACATGAACTTCTTTCCTGTAAATCTATTTATACCTGGTATTAACATCAGCCTGAGGTGATCCCATCACAAGCAGCCGTGCTAAATGTTAAACATGGTCCAAAATGTTTTCCTTATTGCACGCATGGTTTATTAAACGTTCCAATTACTATCCTACGGACATTATTTTCACAGTAAGCATTTATACACTCTTTTGACATTTTGATGTCTTAATATTAAACATTTGTTGACTGTTTTAATGCTTGCTACAGCCAATGTAGCAATGTGTTTTCTGATAATATCAAATGAAGAGTTTGGTTGCAAAATGAGATAACTCTGCTTATAAAATGTTTCAATAATCATGTTTTTATTTTGTTATTTTTTGAGTAATGGCTTAAATCCAAACAAACCGACTGCTGTTTGATCGATATTCATTGGAATGCAAAATAAAAACATTAGATTTCAGAATATTTTATTAAAACAGATTTATCTTATTTTGGAACCAAACTCTTCATATGTCATATACATTTATTAAATAATTTTCATTTATTGACTGTACATTGCTTATTTATTGTAAAGCTTTGATACAATCCAAAATTGCGAAAAGCAAGTGCCCATCAAAGTGTTTGTTAATAACTGTTACTAGGGCAACCAAAACTAAGAACGCCTTCTAACTATCTTATAGAAAGAGGCGTGCAACACATAGCAACAAAGTGGCATGTCCACACAGCTTAAGAATACTTTTACCAGTTAGTAGACTTAAAGGGACAGTTCACCCGGAAATAATAATTCTGTCATCATTTTTTCAACCTCAAGCTGTTCCACAATTCTGATCTACACAGACAAAAATATTTAGAAGAGTGCTTGTAACCAATCAGTTCTTGGTCACCATGGACTACCATAGTAGGAAAAATGACAATAGTCAACAGTGCCCCAGAACAGTTGTCTTTGTGTTCAACAGAACAAAGAAACTTACAAAGATTTTTGTCCTAATTTGGTAGTCAATGTTGGCCAAGTACTGGTTGTTTACAAGCATTCTTCCAAATGTAGAAAGAAATGTATACAGATTTGGAACAACTTGAGGGTGAGTAAATGATGACAGAATTTTTATTTTTGTTTGAACTGTTCCTTTAAGAGAAACAGTGTGCTGTGAACGTCAGTACCATTTTTCAGTATGAACACATTTTGCTTTACGTGTATCCAGGGTAAGTTCACATTTGTATCTTGTTTAAGTTGTAACAGTAGTTGCAAAATATGTTTCACATATCTTTTCCGTCTTCTCTTTCTGTTTTTGACACTTACTTTCTGTGGTGGTGTGGGTGGGGAGGTTGGGGGGCTTGAGGTGAGACTCAGGTCAGTGTGTTACTCATCAGTCTGTTTCCTCACTCCAGGAAATGACCCACTTCCTCTGACTCTGGATCAGTGGGATTTAATTCAGCCGAGTCAAATCACCAGAGTTGCCAACCCTGTCCGTATAAACCCATGACCTTCCCAAAATTTAAGGTAACAGAATTGCAGTTGAGATCAAGGAATATTCATTGATTAATATTCATTGATGGTAGCTAATAACTACATGTATGTATGGTGAAAATAAAATTAAGGACATAAAATGTAAATATGAAATATAAAGACAGTTATTTGGTTTCACTTGACAGGATTTGTTGCTGTGTCAAGGAAACAAAGCGCTTTAAAATAAATCAACTTGAGATGTTTATTTACAGCCAGTTATCTAGTGTTATAATTTGTCTTGGTAGAAGATAAATCACATTGTTTTTTGTTCTTCTGGCATCCCTCTGTACTAGGTTTAGGGCACACAAGCCAAAACTGTATGTGCGGCTACTGTAGATTTTAAATCACTGACAGAAATATCAAACATAGCGAGACATGAAGTGTATAATGTGGTATAATTTGGTAAACCGTGTCAAACATGTATGTACTCCATACAGCTCAGACACATTCTGAGACGAGTAAACATCTCTCCCATATGCGATTTCTCCACTCCAGCGGCTCCGGAGGACAAAAGGCCAGAACGAAACATCTGTTTTACAAATACACTTTTGCAAACACTGTTACATGTGCAAGTAAACAAATAATTTCCATGCTGTCAAAATCAAAGAAAATCCATCCAAGGGTTTCCCCCTAAATGCCAAATGACTATTCCTATATTTTATCTGTCAAAACAAGACATTTTAACATGCTGAAGTGTGTACAGATATGCTAGTGCACTGCCAAGGGGTCGAGGCTGTGGCTGTCAGCTACCCGTCAACCCTGAGTGACGACCCCCCCAGCCCCTCCTTCGATGTCAAGAGGGGGGCCCTGGAGCGTGTGTTGTGCTCACCATGTACAAAATCATACAGTGACCCCCTTCCTCCCCTTCACGTGAGACAGCTCGCCCTGCCTGGCAGGCCTTTAAGGAACCCCCATTTAAAGACTCCCAGTGGGAAGGGCCATCAAAACAATTTGGAGCGACTGCGGCATACTGTCATCCACGAGACCCTCAGACAGAATGTCTCAATGGACTCCTCGTGGTCATGAATAGAAAGGGGTGGGGTCGTTTATAAGGGTGGGGCATTAATATTAAACAGGGGTCTCTAATAGAATCCTGACCAACAGCAGGACGGGGCTTTGGGCCAAATATGCAAAGTAAGGATGAATAGAATATTTGCATACACGTGTAGATGGAAAGCTAATTAACATGCACTTATTAACTGTGTTTGCATGCTTGTGTGTGTATTTATTCTTGTTAGACTGGCTATCAGACGGCCTCTATACATCACAAATTAGCAAGATCATGAAACTTATAGTTTCTCAAAATGTTTAGTGTTTTATGTATTAATGCACATAATGAATGTAAGAAGTTTTCTTTATGATGATGATCTTTATTTCATATAGTTCATCAATGAAAATCACTTTATCATTTATTCACCCTCATGTCCAAATCTGTCTGACTTTCTTTCTTATGCAGAACACAAAAGAACATATTTTGAAGAATGTTGGTAAACAAACTGGTCCCATTGCTTTTCATTGCATAGTAAGAAAACCACTGAGACATTTGCATGAGACATGCAAACATTGTGGGTTTGCTTCTTGTACCTTAAATGTGTTGTTATGGTGCTTTGGATAAAAGCATCTGGGAGTGCGTTAATAAAATAGTACCGTATTTTGTCTGTTTAAGCTTTTAGCATCTACCTTCCCACTTAGCTGCATATAGTCATATCATACGTTGAAGCCTTAAACACAATCTCAGAAGACAGATTAATGCAATCCCACTTCTCTAGCCACAGGGACTCGTATTCTGTATGTAGATAGGGGGATTTAAGCTCTCATTGCGGTGTTCTACATAATGCAGTTGCTCACTTGGGAAGTTGTGTTTTGCTTGATTTGACTTTTCAGTAGTCCTCGCTTTTATAGATAAGGGAACAGATTTGCCAGGTTGGACAATTTTTTTAGTTAGTTGTGACTGACTTATAGGTCTAGTGTGTCATTTTTTAAAAGATCTGTTGACACAAATTTGGGCTGTCAAGCGATTTATCACGATTAATAGCATGCAGAATACATTTTTTTTTTACATAATACATATCTGTGTACAGTGCATATTAATTTTGTTTTATAAACACAAAACACATACATGCTTTTTTATGTTAACCATAAATTTTAATTCTAAATGAACGTTTTTTCAATTGTTAGACGTTACATCTTTCTTAAAAAAATGCATTTATGTGTATGTGTTTATAAATACAAAATTAACTACCACATTACATCAACATAAAATTTGTAAACACATACATTTATTCTTGATACGATTACTCACGATGAATCGTTTGACAGCCCTAACAGAAATGCAATGTCACATTCATAACTACGTCTTCAGACCTTGCATAGTAAAGCGTTATGTTGTTACTATCTTATAATGAGCTTTTTCTATCTACATACACCGCAGTCCCCTCCATGTTGTTTCTACAGGACCCCTAATCGGACAAACTGCTCTACGGAGCGCGTTTCCTAACTACGTTATCTCCTTCAGCAAAAAATCGAGTTCAGTATCAGCCACCATAGTGCTTCGAAAGGACGGAGGAGGTTTGGAGTTAGCTGTTGGTTGCAATTCGCAACCTCACCACTAGGTGCCTCTAAATATTTATACACTGAACCTTTAAGAAGTTAACTTCTAAGTTGTGTGTCCTCTTTTTTTACAATACTTTGGCATTGGAACAACAATGTATCTTTCAAAAACAATTTTCACACGATTTATTTAGTGTTAAACCGTTATAGCTAAAAATACTCACACAGCCTCTTTAGATTCTTTCTAGAACGATTTCTTTGCCTCTTCAACCCTTCCATTACACAGAAGGTAAACGGAATGTTAACAGTTCCACTTTTGTAATAGCTTGTGTTTGTAAATAATCATGTTTTGTTAGCGGAGTAAATAGGGGCTTTATTTAACATGTCAAATGGGAGGATAGGCGGCAGAAGTGTTTTTCATAGCGTTTTATTCCCCTTTGTCCTATTTTCCTCTCTAGTCAAATCTTTAATACAGAAAATAATAATGGTAATAACAAACAGCGCTGGAGATAACGCCGCCGTAATCGCCTGAGAAGTCCCAGCACTGGCGTGTGGCTTTGTAGCGCTAAACCACACAGCAAGGGAGCGGGGGGAAGATGGGCTGCAGTTATTTTACATGACATTAAACACTTGAAAGCGTTGAGCCATCGAGCCATGGAAAGTTGCGGGAGTTAAAGGAGTGTAGACGGAGAGAAAAGAGGAAAAAATATAATTGTAAATAAAGAGATTTTCTATGGTAAAGTTATCTAGCTAAGCGCTGTCAGGCCGCTCATTGTTTAGAGAGGTGATAAACGGCAATTTCCCGCTTTTTCCTCACCGCCGCACGCGCGCACGCCTAATTTGAGGGCCATTTTCCATGACAGTGTTGACAGTTTAAACATATCTTCCCTTTTTTCTCTCGGGCTTTGTTGTGTTTTCCGTGCAAAGCTGCTTGTTGTATTCACGCCGCTGTTTATTAGTCTATAACCCTCTTGTATCGCTTGTTCCTCTCAAGGCTCTAACAATGCTTGCCATGGGGCCCTTAATACCTGTCAGCTCCTGCCAATGCAAACCCATTTTGTTTCATATTCAAATTCCCCGTTGGGAAGATTTGTTTTTCTCGTCGGCTTCCTTAATCTTCTTCCCCTTAACAGAGCTGCGCCTCAATTTGAGGTGACACAGAAAATATGGCTTATCATGGCGCTGTGAAAGCGATCCCATTAGGTTGCTGCAGCTTTCAAGTGAGCATGTAAATAGTGAGCGAGGATCAGGGAGAGTAATTGACATAGATGCTCTCATTCAGAGCAGGTCTTCCCCTTGTAATGCCTTTTTGCCGGAGCAAATAAACTCAGTTCTGCGCGCTGTCAGATGTGGCGGGCGTTTTTTGTGCAGGAATGGGACTTTATGCTGGAATTTATATCCAGGGATTCTCAGTGACTGCTTGTAATGACTGCTGAGAGCTGTTGTCTGTTCATTTAACACTAATTTGACAGGCTTGTTAAGCAACTCTCATATGCCTTACATTGTTTTGTCAATTCGCAAATCTGTCTGAATCACTGCAAGCTATTTGAAGTAGTCACTTAGCTAAAATCTCACATTTTATTAAAGGGATAGTTCACCCTAAAATGAAAATTCTGTCATTATTAAGTCATCCTCTTGTCATTTCAAACCTGAATGACTTTCTTCTTATGCAAAACACAAAAGAAGATATTTGGAAGAATGTTGGTAACCGAACAACCGTGGTACCCATTCACTTCTATATGAACACAAAACTGATGCAAGTCAATGGGTAGCGCTGTTATTTAGTTACCGACATACATAGCAACACAAATCTTCAAAATATTTTCAATTGTAGTCTGCGAAAGCAAGAAAAACTACAGGTTTGAAATGAAAAGAATGTGAGTAAATGACACTTTGTTATCTGTCATTTTTAAAGCAATGCTAAAATAAACAATTGCATGGTTTGAATGAAACTGAAATAAGTTGAATTACTGACCAGTAGTTTGTGATAACAGGAATACTGTAGTTCCCATGAATATTGTCTCTTTTATTTTTACTTCCCCATCCAAGATGCACAGTTTAAGATTTTCTTTCTTCAGTCGAACACAAAAAAGTGTTTATATCTATAAAAAGCTGTCTCTTTTTTACATATAGGTCCCAACTCGTTGAGGCTCTAAAAAGGCACTTACTTTTATCATAAATTGTCTTTTTTATTCGTTTGTTGGTTTGTTTAGAAAGTTATTATGTAGGAGAGCCTTTGTGTAGAGAGGGAATTCTGCTGCAAATGCTGCATGTTTTCTAGGTTAAAATAGTGAATTGAGTTAAACCTTGCCTGGTTATTGAGGTTATACCAAAATGTGCTTATTTATCTAAAAACTCCAAGTCGTTTCCAAATCCCCTCTCCCCAATCTGAACTTTTAATGCATTGCTCTTGATGCACGGTCATCTCTACTGAAAAATAAAACAAACTGCACAAAGAAGAGATGCCGGCATGCAGTGTATTTGAAAGGTGTCCGGTTTCATTTCTTTGGTTAAGCCTCAAAGTAGAGAAGCTGCATTGCCTCACAGACAAAGCCATTCGAGACCAACTTACTTATTATTGTTATCTATTACCGCTGCTCAAAGAGAAGAGACACCTGGCTTTCTATCCTTCTTTTTTCTATTATCTGCTTACTGCTTTATTTTCTTCTTATGATTTGCCTTTTCTTTCATTTTCTTTTTCTCTTCTTTCTTTTTTTTCCGATATATTTATTCATCTTTTGTTCATGATCTCTGGAAGAAAGCAGGTGTATTGTTCCTGGCTGCTGAAATTATGCGTTCTTAATAAGTGAAGTTATAATAATAAGCTTTGAAAAATATGATAGCATCTATCAAAACCACAAGAGACAAAAAGCAGGCTTTTGAGTGCACGTGACGGATGAAAATACAGGCGGTATAAAACTTCCCTGGAGTCGATTGAGATGTAACGTTTTTCCTCGGTGTGCAGGAGACAGGCGTAAGAGAGTCACGGCGTGACGGGAGATCAGTGATAACTATTATAAAATGCTTTCTATCTCTCCATCTGTCTCTCTCGTACTCTAATGACCTCTCTCAGGAGTGTTTATTGTTGCAATTCAGGTGTCACATCAATTCTTGCTTGTTTCTTTTAACAAATGTTTACACGGGGAAATGAGCCAGTTATTGCTAACTTAATAATGCTACACAAGTTCATCAGCAGCTGCAGTAAACATACCCGAATCTACTGGGAATATTTAATCATCAAATGCAAAACTGCTACGGTACATTTAGGTGTAATTTTCAGTCATGCAAAGTTAATTTGTTTCTATATTATAAATCAATTAAAGACTAACAATGATGGAGAATGCTTGTGAATATATAATTGAGAGCTCAGTGTAGACATAGATTGATTATATACTCCCCCTCCTGTTATGATCATCCGCCCCATCTGTTTACGATGCCAAGAGCATTTGCCTGTTATTCAAATATTGTCTCCTCAGAGAATTTTGAAGAATGGATTACAAATGTTAGTTTTGATGCACTTGGCCTTTCTGTATATAACCACACATTGTCTTAGGATATCTGGTATTGCCTTTGACGACACTTGTCATTTTTACTCTGTGCAGAAGTAATATGTGCAAATCATTTTTATTTTCAATGATAAATGTCAAGGATAGACAAAAAAGAACATCTGATCTAGGAAACCCAAGCAAAACATTCTGCCACATTTACAGTACATTTACTATAGTTATTAAGCATGTAGTCATTAGACGCTTTTGTCCAAAGAAACCTTACAATGTAGAAAATAATCACCACACGCAATTGGCAGAAATCTGGACATGACTTATTGTTTCTGCACTGTACATTCAATCTATATGAGCAGCTTAGCATTGTTGCAGCTGTTGGAGATAGCAATCTGCTTTTGCTTCATCACACATGATCAGATTGATGACTTTAGCTTAATGTTGCATGCTGTGTTTGTATCAGTTTGTCAGGCTGCGTGTTCATGCATGGGGTGTGATCTCATTCTTCTGGCGAAATCAGTTTCCCCTGATGGTCGTGATAAAACGGAGCAAAAGTCACTTTTACTTTTTAACTGCAAAAATGTTTATCTAAACATCTGTTGGAGAGGAATAGAGAGAGAGAATGATGTGGTGAGAAACTGTTTGTATTTTGACATGTCTTAGTCACGACAGGACATGCAATGTGTGTCTGTTTGTGTGTGAAAGTTATCCCAAGGTGACACTAAAGATGCTCACTGTACTCATTTCTCATGAATCATGAGCATTTAAGGCCTGTGGATGAAATTTACACTAGTCAACACATTACTGTTTACTGCAAACTCAGGAGAGCAATAGGAATGTTTGTGAGGCTTCATCAGAGACGAGCTGATTTGTTACACACATGTAGAAACACTTGCCTTTGTGGTTTGGATGGCTGAACCCGAATAGCTGCACTATGTAGTAATTCTTTGTTAAAAAGGGTCTGAAGTCAAACCAAACCAATATGTGGTTCTTCAACTGCTGTTCTGATAAAACATAAAACTAGTGAATTGTTTGCTGTTTGGGAATCATCTGTGTGTGTGTTTGTATGTAGTGTATACATGATACCACTGCTGTCCTTCGGAACCTTGTATATTTTGTTATGTTTTGCAAAGCAATGCAAAATGCAATGAATTTGTCCGCTGTATATAGAAAATGTTAAGAAAGATCATCAGTTTGATGTTCAATATTAATAGTCATTATAGAAATAAACCAATTCAGAAAGTTAAGAAACGTTAATTTACTCTTCAGAATCAGATATCAATCTGGAGAATCAACTGTTGGTGTTGGTGGAGAAATTTTATATCGGTGCATCTCTTATTGTTAGTCTCTGTTTGTGTTTGTCATTGGGTTTCTAACCAATAAAAAGTATTGAACAGTGCGTCAACTTTGACAATAATTTAATAATTTAAATTGAATTCGTTTCCTGAAAACAGCGAATTTGTACATTAAAAGATTCAGAAGGACAACAAAGACATAACACAAGCTTGCATATGTTAACATGAGTAATGTTATGTTGTAACATAACATACAATGTAATGCATTGTGAATTTTCAATGAACAGGAATTATTTGTTTATTTATTTTAAATGTATATAGTCTAAGGATTTTTAATCACTGTAAGTACATGTTACCTAAAGTTAACATATAACTTCAAGTGTTTGTATTGGTTTACTGATTGATTTGAAACCATTGAATTTTCTTCTAGAGGTCTTCCAGGTTCAATGTAAGATAACCCAAAAATGCAAGGCACGCTACAAAATAATTTTGCCTCACCTCTCAGTTAGTTAAAACAAACAAAAAATGCTAATGAACATACAATGAAAGACTGTGGGACACGCTGAACCCGGAACATTCCTCTATTTCCCTTTTTCTTCCTGTCATCTAATGATTTGTTGGTATGTAGAAAGGTGCAGCGAACACAATATAAACATAATAGTACCCTATAGCTGCACAAGTTCAGTAAAGATTACATGCTATACATTAAATAAATGGTGAGTAAATGATGAGTAAATGGGCGGGCGTCATTACCCTGGACTGGCTGCAAAAACAAAACAAAAGAACAGACTGTTTACAGATCCTGAACCAATCTTAAGCAAAGACGGCAAAACTTGTCTTAGATAAGAAGACTCAGACTGGTGTTGCATTCCCAGAGGTGCTCTCTCTCGTCTGTACAGTAGTGAACTAAACCATCCCCAACCGAAGCAGTCTGCACGCCTGTCAATCACTGTCTCCTCTGGGCTCTGCTGCCCCATGTCTCCAGGGCAAAAAAGACGCTTGATGCTTTTTCTTAAGTGCCTCTTTTCACACGCGGGGCAACAGCGCGCACACACACGTGCTCGTAAATCACTGTAAGGGAAACATGCCGCAGAGTCAGACTTGTGCCTCTCACGCAGGGGTGAACGCATTGTGTCATCCCATGCAAAAAACAGGTCCCTGCTTTTGCTGTAAAAAGCATACGCTTGTGAACCCAATGAGGCAGGTTATTAGATCTTTACAAAGGGATTGTTGTTATTGCTAAATGCATTTGCAGGATTTGTTATAGAGTCTGTTTATACGTATCCACCTCATATTTGTTCTTGTATAATAATCCCTAAAAATAACAGAAAACCTGTTTCAGAATTTTGTTCTGTCATCTTGTCATATTCGGGATTAGTCATCTTTAGCTAAATAAAGATCTTAACAAGAGCTTTAATGTGAGTCCTCACAAGCAGGTTTTAAAAGTTTGTGCTTGTCAGTTTGTGTGTGCAGATGTGCACGTACACGTATGAATGTGTTTACAAGTAAATGTGAGGGTGTGTGTTCCTGTGTGCAAACTCAC
Organism: Triplophysa dalaica; assembly: GCF_015846415.1. Lineage (NCBI taxonomy): Eukaryota > Metazoa > Chordata > Actinopteri > Cypriniformes > Nemacheilidae > Triplophysa > Triplophysa dalaica. Next base: position 9,377,985 of record NC_079562.1, on the reverse strand, counting down.
ATGCTCGCTCAAACATCGAGCCGTGTGCAGTGTGTTACAGTGTTAAGATAAATCACAGCTTTAGAGCAAACATTGTTCGTGACAGGCCAAGGGAGTGGAGGGGAATGGAATGTTTTCTGAACTAACCAACAAGGAAAACAACTTGTCCTCTTGTTAAACTTCTGACTAAGTGCACAAGTAGCTTTACTAAAGGTGTTAGATGTTTACCTAGTGCTGGATGTACAGTGTTTGATAGCAGATCAACTCAGATAAAGAGTGTCAGTTGGCTTTTTTGTGTGCAGGTGTAAATGCGGCTTTCAGAGTGAAAAGAATCCAGCTTTAATCCACACCTAGGTAGACCCAAACACACAATCTTTTATTCCCTGATCCCGCACTTATGAAAATTATTTTTAATTACCTAAAGTGTTTTTTATGTTTATGTGATGGTTAAGTCACCAGTTTGTGTGAGCTCTTTAGTCACAGCAGTATTTCTAATGCCAAAATTGTAGTTGTTGTCCATGAATCGGGTTTACTGTTGAACAAGAAAAGCAGAAAAATATTCAAATCACTTTATTGTTTTGGATGCGTAAATACAGTTATTTGCTTGTAGTCCTTAAAATAAGTATACATTTTAATGGATTAATGTTACTGATTATGGATTGAACTATATCAAATCTCACTTTGTGATGAAACCTCGGTATAAAGTCCACAATACGATATTTTTTCAATATTGAAAATGATAAATGATGACTTGTAAACTTGTCACAAGCATCCATTTTTTTCTTTATCCTCTAATCATAACTGTTGCATAGAGGTATGAGTTATAGCATGGGATGGGTTAATGACCTAAATATCCCTTTTATAAAATAAAATAATTGCACAAGATGGACCTTGACAAAGGAAACATCTATTCAACTTTCTTTATCGTTTCATACAGTCATGTGACCATGATAATATTGAGACAATTTTGCTATTGCCGTAACACGATATTGATAATATTGTTACTTCCCTAATTGATTTGATTAGTTTCTAGTTTCTTGATAACTACTTGTGCACATATTTAGTTGTTTTACGTTGTCATTTGACTAATAAATGACAATAATATTTTATGTTTTAAACAAATATACTTATAAATACTTTCTATTTATTTTATATCATACATTTATGGTTGTAAAATCGATTTATTTATTCCTATCGAGTATGACAAATACCAAATCTACATTGTAGTTCCCTTTCGAGAGAAGCATCTCAACATTGCATATTTATACAAAATATTAGTTTATTTTTTTACAAATTATGTGTACAATAAAAAAGTGTTCTTATACAGGTGTAAAATAGGTCAATACAAAGAAAGACATTTTATTTTATACTAAATTCCATAACTGTGATTTGTATTACATCGTGTCATTCATCAGCACAAGATATGATGAAAATTGCTCTGAGCTGTATCCGTTTGATAACATATAAATAACATACTGTATAATATAACACATATAACATAAACAATTCATTATATAACATATAAAATGCATTGTTAATGATTTTTTTAAGATATAAAAATGCCTATAGTTCAAGAAACGCCCATGAACGCAGTGAACTAGCATTGTTTACTCTTCACTGTTCAAACAGAGCATGTTCATTCATAACACAAAAGATAAACACAGCAAGATTTCACGCTGGCTCCAGAACTCGCCATTATCTTACATAACCGCAGGTGCTGGTTCTGTACATAAACGTTTGGCACACAGTTTCATTGACAGCAGAAAAGGAGTTTTGTCTGCAGGGCTTCTGCTGGCAGAGCGCGTTCGTGTCATCCTCCTCCCCCCTCTCCACGGGTAGATTGAGCCTCACAATTATGCTTTATTAATCTGCATCCCTTAATTGAAAATTCCCCTGATGAGGAGCGATACTCGGGGCTGTACCTGGAATACGCCACTCATTATCTGCCAAGGTGCCTTTGTGGCCTGACGGCACTTTCCAGCCACGTCCAGGTCCTGCATGCAAATCAGAGGATGAGCAGTGTCCCTGATGACTGAGAGAAGGATGGAGAGAGGGAGAATAAGAGGGAGGTTTGTCAGTGTGTTAGTCCGAGACCTGGCAATATGATATCTGTGGTGGTGTATGCAGAAGCATCAGGCCAGTTCAAACATGCACAATAAGAGCCAAGTAGATTTTAAATATATGAACTTTATCTTTTGTATTCATTGTATGTGTGGAACGACTTATGTCAAAATCTTTTTTTCAGTACAACAAAAATTCTGGTAGATACAGTTGCAGTTTTTCTTGGCTTGTTTAAAAAAATCAAAGATCAGGTTGTCCTTTTGGATTCTTAATTCTGAGTAATAGTTTACACATGTGTAAATAAATTGTAGAAGTGTTGATTCTGATGTTTCAACTTGCATAGGACAATAAATAAGCCAGGGCAGCCTTTAAGACACAGTTGCGTGATGCCCTTTGTGTTTCAGCGTCTATTTGTAACTCATCTGATGAAACTGTGGCAACTGTTGGCAACATGCATATGTTTCATAATGCTTAAGAAAGAAAGAAAAAAAAAATGAAAGAAAGAGAGAAAGAAAGAATAGAAGAGAAGAGAAAGTGAGAAAGTGAGGAAGAAGAAAGAGGAAAAGAGATGTTCATTTTTGAAAATCTTAATAACAATCACAGGTACTTCACCATCTGCTAATTTTATCAGCACATCTGTATTTCCAAGGCTTTCAGATTAACACTCAAAACACATTAAATGGAAAGGTACATTGGTGGGAAATTAAATATGTGAATTGAAAATGATTGTTACATAAAATTAATTAGGAAGAAGAAGAGGAGCTAATAGGTGATTAAATATTAAGCAAACTGTTCTGAGAGGTTTCAGCTCAGACTTTAATCACCAAACCCTTGCGCTTCATTTTCCATGTTTTTGATAAATAATGAAACAGTTAGTCTTGGCCATTATGGCCTTCCTCTCTCTCTCTCTCTCTCTCTCTCTCTCTTTCTCTCCCCATTATAGTTCCTTTCAACAGAGTCACTCCGTGCAGCTGCAACAGCTAAGAAATGTGGGCCAGTTTGTCGTTTAAGGGGCGACACATATTTAATTGTATTTACCGTGCCGTGCAAGCGTTAAAAAAAGAAGAATCCTATTATGATTTCTTTGAAAGTAATTACCTTAATTATAAGCTGTAATATAGTAAGACAGGGACTGCTGGAGTCGCTTATGGAACAATTTGGGAACTGTTTGATTTAATGAGGTAGCAACGGCACAGGGAGCTCTATGTAGATGTCATACCATCTCTTTTACTCCCATTTCCTGGAACGTTTTTAAGGCCACATCTTGAATCTCTCAAAGTCGTTTGGCTGTGTTTGCTATGAAACAATTGCGCTGTTCGAAAACCTTTTTTGTGTCTGACATCACTTCAAAAGGGTGGCTGCTTAATTTAGCTTATAGGGATAGTTCACCCAAAATTGAAAATTCTGTCATCCTTGACTCACCGTCTTGTCATTTCGAACCTTTCTAACTGTCTTTCTTCTGCAGAACACAAACGAAGATACTTTGAAGAATTTTGGTAACCGAAGCACCGGTGTTCCCACTGACTTGCATTGGTGTTGTCTCCATACAATAGAGGTGAAGGGTTCCGGCGTTGTTCGGTCACCAACATTCTTCAAAATATTTTATTTTGTGTTTTGCAGAAGAAAGTCATACAGCTTTGAAATGACAAAAATTATATAAATTATAACAGATATTTTATTTTCGGATAAATTATGTCTTTAAATATAGAAAACATTCGTGGACTGCCTTTAACCCGTGGTACACATAAAGTGCCTGTGGATTATTTCAGATAACAAGCAAAAGAAATCTAGAAGAACCGTTAATTGGCTAAACTTTTCTCTCCAGTATTTTGAATGTAGACTGCGATACCAAGCTGAACCGCTAGATATCAATGTACCATCTGGTTTCTTTAAATGCGACCAAGCTACAGGACCCACAAATTGTTTATTTAATCAAATGAACATACAACAAAATTCAACAAATTGTTTATTGAATACAATTAATATACAATAAAATAATAATATGAATTAATATTAACATAAATTCCCGCTTCCGACTTGTGTGTGTGGAGTTTGCATGTTCTCCCCGTGCCTCTGGGTTTCCTCCGGGTACTCTGGTTTCCTCCCCTGGTCCAAAGACATGCATGGTAGGTTGATTGGCATCTCTGGAAAAATTGTCCGTAGGGTGTGAGTGCGTGAGTGAATGAGTGAGTGTGTGTGCCCTGCGATGGGTTGGCACTCCATCCAGGGTGTATCCTGCCTTGATGCCCGATGACTCCTGAGATAGGCACAGGCTCCCCGTGACCCGAGGTAGTTCGGATAAGCGGTAGAAAATGGAATGGAATGGAATAGTTATATTTTAGACACTAGCCAAACACAGCCTGGAAGTTGACTTCAGTCCCGGTGTGCGTCCGATGAAACAGTCCATATTACCTCCTTAGATACCTTGAGCATGTATGCAAATGGCACTCTTGAAGGGCCCTTTGAGAAGGGGACGGCGTATGTAGGGACGTTCCAAATTCAGTGGACGCCTGAATCCCTTCACGAAGGGCCCTGTCAGAAGTAAACAACGTCTTCTGGTGCCATCCCAAAAAGGTAAAAAATCGCTCTCACGAACCTTCTCTGGTTTGGGTTCCACATTTGTGGATTGATCTGCCTGCGGCTGCAAGATCCGCAGGTACCATCGCCATCTTTAAGAATTGGCTGAAAATAAATCTCTTCCGTCAGCACCTGACCGATCATTTCTAATTTCTTTATCTTTTCTACAATATCGAATAAAAAAACAAACAAAAAAAACCACTTAAACACTAAACTAGGCTTTGTGAGAGATGTTTTTTTGGCTCTTATGCTTTTTGTTGTCCTAATGTTTGACCCAATTGCTTTCATTGTTTACCCAACGTGTAAATCGCTTTGGATAAAAGCATCTGCTAAATGACTAAATGTAAATGTAAGTATTAGACGAGCACATGCCATGATCATTTAAGGAAAAGAGTTCCATTTGTGATCACATGATCTTGGATGACGAGTTCTCGCGACACATTTTAAACATTTGCAAATATTATTTTTTATGTGTTTTACACTATTTTGTCAGTGACAAATATGATTTAAGATGGTTAAATATAGTATAAGATAATTTAGTTTATAGTGAGAAAATAATTCCAAGATGGCAGATGAAATAAAATGAAATATATTTTAAAATATAATTTCAACAAAAAATCAATTTACTGAAAGGTTTAGAGAAAACAATAGATCAGTGTTGGGGTGAAAATGTACTTTTATACATATTTGTGGGCGATTTCAGCTTTGAAATGTTCCAACATCAACTTGCATGTTAAACAAACAGAAAATTTCCTGTGCACTTTTTTATGACACACACAGTTACAGCCTCATAGAGACTTTCAAATCAACTACGTGCATAGTCAACAGCGAGGCTTAGTGTTCTCTCTCTCCTGTGAAAAATCTGGTGACGGTAGGTGGCCCTATTGTGTTCCCCACATCTTTGCTTATCAGTGTTTTCTCAAATTCTTTCCAGAAAGAAGCAGAAAAAGTCCCTAACAATATTCACTGTTGTCATTACTCTTCAGTGACATCACTTTTCCTGAGCAAGTCTCTGATTGGTCCCTCACCAGCCCAAACCCCTGCGTCCACAGTACGTGTTTGTCATTAGTTACGAGATGCCTGCCTCTCTGGCTGTTATCTACAGTAATGCACAAATGCAGAGGTGGGGATTTTGAAAATAAACCCCGGGCGCCACAACTTCCTCTCTGGCCGCTTTGCCCACATGACGGCGTGTCTGATAACAGCCCCTTAAAAGGGCTACTATTTCACAGAGCATCAATTGAGTATAAAAGGTGAAAGTTTGATAACATTTTGTACCATAGACTTTCTTCAGCCCAGCAAGAGGTGCTTTTCTTGGAAGACAAACAAACGATAAGGCCGTAGGTGCTTAAGATTTCTTAATATGAGGGCTTGGATACAAAGCTGCACTTTTGAGTCTTTTCTCTGTATTTAAACGCCTTGTAAAGTAGCCTAGTATATCTGTGAAAGCATCATATGTAAACATGTCAGTTTGATGGAAATATATACTGCCTGCTAAAGCTCTGTCGAAGTCAAATCTGCATCTTTCCACTTGTTTGCTTTTCAAACACTACACTGCATAGATCCCAGTGTAGGGAGAAATAACGGCAAAAACAATAAAAACATGATACCCTCAAGAATAAAAATATCATGATGGACCTGGAAAATTTTATAAATGAAATACAAATCACATGCTTATTCTGTAAAAGGAAAAACACAGAGCAAACCCCTCAAATTATCAACGGTATTCACTTTTCATTGATAGCATAGATGAGTTTTTTTTTTAAACGGACAGACAATTATGTTCACTTGTCGTATATTAATACAGATTCTTGACATCTTCCATAGAGCCCGTGCTGTCAGCTCTTTGTCTGCTTTAATTGAAAATTAATGGTTAGAGTGTTGCCTTGGAAACCAAGTCAATGGCCGCCAGTGGCGTTCACAATTCATGCACACACACCGGTGGCATGCGTTGTTCTGTGTGACCTTGGAAGTTCAAAAATAAAATAAAAAACGACAGAACGCAATATGTCTCTGTGTATGTTTTGTATGTATGCATGTGTGTGTTTGTAAGAGCAATTTTTGCCGATAAAAAAAGTATTGTTCTTTGACAATGAAAGAAAAGAAAGAAAGGAAGGGGCAAAAGCATGATGGTGTCAAAATGGCAAAGAGAAGAGAATTATGTCTGAGTGAGAAAGCATAAAGGACCATCTCTTCATTCAATTCTCCCTATTACCTTTGTGATACTACAGTGATGATGTTGCCAGAGGTTATATTATAGCGTCATAATAGGCCAACCGTCGTGGAGCAGTCAGTGGCCTCTGAATAGGCTAGTCAAGATTGTATCTGTCTGAGAGAAGAAAGAAATCGACTTTGACTTCTGAGGGCATCGGCACACAGAGCAACAAAAGGCACTTTGGAACGGCAAGGCGAGCATCATCTGGAATTTTGAGCGAAGGTGCTGCTCCTGGGAGTCGGGGAGCTTGTCTGTTATAGCGAGTCTTGGTACGAAGTATCATGCTTGCTTTTGTTTTTAAGGGTTTTCTTGTCAGGGTGACAGAATCCATCAGTGTGTATAAGAGGGATTGTGAGATATGTGGTGGGATACAGATGGATGAATTTCTATCTAATCTACCCTTATTATGATTTTTTTTTTGTGTGTGATCTTATGAAGCCAATATTTTTGACTTAAAGGGATAGTTCACCAAAAAATAAAAATTCTGTCATCCTTTACTCACTCTCAAGTTGTTCCAACTCTGTATAAATTCTTCTGATGAACACAGAGAAAGATAATTGGAAGAATTCTTGTAACCAAACAGTTTTTGGCCACCATTTGAAAAAGTGCCCTATAGCGGTTTGATTTTTCTACATTCTTCAAAATATCTTCTTGTGTGTTTTTCAAAACAAGAAAATGTATTAAACCATTTTTCCTGTGGTAGTCAATGGCAGCCAAGAACTGTTTACAAGCGTTCTTCCAAATATCTTTCTCTGTGTTCATCAGAACAAAGACATTTATACAGATTCGGAACAGCATGAGGGTGCGTAAATAAAGACATCATTTTCATTTTTCGGGTTAACTGTTCATTTAAATAAATAAGTTAATTTAAATTTTCCTGAAAATACTACTAGACAGATAGATTTATATAACTGTAATGTAATAAGAAAATGTTAAGTCCCTCTTACACCCCTTAATTGACAATACAGCTATTCTTTCTAAATTTATCTTGAGAGGCTTCCTTGTGGCTTCTTCCTTCACCCGTTCTATTGAATAGCAGATACCAGTGGAGATCTACCACTCTGCCTTAGAATTTTCGGCATTCTTCCGATGTGCCCTCTTTGTCTGAATGCCCTGCATCAATAGCGAGAGGCACCTTTAGCCTCTCAGAACAGGAAGCTGGGCTCTAACCAGCCACAAAGACTCTGCATGACGGCCTGATTAGGCTCTCACAGGACGCCCCCCCCCCCACCCCTCCCCATTCCCATTTGATTATTCTGAGGCAACTCTAAATCCACTCGCTTCAAATCTTAGCGTAGGCCTTATAACCAAAAGTTCACCCATAACTGACAGTTCATTATTCATTGATTCCAAACCTGTTTTTTTTGTCGAGCATAAAATATCGTTTTTAGAGTACCTCTCGTCCACTCTTTTACTGTACCTTTATGAAATAAGTGAAGAACTGGGGCTGAAACTTAAAAGTATCATATGTTCTTCATGTGAATCTTTAAATTTTCCAAATTTTCATAAACCATATACAAAAGCTTTGTGTGAGGAACTGATTGAAATGTAAGTTTTCACATCTTGATATTCACCCTTTTTGGTTTGTTTAGTTGCTCTATGACAAACACTTTGAGTTGAATCTTTCGAATGAATCAGTTGATCTGGTTCACAAAACCATCTGAATGAAATGAATCTGGTTCTGGAGTTCAGCTGATTGACTCAATGAGACGCAGCTTTAACAGCTCACTGGAGTGGAAGATTTTCAGTGAATATACTTATATTGCGACTTATATTTAACATATGGATTCAGAAGAATTAGGATGACTTTATGATATTTGATTGTTCTTTCTTTTTTTTAGCATCACAGCTCCAACCTTGTTATGCATCATATGAAAATGAAGCATTCATTTGTGTTCCACAGAAGAAGGATATACAGTACACTTTGGAAAATGGCATATGTTTATTTTCAAGCAATTACTTAAAGCATCTTGTGAGAAAGAAGGCATTCCTAAAACATTCCTCAAATGTTTACAGTGGTGATTTAAAAATACGTGAGACGGTTAAACATCAATCAAACATCAGGACAGTTTTCTCAGTACATATTTAAGCACAGTAAAAGTCCCTCTTGACCTTTACATGAGTAATATTAGTTTAAATCTGTCCCTTATTTGCTTCAAAACATGGCTGGGTGAATGTTTATTTTGATATACAGTACGAGGTTACGATAATATTTCTCTGACAAATATACAGTCTGTCTGTAAATCCCAGAATTCTGCGTTCCGGCTGATGCTCCAGCATTCTGTTTGTTTATTTGTCTCTGGGTCAGCTGAGCTTGTTTCTGTACTGAAAGAGGCCTTGGGGATTCTGTTTTACTGAGCTGTGAGGGGGGAATTTTCCAAGCCCCTGTTAGGACGGGAAATGCAGAAACAATAGAGAAAGACAGAGCGATGCTAAACGGAATCAGCTCAACAGCGGGGACGATCCATGCTGGCGTTCCTCGAGGGAGAGCGAAAGAAAGAGAGAAAGCGAGAGGTCATGGAGCTTCATTTTCTTTTTGCCTTGAGGGAAGGCACAATAGCAGACTCACAACCCCTGAAGGCACGTTTGTTTGAGTGTTCCATAAATTCAATTTGCTCTTGTTGAGAACATGTCACATTTAAATGATCGGCATTAGCGTTGTCAACAACAAATTGGCAGAATAGAGAATTTGGCGCGTTTCCCCTAGACACCTGGATGCTTAGCTCAAATTTATTATTTCTCTTTTTGCAGTAATTGTGTGCGCTGTGACAACGTTATAAATAGTGTTTTTATTTAATATACACCTTGACAAAGGCTTGGAGCCGAAACGTTGGTTCAATAAAAGTTTGCACAAGTAAATATGCGGTCTGAATTCTTTTCATTTTTTTATTGACCTTCCTTGACCAGAACCTCATATGTTTTGCTCTTAAACATTTTAAAGCTTTATTATATATACAGTACAGTCATGATAAGACCAGCTAATAGACACTTCACATCTTCATACATTTAGAGATAATTATTCAAAATCTTAACTCATCCACATTTTAGAAAAAAATGCTTCTTCTCTTCATTCTCTCTGGCTGATTGAAAACGATGTACCTAAAACCATTGCACGCATTAAAGCTGGAGGGCCTTGTTCTTTCCACCTCATCTTAAATTTGTTTTGTCATTGTATGAAGTTAACAAACATTAGTAAGGAACGGAAAAAAATCACAGAAATCCTGTATTTCGGAAAGTCTGACCTGAGCATTTCTAATTCTCTACCTGTTTTTTTCACATGTCTTTTCAGACATTTCTTCCCTGCATTTTAAAGTAGAGTGAAGGGCTTTTCAAGGCCTTAATATTTCAGTTGAGTGTGAATAATGAAAATCATCAAACAGATTGGAGGGAATAATTTAATAAATGGCTGAAGCATTCAGTGCGCCGGTGCAGTCATTGTGCTCCAGAGCATTTAGTCACTTTGAAAAACTCTCCGGAGGCCAATGAGGTCATGGATCATTCATTAATCCCCTGTTTTTTGGCATGGGTACAGAATTTTGAAGGTCTTTTTATAATGTATCGATGCGCTTGGAAATGTGCACGCACATACATGCACATTTCAACATATTGTGAACTTTTATCACTAATTTGGATGCACCTCTTTGTCCTGTACTTTCAATGAGACACGCAACCACAGTGCAAGTCCTTGCCCATGTTCTTCCCTCCCTTCGCTGCATGCTATTTAAAGCCTCTAAATGCAGCGGTTAATTCCTCCCCGTTTAGTAACCAAATGCTTTCTTCCAGGATGTCATAGCAGCACAATAAATTCCAATAAACATAATGCACAAATAGCATTATCTCACATCACGAATTTATCCCGATGGTTTTTTTCCTCCTAAGTATCGTCTGACTCTAGGGAGGTGAGCACACCTTAGTTTAGGCTGTCGTCCCTTTAAGCCCGAGTCGTGTATGCTTCTGTCAGCGCTCTGTCAAACTAAGTGCTTGTTGGAGTATTTAAACATGAATCTGCAATGTTGTTACGGCCCCTCTGTGTTCCGACATGCCCTGCCTCCCTGGATACCCTGTGTTGTCAGTACACACAGGTAAAGTGGCACTTTTGAAGGGCTGTCTGGGACTGTATGATGTCATGCTTGTAGAAAGTAGAGGAATTTGCCCTGTAAGAGTTGCAGGTTTTATTTCTGACAAGACGAGCTGTTGGAGAAACACATGATATCATATCCACCGAGGTGACACGTGCACTTGTTTGTATCCGGCTCCTCTCTTTACGGTCGACAGTGTGACAGCGGAGGCGACGGGGTCATCAAGGTTTAATTGCCATTTGGTGTGCTTACCTCTTCCAGCCTTTCTCTCTCTCCATGCGTCGCTAATGCACGCTATATTCGGCGAGAGGAGAAAAGGTAAAAAACAGAAGCATCTGTGATGAGGCGTAGGCGGGCGGCCACTGTTGTCGAGGCCCTCTCTCGACTGTGCGGGCACCCAGCAACCGAACACAAACATGCGTTATAGGCATAGCTCACACTAATATGAATGCACTGACTCTCTTGTTGGTCCAAACCCATTTTATTTTTGTTCAAAATAAAAAGTTTTACTGAATCTCTGATCTGTTTTCTTCCTTTTAATGAAACAGAATGGTGACGGAAGTTTTCTAGTACCAAAAAGATAAAAAAGCCAAATTTGAGCCATAATAGCAATCCATATGACAGTTGTCGTCACCATTCACTTTCATTTTCTGAAAGCATCCTGCTACAAGTAGATACAATTTTATTCATTTTGCTTTTTTGGACAATAGTAGCTGGTGAAGGTAATACATGGATACATGCATGCACATGATATTTTCTTTTTTTAGAACTGCCCCATTATTCTCACACAAAACACATGCTACACATCGATCTCCAGATGCCAGAGGATCTGCACGCTATAAAATAATAACACATAATAAGCTTTATTTTCTTTTTTCTCAGAGTTTATATGCAGTGTGGGTGAAAATACCCATGCCCAGAATTTCATTTTCAATACAGATCATACCACGAAGGAGAAACAGGCCGGATTGCCTAAGGTATAAGCTCTGTGCACAAATTGGTTTAAGTTGGTTTTTAAGTTGACATTTTAAGAATTGTTTTAAAGTAAATTAATTTGAATGATTATTGTGAGTAAAAATATCTTTATATAAAATGCTCAAGAAACTTGTCAAGCCCACCAATAGTGCTGCCTCGAAAATTGACAGATAAACCGTAAATGTGTTGTGTGACAGCAAAAATATAATAAAAAACTAACAGTGAAAATAAACCTCTCCTATCATTTAACTCTATAAATATTAATGATCTAAAACGTATTTTATTAGCAGTGTTTTTCCCCCAAAATTTTTGCCATGTCACACCATAGGACACATGTATGTGTATGTGACACCTTAAATCACCCCCTGAGTTCATACATCCATGCTTCTGCGCTGTCCTGAAAGTGTCGTAATAGCCCTGCCTGCTGTAGGTCTCTCCATCCTACTAAACATGAGTACATGTGTTTACCCACCATGCCTCGGTGTCCACAGCATGAATTATTCACACTAGAGGTAATGGACCCCGCTGAGAAGCTCACAAACCGGTTACTGCGAGATCAGGGTTAACACATACAAAAGGCCAGTGCGATGGCTCTTGTAACTTAGAATCTACATCACTTAATCAATCTATCATCTAATCAATCAAATCCCTTTCATTTACGTCTGTTTTCTTCCCCTGTAAGACGCTGGCTGATGGCTTACATGTCCTCGCCTCAATCAATCGGCTTTTCAATCAAATCAAGTAAGTTTACGTCAGCCTGATTGGCCCACATTAGTCAGCACAGATGTACGGCACCTAGAAGGGCTTTACATCAATCCACCAATCAATCTGCCAGCTTGCCGGACATTCAAGCCAATCACAGGGCTTTGTGTCATTGAGTATACCAAGACACGCATGCATACACACCCAGAGGACTTTCTTTTTTAGTATGTCCTCATTTCCCCCTCTCTCTCTCACCAGAGACTCCCTTGTGAGCTCCTTCAAATCTAGAGACTCTGAAGTGGACTTAGAGGTTGTAGAGTGGAATCGCACATGTGTGTGTGTGTGTGTGAGTGAGTGTTGAGATAAAAAAGCGTGCATGTGTGCGTGCATGTGTTTGTATCGGGAGCAGTGGCTTCACTGGAGAGACAGCAGATATTTATGCAGAGGTGCCTGTTGTTGGTTCTTGATGCCTACGGATGCTTATAGGATTAAGGGGATTTTTTTGCATTGTGTGTTTGCCAGCAAGTGTAAGTTAATGTGACAAGGTGCTTTTCAATAATTACCTGAACTCATGCTATGAAATCTCCTATACTGAAAAAATTGAGGTGGACACAAGATTTTTATATTTCTTTTAAGTTAGACATTTGCTTTTCAATGTGTTTGTATACTGTGGGAGTACAAATGTGTGTCAGACCAAAATCAAAATCAGGAATTTTAAATGTTATTGACTGTATATGGAAATAACATTTTTTTTTTTGAGTTAGCAAATAATAATAATGCAAACAAAGAAAGGTTTTACAGAAAACGAATACAGAATAGTTAAGATTCTTTCGTTGAAGCACATCCACTTGGGAATCATTTTAAATGGTGTTGTGATAACATGAATCATCAGGTTTTGCCCAAACTGTTCTTGCTCATGCAAGTTCATACCAGCTTGAATGCATAATGACATTACAGCAAAACAGAAAAATAGCAAATATTATTAAAATTCCTAAATTGATGATTACTTTCCAGTTCAACTTTTGACTCTGATCACTATGGAAATAATAAAATTGTTGTACTAAAAAACAAGGCAAAAAAAGGCATTTTAATAGTGATCTAACACTTTGGGAACACTTTGTATGAGAAGTTCACGGACAACTCTATTTCAACATAATGAAAAACATAAAAAACAATCAAAAACACGATTTTGAACATTTTGTTCTGTTTTTGCAAATAAACTCTTTTTTTCTTCCTTTTTTCCTTATTTCGTGAATTCAAGGGAACTGGAAAAATCAATGCTTGCATTCTAAAGCTTTAACCTAAACCTTGATTTGTTCAAAGATTTTTTCAGTAATTATCAAAATCTACATTTCCATTAGTCTATTTCTAGAAGCGCATTCCTGTTGGTCTGAGATTCCACTTGCAGATTTCTCATCCCTGATGTCATGGCTCAGATGCAGTAGTTCTCTGTCGCATATTATTACTTTAAAGATTTGCAGCTCCAGTAGATGCCACAGGGTTGTGGTGTGTAACCAGATTGTCTCCAACTTGTGCGATTATCCAGTGCACACATTTGAAACGAAAATTGACCATGTTCATTTCATCTTTAATTTTATCAAGACTGAAAGAACATTATACTTGTCTTACCTTGATGTACACTATACAGGGTAAAGCGTGTGCGGATTTGTCTATATAAATGTATTTGTAAATGATAAGTTAGAACTCTAGATTAGCCCAATAAAAAAGGTCTCAGAGTTGCTTGATGGAGTTTAAAGCTGTAAAGGTAACATTACAAATCATGGCAGGCTTTCTGAGAGCGGCTGCCAAGGCGACGGCCTGTGCACATATATAACCATCAAAGTCTGCAGGGCTTTCTGGCCCACACTCGGCCTCAGTGGGAATAAAGCTGTCTTCTACTGTGCGCTGTGGGGCTGTAAAAAGTTTGGACGGGTAATAAGTGGCTCATTTTTAAATGAATATGCGTCAGTCAGAGGGAGCGGGTCGGCCAGATCCACAGCTTTCATCCTAGAGTGCACGGTAATGATCCTGTCGTAAAGGAGAAAAGGGAGAGAAAGATTGAGAGGGAGAAGCAAGACAGGAAGAAATGAAAGCAGTGGTGGGGAGAACATAATGCACATTTCCACATTTTGGGGGAGGTGTTGTTAGTACTGGCGTAAGTGGTAAGCGAAAAGCCAGACAAGCTAACATCACACACGCAGATCAAGATGCTTTCACTTACAGATATTTAAATGTGTGCGTGCGTTCGTGTGATAGATTTAACTCAAAGTTTTCTCTTTCTGTAACCCAATTGAAGTTCTGATGTCTGCACACATAGGCTCATTGTGTTCTCAAAAGTGTGGTGTACATGTGTGCGAAGAGGGTGGGGGTGTGATTGTAAAATACATGCAACACATCATGTGCTTCTTTTGTTTGATACTGTCAAAATAAAAAAGTTATTTCAACAAAAATTGAGGACTCACATTTCTGTGAAGTCCCACACATCATCTCTTAATGTAAAGATGACACTCTCTATCAGAGATCATGGCTGAATGTCCAGATTTCAATAACTGTCTTCAAGGACATTTCCCTCCTTCACACAAATTTGGCTTACTTTATCTTATTCCCCCGCCCGCACGACGTCCCCCATCCTCTCATTATGTAATTTGTCCTCTCATTTTCTCTTGTGTTTGATTTTGACAAATATGGGGATTATCTGAATATGGGATTTTTAAATATATGGCTAATGTTAACTTTCATGTATTTCGTCTAATCTGCTGAATATTCATTATGGGTCTCAAGGACGAGCTGAATCGCAGAGGTCATGAATTCTGTGTGGAGGGAGAGAGAAATAAGAGAAAGGGCTAAAAAGAAAGATTCAAATTTAAACCAGGATTCACTTTTGAATTACAGAAATAAATTTGATCACCAGTCACACAAAATCTTGCACGAAAGAACGTCTGTGTGCTTTGTGGTTATCAGGAGAAGATTCTTTAGTTTTAGAGGTCACTATTGCAATAAAAAACAAAGAAAAAAAAAACGTTTTTATGAATTGACTATTTATAGGTATGTGTTTAAGTAACAAAAAAAATGTGAACTGCTAAAAGTATTCCTCCCAAATTTCAAACAAGAATATTGTTTCTTTTTGCACTCATTTTAAGAAACTGAAACCTGAATATACATGTCAAGATGCTCTGTTATTTTTGAGCCTTCAAATAGTTTCAAGAAAACAAGTTTATATTCACTTTTAAGCAATACAACTGTAATATTTGTACATGTATTGAGGGAAAGTCCAAAACAATGTTTATGTGATAACCTGGATTTTAAGAAAAATTTGTACGTGTCTCGTCATGCTAAAATCATCTAGAAATGCTGAATAAATGAAAAATAGGAATGGTCTCTTAATTTTTCCTCGGCTGTATAACCACAGCAAATGTGAGATGGCACAATAGTAAAAATATACAAAATACTGTAAATGGAATTCCTTTAATACTAAATTCAAAGTTTTTCCTCACCGAATGTAACAGATTTATAGTGTAAAGATGGACACTGCATGATTTCTTTTCCTCCTGTGAAAAATCATAAAATAAAGAATATGTCAACACTATCTTTAGGTATAAACCAACAATAAATGTTCCCCTTGTGGTCTCCCATATCAGATCCAGATGTCTCTTTCACACCTTCACAGGACGACAGACCTCTGATATATTTTATATTGAAGCAGAATCCAGCATTGAGAGTCGAAATGCCACGGCCTGCGCTGTCTGACGGAGGCGCGGATCTGAGCGGGCTGACAGTGTTCCTATCCTAACCCAGCGTCCTGCATGCCAGGCTGCCTGTGTGACAGCTCTCCCCGTGCAACGGAAAAGTCACGGCTGATTCCTGTGGGATCTCTTAGCAAACAAAGGACAATGCCTGTGGATTTCCTCTGGGAACGGCAAGTTTGGCCGGAAGATTTGGGCATACTGCAGATTGATAGTGTCAGTCGATTGAGATATGGAGTGTCATTTTAGTGAATGCGAGATCAAAAAAGAAAGGGGGAGGAAGGTTAAAAAAAAGAAGACAGTGTGTCATTTGTTTGCTTTGATACAAGATCGCACCAGAGCAAGAGAGGAGGACTTGTGTGTGTGTAGAGACGCACCGCCTAAACAAGAGACCTTTTGCTGCCTCCTTTTGTACAATCGGCCGCTCTCCTCATGTTCGCCACCGGCCCCACCTCTGAGCCCGCTCGGTGAATGAAAACTTTGCAAACTCCTCATCCCCTCCCACCATCACCCCCTCACTATCCTCCAGAGGATGCAGGTGACACTTCAGCCCGCTTGCAGAGCCTCTGTGGCTGGGCTACAGCTGCGTCGAGCATGGCTGTCGGTCAGCTCCTCATAAGTGGCCCCAGGCTAGATTCATACCCTTTTCTCTCTTTGAAAAAGGCGGCACCTTAAAACGGCCCGTTAAACGGCGGCCTCATCCTAGATGTTTTTTTCTTCCTTTCCAACTGATCTGTGTGGTTGTTCTTCATTTTTGGACAGCCTTATTCAGGACGGAGTTCCTCGCATGACACGGGCTGTTAGGATCGGTTACCGCTCCCCGAAGACAGCTCGGCCATGTGGTTTATGTGAGGATGGATGCAGTGTTGACAAAAAAGAAGAGCGAGAGGCAAAAGACTTGAGAGAGAAAGAGAGACAGAACATGATGGCGGAGGAGTAAACAATACCGCGCTGTGTTATTTAACACCCTCTAACCAAAACCAGCTGGGCCTGTAAACACGTTTATGACGATTTAATGAAAACATGCTGTTGCGTCTCTGATCTTCCTCACCAATCAAACTGCGTAATTTGTGTACACAGCCACTGTCTTGTGGCATAAACAGTGGCTTGCAGCTGTCATAATTTTATCTCTTATTCCGAGGAACTCGGTGGTTTCGAAGGAAATAGCCCTTTTGACTCTCCCCCCTGTCTTTCCATGCAATCTCAAGGGTAATCTTTTTTTATATAAAATGTATCTGCTGTTTTTGACCTTAGGGTTTGTTTGTAAACATTAACAGTAATCATATTTTATATTACTGGGTTCATTTTTTACTGTATTGCTCCCGTGTGGCGGTTAAAAAGAGCATTTTTTGCTTGTTACTACACAAATACAGTTTCATGTAAATGCAGGTGCAGTCTCAAACACACACCGGTCTCCACTACATCATCAGGCGACCTATGTCATGTGAGGGGGTCTTTATGTGTGCGTGCATGTGTGTGAGGTGGACAGACATGTTGTTGGCCCGCTAAGGACCTGTTTGACAGCAAAAATGATGAAGATAGCTAACTACAGAATAGCGCTCATGCTAATAGAGTAGACAATAAAGTTATGTTTATTCTAAACTCATGTGGGGACGTTTAACATTTGAACTGTGCTAGCCATTTAAAGGGATAGTTTAAAAGAAGATATTTTAAAGAACTTAAGAAAGTAAACAGTGCTGGGCACATTTGACAACCATTTAACTTTTTCCTACTTGTCCACAGTGCCCCATAAAAATAATTTTCTAACATTTTTCTAAATATATTTCTTTGTTTAACAGAATAAATCAAAGGATACAGGGTTGGAACAACTTGAGGTTGAGTAATTCATGACAGAATTAAAATTTTTGGGTGACCTATTGATTGGATGTCAATGTTTTAACTTTAATCAGCTAAAAAATCACTTTGAAAGAGATTCCAACAATAGCGTTCATCTGTATACCTAACTAAACATAGTTGCAGTTTGTAGGTACATTTTAAAACGTATTTGAGAATTTATTTAAAAATTGTATATTTATTGTTCGCTGCCTAACACCGTGTCTATACCGGACACGGTGCAGCATGATGACCCATTATAATTTTACATTTTGTCCACACTAGATATGGCACTGTCACGTCCGGTGTAGACACGGTGTAAGACCTTAAAGAGACAGTTCTCCCAAAAATAAAAATTCTGTCTACATTTACTCACCCTCCAAACTGGTATAAATGTCTTTGGAAGAATGTCAGTAACCAAATCTCATTCCCTTTTGAATCCCATTGTATTTATTTTCCCCACTTTGAAAGTAAATGGGGTATAATATCGGTTTGGTTACTGACATTCTTCCAAAAATCTTCCTTTGTGTTTAGCAGAACAGAGAAATGTATACAAGCTTGTGACAACCTGAGGGTGAGTAAATGATGACAGAATTTCCATTTTTGGGTGAACTATCCCTTTAACATTTTGTCTATAATGCTACTGTGGGTCAAAACATAGACCTGAATTTTGAAACTTTTAAGACCCTTTAACTATTCCTTTAAGTATTTCCCACTTCTCTAGTGTTACTAAACATTTTTTTGTTGTTTTTTACCACAGTCATTCTCTTCTTGAATGCTGACATATTTCTCTTTAATTATGAGGAGAAAATGTTGTAGAACAGCCAATTCGTGTAGCCAATTATGTTTAATTTAATTACCTGTCGACTTTGATAATTATTACCCCTGATTAACCACAAAGCCTGCTCTTAAATGTTAATCGAAAGTGCTGGATGAAAGTGCTGAGGAGTTTTTCTTTTTCATTCATAAAAGAGAACATTATTAGATTACAGTGACTGAGATTTTCACCTTTGTCTCAGGCTGCTATCTGTCTGAGGTGCTGCATAGCTTTTCTTCGTTCGTAACTCTGTCCTTGCTTTGGTCCAGCGGTGCCCTCCTAGGCGGTGAGGATTTCATTTTTCCCTTTGTTAGGTAGTCTTGTTTACCATCCCTAAGGATGTTACGCTTGAACAAACAAATAAACAAACACGCACATACACAGAAAGCATCAGCACCAATTTTTTCATTGCTGGCGGGAGTGAGAGACAGAGCGCGAAAGAGAGAAACCGAAAATAACAAACAGATGAATAAGTAAACAAACAACAAACAATAAATAGAAGCGTTGTTTCCATGTCCCTGGGCTCTGGCAGTATTCCTGCAACCAGCTGGAGAGCACACAGAAAATGTCCACTGTACACAAAATGCGTTTCTTCTTATCACTTGGTGGTCTTTTCTTTGATAACTGTGTAAAAGTGATAAATGATAAAAACTATTTTTAGATGTGTGTTTGTTGCTTGGGATGTTTCTAGGTGGTCATCGCTAGATGCCTAAATGATAAAAATTTGGGAAACTGTTTTATTTAAGGATTAGATTTAGGGGATACAAAATCTCATTAGCCTCATGTGAAAATAATGGATGTCTATGCCATGTCCTTAAATTTGTGTATTTTTTTTTAAAATGTGCAGATGTGATACTTCTGGACTAGATCCACAGCTTTGATGTCAGCTTTGGTTGTGATGGGGTAACAAATATTCAGATCTTAGCTCTAGAGATTATTCACCTCCTTGTGGTCATATGATGTCTTGTCATAACAAGACTTATCAAAATGGCTTACCGGATCCGTTTGAACAGAATTAAACCTTAAAGGGCTCAGTACTTTCTTTGGAAGTTTGGAAACTTCAAACAAGTCACTTTGTTTAGAAGCTGAGATGTGTTACAGATATCAGTTTGTCCACACATTATAATGCTACCGATGGTGATGTTCTGATTTGAAGCACAAGAATGTACAGAAATACATAAATCAATAAAAGTTTTCATTTGCAATCGATCACTGGTGGTTGTGTTGATTCTCTAATCTTGTTTGCATGTGTGTGAGGTGAACTGTACTGTATTTAGGCTAGTTAAGTAAGATAATTGGCCAATCTATGAGTTCTTTTGGTAATCCTTTCATAGGTGCCTCATTAGCCAATGATGGCAAAACCGCAAGAGCATTTAATCTTAAACCCGTGATGTTGTACAGACCGAATCTCTATCTGTCCTCAGTACCACAGGGTCATGGCATCTGTTTTGGACTACAGTCTTTGTCATGCTCGACCGTTTGTGAGGGCAAAACAAGTTTTGGTAAAGTGTGTTTGTGTGTGTCTGAACATGTCAACCTGGAGGACATTAAGAACACACAAACAAATTCAAAAAGCACCTAATCCACTTTGTCGCTCCGTGAAGACATTCACGACTACATAGTATTAAAATCAAGTCAAAAGACAAAAACTTTAAAGTAGATCTTATGCTGTAAATACTCTCTTAAGATGAAATCAGACTGTGTTCTTGGCACTGCTGAGTCCAAATGGCAGGACACAGTATTGCAGTCAGCATTGTTTTATGACCCCGCTCCCTTCATTTCAGCCCAGCATGGCTACATCTTGGCATATTGATTTTTCTAATGAATATGTCTTGACTAATGGGGGTCGTATCCTATTGTCCAGCGGAGATATGAATGATGGCCGTTTTCTGATGGTAAAAGAAGATTTTTGCTGAGAGAAAGTTTCCACTGACCATAAAATAAATCATGTTTCAAAATGTTTGATGAGGCGACATATTTTTGGTAAAGGATCACCTTGACTACGCATAAAAAGTTTTTTTCAGCTTCCTCACAATGTACATAATACTACTTCTGCTTCTAATAATAGTCATCATCAGTTAAAACCGTAATAAACTATATAAATCTAAAATATACACGTGCATTAAGTATATACATAAAATAAATGTATATCATTAAACAAAATAACGATATAATAATAATCATCATCATTATAAGAATCATATAAATATGAACAATAATGCTTTTATTCACAGATAACATTTTCACTAAGTTTCACTAAGAAAAAAAACTCACATAACGATTAAAGCTTGCTTACAAACAGCAAGAACAGACTTGTTAGTTCCCGAAGAATAGATGTGCAGTAGGTAACGGTTCCCATGGTGTGTCTGTCCTTTGACTAACATCTGTTGCTCGTCGTCTGCCACAATGGCCAAAGTAAAGCCGCGGTGCGCGCGGAGGTGAAGAGATCAGCACATGGAGCGCGCGGGGTTTGTTATTGCGCTACAACAAGCGGCAGAGCAGAGGATGTGCACGCGCACCTGTTTTAGACGCATTACGGTAGACTAAATTGTCCCCTAACACATCGCCAACACAAGACACAAGCCGAGTAATTCAACACTGATTTCTCTGCGAATGAGCGAGGAACAGACGAGATGCCAAAAACTCCATCGAGAAGCATTATTTGGACTTTAGGAAAACTTACGTTGTGAATAAGGAGGAAGGAAGACGATTTGAGCCACGAGGAGACATTAGAAGCGGCGTGCTTTTTCTTCATGAACTTTCAGGAGCGCTGTGACCATGCAGCCTTTGAGCTAGTGCACGATTATTGTTTCCACTTATCACCCAACTGAGTGATCAGTTTGAGAGAGGAAGCCAATAAAGAAGGGAAAGGAAGACTAATAAAGACAGTTGTCGTTGAAAGTAATGGTCCGAAGATATCACTCATAGAAGAGGATTTTTTTCTCTTTTGCGTTGCTCTTCTCAAGGTTTTTGGGATCGCTGGGACATTTCACCAAAGCTGGAAGCGAAAGATCCACATGGTCCAGCCCGTAGAGTGAAAGTAGAGTTCTTCAGTATATCCTAACAGGTTGATATGCACTTTTTTCCCTTTTCTCTTTCTATCCTTCTTCGTTCCACGTAGGATTTAAGTGTGATTTTATCTTTAGGATGAAAGGGATTTGATTCGTTAATGCGTAAGTTATAACACACTAGAAAGCAACAAAAAGTAAATCTCACAAACAACGGAATTACAAAAATACGCCGATTTTTTTTAAAGTATGAAAGAGAGTTAGATGTTGAAACTTTTAGTTTACTTTACACGTTTGCCTATATGCGGAGAAGAACGCTTTATTTTTCTCTTCGATAAGGAAACGTTGTCTGTAGCATACATGAGATGTAGAGACCGATGACGGAACTGTTCGTTTCTTAAAACACGTAAAAATGAACAGTAGTGTAGTGAATATGTGCCACTTAATACTTAAATGCGCACGGCCTCTTTTATTGTGTCAGCTCCATCAATTCAACCAGGAGTTCAGAAGATTCACATGCATACAAACGGCAAACAACAACTCCAACAAAATACTAAAAAATTAGTTTGTGACAGATCAGTTTCGTTTGTTCATTCATTTTAATCAAAATATACTTTGCATTTAAGGCATGTAGGTGTATTCGGTTACATTTGAAAATACCATTAAACCTCCACCTTAAAAATCCGCGTGTCCCGTCATTTATGTAAACAATTAAAGTTAATAAACAACATTGAAATATAAAGGCTATAAAATGTAAAGTGTCTTATCGTGTAGGCTGCTCTGCTTTAAATCACTAGTATTTTTCTTCATTTAAGGCCTCGAACTAATACTCATGTAGTGTTGCTCTCTTCTCCAAATTACCCATTTAACGTTTGCGCTGTATTAAATGACATATTAGTTATAAATGAAAATAAGTAGAAGATGAGAGAAAAAAAAGAAAAGTGAGGAAGTTATCGTGACGATTTTAGTCTACTCGTTTGAAAAAGTTGAGTGTTACAATGGAATATTTATAATATAATAGGCCTACATTAAAAAGTAACTAGCCATCATAATTTATATCCCTAAGCAGCAATTTACGCAAGTTATATATCCATGTTAGTCAAATTTGATGAATGTAAAAGCAAGCAATAAACGTGGACGAAAAAGTTGTTGTTTAACTTTAAATGTCCAAAAGAAAATATTGTTAAATTGTATTGTTTTTTAACACCGCATTCACAACGCAATGATTTCAACAAAAGATAAAATGAAGTGATGAGTTTTCGCCTCGACGTCCACGAACAGACTATATTTTAACTTCAGTTGTGCAAAACTTATTTTATGTGTTTATGTAGAGATTAATTTTGCATACATAATCAAACTCTACATCAAACGTGAGCAACGTGTTCCTTTTATTTTTAAAGCATATTTTTTAAACCGAAGTCCCACAGTTGTGTGTTACTTTAGTGAGCAAATCAGCGCCCTTTGTTTCACTCTCAAACACTCGGAGCAGCCTGGCTAAAACAAAACCAACTAACTACAGCAACAGAAGCAGCAATAATTTTTTCATTGCCAGTCCAATGCATGCTTGGTGATTTTGCAAAAGGAAATACATCTCAGGGCTGTGACGAACCGAGAAGACTATCCGCACTCTCTCAATACTTGGTTTGTACGAATAAATCTCCACTTCAGTCTAGTATAAAGACGTGTGAAGAATGGCGCACCCGCCACATTGTCCTCCTAAAAAAATATACATCATCATCATCATAATCATATGACAATGTTTGTAACTTTCGTGTTATTAAGAATTGATTAATGAAAAATTGTGCTTTTGACACAATTAGTTTAATTCAGTTTGCATGCATACTGTCACATGCATTCTTCTTGCTTCTTGTAGAAAGTATAGGTGAATAGTTTCAATTCACTGTTGGTATTTAACAACACAATGCAAACTTGCTATTTAAACCACAAAACTACATTTTATTAGAAGAAGGAGTCCTATAATATTTAGATATTTTTTGCTATAAGATTTCAAGATTTTTCTAAAGTGTTTATGACATTTTTAATTTCACTTTTTTGACATCTTTTAATTAGACTTCTCAAACTGCATTCAAGCACACTTTATTTTCAATCAGGGTAAACATCAGAGCTTTGAATAAAACATTAATAAAACTATTTTTATTTTATTTTTAAAATAAGCATTAGTTGATTATCTTTTTTACTGTCACATTGTGACTCACAGACTGTGTTTGTTCCTGTATTGTGTGTTCCCTGTTAATATTGTCTCTTGTGAGTGCCTGGTAATTGAAATGTTGCATTTGTAAATGTAGGTGAACATAAGCATAATGTGATGAGTACAATTTAATTTGATCTGCTTATATGTTAGATGAATAGAGTGGCTGAATGAAATTATGTATACTAACAGTGAGAATTTATGAAGTCGAACTTCATGACAAAGAGAAGGGCATTACTTTTTGGGAGGGCATGAAAACGGCTGTAAAGAGGATCATTTACAGTTATTTGCATGGCCGTCTATGGAGCAGCTGTAAGCAGCGACAGCTACACCTCTGTCGATAGTTTTAGCACTCTTTCTAACGGCAGACACAAAAGGCAGTCTGATTAAACACACAGTGAAATTCAGGTTATCATTGATGAAGCACTTGTTTCAAGAGACAGTAAATGCATTTCATGCTTCTTGCAATGCTTATACAAATACCAACTTGAGTTTTTGCAAATATTGCATTGATAAATGTGTGTGTTGCATGGCAGGCTGCTATTCAGGCCACTGTGGGTATTTGTCTGGGTATGTAGAAAAGGTCAGATGTGTTTATTTGCATGCTTATTTGTGATTGATGTTAATTTCGGTGTGAATACATGTTGCTATTGATGCATATTTTAGGAACATTTTGGGATAGTAAAATAATAATTGTTTTGTTAATGCAGATATATCTGTGTGCTGTGCAAAAAGCATTTAGTCTGTAATGCGTGTTTGCATGCTTTTGTTGAACTGAGATGAGCCTGAGTCAAGTGATATGGAGGTAAATTTAAGTTTTCAATTTTATGGGTGATTTTAACATGAAACACTCTGGTTCTTGTGAAGCACTGTCCCTCCAACCCTCAGATGGCATTTTCACCATTAAGCTCTTGTACCGCTCCAAAAAATAATGTTAGCTTTTACATGAGTGCAGCTTTTCTAACCAAAGCATTTTGAAGAGGAACACACATTCATCTCTAAATGATTATTATTTTTTGTCAATCATACTTTTTGCCCTTGTGTATTAGATTTGCCACTCTGGTACTCGAGTCCTGCTCTCTGAAACGGGTTTGTGTGAAATATGTCATGGCTACGTTCTCTCTTTCGTATTTTGGTTGACCTGAAGTGAAAGGTCAGGCTGGAATTTTGACGCTCGTTTACTAGTGCGCAACTACACATCGACTCCAGCGTTGACCAGCGGGCAGAATGACTGGTGATTAAACATGTGGTTTTAATTGAAGATGTTATTTGGTGTAACGGCGAGGCTGAATATTTCTTCTCTGTGTGAATAATAAATTAACTACGTTTTAGACAGTGAGGGCTGTTTTTATTATAACCGGAGAGTGGTGTCATTTTTTTCCTGAGCTCGTCTACACTAAAGCAATTTCAACTAAGTTCAGCATCTTGCCCATCTGTAAATCAAAATCGAAAAAGAGAGGGAGAGAAGAGGTTGGTTGGAAAAGAGGGATGTTTTCCAGATGACAATGTTGATCTGATTATATAAGCTATAAGGATTGTACAGGACTAGCATTAACCATTTCAACTTCGAGCGAGACCAGAAGCTATGTGCCGTCTTTGTTTTAGGATGCTGCATATAACCGGACATTTTTTTTCTTACCGGTACTTACCACAAATTTGTTTCAAATGTGACCTTTGAATTCATAAGCGCAGCTTTTTTTCTCACTGGTACCGTTTTTGCGATTTTTGTTTCACGCACAAGATTTCCTGTGCTGGGAGGCTTCACACAGTGTTTCGAGAGAGTGCCAGGCTGTTATGAGGTGATGACTGTCTTAAAGAATGACCCTGACGTTTGCTTAGGGAGAGGAATGGC
This sequence comes from Triplophysa dalaica, assembly GCF_015846415.1. Classification (NCBI taxonomy): domain Eukaryota; kingdom Metazoa; phylum Chordata; class Actinopteri; order Cypriniformes; family Nemacheilidae; genus Triplophysa; species Triplophysa dalaica. The sequence goes on along the minus strand of NC_079562.1, from coordinate 9,351,935 downwards.
CCATTTCCGATGAGCTGGGGAAATGTGGTAGAGGGAAAAGCAGGGTGTTCACTGTACGGAAATGACAGTACTTGAGTGTGAGGCGTTGATCATTACTTCTCTATATCCATTAGCCGAGCACCTCAGGAGAGATTATTGGTACTCAGAGCCGCAGATGCTTGTGGAAAGTGGACTTCTTTGTGCAAGCCTATGGGCCGTCACACTTTGATGCCTGCTAAAGAGAGTCAGAGAGGTAAAGAGAAAGTTAGACAAAGAAAAAACTGGCCTCTTGTGCACTCACTAAATTCTCTCCTCAGAGCACGGAGTGACTTGATCCAGGCTTGATAAAGAATCTCTGCATCATTGGGAATGGCATAACTGTAGTGTCGATAACTGAAGCTTAGCATGAGTGCGGATGGCACCTGAAGTCGTAAACTCGCTCCCTTCAGCCACCGGAGCTGCTTCTGCTAACTTTGCATTCCAGCTGACAGCTGTATTTGTGTTATGGATTTTCTCTCAAGTCCTCCGTCTCCCCCCTCGAGCCATCACCCCTTTGCCTCTCTTCCCCCCTCCACGATGGTCTTTATAACGCGACTCGCTGTATATTTTAAACGCGCGGTGAAAGTCTTGACAGGCCATCATGTCCGTCAGAGCAGGCGCGTCAAGTAAAGCGCTTTGGGAAAGATGGGAACAAACTTTGGGCACTTTAAAACTCTGTCACTAAAGACGAGACGCGATGTCGAAGTGACAGCTCGTGCGAATGCGTCTTAATAAAGTTTGTTCTTCTGTCTCCGCTCCCGCGCGCAGAACTCGCGCCGCCACTCGCGCTTTCTAAGCTCTCTAAACAGTGATGGCGATTACAAAAACTTCTGCCAAAACATTATCCACAGCGTAGAGAAGAGATGTTTTTTCCCCCTCTATTCGCTTTGTTTAGCGGGAACGGCGGGAAGAATTCCTGTCAGTGTTGCCGGGCGCGGTAAACCTTAGTCCGGGTTTAGAGTCTAATCCACCCCCAGCTGCTGAAGGTGCGAGCGGTTCGTTCCTGAGGGAGTTTGTGGCACTGCACTGTACGCTCGGGTAAATCCCCCTCCCCACTGTGTGACCATATAAGTAATAACCATATAAATGTATCTAATTTTCATTCGCTAATCCGTAAAGTAGGAGCGGAATGGAGAAGTGTTGGTTTCTTTTATGGTATTAGTAATGGGTAACAAGGGGATGCCTACTTAAGTTATTTGCATTTGAAACGGACGAACGCGATACATCTTCTGACAGAATTATCATTCAGCCGCGTGTAAAACAAAATCAGATTCGCATGTGTGTTTGATTGAGACGACCGAGTACCTTCCACTCCTTGTGCAGATTCTTCGCTTGTGCAATCGTATATATTAGACAAAAATGTTAATAAAATACTGAAGTTGTGTAAGGTCTTTTCTTGCCTTTTTTTCCTGCTCTTGGGTGAAGTGTCTTGTCTTGATGCGAGGGATGCTCAACACGTGCGCGTCCCTTCACATGCCATGCCATATGCAAGAACACACAACAGGAAAATATCTTCATTAGTCTGCAATTTAACATTAATTCATTTAATTTAGCTATTGGATTTTAGTCTCAAAATAAATTAATATTATAATAAAGTGTAGCTGTAACATGTGTAAATTGTACTGTATTGTACAGTGATTCCTACTGTATAGTTCATCATTAAATGTCAGAGCTCAAAAAGAGCTACAAGATATGACCAATATATTTTTCATGGTAGGGTTTTGTGAAAAATAAAATAAAAGGCTTTGTTTTATTTGATAGTCCGTTTAAAGTGAGTGATGAACATCGGTAACCGTTGGTTAGAGTTGCCTTTTGCTCTCCGGCTGTGGTCTGTGAGCATTGTTGACCATGAGACATCTGCCACTATATTATCCCCAGCTGTTATCTGAATAATTGTGTAATAACCCCCCTCCACACACACACACAGACAGACAACCCCTCACTCTCCATTCATCGAAGCCCTAGAGGGAGAAGTCAGGGAGAGTATTTTCCTCAGTCCTTACAGAGGGAGCACAGAGGGAAGGAGGGGGTGCATGGGTTAGGCTCCCGGTCAGACTTCATACCGGTTAAGCTTTTCTTGTCAGTACACTGAGGGCATGATGAAGCTCTGTACCGGTATGAAATCTGCCCTCGCGGTCACTGCTAGTCAGGTGACACCTGTAATGGGATTCTGCATCCATATCCTCTCTTGCCTGGGAAATAAATCAACCTTTAAACCTAGGATTACCATTCCTGTTCAGGACATTTAGGCGTAAATTTTGTACGGTTTTCTTTCAAACAAACACTTTTTAATTCCGACCCTTGTGTTTGTTCTGTGCGTGTCAACGGCATTATAAAGCTCTGGTCAGTGAGAGCGAACAGAAAATAATAAAATATTTAAATAAAACATTATTTAATGTGTTGTAAAAATCTATTTTGCATTCACTCATTTCATTTGTGGAGAATTGAAGAATTGCACGTATTGTTTTGGGGTTATTTTTTTTCTTCACAAAAATGTAACAAAATATGATTTTTGTTTAATTGCAGAACAAGAAGTGATGTTTCAATGTTGCATTTAATATTTTCATGAAAGTGTTATATGCAAGAAATACTATATGCTAGATATACTACACGCTATTATGCGAGTGAGATACAATCTCATTTGTCTGTTTTTAGTATTTGCCAAACTAAAGCAGTTTTATAGTTTGATAACAACAGATAGATATAATCAGATTATCAAGAGAATATCAAGAGAATGTAAAGAGAATAATCAGATGTATGTGTTATACTTATTTTCATACATTTAACATGCTGTCATATTCGATAGAGTCAGTCCCATAGGTGCAGAATTAGTGATGTAATTAAAAGCTTTAATGTGGCCACAACTTAGACAGTTTCTGCATATCTCATGTTAATCTTGAGTACTTACAGAATAGTATCGCACACTTCAAATATCCGTAGAGTCTATAGTTTGATCACATTTATAAAAGACAGATACAGCTGTATGATTATTTCCAAAAACATACAACACGTGCGGCAGGTTGGGGGGTTGGAACTAAAGCAGGTGCGCACCCATTGCCGACAAAAAAACACATATGACTCAGTTTCACTTACCGTATCTTTTAGCGTATCTTCAGTGCCATCTATAAGTTTCAAACTATCTCCCAAATCCATCGTTATTTCCACAGTTTAATAACATCCATCACTAAAATGCAATGAACATACAAACACACCTCAACGTCTCTCACTATTGCAAGAGGAACGTGCTGCCCCTGCAGGTCCACAGCGCAGCCAATCTTGACGCAGCGCAGCAACTCTTAATGTTCAGCAGGTCTTCCTATCGCTCGTCGGGTGACGGGTGGGTGGGCTTTTTCTTTCACCATGCCGTGAGCGTGCTATTCCAGGAGAGTTTTCGAATAAGGGACTAAGAATAGTTGTTACGAAACAGATTTTATGTTCTAAAAAAACTTTCCGGAAACTACGCTGGAGGAGTGTATCAAGCACAGAAATAATACGTCATACGTCCAACTCTTTTTTTTTTTGACAAGTTGATGCACGTTTAACAATATGAAGAAGTCAGAATGCATGAAACACCATTGCGCATCCCTTTAAATAATAAAACACGTATTTAGTTAAATGTCCTTGTCTATTGATTTGCTTTTTTGAGGCCTTTTGCCAGGTTGTCACATTCACCCACACACTGTTAAAAGGCAAGCACTGCCACGGGTCCTACAGCTCAGTCTCCTTGATCACTTAAAGGACACAAGGGCAACATCTCGATACTTTCTTTCCTGCCTTTCTGACTTTTCACAATTCCAGATTTCCTAGATCTTTGTGTCGCAAGGCATTTGTGCAGAGACACAATCTTACCTTTTCAAATTAATTAGTCTCCTGGCATCCTTGAACTCATGATGAAAGGGGACCGAATACTTTAATTAACAGAGGAATGATGGCCAAATTCATGTTTCTCTCCCCCACGTGTATTTTTATGGGTGGAAATGAGGTTGCCACGATATTGGGTTGGCATGGCATTCTATGGTAATTTTTCACTTTCAATTCGAATTACCTTTCCTGACATGACCTGTGACCAGATTTTATTAAAGGAATCTGAATGATAAAACTTGCAGATAACTCCGGGCAGAAAGGTGTTGTGATTGTGTGTTTAATTTTGAAACTAGCATACCTAATCTTTACATAATTTCTTTTCAATCACAGTGAATTTGATCAGATAAAATGTTGAGCAGATAAAAGCCCGAAGCCTCTGATGTAAACCTATGCCTTGTATTAAAACCTGATTAAATTTGTTTAAAGAGTTTGCACGCTGCATTTTATTACATTCAGACAATTCAGCTGGCTCTCGCTGCCGTTTTGAATAGGTTGCATTGAAGGACTTTTTCCTCGTGTGGTCTTTTGTTAAGTATTTGGTTGCCGTAATTGCTGTTCAGTTTATAGAAAACAAATTTGGTTCTCATAGGTAGAAGAACAATAGAGCGAAATGTTTCAGAAATCTTTTGATGGGAAGAAACTGAGCATCATGACCGCTGTCCTCATTCAGGCAGCCTTATTCTCCTCGAACATATCTCACATCTTTTTTTCTTCATTTCGCATCACCCACAGATTTCTTTTGAAGTATTTACAATCTGTTGGTAATTGATAAAACACAAATATTTCTTCAAGGACTAACAGATTTTTTATGATTCGCTTTTAAGCACTCGGCTCTCAGAAAAAAAAAAAAATTACATAGCAGTGCATATACACACAGATAAACCTGTTAACAGGTTTGGGGGGGGGTGGTAAAAGTGAGAATAGGGAGAGTTGTTCATTTGAGTGACCTCAATGTCTCTAACAAATCAATTCCTTTTTAAGGCTTTAAGATGGAGTTTTGTAAAGCTCGCTGGAGAGAATTTTCCAGAAATTCCGCATCACATCTCCTGAGTGCTATAGACGTCTGCGAGCGTGGACCTCGGCGGTCCCCACTGTTAAATACTCCATCATTAGAGCAATCGTTTTCTGCACACCAGCTTGCCATGGTTAATTTAAAAAACACAGTCATGGATTGTTCCTAACCCCCTAAATTCCCCACCACCACCACCACCAAAAAAACCCTAAAAGACGACTACAAACTGCATCATGATCCCTATAGACAATAGGGGTTGTGTTGCGTTCCACTAAAATCTAAATTTATATCACTTTATCTTTAATCCTCCCCCTTCCACGCTCATTACTGTCCGCAAGGTTAATTGTGTATGAAACCCATTTTCAGGTAGGTGTTGCTTTGACAATGTGCACTGGAGGCAGAAGAGGGAGAGGAGGGGAGAGAGGAAGACCGAAAGCTTGTGTATGTTAGAGAAGAGTGGGAAAACCCCACGTGGTGGCTGCATTAGAAACCAGAGCGGGTCTTTGATTGACTGGCGGTAAGCCGAACCCCTCAGTGGACTAATCATCATTCCCCAATCATTCAATAAACACCTAATCAGGCTAATTGACCCACTCCCTGTAGGAAGCAAAGCCCATGGCCTCACTCGCACCTGAGGGAGTGAATAGGGATGAACAGACCTCAGTGGGAAAAAAAGGCCAGCCAGGCAGACCTCTATTGTCAGTAAGACTTGTTAGCTAAAAACAAAGTTTTGCGTGTGGTCAGGTTTGTGGAGATCTGAAAGTCTACAGCGCTTTGAACTTCGTGTTTTGGAAACCCCCCAAAATAAATCCAGAAATGTGTGGAATTTGATAAATGCTCTGATTATTGACCACCCTGGTTTAGTGATGAAAAATGTCTGTCATGCGAAGAGGGATAAAGAGAGGGGGGAAATATAAAAGGAAATATATGTCTATTCCAATAAAAAATAGAATTAGTGTCTCATCACCTGTTTTATCTCGGCATATTAATGTGTCGTTCTAAGCACATCGTCCCAAGGTTGTCTGGCGAAATCGTTTTAGCGCGGTGTGTGTTTGGATGACTTTCAGAGCGGCGCGCCTCTCTGCTGAAGCCTCCTTTCCCTTGACTCTGACATGCACTGTCTTATCTTCCTGACAACTTTGTCCACAGAGACGCTCCAAAGATATTGATATTACAGTGTATTTTATTGTAATGAAATATGCGTTAAGCTTTACTTTGTCAAGTATGACTTATCGGCCCCCTTAGATCCTCTGTCTGTGGAATGCAGGATTCCTCACTGTTGCTTAAAAAACCTAAAAGGGTCATAAAAAAGACCAGCTTTTTTCCTGTTCGTTTTTTTTCCAGCTGAGTGCTTTTGTATTTCGGTTTGATATCTTTTTTTCAGGGGGGAGTCGTGTGAGCTTTTTAAAAAGATTTTTAGCCATTTTTTCCGTGCTGAAAAACACGTTCGTATCTTTGGTTTGTCATCTTTATTTAATTTAGCCGAAGGTTCAACTCGAGCCGAGACAGCGGGTCGTTTTCAGCGACACCTCAAACATAGACACACATGCCGGTTCTCACACACTTTGTAGGATTATATGAGGAAATAATTCCATACGGTCATCCATCCTACAATAGTATTCTCTTTTTCTGTCTCACACACACACACATTTTTTCTTCTTTCTCTTTTTCCTTGTATTCTGCCTGGTAATGAGAATCTGTTAATGAGAGTGAGAGATCTTTTGGGTAAAGCGTCATTTATCAGAAAGGCATAGGTTTTTAAAAAATGGGGAAAAAAGAGATGGGCCTTCAAAGAAATTCTATTCTTCTTTTTTCTGAATGTTTGATGAGACATTGAAAAGTTTTCTAACGTCATGCGGCCTGAACAGAAGAGAACAGAGCGCCGTCTAATCACGCTTCACAGAAAAATGACTTCCAACCAGATTTAATTAACTGATAAGAGGGGCTTCAAATTAATTTTTCAAGGATGTTAGATTTTGATTAAGAAACTCCTAAAAGAAATAGACGAATAATCAATTTTTTAATCAACTTACTCAAATGGTAACTGGTTAATATGGTAATTCTGGCAATTAGGCCAAATGTTGTAGAGCAGCATTTTCAATGCATCTTTGTAAAGAAATTATAATATCTTTACATCTAATTATTACGCTTATTTCGTTTTTTGTGTGTCTACCTCTCAATTCCAGTGCTCCGTTTTTTTTACTCCTCTTACATTAGATCTGCGTTCAAATGAGAAGTTGGAGTTTGAGAACACTGAACGCTATGAATGGAGTCTTTCAGGAATCCATATTGAACGGATATTGGGTGGAAGTGTGGGGGGGGGGGGTGAGAAAAGGGAAGTGTTAAATGTAATCGGAGTCATTTACATTTAAAGCAGAAATTACTCTTGAGATTTCTTAAGCCTTTCTTCGCCTCTGTAGATTATGTGAATTAATGGCATGAACTTTTTTCTTAAGGGCTATTCATTCTGAATGGACGCTTGCCTGTGGAGGTACGTGAAAATTGAGAAAGTCATAGGAAGTTTTCCAATTCATTGTAACTGATGAGTTTCTCTCATGCGATTACACTTTTAACAGATTCTTAAAGAGTTTGCAAAAATAGAACGGCTTGCGTAGTGCGTTTTTTAATTGAGTATTTTTAACAGGTAGTTGATCAACTGTGATTTCACGGTTTCTTTTTTGCGTATTTAGCTTAAAGTGGCTGGCTTAGATTTATCCTGGCATGAGCCGTGCATTCACAAAAAATCAATACCCTCATGTTGTCATACTTAATTCTCAGTGATTTCTAAATAGTTTGAATACAACTTTCAGTTATTTCAAAATTTAAGAATTGAATAAATACCCATTTAATGTGCATACTTTATTGAAAGCTTTAATTTGTTTTTATGTCTATTCATTTTGAAATCTCACCACAGCAGCTTTTGTTTTTCACCGAGCACGTGGCTACACGCAAGGAACAATATTGACAAAACATTTGAGTGGTTCTTTAAACGGAACGCAGCTTTCCAGGCGCGGTTTCTTTCCATTTGAACTCACTCGCACAAGTGGCTAAGTAGCTTCTTGATCGGGTGCCGGCTGGCAAAAACTCAATATTGAACGTACATATTCAATTAGCAAAACTCATTAGCAAAACTTGGCGTTTGTTGTTGTTTTTTTCTCTTTCTCTCTGGCACAGAATTAATGGTTTTGATATGCTAATTAGCGAGTAATTTAATTTCAAAAGGCCTCAATTAACAGCGGCGTTGTGGACACGATGAAGTTAAGCAGCGTAATCTAATTTGCATTAGTAACGAGCAGGGAGTAATTAGGGGACTAATTAGACACTTCAGACAGCACTTGTGTTTACTTTCTTAATGAAGTGGAGGGCTTTTTTTCCACGGGAGCCAGAGTGTGCCATGCATCAGAGCAGTGACGATGACGGGGGCGGGGATTTGGCACTAGGATACGAGTGGCATTTGGCTTACTGATCGACTCCAATTACAAACCCCGCTACCTGTCACGTTAGTGGGCCGGTGACGCGTGTCATTGGCCGCGCCGAGACAGATCTCAAGTACCAATTGTGAAGGTCTGAACGTTTTAGGAAGCTGCCGTGATACACGCGTCTGAATGAGCGCACTGCATCGTGGGCCTCGTGAATGAATTAAACCTTCTGGTGGAATTTCACCGCTCTTTGACCTGGCTCTGCATACTGTCTGAGGGCTAGATGATGAGGTCATAGCACACAGACATGTCAGAGCCATTATGGGCCTCCGATTGCCTTCCCGGATTGGTTTGATTTTTATACCAAGGAAGTTTTTCAAACCCGTTCTGAAGATTTTTTTTTGTGGAAAATGGAAACGACGGACACGGGATGCGGGATGGTTGAGGTATCAGGGCACAGACTGTTGCATGACGTCACTCTTGATGGTTGAAAATTTCACAAGCAACAAGCTAAGTTGATCAATGAGGGTTTTACCTTTTAATAGTTTTAATATTTGTATTGGTTGTGACTGAATTGGTTCAAGATAAAGTCTGTTCGATTTATGTTTCTTTGAAGTTGACCTAACTAATGCAAAGGCTGTATATATTTATATTTTCACATAGATGTCTTGAGTGTCACGACTTTACATGTGTGACTATTTAAAAAAAGTCAAATTTAGTACAACACTCCAACAGAAAACATCAAAAAGCCAACTTTTGAAAGGATGTATCGATTAAAAAAATCTCAATTTTTGCGCATTTCTATACTGGCATAGCTTATTGGAAATGAAAATAAAGAACCGAGAAAATAAACTCTTTCCCTTTCGCATTTATCTTTCGCTCGCTTCCTCTCTTTCAATCTCTTACTGTTTAGCTTCGTGTCTGGTCTTCTGTTTTCCTTACATCTCTTTTGAGGTATAAACAGACTCTTTGATAAAATGGTTTGAGGATATTTGGCCGTGGGCTTGGTACACAAGCCAGTGTTATTTTCCCAGCTGCTGCGTCAATAAGAGTCCAGGAGTATCCAGGCAGCTAGCAAACATTCCACCAGCTTTTCCAGGCTTTGTCCGGTTGGCGAGTATAAATTATTGCTTTGCTTTTGTTGAGCGTTAGCTTTCTTAAAGTGACCACACGTTGAGTGCTCTTTACACACCCCCCTGCCGTTTGTGCCGGATGAATTTCGTAAATGTGTGACTGAAGCGAGTTTCACTGAGGTCAAAAGGAAGGCCGCAGTAGATAAACAGTAGGAAGGCCTGAAATCGTCATTTGAAGTGCTCATTTATTTGAATTCGAGCTGCGTCCCATTAAAATGCTGAGAAATGATTGTAAACAGTGTGGCTTCTGAGCGTATTCTCTGAAGCCTTGAGTCTGTGTACTGTTAAAACGGCTTCTCTGGATGGCTGGGGCCAAGCACGGTTTCCATACGCGCGCCAACTGTGAGCAAAGCAGCCGAAAAGTTTCAGAGTCTGCATGTCGTCTGCGTCCTTAGTGGCACACGGCTTCAGGTTTCAGGCGGATTTGTTTTTGGATACAGTGGAGCTGTGAAGCTGGCCTGCCAGTCAGGAAGGGTGTAGCCATAGGTGAAAAAGAGGGCAATTTTGATTGACATCTTTTAAAGTGGGTGGGATTAAAGTTTTATAGTTGTGAGTGTTTGCTGTGTTTGGGAGAGCATGCACGCAAATTATTTTAATATTGCGACTTATGACATCACCCCAGACGCTCAAATGCAAGCGTTTAATTGCGAAACTATATTCCAGATCTGCTCAACATTTATACGCTTTCTGGAAAGGGACCAGGTTTTGATTTTTGCATTATGCTTTTGAAGTAGAGGTGAAATTTGAACCCTTCCTTGTTTTAACAAGGAGACTGACTCATTGGTTGCTGGTTCAGCAGTGGACCACGTAGAGCCCGGTTAGAACTCTGTTTTTCACTCAATTTTTTTCTCACTTTACGACCATCCGCCCTGTTGATGTGTCTAAACGCGTCGCTGTCTATAACTTCTGACAGGCATGAGGAGTTCATTAATGCTGTAGGCAGTACAAACTCTCCTCAGCCAGGCCAGAACTTTTTCTCATATACCATCGAGTGTGTTGACTACATACTGAAAACAATAACGGGGTGGCGCTGGTTCCATAAACCACAGCTTTCGTGAGCGGTCAGCTTGGGAAATATGAATTTTCTCTTTCGATATTATTCATTCTTAAATGCTGATCGGAAGCCTTTTAAATTCTCCAAACGGAGCGAGTTAAAGAAACTAACATGCATTACGGGCAGATGAATTACAGAGCGCGGTCGCTTTCTGAAAAACCATATAATCCTGGCGAACGCATTAATTTATCACATCACTCAAGCTTATTTTCCTTTTTTTTCTCATGCGTGAAGAAATCTTTAACCAAGACATAGGTTTCTGCATTTCTATTAAACTCAGCTATCCGTTCAAAGAAACTACAGAAACATGAAATTCCTCTCTTGGATGTCATTTACATGAAGTTTGCATTTCTCTTGCTAACCTTGAGTCAGAGCCCATTTACAACGGCCTTTTATTTCTGAAAAGACTACTCGACTTTCTGACCTTTTATCTCATTTTTCCTGTGGAGGCTGAAAACGCTTCAGCTCCGGCCAGTGTTTAAGACACGCATGCTGGGTGAGAGACGACACGTCTTACAAAGTAGACAAGAAGTCCAGCTTAGTTATACGACTTGTTATTAAACTGTGTTTAAGTTCATGTTTGATTGACAGGAGAACACGGCCTGAAAGCTCAGCTCAGACTTTCTGCAGCTACAGCTGCAGTGGTTTTGTGTATTTGACAAACATAACCCTTTCTTTTCACTATTGTTTTTTACCTCCCCAATTCTTTTTCTTCTGCTCTAACTCCAATAACAATGCTATTTGGGGTGACTGAGGCAGCTGCGTATTTGCCGACCCCCTCCTTTCTCCATCCTCCATTGTGTGTGATCTCAGCGTCTGGGACAGCCGGTTTGATCCCTCTGCAGTGGGTATGCTCGGTAAATCGCCTGTAGTCTTCTGTTTCGGAGCCCTGAGAGGGATGAACCCCACCTGGGCACCGCTTCAGTGGGGATTACAAAGTCTAGGACCACCTTCTCCTACTGCTAGCTATTTTTAAAAGCACAGTTAACCTTAAAATAAAACAAAGTCATTTTTTGAGTGGTTCACCATTACTTTTATTTTGTAAATAAAAAACTCATTTGAATAATACTCTCTGTTCTAAAATAGTTCACCTTTTCCCTATCCTGGTGATGGGTTTACAACCACACCAACTATGTGTTCAAAGCAAATGCATATTCATCAGCACCTGAGCCTTGAGTGGCCACATTTGTATTGATCATTATGTGTAATTCATGTGGCTTTTATTTTACTCGGGCAAGTTAAGGAGCATACCCACCCTTCTCACTTCAACCCCGCACGTGCTGCTTTTAAACATAAATAATAGACCCTCTGATCGAGTCGTATCTGGTGTGTGATAAAGCCAGAATGACGCAGCCAATGCACACTCGAAGTTTTAATGTAGCATCTGCCTCTGGGAGGTTCTGAAAGAGCGCCAGGTGAGTTGCGAGTGATAGAGCCATACTTCCTTTGAGAAACCGTGCCTGAGATTTGGTATAGATTTAGTAGCGTGCATTAACCCCAGCACAGTTTATAGAGTCGCCTCACATGTCCGAGAACGTTTCATGAGAGGAATATTAATCTTGGTCGCTGCCGTACAAAGCCCTGCCAAGCCAAACTTTCTCTCTCCCGCTCTCTCCTACGAGCTCGAGTCTGCTTAAGACGGAACTGAAATTGCCTACTGGAGGTAAATAAATTACTTTCATCGATTGGTGTAGTTAGATACTGACTTTATCACAGTTTCACTTGACAAGACTCGGATCCAGGCCTGATAAAGCGTTTTGGTATTAGGGCTTGTAAAATCAGTGCTCTGTCTCTCGATGACTATCGCACTTTATTAAAACTGAGAAAAATGTAAAAGCGATGGCTTTCATTATAGATGGTGTCCAACTAACACACAGAGAGCAGGGAACACACAGATATGCAAATAAGAGTCTGGGCGTCCTGGCTGCTATCTTAAAAAATTTTAAGAGTCTTCCAGAACTTGTTACATTATAATCTAGCTCTTGTTATCAATTAACTTTATTGCCATGTACTGTGGGTTTACATGTAAAAGAAGTTTGATTTGGTGTACTCATCGATCACAGTAACTGAAATTACAATTGTAAGACTTACGATTTATGTCATGTCTTATCAAATGGCAGGTGCGTTGTGTCAGCGACTCCGTAACCTCAGACTTAAATTCAAAGCTGCCTCTAAAGTACACAGTTTGTGAACAGGGAATAATACATCCAGCACACACACGTTCTCTTTTTCTGATTTCCTTTCTCTCCCTTTGTTTTTCTTTTTTCTTTGTCCTTATGCAAGACCTGACAGGAAAACTGTGACAGAGGCCTGAGCACGCTATCTATTAATTAGCTTCCTTCTGAGGAGTCTCTAAACACACACACAGCCCCGCTCCGACCGCGGCTGTCAGCTTCTCTTCTCAAATGTCCGACATCTCTTTCTGCCGCTCCGGAATGACAACTACAAAATGAATGTTGTCAGAAAAAGCTAGAAGTGGAATTGTGGGTAAATTCAGCCTGCCAGAATGCAGGACTAGACGAGGCCGTAATTGTGGGCTGTGTTTTTATTTACACGGACTTGGCCAGGTTCAGGTGTTGATGTGCTGTCAAACAAACAACTTTGATTCATTACACAGCAGATGCGGGAGATTAAATAGAAAAGCAGCATCTTAACTCGCAGGAATTAGCAGTTTCTTCGTGGGTTATTTTAATAGTTAATTGATGTGTGGGAGGGTGTTGATTGGAATTCCTTCAGATGATGTGAACTCTGCGTCGTCTTTTTCCTTTTAAAGAAAAGCTGAATATTTTATTGACTTCTGCCTGTGAAACAAGAGGGTCGAAGAATGTGTAATATTTCTCTGAAAGCAGAAAATATCCAGAATCGCGCAGCGTGTGCATGTATAGAACAGCATGTAAACAATTTCTGATTAAAGCTTAACGTCGCTTGTAGTAGGTTATCTGAATTACAGCTGACATGATCCAATATCCTGCAGCGCTCCATGAGTGGTTGTGAGGGGGGTTGTTCGTAAAACAAGGTCAGCGGAGACCTTGCCAAGCGTGAAGCCGGTGTATCTGCCACACAGAACTCCCTCAAGACAGTTGTGATGTGAAATGTACCTTCCGAAAGGGTGTCTTTCCTTCATCTGATGGGTAGACATGTGCAGTGGCCAGCTGCAGGTTCTTTGTAAGTGTTTGAACTTGTTGACAAAGCTTAAAAACGATATTTTCTTAGAAGATGCGATCCCTCTATAGAGAAGATGAAACAAGAGACGTGGATAAGAATTTGATACCGTGTGAAGGTTGATATGTAGACAGCCTCACACACTTCCATGAAATGGACCTTCTCTCATCATTGAGTGAATGGCTTTCCTGGACATACTGTAGACCATATTAATGGTATTCCACTTGTTTTTCTCTTATATAAATGCGTTTAATATGTGTTTATGTGATCAGATACATGGAATCTGACGTGTATTATATTTGGCTTTGTGTTGCTAGTTCACGCACCCCTCATGGGGTCTGCTGTCAGAAAATGACATTTTGTAATCCATTTGGATCCCCTGAAGATATTGACTTTTCACTCGGTCTAAATGCTGCTTGTCACTTTTAAATAAATTTGTGAATAAGGAACAAGAAAAAAGGTGTGAAAATCCATGCATCATGTACCCAGTGTTCAAAATGATTTTTTAGCGTTGTTGGCAATTCAACTACATTAAATTTTTGTCTAAATGTTTTAAAGCACGGCAAGTGTTAATATGATCGAGCCACAGATCATCCATTTGAATCCAGATTCATGCTTTCCATTTTTGTATATACTCTAGATGAATTAATCTTTGGTTTAACACTCTTTGGCAGAATAGATATTGTTGCAGTTTGGATGAGTGTGTGAACAGCTCTGCACAAACTGGCTCTTATGTGCTCAGCTGCAGGACTTTCTGATGAGCAAAAGCTTTCATTAGGATTGCCACAATGCTGATGGATGTCAGTCTTGAAAGGGAACTATTGCACACGGCTCAAAGTAACTCCAGGGCACTGCGTTACTTAGTTTCACTTTACTAAAATTAAGACAACTGACTTAAGTTTTGTTTCATTTTGATTTGTTTCATTCAAAATAAACATGAATTGCTATTCGCGACCCGTTTGCGTTTTTTCCAAGCCTGAACTGAATGCGAATTACCTCCATTGTAGCCACAACAAACATCAAGAAAATAAATATGGTCTATTTTTATTTTAAAGGAGCACACACCAGTGAATTTGCGGAGGTTCTCTGCTGTAGAGGTGGAAATGACCCACACACATGCTCAAACATACACAGACGGTGACTGAAAAGTCGCCCTCCTGGCAGGCGCTTCTAATAACAACTAAGCTTAAAAGGTAGCGTTCTGGCAGGCAAGTAACGGGGCAGCTGAGGGCCAGACGCACACACGACTCTGAATGCCCGTGAATGGCTGTTAAATGTTTATAGAGTTGCCAGTCGGCCGTGGACTCAGTTCCTCTCGCACGGCGAGTCACGACCATTAAGATTAAGTAGTGGAAAAAGCGCTCTGATTTGCGAGCTGGAGCTTGTGTGAACAGTAAGTTGACCCTCAAATGGAGTGGCCTGCCCTCTTTTAGCAATTTCTCACATTTTTCTTCTGGACTTGTTGAGTTCTTGAGTAGATCAGGTAGAAGTATATGAGCTCTCTGACTCAAAAAAAACTTCCTATTTGGCTTCCACATGTACTGTACTGCAACATGAAACTGACATGCCAAACATTGGCATTACATACATGCTTACTCTTTATGAATATGCATAACTTACGGTCTATTATTGATGAATTTTATATCTTTGGGGAATTTTTTCAATTTCGTACTAAACCAAAGATGCGTCTTTGTAAGGATTTTCTAGGCTGTTGAGTTCTTGTCAACACTCTGTGATGTAAAATACAAAGAAACCGTATGATAAATATCTCTGTTAGTTCTTTAATAATTAACAAAAATCAAACACAGTTTGTTCTTAATTAGGACTAATAATAAAACATACAGAACATATAGATTGAAGCCTGTGTAAAATACATTTTAATGTTTAATTGAATTAAAATCTTATGAATACATTTAAATTAAAACAGCTGTAATGATGCATAAAAATAAATTATGCTTAAGAAAACAAATTGCTCTTCAAAAGGTTTATCTGGTTGTGGTATTGTTCATTGAGATTTTTTGTATATTTAGTAACTATTATAATGGTTGTTTTTGGTATTATTACTATTATCGTCATAATTGTTATTAATCGTTTATTATTATAAAAAGTTTGTGTAAAATTTATCAGCTCATTTTTTCGCCCGATTTACTCCAGCACTAAAACTCTGGGATTCTCACATCCCATTCAGGATCAGCGTCCAGCCCAATGATGGTCTCTACCCCTGACAAAATTCCGCACATTTTCCACATTCTGAGTTGCCCCAATTCTGGACTTTTCCCAGGGTTGTCTCTCCTGGCTGCACCACCATGTGACTGCTCATCTCAGACTGTAATTCCCTTTATTTCCCATTCAGCTGCTTTGTTCAAAAGGTAACAATCGGTGTTGATGTTAATCCGTGAAAAGTCAGTCTCCGTAAGGGCCACGAGATGCCATGAGACAGTCTCAAAGGCTGCCTTAACTTTGGTTCCTTTCGTCCTTCTCCCACGGGAAAGAAGTCAGAAAGCACAAAGGATTACAAGCTTTTTTCTGTGGTGCAACATTTCAAAAGTAATTTCTTTAATTGAGCTTTCAGCACATGGATGAAATCAAACTGCTGTGTGTGACAGCGTTTCATGTGCAGATCTATGTAACGCGCATACAGGCATGCATTTAGATTCACATGTCGACCCATATTAATGTGGAATGTCTGTTCGCAAAGTATGTCATCAGAGCAAATGTTAGTTAGTTCAAAGGTGAGAAGCTGCGCTCCACATCCCAGCCCTGTGCAGACTGGCTGGAACACGATCCGCTGCTTCTCCTCCATCTGCCCGGCCGGTTTCGTCTTACATGGGTAAATTACACTCAATCACTGTAATTGCATCCTACACAGCATGTGCCTTTGTGTCAAATTCTCGAGCAGACCCTTCTCTGCCCGCCTTGGGGAAGCGGTTGAAATGATGTCAACGTTCTGGGCTATTTTATGTCTGTTTTCATTAAGCTGAACAAAATCCAAGTGTTTTTCCTAGTTGTTTTCTACATTTAAGGGAAGGAAAAACTTAAGCGCAGCTGGTGTGTGTGTGTATTAGGGGTTTAAAAGAGACCATGTGGAGACGCTGGTGAATATTTATATGCTTTGCTTGTGTGTTTGGCAAGTGTTGGCGGTTATGTTCAGAGGATCGGACATTTCAAAAATCAATGTGATAAGCTTTTCTTGATCTGCTCGCAAATGTTTGAAGTCAGTTTTGTTTAAAGTTTAAAGGCATGACTAGAGAGCCCCAAATAGAAGTGCAATGAGGGATTTCAGGTCTCTATCAGATCATGTGTAGGCCTACATCAAAAAAAAGTATGTCATTTTATAACTTTATAATATTTACAGACAGTAGAATATATGAAATGGAGAAAAGTGGCAAATGTTGTTTTGTAGTTTAACTGAAGTTGGTACATTGAATCTTTTCAAGATCCTCCCTCTTGCCTATTTTTCCTGTTATTACTGGAGCTCAGTTACAACACCATATTTTTCGTTGAAAGGCAAGTGGTGTGCGATTGATGAAAAATGAGTGTAGAGAGGGCAAGCTCCAGTAGGAGGAGAGAGAGTTGTTAGAGTTTAAACAATCGTTTTTTGTGACCTGGCTCCTTATTACTCTTCTGGCACCTGCAGTATTTTTCAGTGTTTTGGAAATGTAAACAGACTCAAAATGCCTCCAGATGTTGCCAGCTGTGCTCACCGCCACCGCAAAATACTGAGAAACGGAGCTCGTGGGTGTGCGCGAGCGTTCGCGTGGGACTCCTGAAGGACAAAGCCATTGTGGGTTTCCATTATATATGTTATCATTTATTGCATGTTTCTTTAGGCTCATTCTCCATGTTTGTAACTTTCCGTCTCCATAATGAGTGAATAGACACATTGTGTCTTTTCAATTTGCCCCGGCCCGTATTGCCTCCAATAGAGTGGATGAATTAGCGAGCACCTTTACAGTAAATTTTGAACGTGAAAATACAATTAAACGCCGTTGCTGAGGAGATAAAAATGTGACGGAGAGCTTCCATAAAAGAAATTGACCTTGGAAACCTCCCATTACAATGGAGACACCTAACTTCAAAGAGGTGCTGGGTGTTAAGAAAATGTTAATTGGTTGACACCGAGGGGGAATGGTGCTGTAAATCGCCCAACAATTTGATCCAATCACCGCCGATGAGCGGACCCCCGTGACACCGGTCCCAGCTGTACCTCTGAGAGCTGAGGATATCATTTTAATTTTATTTAGCCTAATTGTTACAGGCACCAGGTTCAATCTCTGTTTCCATGCAAACAGACCCACGTAATCACTTAACTGCATTTTAATTGCGTGCTCTCAGTGCTTATTTGTAATGTTACCGATTTATAACAAATACAACTGTAATTCATCCGACAAGCATGAAAGGATTATTTTAATTAGAGGCAGCTTTGCCCAAAACAGTGTAAGTATTTGGCAGCAGGTTGAAGTAAAGTCAGTGTTGAAACACTAAATCTTCTGATGTTAGTAGAATAATACTAGCCAAAAAAAATTATGCAACTGTGGTGCAAGACCACCTTGTGCTGTCCTCTGGGAATAATTAGACCCCTTAAGGCCCCCAGTAGACGTTTGACTCCTTTGACCAAAATTGTGACTGCTCATTTTCACTCAGGTTAAGTCCTCATTCAAATTCACTTTCATGTATGTCCAGTTTGTCTGTTCTTAAGGTAAAATATGTGAGAACCAGATGCATTCTAGGCAGTAGATGTGTTGAATCATGGCGAAGGGAACAAAGCGAGGAGTTTATCACCTCCTGCTGTTTTGGGAAAATAGGCGTTCCTATTATAGAAAATAAATAAGGATTTGTCTCTGCTGGAGCATTGATGAGGATTTAAATTCCCTGAGAGCCTTTGAGCACGTCCCTGCGCTGAGAAGCATTTAGTCATGCCGGTCCATTTAGCCTTTTAATCTCTGGTGAAGTTTTAGGGGGTTGAGTGATGTTTCCAGCTCAACAGGTTTTTAAGATCTCAAGGAATAGAATTCCCCTTCGTTTTTTGGAGGATTTATCCACACACACACAAACACAAAATACAAAGGTCTTTAAAGATTGAAGGGTCGCAGGTTTTGAGTTTGTGCGTTTTTTTAAACCTTCAGACTTTCCATATGGATTCTAGATGCTTATGTTTAACATGCAGCATCTGGCAAGACTTTTTCAATGGCATTTTTGGCTACAGAAAATGTGTAAAATTTAAGCACAGTGGATGGGTTTACATTAAGTCAAATTGTTCAGACTAAAGACAAACAGTGCTTTGTAAAAAATTGAGTTGACTGATCGTTCTTGTAAAAGTAAAACTAGAATTTGGCTTTGAAAAAGAATGTTTTGTATAGACCGTGGCATACCACTACTGGTTCCTCTCGTTTTCTCCTAATTTGGTTGAAATAGTGAATAGTATGTTCAAATACAAGTCTTGAGCTATACCGTAGAAACCACGTGACGGTCACTAGTCACAGTGAAACGACAGATTCTTAAACAACCTAATAACACAGTTACCTGTAAATGTAAATAATCCGTCTCACCATCGGTCTTTTTGTTTTAGAAGCAAAAGATGAAGTCAAGAGATGTGAATAAATGATCAAATTAGGCTTTAAAACATGCAGTGGTGAACTGAAGGACGAAAAATGCATGCTGGATATTTAGGTAATAGAAGAGAGAGAAAGAGGGAAAGAGAGTTACAGAAAGAAAAAGAAGTGCCTGGGACAAAAGCGGTATTGTATCATTTAAATGACTTCTGAACTGAAAGCTTTAAAACTTCTCAAGAGGACTAGGTCCATAAAACAGGGAGACAGGGGTTGGCAGGCCAGCATCTAGACGCTTCCAGGAAAAGGAGATGTAAAAATCAATTTGCCGTGAAAAAGGTAAACAATCGGAAATGACAAATATGCAGCTTTTTTCCATTCCTTTATTTTCTAAGGTATTAAAAAACGCAGACAAAGCTGTGGAGAGTGAGCAGTTGGAGTCAGAAGTCTCTGGTGAAAGATAGCAGATGGCGTTGCCCCCATCCACTCCCCCACCCTTTCCCGTCTTAGACTGGCTTGATACTTCCAAGCTGTGTTTTTTTAGTTGTTTTTGAACCTATGAATGCTACATCATTTAAGTCTTGGCAGACAGGTTTAGAAAGGCGAGAATCAAGCAAGTGCTGTATTGTTTATTTTACAGGAAAGAAATGATATGTGTAACTAACGTTGTAAGAAATGTAAGCAACAGGTGGGTGCCATTCTTCAGGCAAGTGATGCTTATTCAAAGATTTCACAGATTGTATTTGAATAAACCAGTCAAGGCCCAGATGCTCTGGAATGTTTTTCATTGAAACAATGAAGAGAAATCAATGTGGTTTAATTGTCTTTTAAAAGCATCGACTTTCCTTTTTCTCTCTCTGTCTGCCCCCCAAAGACCCCCTCCCCGCTCCCACCTTTTAGCCCGGGTGTCTAGTTTGATGTTGGCTTTGTGCTGGCGTTCACCTCCTCCTGACTCGGGGCGTTAGCTCTGCCTGGCTGCCTTTGGGCTCAGGCTTTGGGGCTCTGAACCAGGCTCGCGGCTTTTCTTAGTCAGTCATGCGAGCTCTCCAATTAAAGCCAAAGGAATGAATATGCTTCTTACACGTCCAGTCTATCCACTGGTATCATTAAGGCCGCCTCTAAAGATGGCCTTTCAAGTGCGCTTGGTGTCAGAAGTAAGGAGATTGGAATGAGTCCTTTTAGTATGAACTTCATTAGAGTCTTATTGCCCGAGGATTGATTAGAGAAGATGGACCATTTGTTTCCACAGGAAAGTTCCACTTTTGCAGAATTGAGACAGTGCTGTAATGTGTTGTCAATGCAGTGCGTTATTGACACGGTTCATTTCTACGCAAATCAGACATGGCTGCTAATACGTCACTTTTTTTCTTTTCTCTTTAATGTCTTTTTGTGTGTGTGTCATGATTTTTGTCTTAAGAAACATAATCCTCTTTTCATTCCCCCCTCCGCCTTCCCCGTTGAAGAGAAATAGAACTCTTTACAAACTCCCTAGGGAAAAAGAGAACGAATTGAAAGATTGAGAAAAAAACAAATACATTCCAGGTCCTAATTAGCCCGTTTTCTGCCCCTAGATATTCTCTCTGTCTTCCTCACTTTAACTCTGCCGTTCTCTCTCTCTCTTTCTCTTACTTGTTCCCTCAGTACTTGCGCTCTCCTCGTAATTGAACTTGTCCGCATATCCTTCTCTGGAGAAGGACAAAAAAGCCGGTTCTACAGTGTGAGCACACAACAGGGAGAAAGATACGAGATAAAGTCCATTTTTCTTTCCTTTAAATCTTTTTTCATGTTGGCAAGTGCGACCTGTCAGCACCTGTAAACGTGAGCCTTGTAAATGAAGAAGATGAAACCCGATCGTCAGGGCGACAACACGACCCCCCTTTTATGTTTCGTCTGCACACAGTTCACAAAATTGCTCTTTTCCCGCTCAGACCCAAAGCTGTTTGACTTTTTCATCTGACTCACAAAAGCTTCCTCTGATTTGTGTTGTTTTATTTTCTTACACCGAGGCAGATAAACAGTTAGCGCAAACTATGCATCTCACAAATTCATCGGTTTGATCTCGCGGCGTGCAGTCCATTAATTCATAATGAGATAATCATGTGGGAAGAAACATTTGGTAGCATAATATTTAGACAGACGCAACACAAACTTCTCAAAGAGAGGCAGACGTTATCGTTCCTTCTCGCCATGTGGTTTCTTGTTACGGTTTTATATACATAATCTCTTTGAGTTGGCCAAAACTAACGTAGATGGGCACGTTGAGGCCCTCTTGTTCATTTACGTGTGAGTGACTAGACGTACCCCTCCACCACCCAAACCTCTTATGCATCACAAACTACATTATGGCACTTAGCCAAATTTGTCTTATAAAAGAAAAATGACATCCAGAGCCTGTTTTTTCTCTTGTTGATTCTGAGGGTTTCCCACTCAAGTTGTGCTCCAATGTTTTTCTCTTCATATGAAATGGGGTCCCTTTTCTCTCTCTCTCTCTCTCTCTCTCTCTCTCTCTCTCTCTCTCTCTCTTTCTTTCTCCCTGTCTCTTTCCAACTCTGTCTCCCATATTCTGTCTAATATTGGTACTCTTCATAGTTTCAGCTGCTTTAGTATGCTTTTTTAAGACTTAAATTGTAATTTTATAGTTTCTTAGTGTTAGTAAAGCGGTATATAAAGTATAATGTAGTGTAGTCGGGAAATGTAACCAATTTCACTGAATTATTGAAGTTAATTACATAATTACGCAGAATGTTTTGTAAAACGTAATGAACAGAAACATTCATCCATCATTTTCATTCTACAAGTACATTTGCTCGGTTTTAGATTTGAGTCTCATCATAGTTGTTTTCCAAATCCGGCTTAGTGAACTTTAAACTAGGTTAGGAACAACTTTAAACAACCTAGGCAGAACTTTAAAACAAGCATTCAAATACTTTAACCTTGAAATCTCCCCTCGCGAATGTGGCACTACTCTTTTTTTCATCTTTTAAATGTTTGAGTGTTTGATAGTTTGAGGTCTATAGCAGAAACCACTCGGGAATTAATGTCATTCATATGCCCTGCGGAAATTACTTTTGAAATGCATATAATCTAAAACATGCAAATGAGGCTGACTTTATGCACCCTGTTTAATATGAATTATCATTTTCTGAATACCTATTATTACTGCGTACATTTCTCCAATTATATTGTTCTTTTTTTGTCACTTCTGTGCGCACACACACACGGGCGCTCATACTCACCCAAAAATGTGACACTCGCAACGAGAGAAAGCGGTAGAGAGAGTGTGTAGTGTGTGTATTTCTTCTGGAATGTTCTTCCACTATTTTAATGACGTGTAATAAGGCTGATAATGACACAAAGGCAGCTAGTCTTGTTCCACGGAGAGGAACGGAAAGCGAACAAGGTGAACAGAAGACGTGTCGCACGCTGATTTTAAAATCACCTCGCTCAAATTGAATTGGAGCTCGCGCTGGTGTTTTCATACCAGGGAAAACACTTCACGGCAGATATAAAGAGAAGTTAGCGAGAGCAAGCATAATTCATGAATATTGAATAAATGCGTTGGAAAATTTATGTAATATTAAAGTGAACTCTACATGTTTAGTTTCTTGCCAGATTCTACACTAGTTCTGACACCTCATACAATGACTACAGTTAGGCAATTAATGTTCTTGTCTATGAAACGGGTGTATGTGCGTCTTTTGGGGGAGGAGGAGGGCATTAATTGAAGGCATCCATTTTCAAACGAATTACCTCTCTAATTTATTTATATTGCATTATGAATTATTCTATTGATATTATTATGATTCAGATTAGCAGTGCTTTTCCACTGTTCGTTCTAGTGATATCAATTTGCATTCAAGTCACTTTAACAAAGATTTTCTTTTCTGTGCTAAATAATAAAAAAGACATTTTTTAATGCAATCAGCAGTGCTGAAGAAGGAATTAATATTTTAGGTTTTACTTTTGCTAAGAACTTTATTAGGCAGTGCAACTACTGCAGAATATCATAGGGAAATTACTAACAGCTGAGAGTTATAAACAGCCGTGGCTTTATCCCAAAAATCTTGGAAGGAAGAAAGGTTGTGTGTGCGGTGCGTGTTTTAGTGTGAAGATGGTGTGCAGTTAGTACTTGAGAGATACCTTGGACCGAGTTCAGAAGTGCACAAATTCAATTAATTTGAAAAATGGACATGCTATCATTTTTCCTCATGCTTCCTTCTAAAGTGTTGTTTTTATTATAGAGTTATTAAATTTGATTTGATTATACCCACTCTGATCCAATCAATTAATTAACTTAGAAGTCCAGAGTGGCTGTCATGAAAGCAGATGTATAAAATTATATCATGTCCACTTTGAATGTCTTAAGAAATGGCCTCACTGCCTCATTAAAAGACTCAGTCAGTCTTTCTACTCATCGGGCCAAGATTTTTTTTTTACATTTTACTGTCAGAAATATTCCATTGTTAAAATATTTCAAAAATAAAATGGCTTATAATAAACATATATAGAAATAATAAATAAATCCATTTCAATAAATGTTTTATTTTTATATTAATAAATGTATAAGCAGAAAACATTAATAAATAAATATCCTATATAAATTAATTGTTTAAAAATGTATCTTGAGAATAAGGATTATGTTCATGCAAGGCATGCAGAAAATTTAAATTATAAAAATATAGAAAAATAGAATTGCTTGTATATTAAGAATATTGGAAATTTAAATTAATACATTTGTGTGTTGAAAATGACATTTAAATAGATGTATTGTTTTAGTTGTGGATATATAAGCAAAAAAATATAAAAAAAAAAAATTAAGATAATTGTAGAAATCTATTACGAGATTTAGAATTAAATATATAAAAGTAATATATTAAATGCATGCAAGTATGGTAGACAGATTTTAAACGCTTTTATTCTGCTGTTGTACTTTACATATTTACTGTTTATGATGGTATCATGTCTTTTATTGTTATCTGTATGTCAGTTCTGATCTCATACACACTCCTTATCGTCGGATGTGGTAGTGCTGAATAATAGCTGTTTCACAAACAGTTTTTCAACAGTTTGATTTAGCAGTAGTTTAAATCCTTTCGTGAGAAATCACTTTCAATAACCCAAACTATTTTGTCTTTGCCATTGTTCTGTTTGGTTACCATTTATGTATAATGTATATTCCACTTCCCCCCTCCTGTATGTTCCAAGCTGTCAGTGGTGTGGCTTTCTTGTTTTCTTGATTGAACATTTTTTTATAAACCATTTTTCTCCAGATTTGCCTGATCCCATTTACTAATTTAATCCAGATCAGATGACTCTCTAATAAGGCTCTGCCATATTCGGGCCTCTCTCTCTCCTTAATCCAGTAACTCATCCTTCAAAGTTCATCTAGCTTATGAAGGTCATGTTCATAAAAAGGTTCTTGCATGTGCATTTTGGCAATTGTTAGATTGTTGGCTCCTGAAAGCCATAAATATCCTCCTCTGTTCAAGCATGTTAAATACAATTTGGGCATTAATGCCTGAGGCATCTTATGACTGCCCTTGCTCTGACATTAAACTCTTACAGGACATGAGAAATAGGTTTATTCATCTTGATGATCACAGGATAATAACCACCGGCTATTAACACGACCCACAATCCCCACAGCTGACCTCCGCTTCTAAATAGACATGCACATAATAATACAGCATCCCCAACACACTGATTTGTCCTCTGTCAGTCGCACGCATTACATGCATGTGAGTGTAAGGATGTATGGCTCTGTGTCAGTTTATGCTCAACGGCTGACAAACAGGCTGTCTGTGAAGGCCCCGCACCAACTTCAAATATTTGCAATGATCTGTCTGGTGGAGAGGAGACCTCTTATAGAAATCTCTAGTCTTTTAAATGTGAAAGGCAAGCTGGAAAATCACTTACTTTGGGCCAGAGAGAAAAAGGCAGAGGGTGGTGCTGTCAGGGAGAGTAAATGTTTGCCCCGGTCACACACACACAGGAACGATTTCATCGGTCGGGAATGCTAGCGCTGTTTACCTATTGCAACGAAACCCACCTGATTGAAGCTAATCTTTATGGGCTTTGCAAACAGGACTTTGGCTTCATCTGCATCAGGTGCGCCTGACAGCATGGACACATCAGATTGCCATATGGTACATTAGATGTCATAGAAAATCTCCAGTCTGGCTCCCAAACACACACGGTTTAGATTGTCGACTTTAGTTCAAGACAAATTCCCTGTTTTATTTGGCCTCCTTTTCTTTCCCCTTGAGAATCTTTTTTACTTGTTACTTGTATGTCCTTGATAATTCAATTGTCCTTTATACCCTTCTTATGAAAATTGGTTGGAAAGCAATTCCTTAATTGTCATTTGCAATAGTTTGGAAGAAATTGGCAAAGTAATCCAAAAATGTTTGCATGGTAAAACCCTTGCTGAAGGTCTTTCAATTCATGCACTTCAAAGCAATGACTCTACAGTCACACACAAGTAGATGAATGTTTTAAGTCAATTTTTTCTCAAACATTGCTCAAGCTCATTAGTCTAGACCTCCGAAAATCCACCGACTAGTTAAAAATGTGTAGTGCTGCAGATCTTTATTAAAAACACGAGTATGTTCTGTAATTGGGACACCAGCTCTGAAACCCAAGAAAAACTGATGTCATTATCACAAGATCAAAGTTATGTCATTAGCCCAATCTGTAACTCTGTAATACTGTAACTCTCTTTTGTGCCATTGGGAAATGAATCTGTTATTTTTGGACATTGGTGGTCCTATAAGCTTTTTGCGGTTGGAGGGGAGGGATTTAGTTGGAACTGTAGTATCCAATAAAGCGGCTTCAATTTGTTTATACTTTGCTCTCTTTACAGTACATCACTCACTTGTGATCGCTGTAAAAACACGCACAAACATTCATTTTATACCTCATGTCATTGCGCATGGTTTGATCATAAGTGTCTCATCTTTAGTACAGCTCATATTTAGAACAACAACTCTGTTTTTATATTGTCCTAAATTGTCCTAGCTTTGAGAATTTTTTTTATCCAAAGTACTACACAACTCCCTTTTGCATAGACCTAAAAGGAAAAATCTGAGTGTATTTGCTTTGCTCCAAAAAACTGGCTTGGTAGCACTTAAAGTAATTTCCATGGGATTCAACCAGGTAACCCAGTTAAAGCAGTCCTGAGAATTAAACATAAATGTGACCAAGAAATACTGATATTAGTTTCTTTTATGATAGGTAAAGAGATCCACTTATAGCAGCAAACATGCAATAATTTATTTAAAGGGATAGTTCACCTGAAAATGAAAATTCTTTCATCATTTACTCACGAAATGAACAAAAAGGAAGATATTTGGAAGAATGTCTGTAACCAAACAGATCTCAACCCCCATCTACAACCATGGAACAGAAATGCTATGGGAAGCAATGGGGGAAGAGATCTGTTTGGTTAGTGGCATACTTCCAAATATCTTCCTTTGTGTTTAGCAGAAGAAAGAAATTGATACAGATTTGGAACAGCCTGAGGGTGAATAAATGATACAGAATTTTCATTTTTGACAGAAAATCTTATTATTATGAAGGTGACCCCCATTTTTTTTTTATATGTACAAATAATTATCAATTTGTGTATTATTTTTAATTATTAGTTTAAAAAGGCTAGTCTAATCTTTCACCAAAATGTAAAACTACATTGTCACCAAATTATATTTTCCAATCCCTCTTCGTCAGCAACCCGGCTCCATTCCAATACGTAACACCCACTTTCACAGTCCAATTATTCCCAGGTAAATAAAATCCAGTCCTATTTGTGTAATACGGAGGTAAATTCGGTTGCAAATTCCATTTCATGTTAAATTTAAAGGCACAGAGTGAGTGAATAAGTAAGTGGGTGGCAACGCTGAGGGATTCTGTCATAATGCCAAGTGGAGCAGTGTGCCACTTCCACAGAGAGAAACGGCTATAGGGGGAAATAGAGAACAGCTTCGCTCATAAAATGAGAACACGTAAGTGCTCGGCTAAGCAGTCTTCAAACGAGGATCTTTTTTTTACCGTCAGGATATTCCACCCCACCGTGCCCCCTGGGAGGGGCGGATGGTTGATCCCTTTGAAGTGGGCCGTGCCGGGTACAGAGGGAAGCAGAAGGTTAAAACTGCCAAGCGACGCCCAGCAATTCAAACTTTCTCATATTAGTAGCACTCTTGCGTTGGGATTCTTTCTTGTGGCGACTTGCTTCGGGTGCCCTGCTCATCAAATCTCACTCTCACACCCTCTCTTCAGTCTTCCTGCTATCTGTCTTTATGGCAGGCAGTGACAGAATTCCGCTGAGCCTTTTAGTTGATGTAGTCATACCTGCCCACCATCCAAACGCCTAGGGAAGATAAATTTGGAGGAAGAGCCGCAAGCTGTGTTCTTACCACTGGGACACACACACACACACATCTGTCCTCTGCCCTGTGGGTTAGCTTTTGGAGCTAACACAAATACACCCTATCCTTCCCGTAGATGGTGTTCCTGAATGTTTGGATGCGGAAAGCAGTTCTTCCTGAAGAGGCAGATAAATAAACAATGAATGTGGGTTTTTACCGCTCCGCATCTACAGGAAAACAAAGCAAAGAAATGAACGCATTCAATTCAGCAGTCACAATCTAATTTTTCTTAGAAAGCTGAGTTGAAACACCTAGTGAACTGCCTTTAGAAAAATACTTGTTAAACGTTTAATCGCGATTATCCGGAAAAAATGTTTGTGTTTTCATAATATATGTCTATAAACTGTGCATTTATATTTAAAAACATGCAAACATACGTGCATCATTTTAAGAAAATTATAACATTTTGAATAACATTTTTCAATTATTGTTAAATATAAATAAATACACGCATATTTATATATATATATGTATGTATATATAATACATATTTATATAAATATGCAGAGCGAACAACATGAAATCTTATAAACTCCCATCACAGATATATAAGTTATGCCTACACACACACACATATATATATTTACTGGCACAAATTATATGTCTGTGACTGGTGTTTACGCAGACTTCATGTTGCTTGCTCAGATTTGTTGACAAACAGAGAAGCGTGCATGCTGCTGTAAAACTGTTTACTTCTCTGCAATGCTGATACTGTTTCGGGTTAGCCTGAGGGAGAAGATATGAGATGCGCTGGCACAACTGCGGCTGTCTCCACTAATCATGTTGGCTCCTCCTTTGTTTTATTAATAAGAGCATTCCTGCGAGCTGATGCAAGGCTCTAGAAACAGCCTTTGTGGGACTTATATAAATAGACCTGTATGAGGCTTAACATGATAAAGAGTTATTAATCTGGTAAGCTGCTGGATAGAAAAAAGTCTCTAAGATGGGTGTCTGTGTGTGCTAGCGTTCGCGTTATGTGGAGCAAGACTTTTCCACAGGTGCAAGAAAAGACAGCAGATGAGGAGGATGGTCAAGAAGAATAAATGAAAGAATGAGTCAGTGCGCATAGGAGAGAATAGGCAGAATTAAGCCATTTATTCCACTTTTAAGAATATTGTCAAACTTGTCGTCTTGTATTATCACTTTTGTATTTTCTTTATTGTGGTGAAGTGGAGCTCTGGTGTGTGTGCCGGAGAGCTGAAGTTGCAAATTTAAACCAGTCTGTCGACATTGCCAAAAGAATTACTGCACGACTTGAATCACTGCATTATTTTAAAAATGGCTCCGTTCAGTCCTCTTCAGTGCAAAGGAAATTCTTTAGTCCGGTTTAATGTTCGCCATATTTTCTTTCAATGAGGCCTAAACAAGGAGGGGAAAAAGCAAAACATGCGTAAAATGAAATTTCAGGTATCACGGTCAATCATCCGTTATAGAGCTCTCAGTGTTTTAGAAGCCAGTAATACGTTTTTATGAGAAGGATTTGAAATACACCCATTTTCATCTGAAATAATAAAGACTGATTCCATTAGTTGGCGATGCGAGTACCATCTGAACGCAGCGCTGGCTGTCTACCATCTTTACTCCAGTGAAGTCATCCAGGCTGGAAGTACCGAATTCAGAGGGCATTAGTGAGGCTTGTGTTTTGGAGTCGGACCGAAACGATGAGTCCAATCTCCAGGATACGCCTGCAGATGTGCTGATCTGGGATCAGGCGGCTGGATCCGACAGTCTCAATCCTTTTCAAAGCTCTTAGCCCGCCAACTGGGTCATAAAATACAGTGAAAGCTGTTAGTCGGGTTCAGAGGTAAATTCACTTTCACTTCGGTAGACAGAACACGAGAGAATCCGTGTTTGAGTCACCGAGACTGTCATCGTTTGAGCGTTTACAGATTCGCACTTGTGCCGGCGTATGTTTACTTTGTTTTGTGTCTTTCCGGATTTTAGTTGTGAAGAGTTATGGTTAATGGATTAGAGATAGCGCTCGGGATGTAAGAGTGTTATGGGGATCTGCTTTGTTGTTGGAAAGCAGTGTCAAGTTCATTTAGCCAAGAACACCTGATGCTTTGTCTACGGTTTATAGTGTTGATGTCTCCGTAAATGATGTTCCCTAAACAACAAAAAACACAGAAATAATATGTTCTACCTTTCACCTCTGAACTTTTGAGAACACTGGAAGTTTTTAGTTCTAACTGGGCTGGTCTTTTTTGAAATGGTGTGAAGTGACGGACCACCTGTATGAGATTTACCCAAGAGACCGCTAACCTTTGCCCGACTGGGCTCAGACTCTCTCTCCTAGCCAGCACTCTCTGAATCTTCCGTTTCCCTGCCAGCCACATTCTCTCACTGTGAGCTAGGAACCTTATCTGCCTTTAGGGTAGACGCTTGAGGAAAGGAGAATCTTTGCATGTGGGAGGAAGACACTTTGTCATAAATGATATAAAATGTTTCGCCACTGCTGCTTTTTCTGACCTTATTTGTTTTTCATCACTTCCTCAAATTACAAGAACTACAAACAAAGAAGGCTGAATGCATGCATTTTTGCCTCTAATATGCACTTCTGGAGCCAAATCAGAATTCGGGGAGGTGTTTATTCCCCTTGTTGCTATCTTACCTTAGCAACTCTCATCATCAGCATTATGAACAGCTCCTAACAGGCAGTCACAGAAGTTCCCATGATCCCTTGTTGCAGCCTCGGTACTTGCAGAAACAGGATAGAGAATGAATCACCACCCCTCCACCCTTTCTTGTATGTGCCAAAGAAAATCTGCTGATATTAGAACATAAAAAAAGAGAGAAACCTCAGTGCATAGCCCATGCATTGCGTTACCATGCCGTGAAGACGCGGGTCCTGTTTTTTTTTTTGTTTTATCTGTTGAAAGCAGATTTTTTTTCTTTTGTCCCTGAAGCGAAGGCAAGTTTGGTCTCATTTCGCTTCCATCCCAATTAAAAGGCAAACGTGCCATTTTTTTTTTTCTTCCTCACATGCATGTTTTTATCTCTGAGATCAGTGAAGAACCCCCCTTCCACCCCCCAGAAGAAAAATGCATCTTATGTTCTCAGAGGTCAAAGTTCACATTGAGGGGCTTGAGGGTCTAAACGAGATGCGGCAAGCTTTGACACAGGCGGCTCAGATGAGGCTGCCAAAAACAATTACAAGACTCTGCAAACTTCTGTTTTGCAGGCGTAATCAAAGGTTTCTGCACAGATTTATTGGGCTGCTTTATTTATGACCTTCCATTATAGCGGCAATATACACCCATTACGGGATATGACAAGGCTTCATGCTTGCTTACACCCCAGGCTGGTTAATATGGCAATGATGCACTCGCTGAGCTGCTGCACTTGACTTGATGCGTTTTTTCAAGCGCAATTTCAATGGCGCAGGCAACAAGTCCTGCATATCCTGCATGCGAATGCATTTCCTATGGGATTCTACTGCACAGTGTAATGAGTTTATATGTTATCTAATCTTCTTTATTTGGTGCCATAAGCACACTTACAACAGCTGATTTGAGTGGCAAGTTGAATTTTAGAGCTGATAGATGTTATCCCCAACATGTCATATTAACGCTTGATGGATATAAATGGGTGAAGGTTAAAATAAGCCGCATGTTTTCAAATTTCCTTTCTGGTCCGTAGGCGACAAAACTACCAACATCTTGGGTTTGTCCCTCACGATACAGGACAAGCCTGCATATTCCTCAGTCATGCAAGTTTCGCGTGACTAGTTCAGTTGACAGCTTTTGGCCGAAATATATATAATTCCTCAACCAGGTGCGTTTTTGTGACTCCGAATGCGAACTTGTTGGATTCATAGATGTGCCTTCAAGTTTCCAAGTGTCCTAATGTACATCTGGCTCATGAGTATGTTCTAAAGTGGCTAAAGCTCTCTATCTCGATGGTTTTCAGCTGTTGTTGTGGCGAGCGACTAGCACAGGGCTGAACAGCTCGTACCGCATGGGCAGATAATAACATTCCCACAATTCATGCGCGGGATGCGCCGATCCATATTGTTGATCTTAAAATGCTTCTTGTCTCTTTGTAAACAACAAATGTCGGTGGAGTATTTTAGATTCTCGCTTTGTCAGTTGATGACGCTAAAAGCATTCCTTCTGTGTTGGTGGACTCTTGTTTGTATACTTGCAATAATAGTACACATGAGGTTGCCGTTTCTTTTTATCAGACAACGTTTCATTGTAACTCGGAAGGATGCATTGTCACATTCTAAGACAAGGGCTCTTCAAAGCTGATGTACTTCGGTTTATTTTAACCTTTGGTAAGGATAAAGTATGCCACCCCCAGACTGCTGTTGTTTTGATCTCTTCAGACAGACCTTCTTCATCAATGTCCGTGCCCTTGGCTGCCATTGGCTATTCAGTGGCTCAGGTGGTTCTTTAGGTGTATCTAAATAGATGTATGACTGACTACTTGTTTGCGTTGGTTTCAAGGTTAGCAGATGTGTCACTCACTGTATTAACACTGCAAATAAAGACTTTCTGATGGGTTGTTTTGTCACATTGTAAACGTTTTCACATCTGTGCCTTAGTGTAGGCGCTGTTTTTTATTTACAAAATGACACTTGCAGATTTAGTCTTTTAATATGTTTTTGTGTTTGCCTGCAGGTGCCACGTGATGATGGTAGAATCGGCAACAGAGACCATTCGAACAACACCCTCCAATCAGAATGGAGTCAGCAGTCTAAGCAGCCAATCAGACGGCGGAGGAAGGGAGGGGGGGTCCAACGGGGACACCAATGGGGAGATCAGCCCAGTGGATTTACTGCACCTTCAACAGCAGCAGGTGTGTGTGTTTGCTTAAGTTGTTGACTGAAAAAGTTGTGTGAGAAACTCTTTATTTCAGGAAGTGTGTAAGCTGTTAGTTATTTCTTGTGCAATCCGCACGTCTTGCGCAACATACAAACAATTAGATATATATGAATCCGCAGTTTAAAGTCACATTTTGTTTTTTAAAACCTGTCACAGTTGACTGTGTGCCATGTTAACATTTCGCAACCCTTAAGTCATATGTAATGGCCACACATTAAATTATTTACTAAAACTTGTACACAGGCTTGACATTTTCACACATAGCTTAATAGAAAACACATTTAAAAGTGAATTTGAAGACACTGAAGAGTGTTTTCTGTACAAGCTTACAGCTAAACACAGCTTTGTGACCCATTCCCAAACTCTGTTCACCACTAATACAGGTCAAACTGATTTCCTGATACTAAATCACACTTGTAGGTTTAATCTTTGCAGCACTTTAAGCCTGGCCTCAGTCACAATAATGTTTTCTGCTGTGACACGTCAGCATGCAGAGGCCTGCGCTGTTTTCTGGACTATGCGTCAGTGTCTTCCATATCCAGTTTGTCAGCTGGAATTTCTTCACTTCCCGGACTCTCTTGGCTGAAACTCTCGCTTTTTCTGTTCACACTTTTCTCCAAATGCATCACAGACGTAAAGGGTAACAGGACGCCTGACCTTGTTATCAATGAAACAGAAGGTGTGGCTGGAAATATTTCTGAGCATATGTTTATCTTAATGTAACATTGAAAAAACAGATTGACACATTTATCTGGTATGAAGTATATATGCCACTGATATACTGATGTTATTAAATGTTTTTTTTGTTACATTTATTATAACACATCTTATAACACTCATATACAATTTGTAAATTACTTTGTATCTAAATTGAGTAAAAAACAACTAAGCATAGAATATCAATAATAAAGACCAATACACTTTGCCCCTGAAAACCCAAATGTCAATTTAGTTTGATTTCAATATTTTATTTCTCAAACACTTTGGGATGTCCTGTGTTCATTATATGACATCACATTATGGAATAAAATTAAAGTGAAAACAAAAGATAGAAAAATTGTTGTCAGCCCGTGCTAGTCACTAGTTCCTCATGAATGGCCACAACTAAAAAAAAGTAACCGACAACGAATAACGCAAGAGCAGGATACAGAACAGAAAGAGAAAAGGAAAGAACTTTGTTTGTAAAATGCCAAAACTTTGCATTGCTCTTTTTTTTAAAAAAGTGCTTAAAATTGTAGTCAATGTAATGAATGTGAATGTATGCGTGTGTGCACTTGTGTGAAGAGTTCACTGTATGCACAACGGGGCCATTCT
Organism: Triplophysa dalaica; assembly: GCF_015846415.1. Classification (NCBI taxonomy): domain Eukaryota; kingdom Metazoa; phylum Chordata; class Actinopteri; order Cypriniformes; family Nemacheilidae; genus Triplophysa; species Triplophysa dalaica. The sequence goes on along the minus strand of NC_079562.1, from coordinate 9,318,161 downwards.
TTCCAAATGTGCAGTGTGGTGTTAGTGCACCTGTACATGGTCATGCAAGCCAAAGCCTTTAATAAGAGAAAGAAATTGGCAGTTTCTTCTGCTCGAAACCATTACCAATGTCAAACATGCCACACTCTGTTTCTCTTTACTTTACTTCCTCTCTGTCTCTCTTTATTTTCCTTTTTCACTTTTTACCCACACTGACCCATAATTCTTTGCTCTTTGGTGGCATGCAGTAGCTCCTTGTAAAAGTAACAGTAAAGTTACGTCCAAACATTTGTCAGACTATATTCCTGATTTATATGTCTTCTGGACACAGACAGCTTAAATATCACTCTATAGAAGAGCAACGTCACATAGTTTGAAGGCTTTGCGGTCAAAAGAAAAAGTATATTTGTGTATTTGTAAACTGCCATTTAGCCATAATTGTTTAAGAGCGACTCTTGAAGTTTTCTGTCCTTTCACTGAAAGCTTAAGAACTAAATGTATTTCTCCGCTAAGATAAGCTCACTGCATGCTCCTCAATGGCAAGATTATAGAGTGCTTGTTACACAAATTTGCGGCCTCTTAGCATGTCAAAACAGAAGCCGTTCGTTTAGTCTGTCAGTCGTATGTTGCGTATTTGTTTTTCATTTGTTCGCTGCCATTGGCTATATTGTAGAGTCAGACCAGAAAAACCCCTGGCAAACATTTTCTTAGAAAAAACAGCCTAGTACTACAAAAGTTTTCTTTTTTTTGCAAGAACAAAATATTGCAAATAGAAAGCAGCAGTGGTGTAGCTAACGCTCATAAGATGTTTTAATTTCCAAGGAAATGTAGTCAATTTATGCGAGGAAACAATCATCCACAGTTAAATATCCAAAATTACTCAAAAAATATCCAATATGAACTGATTCTAAGATGTAAAGTGATTCACTAATACCTTGTGCGCCTCTAGAATGTGTGCATGTGCCTGCATGTGCCAATGTTTACGCGCAAGTATATTGTATTTCTTCATGGCCTTGAGCTTTATGCATTGAAGCTGCACACATCTGCTCTTCTTCCAGTAGTAGTTTAATAAACTTGGTCTGGTGTTATCTGAGTCCCTTTGAGGACACAAAATAAGAATGTCCCCAGGGTGTCTGCTTGAACTCTTGTCACTGTCTCAAATGGCAAATTTACTAATGCACAAATGGTTTTATTCACTATTCAGCAGCTTTGGAATCAACATCCACAACAAAATGAATAGAATAGTTTTCTCTGGTTGGCTGTCTCGTACCGTTCACCCTCATTTGGGCTGAATGCAAATCACGACTTTGTTTTACACAGCCTCAGCCTGAATGACATTCCCTCATGGGTCTGACCTATTCGTCCACGAAGAGATATCCCAAATATTCTTCTCGTTTTGCTTCAAATGAGATGTGTTTTTTGCCAGCAAGTATTGCAATGCATCCTTTGATATGGGTGGCAATGCAATAGAAATCTGCGGTCCATTTCTCTTTCAGATAACAATTGTTCATAAGAATATGATGAATGCATTAGTTCAACTTCTCTCATTTGATTATAAATGAATGGAGAGTTTGGCCTTGAAGACAAATGGCTTTAATGAGGAAGGCTCTGAAATGGCAAAGCGTGCAGTAAAGTGTTACTATCCTAAAAAGCCATTTATCAAGTTTTAATGTCTTGCAACACTATACCTCAGACAGCGGTTTTATTGAGATGGACTATGAATGAAGAGATGCCGGGAGGGTTTAATAGATAAAAAGACTACATGCGAGTTCCTCTACTTTCATAGTTTGTAATAAATACTATAGATTGTTTTAAAGCAACGTCAATATAAACAAACGTTAATGCGCATACACACTTTGGTGTGTCTAGCCAGTATTATTTTGGGTTACCAGTAGAAGAACCGTTACTTGGCTAAACTAAAATGCAACCAAGTTACACAAACCATTCAACAAATTGTTTAGTTAATAAAATTAACATACAATACAAGTTATTATTTATTTATTGAATACAATAAGTATTCACTAAAATATGAATATACTGTAAATTCATATAAATTTACATTAAATCAAATATAAATAGTTATTATTAGCTACTAGCCAGACCGATAAGCAAACCAAGTTAACTTCGCGTCCGATGACACCATCTATAAAGATCTTCGCTTCTAATGGCATTGAGTTCAGTAGAAGATCTTAAAAAGTACAGACCTGGGAAGTATGCTTAGTTTCGCTCTCTCTGACATTGTTAAAAAATATAAAAAATAAGCATCAGAAAACACCTCCCATTATCCAATTCCACACTACCATGCTCGTATGTCACTGTTTATTCAATTTATTAGCTCTAGTTGGTTGTTTTTCCTATGTCTGGTGTCCTCCTCAGAGCCCAAATCTTTCACCTGGAAGCAGCACTGTTCAGCGATACTGGTTAAACACCCTGCCAAGAAACCACTGGAGCAGAAAAACAGTCCCAGGTCTTCTTTGCAGGCCCGTGTTGTCAGAACACAAAGCGCTCTCTCCCTGGGCCCCTCGGGAGCCTGGGAGAAATCACAGGCATCTACAGACGTCAAAGACTCAACAGTCTTTACCAAACAAACAGAAGCCCAGCAGAGTGATGGAGAATGCGAACGGGAAGGAGAGCGAGGGAGGGTGAGCGACAGGGCGAACGCGGGAGAGCGCAGAGATGAGTTGGTGGTTTGGAGGCAGGTTGAATGCGGCCATTTTGGGAGAAGTGAAGAAGAATGACACATCAGAGTTTTCAGATTTCAATATAAACTCAAAAATTTCAAACAACAAACTTGAGATCAAGTCGGAAACTAAGAGCAACCTATGAGTAGTAAAATATTTCTCTGGGATGGGTACAGACAGATACCGGTAGAGGAGTCAAAGAGAGAGAGATACTGAGAGTGAGAGAGGGTCGAGAAAGATGGAGGGCAGGGGGAGAATGGAGCTGAAGTGTTAGGAGAGAGGGAACAACGGAGGGAGGGGAGAAAGAAAGTGTAACGCTGAGATGTGTCAAGAAAGGGCGCCTGGGCCCCCCTGAGGAATGTTCCTTGTCTGCTTCACAACCCCAATACCAGCAAAACCCTTTGCTTTGTAGAAAAAAAGGAAGACAGGAGAGGTGGAGAGAAAAAAACAAGAGTGCACACTAGTGGAGTCCTCATAGAATTTCATCCTCTTGTTGCACAAAGCCAGGAATCCAAGCAAGGGTTTTCTGTTTTTCAATCCCTTGAGTGTTCTTCACATCAAATGGTCCCGCTCGGCAGCCAGTGTACGGTGTAGTGCTGCCCGGGCAGGGGGAGGTGGCCCTGTCAGACCTCTCTATTGCTTCTCTCTTTCTTTAATTGGAGGTCTTATCTCCCTCTCCCTCTCTTTAGCATACACTAGGCCAGAGGTTTTGCTTCAAAGTGAGCATTTAGATAGAAATGGTGCGTAGCAGGTTGCATCTTTGGGTCCACACTAGCTCTGCTGAATCACCATGTTGACCCTTCTTTTGCTTAAAGAATGAGAGTTTTTCTAAAAAGAATCAGGTTCTTTTATCTCATTTTTTTTGAAATTGTAGTGTTGATTTTTTTGGACTGCTACACTAAATGTTAGATGATAATGGACCGCTTGGAGGCCCTAATGCTCTGGATCTTTCATTGATTTTTTGGGGGAGTTGAGCAATTGAGAGGAGTGAGAGGGCAAGCAACCACTTCTCTAAATAGTAGAAGGTTGAGAAATGGGTGGTGAGAGGTGGAAGATATTGGAGATGTGAAACACACGAGAGAGAAACGGACAGGCAGACTAACGTCTCGCTGTGCGCTTAAGATGAGCTGATCATTAAGAGAAAAACAAACATTGACAGATGAACATTGGTTATGGTTTGTGCTAGAGAAGTGCATGTGGAGACCACATCGTGTAAACCTCTGGCTCTTTTGATCAGATGTAGGACCACAGACAGGAGATAGCAGATGCTTTTCACTGTCTCTCACGCTTCCTGTTCTTAGTTTTATTTTGACTGGCATCTGTTACAGGGATTCCCACATTTTATTACATACGGTCTATAATTAATACTGGTCAAAAGTTTAGGATCACTTATTCTTTGTTTATATTATTTCCTCCTTTAGAATAATAGTAAACCCCTCAAATTATTGGACTAACAGAATTGTAACAATGGGTATTATGTTGTCTTAAAACAGGGTAACTGCTCATCACTTTTGAAGCATCTGACGGGCTGACTGCTCTAACCAGTCCTCATTATTTCAAGTATAGACTTGAGCTAAACTAGGGAGTTTATTTGCATCTCTCTGTACTCTCTTTTTTGTTGTTCTGTGGTCTTTATTGTAAAGGATGCTGATGGTTTGTCTGTGGTCACTGTATCATAACCAACCCCCCTTTTTATGTTATTGCGACACAGAATTAGCCGTCTCTGCACTCTTTGTTTTCGCCGGCGCTGTTCCCCATTAAGAGCTCATAATCGACTCTGCAAATTGTTCGTAATGGTAGCTTTAATTAAACTGTCTATGGCACAGATGGGAGGAGTGGATAAAGACATGTACCGTATAGATCTCAGATTTTGAGTCCACAGATGGCGATGGCCGATCGCGGGTACCTGTGAGGCAGTCTAGATGCTTTAATTGGGTTTCTACGTGTGAAATGCTAAGCGTGGTGATAAGAGGTAGAAGTGAAGTTTGGACGGCTTGACAGTCGGGGTGTTTGGCCTCTCTCCGGTCTCATTACCGTTGGGAAATGGCCTTCTGTTCGGCACTCGGCGAACAGTAATGGCTGTATCACGTCCTTGTGTGAAATGAAGCTCGTTTGACCAATCGCAGCCGATCGGAGAAACGAACAGAAAAGGAGAATGGTGGAGACCGGTGGGTTTAAATGTCTTTTTAGACAAGGATGCAAGGTGATAGGGGCCAGGCGAGAAGCAAGCTAAATAACATCCAGTAAATCGAACATTGTCAGCCCATTGAAGGGTGTCATCGCGTAAAAGCATTCCGCACTTTTAATTGTCGCGCGTCCCATTGTACAGAGGGTGATGAAGAAGAGAGGTCAAGCCGGGTCACCAAATGCTGGTGGTGACCGAGGTGCAAGGGTGAGGGGTTTTGAGGGGAGTTTCAGGGCAGGGTAGTTGCCTAGCATCTTTAGGCCGCCTCAACAGATGCGGCAGCAATTCAAAAAGACCTCCAGCGTGCTGGTTTCCTTTAGTACAATGGAAAAGGTGGCGTGGATTTGATTAAGAATGGAGAAGTTTTCAAAAGTGAAGAGGTTCTTTCAAGGTCTGAGAATTGAGAAAAAAATGTAATGACCTCTTACTTAAATACTAGCCAACATAAATTAGTAACTTCAATTATTTTCTCACATAAATGGTGCAGTTTTTTTGCAAAACTGTAACACTCTATGTCATGAATAAAGTAACGTAATTGGACTGTCACGTAATGTCCTGTCAAGGATTGGTTGCACGTGCACATTTCTAAGTACTAAGAGCTGTACGAAGCGTAATGTATTTTACATGTGCTCTGAGATATTTCATATTCTTCATTTAATGATTTTTTCACACATCAAGTCCTAATACTGGAATGTGGGAATGTCATATTTATGGGAGGCTAATAAAAGTTATTTATGGCTTTTCCAGGGAAACCTTTGAGAAGGCTGAAGAGTACCGCCGTTAGTCTGCATTTGCATACGTGTATGTGCGTGTGTGGAGGGGACGCTGGTTTGCTATTTTCTCTTTGTGTGGACTCAGTTTAACTCAGAAGGGCAGTTGAAGTCACATTAGGAGCAGTTGTGGAGATGCACGGCTGCTTCGTCTTGTGTCTGTCTGGAGCCTCTGCTGGAGCATCTTAGAAGAAGTGCCAGCACAGCTGTGCTCAGATCAGTTCCAAATGCACAGCCAGACCACAGTAGCACCCAACACAAATCACATTTACAATAGACTCACAGAATCACATGGGAATAGTTGTCACGATCAGGTTTTGGATAATATATTATTTAAAAGATAATATTGTCTTTTTGAATAATATTGATGATCAAATGCCTTATATGTATTAATTATTTAAATCAGTGTAATAGTAAATTAAATATTAATTAAATAAAAATAAAACAATATATTGAATTAATTTATTAAATTGTTGTACCACAAAAAAGATTTAAAAACATGTCTTATCCAGTTGTAATACTAAAAAAGTGAATCTGTTGTTAAGATTGTAGTATGTATTTGAGTCTGCGTCCCATTATTCCTCTTCCTGTAGCACTGCAAAGTGCTAAAGTTTTATTTCTCATATATTGTCCCTTGACTATGAAGCCCTCATTTAGCCTCCGGTCCTTAGCAAACAGATTCACACACAATAGAGTCGCACCAACAAACACTCACATCCCACAGTCTAAAGTGGTGCCACAAAGCCACCTTTTATTCCGCGCCTGTAATTTCCATGGCCCGGCCAGTTCATAGGCAATGCTTGAAGCACATCAAGCATTGACCTTCTTCTAGTCACCATGGCGATTATGAAAGATTCTCAGCTGGATACTAATGTGTGGGCATTTGGAGGTATGGCTCCCCCCGAGCTGATTGACAAACCACTGGAGGGAGAGAGAGCGGAGGAGAGAAAGGAAGGGGGCTGGAAAAAAAAGTGTAAGATAATGAATTTAGTGAGCATTATGGAGTGAGGAGAGATTTAGATAATAGTTAAAGTGGAAAAAAAAATGATGGAGAAGGTGGTTGGGGAGGGAATTTGAGTTTGAAGAGAGGGTTAAAGGAGGGCTCATTTTACTCTGACTACATCTCCTACTGGACTCCACATCAGGAAACAACAGATTTAATTGACATTAATTGCCATGTGTTTTTGCCCTCTCAGCTTTCATCAACAGATGAGGTGGAAAGAGAGTAAATTGTCAGGGACCGGTGCCTGTTTTACCCTCTTAAAGGAACAGTGCACCCAAATATAAAAACTCTGTTATTGTTTATTCATACTCATGGCATTAAGTTGGACAAGTTTTAACCATAAAAATGTTAAAGGAGTAATTCACTTCAAAATGTTAACCCGTTCACTTTCCATAGTATTTTTTATAACTATTTTCTAAAGTCAGTGGGTGAAAACTCCTTTAAGTAAACATTTAACAAAAATAGTAACTCAATTTGAGTTTAAAATGTTTTTTGCTGTAAATGATTTCATGATAAGGTACTCACGTTTTCATTTGTAATACCGTAATGAATGCTTTTATTGACTACGTTTTATTATTTTGGTTGGTTTCCAAATCTATGATTCTTATATTTGACGTGGTCTTACTCGGTCAATATTAAAGAACAGTAAGAATGTTTTCTGTAGAAAACAAAAAATGACGTGAACTTGTTTGTACAGGCAGGGTCACATATATAGAATTTATGGTATTTATCTAAATTGTCATTATGACTAGATATGAATTCAGCTTTAAGGCTGATTTTTTTTTTTCTTTCTAATGTGTCCGAGTGAGTTTTAGTCATATTGTTTTTTGTCCTGTTGGAGCTAGGTCCCAATATGCTGCCATTCTGAATATTAACAAAATTTACATCTAATAAACATGCTCACGGACAGCCTCACCAAGACCAATTTCCTTGCCGTCAATGCCCACTTAGAACTTGTTATTGTGCCGTGCAACACAGAGACCTCACCCTACGCTATCACAGAAGCCCCTCTCTCTATACGGCTTAAGGGACCCCTCCGCTCTTCATCTCTGTCCTCCCAATGGTCCTCTCCGGGCTCCAAAAATGGAGAACCCCCAGGGGAAACAAAAAGAAGACGAGGAAAAAAAGCAAAGAAATATGCGCAGCGCCACTCTCAAAGTTGTTGCCCTGGTAACTGGTGAGGGCGAGGGACCGCAAACAATGAAGCCAGATCCCTTTTTAAGTGTTGCTAATTAGCTTGCCTCTGCTTGCTCTTTGTGTTTGCCATCTTAAAAAGAAACTAAAGTCAACAGGGAGAGGCGTCGTAGAAGAGAAAAGACAGAATGTTGGTTTCTGTTTTTCTTCTCCTTAATGGCCAAGGGTGCACATAGAGGCGAGATGAAGGCCGCTTTGTGCCAAGCGACAGATGACTGATGATATAGATTGATGCTACTGATGTAATTGAATATTGATGAAGAACATGTGAAACCTGGTGCTGGTTTAGTTTTGTTGAAGGTTTGCTTTCACATGAAAGAAACTGTTTGCTTTGTCCATGCTTGGAGCATTCGTGGTCTAGCATCTTTAGCCTTTTATAACGGCCGCTTGCGCATTGTTTGCTTTGGAGATTTTGATTGGGTGGACTTGGGTGTGTGGGGGAAAAAAGATAGTTTAACCTACAGATGAATCTTGATGGTCCAGTGACTTAAAAATCTTATTTTAATATACATATATTTCTTAATATGTTTTAATATTTTATGTGGTGCTGGGACTGTATTTGGCGTTCTGACAATATGCATAGAGAAACCCTTTTTCAAAAGCACTTTTGCTCTTTTAAAGAAGTTTTGTACATCTCTTCTCAGGGCATGGCAATATCCCCCCTCAGTCTCTCTCTTTCTCTCCCTCGCTCCATTCTTTTTCTTGGTCTTTGTGCTCAGAGATGTGAGACGTGGCCTCATAACACTCTGTTTCCGCTCAGTAGGATTTATATCCCCCTAACTCGTGCACACACACACACACACACCACCTCACTCCCATTTAAACGCATACAGCGAGAAACGATGAACTCTTCGGTCTGTGTACCATTTACCCCCTTTTATTATTTTCTCCAGATCTGTATCTCCGTAGCTTTATCCACTACCAGGTGTAAAATCAAAACTAAACTCAAAACACATTTTTTTCTTATTTGTTCCCTCTAAGACCACAAGACGGGGTGCATTTCCAAGCGAGCGGTTTTGAATGTTCACATGGTGTTCCTCTGTTTAAACAATACACTGTGCATGTGTTTTTTCTCGCAAGCTTACTTTTGGCAACGTGCTGTGTGCGTTATTATTAATTTTTTCTATTTTAATAATAACAAAGAAATGCGTTCCATATGTCTGCTTTGGACAGGGTCCCCGATGCCAGTTAGTGGTATCCTCATCAGGGAGATCGGGTCAGTCTGCTTAGCATGTGTGTGTGTTTGTAGGACAGATTGCGGAGGGCGGAGGATGGTTTTGGACATCCTCCCATTTCGGTGAGAGCCAATGGGTTAGGTCACTGGAGCTTTGACTCATATCACACCCTAACACCTTTAGCACAGCTCCAGCACATCCCTACAGATTCACTAAAGCACTCTCTCCAATATCTTGAAAAGTTCTCAGATATGACAGGACCTTGTAACTCCATTTTTGCTTATTAGTTTTAGCAATGCGCACAGCAGAGAGAGGTTGAAACCCTATCAAGTACTACTTTGTTTGGCTGCCAAAAGGGCGGTGTTAAGAAAACCACAGCAAAACTGCCGTGCAATTGCCATCAATTAGAAGACGGCGCGGCTGCCGGGGCTGGAGGATTCAGAGACGACCCGTATTGTGAACTCTCTGAGCTCTCACTTTTCTCTCTTTCTGTCTCAGTCCTGAACTCTGCTAATGCTGCGGTCCTCGGCACTACAAAGCTAGGCCGTCTCACGGTGCCAGCAACGAGGTAATGATGCCCAGAGAGCCCAGCCATAGTGGATTACACTTCCTCTTTTGCTCTTTCAAAGTGGAACATGGGGATAAGTTACTGCTGTGAGCGGGAGAGAGAGAGACACCAGGTACATGTGAGCTCATCTGAGCTTCTTTCACCATTTGTCGTCCCCTAATGAGTTCAACAGCCGTGCAATCCATGGAATCTTTTTCACAGTTTTCAAAACAAAATATCTCAGACATCCGAAACGTCGCCGCTATCATGTTGCAGCCCGTATTTACTTTGTTAACATTTTTGGGGACTGAGGTGTGGAACGCTGCACATCTGGAAAGCAGCAGAGGCAGCAAGTTTCGAACAGGTCCTCTTTGTGAAAAATAGGATGTAAAATAGACCTAAAAGTGGTCAGGGTGTTCAAACATTACAGCATATTTTGAAGATTTTTCCTCTCTTAGTTTTATTTTTTATTGCCTTGGCTCCAGCTCACGCTTTCCCCATTTTAATGGCCAATGGGAGTCTGCTCTAGCCGTTTAAATTTTAAGGTTTCGCCGTACGCTTTATATTGCGGAAACATTACATTAAATAGGAAAAGAAGACAGCGTTTTTAAGGTTGCACAAATAATTCCGGCATTAAATAATTCCCCTGATTTTTCGATATTTGAGATCAGCATTCTAATGGATTTAAACAAAAACAAATGTGACAACTGACGGAGAGAGACTGTGAACCGCATGATGGAACAGGAAGTGGCAAATTAAATCCAGCTTTGGCCAAAAGCGCAGTGTGGGGAAAAAAGCCGAGAAATATGGTCAGAAGTGCAGTTTATTTGTAACCCACCGTGAAATTGGACAGCTCTGCAGGCTATGACTGTAATGAGTCATGGGGACCAAGTTAAGATCTACGAAACCTTGGCCCGGGCCTGTAAACCCGATCCCCTGTCCTGCAGCCCACACCTCGCATTGTAGCCCGGGGTGGACAGCTGCTAACAGGCCCAATATGTCTGACTGCTGCCGCTCTAGACGATGCTCATTTGGTCACCAGCTGTGTTCCAGCATTAAAATAGGGTAAGTCTGGTTCTCCTGCAAACGATAATTCAACTTTATTAGCGGAGCTATTATACGATAGCCTCTGTGGAAACTTACAGAGATGGCTGGCTGATGCTCCATAAGTGATGATGCGGAACACTTTGGATTGTGTGGACAAACAGTCTGGCCTGCCACGAGTCTGCAGCCCTGCGCGATCTGCAGTGCTGGATTCCTCTGGCAGCTGGCAGTGATGCATTTGATACATTACAAGCAACCGCTAGCGAAGCCCTCGCTTCACGTAAATATGCCATTCAGATACAAAGCAATCCCACGAGTTGTCAAACCCGTGAGTCATAAAGTCGCTGTCATGAGGGGCAGAAAGAAAGGAGCGGGCAAATTGTAGCTTGTAGCAGCTCGGAGGTTGTACAAGCAGGTGCGATTATTTTGACCAAATCCGAGTGACGTTTTGGATGCTGGCTTGTGTTACATTTGTGAAACCTTTCATCTCCCCTTTTCTTCTTTGGTCTCCCTCTTTTCCACCGCTACCCAATGCAAGCAAACAAAAACAGCTCAAGTCTTCATTATAAGACGTTACAAGGAGAAAGCCGAACTTCCTAATTCCAGGAGGATAAAGCCTAAAACTCAAAAGAAGCAGCTTTGGCAAAGCTTTACTTTTCCTTTAAGGTTGAATGGTACCAGTTGGGAAAAAAGGAGCCTTTGTCTCGCTCCGTGCTCCAGGTTTGGAGGTGGCTATCATGCAGGGTGCATGCTGAACAAAAGCACCCAAGTGTAACAAGTCTTCCCGGTTTGTACCGCTGAAAGAAGGTTAAGTTTAGTTCCTTTTCTTTTGGTGGAGGTGACTTTTTTTCTTCACGTTCCAGTTCTGCTTTAAACGGAGATGATGTTGAGTGGCAACAAATATCTTTTTGCTAGTTATTTATGAAGTGCTATTGGAAATAAATTCTGTCTTCACACACTTAAAATAGGCTTTTTTGAAGGTGGACTTGAGTCTGTTTGTAAAGTGTCTGACCACATCCATCCGTGCATGCGGCTGCATGAGGTAGGTAACATTACTCATGAAGAGCACACCCTGTTGCTTTCCTAAACAGTGTGAACAAATTACAGAGCACATTTCAAGCACTTTTTCTTTTTAAAAGAAAGCTTACCTTACGTATTTGGACACTAAATTTCACCGTAAAGCAGAGACGGACTAAAATTTGTTAAATGATGATTTTTTTCTTCATTTTTGTGCACAAATAAATCATAAGAAAGAACGATCAAAAATAAGATCTTTAATATCTCCTAGACAGCAGCTCAGGTTTTTCATTCAAGCTAAATGTTCTCACACGGATGCTTCAATTTGATTTATTTCTGTTGTTTAATATCTTAAAGAACTTGAGAAGAACAGTCTCAGACACCGCTATACATTACTATTTCGTCCCTGGCTTTTTTGTTCGGTTATCCCATCGTATCTCTTTGTATATTTTCTTTGTCGTTTAAAAGTTACACGGGACAAAAGCATTATTGTGTCAAATCATGATGTGTGACATAATACCTCAAATCAGCTCCGTATCGGGGTAAATATGCCGCTTGGCAGTAGAACGCAGAGTGTAAGTGGAGGATGTTGACAGGGGTTTATTTAAGAATGAATTAAAAACGTAGCGCCGTTGCCCTGAGGGAGGCGACCACTGTTACTTTGTTGACCTCTGTTAAAAGGGTCTTATCTGGCCAACTATAAATAACTGCACATCATATCTAACTCTGATTGGAGGTCAACAGAGAGGCAAGGGTATGATTGGTGAATTGCAGCAAGCAGCGGTGTCCGTTTTATAAAGTTTATTCCTTTAGTGTAAACGGAACCACACTTTCTCCTATGCAGCAATGAGATTAAATGTAAATGCAAAACAAATGGAAACATTTGCTTAAGCCTGCTGGTTTTCTTTATTTTTAAGTGAGGGCCTCCGTAAAGACATGAGATCTCTATAAAATCTTATAGACAGCATTGAGATTAAACAGACTGCTCTCCTGAGAAATAGACTTTAGTTATCTTGCGTTTCGTCATGTGTTTCAAAAGAGTATTTATATCTCAGACTGTGCTCCGACATTAATGTCTGATTAAAAAAAAACTTGACCTCAAACTTTTTATAATAAACCTCTTGAAAAACTAAATTATTGGAGCAGTGCATCTGCATTTCACAGTGTGCCAACAATAGTTTTTTTTTTATAGATTTTTAAAGTAATAGTTCACCCAAAAGAAAATTCTGTCATTATTTATTCACCCTTTTTTCATCTTTTTAAAACTGTTTGACTTTATTCTGTGTAACACCTGCAACCAATGCTAGTCAATCGGTACTGCCGCTGTTTGGTTACCAACATTCTTAAAGATTTTTTCTACCTCCCAGCCTTTTTCTCAATCCCCCTCATCTCCGTCCATATCTCTTGAGCTGCCTCCATCACACAGTGGCTGTCTCAGATTTGTCTACAGCTCAAGATCAGCCAACTCCAGTAACATGATTCCATCTGACCCTTCATGCCACCCCGAGCCCCTCCCCACCAGTCTAATGCCGTTTCACCCACCCACACCCATTGACGGCCCACCGTGGGCTGGGGCTCTGTTTTTCTACAGGGGGAGGTTGTGGGGGAGACGTTGCGGGCATCAACAATGGTTCTCTGTCAGCGATGATGGATCATTCCAGCATATGGTGCCCACCTGTCCATGGAGGAGCCGACTTAACTGTTTAGATTTACAGGAGAGAGATAGAGAGGGATAGAGAGAGAGAGAGAGAGAGAGAAAGAGCACCCCGTATTCTGCCCTCTCCCTCATTCTAACTCTCACAAACACAGGGGGATTAGGGATCCAATTCATCACCTCCTAGTCTTGTTTACCTAAGCAACCTGATCATAATGAATAGAAGCTGGGACATCCAGGAAAGGGGCGCGCAATCAACCATGTTTGTGTTTTTTACAGCATTGTTTTGGAACGTCTATCCAGAGTAGCTCATCTGTTGTATTATTATTGGACGTTGGCATGTCTAAGCACGCAGACATGACTGTCACAACCCCATGAGAGAAAGAGAGTGAGAGCCTCGTACACCAAAACGAATTCTTCCCTGTCCTTTTCCCATTATGGACCCTCACCCGAGGGCCCCCTCCCACGCCCACGCTCTCTCTCCCGCAAAAAGAAAAGAAACCCAGTTGTCAGCCATTTTTTCCGAGGCCTGTTAAAGAGGGGAGGCCGAGAAGAAAGAGAAAACAGGGTGGGTGCTGGGCAAGGAGAGCCCCCATCCGACCACCCTGTACCCCCCATGACCCTGCTGAATTAAAAAATGCTCTGTTATTAAAGGCAATGTCAGGAGTGTTGATTTACGGGGGGGGGGGGGGGTCGATGACAAGTCAGAAGAACTCACACACTGTGCAGCTCGGGCCGCCAAGCTGGGCGCTGACCTCTTCAACCTCCCTTTCCCCTCGCTCTCTTACTCTCTCTCGCTCACGCTCGTCCGACCGCCTGCTCCGCTCTGCAATAAAACCTGTCTAACTCAACAGCACAATGGAACTGTTGTTGGGCCCGGCCAGCAGCGGCCTCCCTCATATTTTCTTTAAAGGTGCAGTACTCAGAAGTGAATGCCACAAGGTTTTGGGTGGATGAGCGAGAGAGAGATAGGAGATGAAAGTAGCTAAGCGAAAAGATGTTCTTGTTTGAAATCTGGATGTGTTTTGGCTCCCTGCTTGATGTGTGGATGGAAGTTTTTGCTGTTTGTGTTCCAAATCTTTTTTTAACCTCCGCTGTTCGGCAAAGCAATAAAATTGGAAAGTCAGACTCAATAGCTTCACCAGCCGAATGGAGTCTCTCCCCTGTTGCTCAGAGAGAGGGCTCACCGCCCCAGACGCTGGATAACCGTCTTCTCCTTTCGGGCCCATTTAGTGGAGCCAACCTCTTTCCCCATCGCCGGTCATGATTGAGACCAGCCGTGGTGACCACCCATTCTTCTATTGTGCCTTACCTCTTGTTGTCATCATTTACTTACCACCCTCATGCCTGTCCAAACAAGTATCTTCTGTGAAACATAAATGGAGATGTTAGGCAGAATGTCTGAACTGTTCAATACAACAAAAGTGGATTGTGATTTATACTGCCGAGCTCCAAAAAGGAGAAAAAATTCAATAAAAGGCTTTAAAGCCAAGCAAGAACTTCACTTACATTTTAAGATTTTATTTTTATGGGTGGTCGTACCTGGGGTGACCCAGTCATGCCACCCAAATAACATTCTCTTAATGTTAAGAAATGTAACTACATTTGGGCTGTTCGTGAAAGTTACTTTGGATTAACATGTGCACTCAATACCACTTATTATATTAAAATAATTGTGACATTTATGATAATTAAACAAGATTTGAATATAATTGAAATCAGTGCAGCAGTTTTGGCAAATTTTGTTGATTATTGCTCCAGACGACCATCTGGTCTGCGTGTGTGTGTATATGTGTGAGAAGTAATTTACACCACATGCTTTAAAGTAGAGTGTGTAATCTCAGAACTAGTCATAGATGAGAGGTGCTGTCGGTCACTTTAGCTTATCCAGCCCTCCACTGAGGTCATGTGCACAGATGGATGGGGCTTCTGCAAAGCATGTGCGTGCGTTGGTGAACGTGTGTGTGCGCACGCCACTCAATCGCGACCTCATCAAAAGTAGCAAGTGCTCTTGATGCAGATGGTTTTCATCCCACCGACCACTGCATTCTCTCTCTCTCTCTCTCTCTCTCTTTCTGTCTCTCTCTTTCCCCATTGTATCCGAGGCCTCTCACCTTTTTCAGCCCCCTCTCTCTCTGGAACCCCCACCCACCCTTGTACAATAAAAAAGACAGAGGTGTATCTCTTTTAAATGGATTGGCACCATTTATTTTGAGGGTGTTGGACTGGGCTTTGAAATACATCCTCCCCCACATTTAGCTCATAAATACTTGTGCAATTGATATAATGGCTATTAGCTCTTACAGTTTAATACTGATATCAGATCAGTGCTAAATGTTTTAATGACAGTTAATCTTTGCGGCTAAAACGAATGTATGAATTTGCCTTCAAGTTGACCCATAGGCAGGACAATACACAAGTTTGGTTTGTTTGATATTTTAATCGAGATTAATGGAGCGTTGAGATTATAACAACAGCAAATGGAAGCTTTTAAGATTTGGAAAAGCCACATCTAAATTGGTAATTATTTAAATAAAACATGACTGAGAGCTCCAATGTCTCAGAGACTTTAGAAGAGCAACACAGTCAGAATATTACGGATGACAAGTAGGTTTAAAACATGTCAAACTTGCATTTTTTCAGCATAAGCAGAAAAAAAAACGTGAGTAGGGATTTTTTTTTACAGAGCGCTTTTGCCCCTCCATCTTTTCATAAATCAATATTTACTATGTAACCTTCCTCTCTCTCCTCAGGGCCAGGAAGCAAATGTGCATCCTGATAGCGCTCTTCATAAAGCTGTTCGCCCATTGATTTACTGTTGCCTGATGTTTTTTGTTTTGAAAACTTTGTTTTGCCATCGGACAAATAGATGTGTTGGAATTCCAATGTCCGGACAAATACCGCTGTCATTCGTACACCGGGTATCAGGCTGTCGGCCTATGATGTGGTACGGATCTCAAAACAGGCAACTGTGGAGAGATGATCTGTGTTAGAGAAACAAAAAAGGGTGCGATAGAGTTAAACAGAAAGAATGATGTAGCATTTTCCATCTCGGTCAGAGGAGAAAGCCCTTCTCTGGCCCTAGTGTACCTGTTAGGAAAGGGACCATACGCTTGGTTTGGCGGGTGGTGCCTTGCCTTGTAGTGCTAAATGTATCTCTCATGTGATTTTGAGGAAATGTAAGCAAAGTGCAAAAGTGTATGTGTGTAGTGCTCACCGCTGTGTTCTTTTTGCTCCTCTCTCGTGTCCACAGGCCCTCCAGGCAGCACGCCAGTTTATCCTCCAGCAGGCCACGGGACTCAATTCCCCCAGCAGCAACGAGATCAAACAAAGCACTGTACAGGTACAAACATAACACACGGTCACACAAGAACAAACAGTATACAACTTATCCCATCATGCCTTTTAAAGTTGTTCTTCTGCTGTAAATTTAATTACCTGGTGTATGTAATGTAATTGTATTTAGTTGTATTGTAATTGTATTCCCCTCTCTGTACTGCATTGAAGTGTAGAGTCTTCAATGTGGCTCTTTGTACTCAAGAGCTGAACAATGGCACTGCTTTAAGACCAAACTTCATTTCTCAGTGGGCAGAAGGTTAGCTTGAGTGCACGTTCCTGTCTCACCTGTCTACACACTCGCACACAGACACACTCAAGGTCTTGAGCAGGAATCTTGTGAATAGAATAGTGTGGAGAGCTCAGATCCGTCAGTGATGTGAATGTGATGCCTCTGTCAGATAAACAAAGCACAGCAGTTACAACTGTGGTACCAACCTCAGCCAACACACTGTTCTCATTTTTGTCTCTGTTTTTTCCTAGGTTAACCAGTTTAGTTATTTCGTGAAATGAGTAAAATACCCAAAGCGTAAATAGATTTGAAATAAAGCTATATTTATTATTTACCCTGAACGCAAATATCAAATTGAAGATACTTCTACATGATGCAACAACATTAAGTTATCAAGTTATAATTTTGTGTGATTTAATTGTTTAAAAGCCAATCAGTTCCCTGCTTTTTTGAGTATGTATCATACAATTGCAAGTTTTAAATTTTTGCATCATTTTGAAATACTGTGCATGAAGGAATTTGCATGTTTTTTTACCGTCACTAAATCTCTTCATACCTGCCATGTTAAATTGGGGCAGTGGCGATGACTGCCTACTCTACAGTAGCACACCCATCAAATGTGACAAGACATGCTCACGTGCTTAAACCAAAGTAATCCTTTGATATCACAGTCATGAAACATGCTTCCTTCCCGTGTAAACACATGCATGTAAGCTCACATGTAAACATAGAGCCTAAAGATTTTAACATCCACTTCAGCACGCAGTGAAACACGGTCCTGTTTTTCATTTTAAATTGGTGAGCCTTTTATAGATGTGATTGGTTTAATGTTTTATTCTTCGTCTTTATAGTTATCATCCATAATGTGAACAGGTTTTAACACTAGTAAAAAGCCACAGATTAAAAAAGATTTGCTCACTGTATTTAGTCGGGAAGGCATGGAGATGCAAGACATGAAAAGAGGCCATGCTCAATCAGACCCAGGAAGTGAGGGGCGTATATAAGCGCGGAGGTGAAAAATGGTGAGCGTGAGTGAATGAAGGAGCACAGGAGAGCCGCCCAGAGTTTTTCAGACCATCAATAATCCAGCAGGAATGCTGGCTGACAGTTGAAATGACCGTGTTGAGAGGTTTTCCCTTCAGGGTAATTTACATTATCAAGGAACAGCAGGTTACCTTGTTAGTGGCGCACTCATTTAATTAACAAACCACACTAATTAGATTGAACCCTGGGCTGGAGTTTGCTTCCGCGTGGTTATCGAGCTAAAGAAAAGTCAAGAGGAGAGCGAAAGGATTTACCAGAGCTTTTTTTTGTTGCATTGTTTGATTGTGTTCATAAGCACACATCTTCAGAAGTTGATGGTTCTTTGGACGATTGAAGGAGCTTTATTAAAAAGTTTTTTGTTGAATTTGTTGTGAATCATTTGGTATTATTGCTCAAGCTCCACCACAATATGAACATAGTGAGACTTTATTATGTGCAGGGGATGCTGGTTATCTTCCACACATGCCCTAGCTTCACCTTATCAATTTGTTATACACACACAGGAGTCTGCAAACCCTACACTTAGATCCAGTGACATTTCTTCACTCCTGACCCTTGACCGATCCCCAGGTCAGAGTCTCAGTTTGCTGGCTGTATGGGCTTCCAGAGAGAGGGGAAATCCAGTCGTCCCATCCCAGCTCAGAGTAGCACAAGGCCAGCCTGAATACTGATGATAGATAGCCCAGAGATTCGACTTTGTAGTATCAGAGACACATCCACAGCCCCAGGCCTTCCAACCTCTCACCCCTCCCCTCACAGACTGTGTCAGTAAGTTTGCCTCTCTCCCTGTTAATGCACTTGTATCTGAGAATTATTTGCACTGCTTTCTGTTACTCTTGCTTTTAAAGCATGAAAAAGCAGTACACGGTTAAAATGACACACATGCTACATGGCTGATTGACAACTGACTGTCTGGAGATGTTTTTCATCTTTTTTCTATTCATCTCGCTTTCGGTTCTGTTTTTAAAAGGACCGTTGTAGTTTAAGTAAGTATTTGGTTTCAGGAAGCAGTTGTCCATTGGTGGTGAGAAGAGGGCAGTAAAGTCATTAAATGTAGTCGGTTGTGCTCAGAAAAGGAACTTTAGCGCATATCAGACTGACTGAAAATGGCCGCCAGTCAGGTTAACTCCTTGCGGGGCCATTTTACAGATGTGAATGAAGCTTAACGAACAATGAAATCTTTTGCCGCCGGATAATTAGATTTTTCCTTTTCATAGTTGCTGAAGGAGGCAGAAGTTTAATATTACCGTTTTTTTGAATGACTATACCAGAACCTTGACTAACAGGTTCCTCCCTAAATGCACAAATAATTTTTTATAATAGTCTATTTGCAACTCATTTTTACCTTCATATTTTTTTATGTTTTGATCTTGATGAATCAAATATTTGTAGATTCTTTGTTTGTGCTCAGTCTATGTAGAAGAGTTTTGTCAATAAGCGTCTTTAAAACTTTAAGTTTTTACATCAAGGTGATTTTACGATAACAATAGTTGATCAGTTTTTTTAATTTAAGTTAATTTAAGGAGTGTTGTTTTAGAAGACACATCCTTATTTTTACTAAATAGATTTATTTATTTATTTAGAACTGTCAGCCAAATCAAGACCGCAAAATGTGAACATATTAACATCTCATCATGCAATGTTACTGTATCTGCGTGTATAAGGTGATGGAAATGGCACAGCATGTATCACCATGACTGTGTGGACCAATTTTACATCAAGAAACACACGCGCATCCACACACACTCACACACACACACACTCACACGTGGCTCCAGTCCCATATCTGTTGGTAATTGAAAAGAAAAAGTGTCCTCTTTTCATGTATTATTGAGGACCTCGTTTAATTAATAAAAAAAATGAAAAGACTCATTAGAGACATGCTAATTAGTTTCCTTCTCTTGAGTGTTGATAGAGAGGATGCGTTGCCACGGTAGCGGGTGGGTAAAGGGAATACCACATTCAGATGATCCGATGAACGGGTGACGCCGGTCAAAACCCTCCATCTTTGTGTGTGTGGTCACACCCTTTGGGGTTATTTTTACCGCATGAACTTTTGAAAGCTCTTTGGGTTGCCAACAAAAATTCACATGTCCTGTTTGTTCTTTATCAGCGCAAACACAATACACTTCGTTATCATGTAAATTTCCACTTATGAGCAGGTTTTGAGAAAGGTCTCTAGTGTTTTTGAAAGAGAATCTCCTACTCTATCAACACCTCACATCAATGGTTGAAAAAGGCTGTCCCTACTGGACGGAGCCCTTGATCTTGAACTATTATTTTTGAAAACTCTCTGTTTTGTACATTAAGTGGAAATGCTTAGTTGGCACATTTTTCTTTTTTGAGAGCTTGTTGTGAAGAAAGAGGTTTAGAGAGGGTGACCCAGAATGCAAGAGACCTGACAGATTGAGAGAGAGAGAGAGAGAGAGAGAGGGAGAGCCTGTCGTGGTGAGTGAAGAAACACCCAGGGCCGCAGTGGCCGTTTCAGAGTTTTGCTTTGAGCAGTGAAGTGTAAAAGTCCATTTTTATCTGAAACATGAGTGAAGAGTGTAATGAACACGGTCGATAATGTGCTTTTATATTTCCGCACTCCAGTCATCTCTTCTGTTGTGTTCCACTGGAAATTTGTTGTCATTTTTATTCTGGGGCAGCGAGGCGTTAGATAGAGGCACAGATGTGTGTGTGTGAGGGACGTTTACAGAAAGTAGGGGGCTAATGGAAGTAGGATATGATGGAGGGAGTGGCGGGGGGATTTTCCAGTTGAACCCGCCGACTCCGGGCGTTCGCGCTGCGGCGGATTTTCATTTGTCCGAATGCTGTCCGAACACTGTCAGGGAAAGCGTTCCCAAGACGCAGCGCTGCCTTGAGATCTGAACTGGGTGAAAATAAGCAAGTGACAGCCCAGAATGCTCTGCTTCTTCAGAGTCGCTCAGCCCTGCAGCCCCCAGTGACTGGCTTTTATTACCCCTGCTCAACACACAGCACACACAGGCAAGCATCCCAAACACAGCGCCTGTACCACCATATATAGAAAAAAAAGATATGATAAATACCTGTGGGAGGTAATGGTGATAACTTTGGGGGCAGGGGTAGTACTGGCAGCCATGGGGGTTTTAGATCATTCTGAGACAAATTAGCCCTTGAAAAGGTGGCTGTGTGCTTCTCTGTAGCCTGGAAGACATCATCATTGAGCCACCTGGTAAGAGCGCCTGCAGCCTTTCAGCGGGCCTGTTATTAAAATGACAAGCCTCTTTAGCGTCGCGTCCCACTCAATAGTGACCCTTCACTCTCCACATGCAGGCTAATATCTTCCAGGCTTTTTGAAGGTGGCGGCGCGACTGTTTCACCCAGATCCACCGCCCACCCCTTTTTTATGCTAACCTGCCTGGCTTCCCTTATCGGTTACACCTGAGAAATGTGACCCCCTGCCCCAGCCTGTCAGGATTAAGAGAAGGGAATTATTCTTGTGGAACAGTGGAGGCATTTTGTAGTGCTGTCCATGTGATGATAAACATATTCTGGATCGGGGAAAATAAGATTGTGAGGGTCTGTAATGAGATACCAGGATTATCCATGTAAGCAAAAACTCAAGATGTAAATGTAAGCATTTTTCCTGACTGAAGTATACAGTATGCAACCTGATTGGACTTTGGAAAAACTATTGATAAAACTACTGAAAAACATTTTCATGGCTTCACATTGAAGTCATGTTATTATATTATTTGAAAATAATATTTCATTAATATTTTATTTTTTTGTCAAAACTGTGATGTAGTAAATACAGGTATTATTTCTTTATTTTAATAAATATTATAATGAAATATGAAATATAGTTTGTTTTTATTTTATTTATTCTGTATTTATTTATTTTAATTTGACCTTACATTTACTATTACGTTTTAAAGATTGTCTGACATTTTATTTCATTGGTTGTGTTTTTTTCTATTAGTGTGTACAAAACAGAAAGCACTTCTATTATTTAGGTCTTGCAAAACTGGTCTATAAATAAATAATACTTTTAAAAATGAATTAATCTTTTATGAATAAACATTTCTTAATTAGACATAACAGACTTAATTCCCGACTTTTTAATAGACTTTTAATTCCCGACCAAAGCAGTCTTGTGTCAACATCATGGTTTTCTTACTGCAGTCTTTGTAATTCTCCTCCACATGTTCCCTTCCTGGTTTGTTTGGGTACAGCCCCCTCCATTCTTCCTCTCCCCATTTGCCCCCTGTCTCGATCCCCTTCGAGCCTCCATAACCCCTACTTTAACCTCCACGTCCGTAGATCCATCTTCCCTCCCCGGCCTCTCGCCTCGTGGCCCAGTGCTTGGTGTTGGTTTGCAAGGCGATTAATGCCCCGGTTGTGTAAATGAGATCTGACGGCTTGTTTACTGTCTGGAGCCTGCGGGCAGTGAGCTGATGAGAATAACCGTGAATAAACTGATCATAATGCCCATCAGCACAGACTACAGGTATTCTAGTGCACGAGGAAGGAGAATTAGAGAGTGTGAGAGTGGGTTGCGGGTAGGCAGTGTTAGCAGTCCTCCATCGCTGAGGTGAGTAATACTTTTTGACAGGGGTAAACAGCGCTGGAATGTTGTGGCGCATGAGCGCGAATGCCCGTGTATAATGTCCTTTCTAGTTGTAGTCATCTCTTTGTCTTTTTTTTTTTCAATTATCCCTCCCATTCCAGGGTCCCCCGGAACTGCGGTGAGCTTGAAGACGGATTATTTAGATTGACTGTGGTGTTTAGATTTTGATTGTAACTTGCTTGCATCCTTCTAGATTTCACAAGATGATAGTGAAATATTCTTTGATACTGTTGTTGAGTGGAGACAACTGTTATGTAACCAAAAATTTGCTAATTATTTAACAAAGGAAACTACTGTTTTCTAAACTCTTGTGTGTGCATGTGTAAACCAGGACTTTAAATTTGGATGACCGGAAGCCCGCTGTCTTCATAGTTTTAATAATTCTTTGGCCACCTTTCCACATGAGCGTCACTCCATCATAACTCACACTCTCAAGTCTGAGCCGAGTTCCCTCGCAGTCTTTAAAGCACTGGACCTTTGCGCTCTTCTCTAAATTCTTCAACTTTAAGGGCCCGTTTATCAGATTTTCCCCTTCTTTATGTGGACGACTATATTATTCCTCTCTAGCTATAAAAAGCCTTTCAAGAACTCAGCCAGTCCCAATTACGCCTTTATGGAGCTGATTTGCCATGTCTGTTCAAAGTTTAGTAAGATGTTTTTATATGCTTTTACTTGAGGTTCCTTCGCCCACTTTTCCTCCTCCGGCGCGTGTGTGTGTATATATGTCTTTCTGTATGCACCGCTGCACTACATGTGATAATTACCCTGTAATATGGAATGGCAAAGAATCCTCTGGAGAATAGAGATGCATTCATCATCATCCATTTATTTAAATACCATAATTTAGTGTACGGCTCATTACTGGAAGGTTGACCTTTTTCAAAATGAAGAACTCTCCTTTACCTCTGTACTCGACGCCTGGTTTCATTTTTTTATTTCTTTGGGAAAATGCTAATGCAGAAAAGTGGATGTGGTGAGAAAGGATGTATAGCTGTCTGTCTGCAAATCCAGGTGAAGCAAGCATCGATTACCCTCCGCAGCGGTAAAATCTATTCTTAAACATCAAATAATTTGAGTGTCCTCTTCATTAAAGAAGAACCGGTTGCAACTCTTCGCTAAATGCATAGAGATGCTTCATATATCAACGTTAATGGAAGCAGATTAAATTTAGGTGCACAGGTGAAACGGCTTGAGGAACGAAAACGCCTGCAGAATGCTTTTTCGAGCAAATGGTTTTAGTTTAATGAAAGTGAGTCATCTGGCAGGTTGACAGTACTGTATATTGTGCTTGGAACGAGCGATATTTAAACACCTTCGCTGGTTTGGTTTTAGACCCCAGTGTCGGGGTCTGTCTGCGGGTGTCGTGTTCAGGGTCGCGAGAGATTCAAATCATTCCCCGCGCGTCTGCGTTTTCAGTGCGGCAGGGCGGTTGATAAAAGCGATTGTAATTTATCAAGAGCAAAAAAAGGAAGGAGCACATTAAGACTCATTGGAATGCAGCCTCTGTCCGTACTACTTCCTTTATGACCCTTAGGGGCGCTTCGCTCTTCTTGCGGCTCGGCTTCCCTCTCTTCCTCATTTCCCATCTCTTCTCTTTGTTAATCAGTTAAACTCGCTTTTCAAATAGCACCTCTAATTACTGCTTCACTCCCTTCGAACGGCCGTCTCCCCTGCTGCTCTCTCTCTTAGCCCGTCTCTCTCTCTTTCCCTCTCTGTATTGAAGCTGACCCCTGTCAGTAGTGGGTAGCTGTACGTGGCTCGTGTGGACAGCGCTGGTGAATCTAAATGGTGGTGGGAGGCTCCAGAGGCGCCAGTGAAGCCGGCTCATTAGCAGACAGTCACATATGTATGGCTAGGGGTTTAGGGATGGCCATCGTATACGCACCCTTTATTGTGATCACTTCAACACACAGTACCGTGAATTCATGCATTCTGGTCTAAATTGTCTGCAGGGGGAAGATTACATAGGTTTATCGGGTACATTTCCCGTATTGATCTCTGATCAGATAAGTGAGATGCATTTAGTCAGCTTACTGTAAATATTAGGTCAAAGATCAGTCACCTGCAGATGACCCCGTGACCCCTAATTTCTGGTTGGTGAATGCCTATGCATGTGGGTTTAAGTGAGAAATAATTTCCCCCCAATTCAAATTCTTATATGCTCAGTTGGTCCAATACATCTCAACTTCAACATCACCTCTAATATAAAACAACTCAACTTTCATCCCATTGTTTTTAAAATATAGAAAATGAGTTTTCAGGCTTGATAATTCACAGCATGGTGCTCACCCAGGCAAACATCCCTCTCGCTTTCCTTTCCTGTTGCATGTTAATTTAAAAAAAGGGGGTGGGTGAAATGGAAGAAAAAATTAAATGCATTTAATAAATGCCTGACTTCAAATGGTTGAGGTTTCGTCTCCTCTATTACCGGGTCTATTCAGCTCCAAATGAACGGGGGGAATCATTTATGGCGAGAGACAAAGCCGAATGAAAATATAATTCCGCATTGTGCCGTGCTTTTGTCAGCGGCCGTCAAGTCCCTAATGGTGCGCTTTTGTTTTCGTGCGCTGCTCTGAAACCGTAGTGTCGAATTGCACGCTCCGCTCGCGGTGTGTAATGGCCCGCCTT
Organism: Triplophysa dalaica; assembly: GCF_015846415.1. NCBI lineage: Eukaryota > Metazoa > Chordata > Actinopteri > Cypriniformes > Nemacheilidae > Triplophysa > Triplophysa dalaica. Next base: position 9,293,075 of record NC_079562.1, on the reverse strand, counting down.
TGTGATATTAGATTATAGGGGCAATTAATGGCGTCAAACCTTAACAACTCAGCATTCAGTCTGCTCGTCAATCCCTCTGTCGTTCTGCAATAGAAGGTGTTATAACTCTGGTAATTATTACGCCTGCAACTTGAAAATGTCAATGAACGTGTGTATAAAATAGAATGTATGGGTTGTCACCGCGGGAGAATGGGATGCAGAGGAGCAATTAATTACCGGTTTTCATTTCGCTCTTTCCCGGTGACATGCAGCCACGCGTGGCAAATTGGCATGACGCCAGACGCCCGACACAGAGAGCCCCCTCTTTACCCTATCTAGCGTTCTTTTTTCGCTCGATATTCATACAAAAAACACAGACACAACAGTCGTTCTGCTTTGGGTTGTCGGGGCCCTCAGGTTGTATATGGCACCTGGCTTCGTTTCAAACACCTCTTGCGCTCTGGGTGCACATGCTCCGTTTCAAAGCCGTAATTGTAGGGTCATTGATGTTTTAACCCTTTATACAAGACGACAGAGGGGTGTGCCAAAGTGATGGCAGAGGCAACGCATCAAAACGCAGCTTAAATATGCCCATGCTTGCTAACTTTAGCTGTAAGCGCTAGTCTAACCTCCGTCACACCTATAATTAATCAAGGTGAATGGCACGCCTGCTCGTAACATACGTCTCTGTCTTGTGGCACACAAAGTGAAAGAGTACGTATGTTTGCCTCTTTGTCTCCGTCACAGATGCAGGGAAGGATTTGAAGGGTGTGAGGACATGGGCTGCTTGTTTGATGGCGATAGGAACGTTTACAATAAGCATTGGACAAGGCCCGCCAGTCGCGCTCCTCGAGCGCTCACGCAACGAAAGCTTTTATCCCTCTCAACCCGTGAGAAATAGAGACAGCGTTCGTATTTACCGCCAATCTTGTTTACAAAGTCAAATCAGCTCTTTACAGATTTAATTTGCGTCTGACAGCTCTCTCTCTCTCTTCGTTTTTATTCTACTTATCTCGCCCTCTCTCCCTCTTTTTTTCTTCCCGTGCCCCTCCTCGCTGAGCCCTCGAGCTGTGAATAGATAAATGGCAGAAAATATGAGCGCTCAGGCGGTACATGAAAACAAATGAATGCAAATATCAGATCGGACTGGCAGTGGACTGGGAAGTCGTCACAGCGGTGCCTGTCTTTTTTATTCCCTTTGAGTGGAAAATGTAGATAAATGTACATATTATGCAGGATGGTAGTTCGCTCTCGTGTGTCAGGTTTAAGCCAGCCGTTGCCTGTAAAGAGCTTTATTTTTATTGAGCAGTTGCATAAAGATGATCAGTTCTGGCCCTTGAACAGTAAATAGGAAAATAAATGGGACGCCACAGAGCGGCCGCGCGTGCGTCGTTGTGGAAGATCGCGAGCTGCATTCGAGGAAGCAGCCGCAAATTGTACTAGTGGAAATTGTTGGCCCGTTTAAAAGCTGCCCATAAGTTCACACAGTGGCTTGTCCCACTGCCTTAAAGTATGTAATCATGTACATGGAAGCCTGCCTCTCTCTCTCCCTTTCAGTTTTATCAATTCCTCTCTCACCCTTTCTCTCTTTCTGCATATGCTGTAAGATAAGCATCACACTTTCCTTCTTTACGCCTTGTTCGTGTCTAGCAAATTGCGTTCTCTATTCCACACTGTTGCAAGTTGCTTCCTGTCGATAGTTATCTTATCGCACTGTTTGTTATTTTTGCCAGAGATGTGATTCTCTAGATAGCAAATCATAATAATATGTTTATCGAAGTACTTTCAAGCTGATAAAGACTAGATACTCAAGGGAAGATTTGAGCAACAGTTTTTTTTCTCTCTATCGCTCTGCTTTGGAAAAGCTGGCTGGGTTTTACAATGCAAGCAGTGTGGAGCTCTATTGTGTCAACAGGGGATGATGTTTTGTGTACTCATTTTGTCGTGGCAGGATAAGGAGTTAATTAAAATGAAGAACAACATTCCTTTATGATGTTTGATAGATAGAGAGACACAGAAAAGCCTTTGTGTCTAGTTAAGGTGTGGGGACACAGAGGTGTTGTTGAAAGCGTTGCTTTTGTTGAAGGATTTAGATTTTACATAGGAGAGCAAATGTCAACCCAACAAGGTACGACAATAGTTTAGTAGGGACTAAATTCTAAACTATTTAAAATGAAATGTTACAGTGACCTTTTTTTATTTTCCAACTTACCTGTATGCCTGTATTATGCATAAACGGCACAAGCCAAACAACATGCACAAGGTGAACATGACTTTGTGCTAAATTGTATAAATCGTAACCAAATTGCTGACAATTTTATACATTTTAGATGCAGTCCATAAGTAGGAAAAGTGCTCTCTTCTTTTTTAGAAGAATAAAAAATGCTTTTTATGAAGCTTTGCATAACTATACGGTTAGTTGCATTTTCCATTTTGTGTCAATACAATAGTAGTGAATGGGGTCAAGTGCTGTGTGGTTACCAACTTTCTTCAAAATATCTTCTTTTGTGTTCTGCGGAAGAAAGAAAGTCATTGAGGTTTGAAATGACAAAAGGGTGACTAAATGATGACGGAATTTATATTTTAGGGTGAACTATTACTTTAAGAACCACAGATATTCTGATAACAATTCATTATGCATAACTGTGTACATGCCACTTATCTCCTGGTCTCTTCTGTCTTTATAATGTCATAGGTGCCGGTATCCATGGCAATGATGACCCCACAGATGATAACTCCTCAGCAGATGCAGCAGATCCTCTCTCCACCTCAGCTTCAAGCTTTACTTCAACAGCAACAAGCCCTTATGCTGCAACAGGTATCAAACCTACTAGGGCACCTCTCGCAGCTGTTGGCCTCTTAAGCCGTTCGCCACACACAGAGCTTAAGACAATATTTGTAAATGTCTTGACCGCTCAGACATGACATGCCCTCACAAAACCACACAGAAAGGTACATTTAGGCAACTTGTGTGTCCGAGTTTTATTGGCAAATCAAAATCTTAAACCATTCACAACTCTGTTCGCCCTGTAACCCGAACGGGTGAAACTGTGTTAGTTGGGGCAGACTCATGCAAAACACATCATTTAACAAATTAAAAATGTTTATCACCTCACCCTGTTAAAATTGACAGCAAGTTAGCACCAAAGATTATATTTTAAACAAACATTCACACTTTTACAAAGTTAGAATGATCAATAAGCACACATGAACGGTTTGTTCCACAGTTCCTTAAGAAAACTTTTGCTCAGGCCGTTTGTTTTACGTCTGCTAACTCAACACCATGGTTTAAAATTTTGTGCAAGGACAGACGTCCTTCACTTGTACAGCTGTTAGCAGAGCTTTTATAGACTGCTGAAGGGGGGCGCATTAAATGCACGCTGCATTCACGTGCGGTTCCCGTTAATAGAGTGTGAGTGTAGATGTCAAAGTGTGTAATGTAATCGCATTTCAGAAACACACTGTTACTTTGATTGCATCCTCACAGGCATGCTCAGAATCATATCTTTCCCGGCTTTGATATTTACTGGCTCCGGCGTTTATATTCAGTGTTTACTAGCGTACTAGCGTTGGTAACGCCTTCTTTGGCTGGTGCCGCTACACGTTGACTTGCCGGCGGTCAGAGGCAGTTTGTGTTAGAGCAAGGACACCAGTTTCTCACAGCGCTGCGAAAACCAAACTACTCCGTATCTCTTCTCACCTACCCTTTTCTCCTTCTCGCCCTCTCTTTCATACTTTGTGTTTATTAGTTGCACGGCCTCTGCTATCTCGCTGCGATATCGCCTGGAGGCCAGAGGTGCGGCCCCTGCGCAGACATGAAGAAACAAACAACTCAGATTTTCGCACGTCTCTCAAATATTTAACATAGCACCCAGAAATCCGCACACCCTCTGCCCCGCGACCTTTCCGCATTCCGCCCGGACAGAAAATGGGTCAGGCAACATTACGAAACCTCGTCCCCCGATAAAAAAAACATTTTTTTGAATAGTTTAAACGGAAAAAAAGAGAGTTTTCTCTTAAATAAATGATAGAAGTTTTGGCTTGACGGAGAGCAGAATTGATTTAATAATAAGGGGGAGGCGGCTGCTCTAGGCGACTGTAAATTGCACCGAGCAGATCCAACAAATTTATCAGAAGTCACTTGCAGAAATCAAAATTCAGCTGTTTGAGGAAGAAACTCATGGCAATCCCACTTTATTCCACTCGTTTTTATTCTATTTTTAACAAGGATTGTGAAATTGAAATAGTGACTGTTCATGGGCCGTTTTACATCTCCAGTAAAAGCCAGTGGGTTTAATGGTTTTCACTGGTGATGAACCATGTGAGAGGCAGCTCTTAATGCTCACTATCACACAAACGGCAAATGGAGCAATCAAAGTGCCTGCCAACACACACACACAAAGAAATCTGTCCCTGATCTCATCCCAGTGTGGGTGGGTGAATGAGTGGGTTTGCTTTTTCTGCATGTGAATACCTTTACAAGCAAGATTTTACATACAAAGACTGAGCCGGCGAGAGAGAGCGTGTTTATGTATGCGTGTGCACTTATGCATGTGTGAGTTAACCTTTACATCCCTCCAACCCTTAATTATAGCCCAGCTGATATATTTTCCAATTTTTTTATCCCCCTCTCTGCTGTTAAGTTAAACCAAGGTCACAATAATGGGAATATAAGGTGAATGCTTTTCAAGGCGAGCAGTTAACGCGAAAGAGGCATGCGAATCAAATCATTAAAAAACCCTTAATTATTCTTTAATTATTCCCGCAACTATTCAGCTTCATATTGGCATGAATAAAAGGGGTAATGAGTGGGCGAAAGGCAGAGACGACAGGCGTGCGGCAGCGAGGCGTGGAGGAGAGTTTAAACTCGACCCGCAGCGAGACAGAAAAAAGGGCAACATATTGCAAGGAATGTGTTTAGCGTGTTAAATGGAGTTTAGCTTCACACCCTACGGCTCGCTGGCTTCCTCTGCTCAACAGGACCCGGGCTCGGCATCTGATATGCAGGTAGCTCACCTTCAATATCCTGTAAAGTTGGAAAGCGGTAGACATTCAGAGACGCAGTGGTGGGAGGTGGCTTTTGTAGCTTGCAGAAAGAGTTTTAGTATTGCTGGAAAGGGGGACTCAGCTGTTGTAAGGAGAAGAACGTGAGCCTCATTTTAAACGAGGATTTTTGTACGCTTGGGTCAGCGCAAGGCAAGATTCCCCAAAATTGTGGAGTGAAGGAGAGCGATATCTGTCAACCCCTCCTAGTCCATCATAGTTGCTTTTTGTTTACAATACATAGGTCAGTAACAATTGAAGGCCATTCTGGTTGGTTTCATTTCATACATAGGCCTACATTTATTTCATTTCTTTATATCTATTATTTTTATCTGTATGTAGCTCACTATTAAGAACCTCTTTCCTCACAGCCTTGAGTAAGCCAGCATTAACCTATCTGTAAACAGTATGTGTGATAAGGATTTAATGGGAGTGTCATTATTCTACTTTTCTTCACCAGCGGTAGCCGGCGTCCCCCAGGCACTCCTCTTAGGCCCCAGTCTGTCCGAGGACCGCACTCTGCTCCTTCGGTCAACATGTACTTCCATGTCAGATAGGTCATCCGTGCGAAACCAAGATTTTAATCTTAATAGGCTTTCCTAAGTAAATTAATAATCTAAAAGTAAAACAAACAGCGACCGGTCCACGGTGGCCACTGCGGTTAGTCAGAGCTACAGTATGAGATGTGTAATGACAGTGTTACTGGGTGTGAGGGAGTCCTGTGTTAAGAGTCTGTAAAATAAAGCAAACCAGCACTAATAGCCAAAAGTAAACATGCAAGCGCAACAGAAAGCCTTTTTGTGTTCTCTCTCCTTTAAATAAATACATTTAAAAGTTTTAGATTTTAGATTAAACGTTTTAAATATTTAGTTTATTTACCTTTTTTAAGTTTTCAGGTTAGCATCAAGCACACATCTGGTCTTGGTCTGGTCTGGTTCAGTGGTATTTATAAAAAACTTTTCATTTGGTCTTTATGATATTCTGGTAACTAGATAAGATTTTTTACAACAAGTCTACGTTTTGTCATTAAAAGCAAACCCCAAACTCACTGAAACAGGGCAGTAAAGATTTGAATTGTAAAATACAAAGTTTGATAACACAAAAAATATTATAATAAAGAAAATTGTGTTTTCTACCTTGGAGAAAAAAATTATCTTGACATAGGAACTCATTATTAGTGTATTTTATTGCTTTTTCTGCGGATATTCTCATAACCGTAACATGTCCCGATTTGACTGAGTGCATTATTTGTTGTGATTTAAACAAGGCAAAATGGAAATATTCTGGGAAAAAACAATTGGGTGTTTGTAGTTGTTGTTTGCAATGACGTGACAGAATATTCATGTTTAATAAAAATTTAGAAATAGTGGAGGAAAGTGTCCTTGACTGATATTCTCATCCTCTGTAACTTGTTTTTAAAATGCTTTTTAAGCACACACAAAGAGATTTATTTTAAGTTAAATTTGATGTAAAGAAACACATCTACTAGCACTTTTCAAATGGCTAAGAAGTTAACAGATACCTTTTATTTTTCTAGTTAAATACTGAATATTCTCTTGTCACACTGTGTACACAACATTTCTCTTCTCATTACCGATACAGGTCATTTTCCACATTTAAAGAAATTATACATGTATAATATTCTATTAAAATGAAATTCATTAATATCATATCTATGATTAATAAAAAATTGCTTGGGCATCATAACTTCGCTTGTTTTGAGCAAAACATGCTATGAGATAAGAATTTTCAAGGCCTTTTTTGTAAAAACTTTTTTAAATTGTGTAAAACTGTCAGTAAAAGTTTATGAATAAATGCCTTTTAACATATCATACCTTGTTTTAAATGACTATAAAGGAAATTTGTTTTTAAGGATTTGTTGTTTTAAAGAAAATCATGCATTACATCTTGAAAACCAGATTTCATGAGAATCACCAGAAGATGAGTAATAATACTTAAGTGTGCACAACCAGATACACTTTCAGCATTTCCTCTTGAGGTTATTTTTCAAAGAATTAATAAGTGATGTAATGTAAATGATTAATCCTATGCGCACTGTTTGCTCAACACACGCCTGTTTTCTTTTCCGTTTTGTGTAATAAGATGCATTGTTCTTAAGAATGAAACATACCCCCGACCTCACCGCACACATTCACTATTTCATTGACTCCCACATGCCTCTGACTGTTCCCAAAGCTTTTAATCAGAGTTGACAAGGTGTGCCATGGTGAGGTGTTTTATTTTGATAAAGCACAGGTCTCTGTTTACCTGTGTATGGGAGATAGGGGCCCATTCAGCTGAGCTTTGAATCAGTAACCAGTGTGTAAACACATTTCTTGTGTTTTATTAGCCCAACACAAACCACTCACGCAAGCAAACGGGTCAACCGCCTGCCACAGAAACATGACAAAATGGGCTGTTTTGTTTTAAAAACCCTGTGATTTTGTATCTAATACATTTTATTATGCATAATTGCGAGATTAGTAGCAGGACCGGGGCAGATTTGGTTAGGCAGATGTCTGCATTTCAAATCTCTCAATATGCTCGAGGCCAAAAATGTCCTTTTTCTGCTGATCTTTACTGGCTTCTACCACCTGCGCCCCGATCATAACTTTTACTCAAGGGGTAACAAAAGCTGCTCTCAGATCAGCGGTGAAAGGCAAGCTTCCCCAGTGCTTTCCTAGACAGGTGTTGTGTGTTTTAGTTCAGTCAATCATAAATAAGGCTGTCTCCACTCTGTCAGGTTTGCCACGTCAGGAAAAAGGTGGACAGATGATTTACAAGACGCATTCATACGCCACCTGCCAGGTGTGTTAGATGCCTTTTAGAGGAATGCTGAGAAAAGATGAATATGCCTTATTATGAAGGCACTTTAACCCTTAAGCAAGAAGCTGATCTTGTTTTATCCTGTTTTCATTTTTTTTATGCCTGCAGTTTTAGTCAAAGGCAACTCTTTGCACCTTGATACCTCATTCTGGGTAACCGGTGTCATGTGATGGATTTGATAGCGGCAAATATTTTTCTGTTTAAGAGAATGACCTATTTTAGTAGGCCTTCCAGGATACTTAAGTGATTTTTTTCTGCTACAACATGTAGCAAAAGCCCATTTTGTTCTGTTAAATAAATAAATAAATCACTAAACACTCAATATTTGTTTAAGATGATATTATCAATGTCCATTGTTTAATTATCCTTCTTTCTCTCTCTCTCTCTCTCTCTCTCTCTCTCTCTCTCTCTCTCTCTCTCTCTCTCTCTCTCTCTCGCTCTCTCTCTATCTCTCTCTCTAGCTGCAAGAATACTATAAGAAGCAACAGGAGCAGTTGCACCTCCAGCTTCTAGCCCAGCAGCAGCAGCAAGCAGGGAAGCAGGCCAAAGAGGTGAGGAAGCCCCGCCCACCCTACTTCACCCTCACTGCACCCCACGTGAGCATCCTCAAGATTTCTTTATAAGGCTATATATGTGAAAATGACATTTGACATTGACATGCACGGGCCAGTCAACACAATTCTTTTGAAGGGTGTATTCATTGAGCCTTACATGAAATACCCACTAGCAAAATACCGCGTTTTCATTCTCATATCCTCTCAACAACTTGATTGCGTTTGTGTATTGGGAATATGGATTTTCATTTCTTAACTGTCGACCAAAGTCATGCTCCAAACCCTACCATGCTAATACATGTTAAGTATTAATTTACAAGTCGCCGCTTGCTAAGCCTAGTGGAAAATCCCTATTACAAGCCACTATGGTGGAGATGAGGAGTTTCTTTAATTGTCAATTAAGGAGCTGAGGGGGAGAAGGACCTGTTCTGGGTAATGAAGGTGAGGGGGAATCATGTCGGATCATGAAGGGATAAGACTACAGCACAACAAAGGCGGAGACGTAATCGCCCGTCTGCGTGCCGTGGGAGACGGGAAGATCTGCGTTAATCTGCTGGTCAAATGAAATCCAAACTTGCACGGCATTTGTGTCTGTGGCATGAACTATATATGATGCAATTTGATCGAGCGTTTGCAGCTACAGAAGACTTTGCGTTGAGATTAGCAGATTAGCTGCTAGGAAACTCGCTTGCAAGATGCTGGTTAAAGATCTAGAACAAGGGGGATTGTGGGAAAAACAATAAAATCATTAAAAAAAGGCCGGTTTGTACAAACTGGTAGATCAGAAAATCAGAAAACAGATATGTTAATAGGTATAGCACAACATAATGCCGCGTATTGGTTTAAAATCGCCTTATTTGGATTGCAATATACAAAGTTGCTGGATATCGTGTTCAAAATGTGGTTGTATCAGTTAAAAGAGTTAAACATTAGCGGCTCATTCATTGTAAATTTAACAGCAAACAACAGGTTAATTATTAGCTGAACTGTATGTGTGTGTGGCTGAAAAAGAATGAGCTCTTGACTTCATAGCAGGTGAAAGAGACTGAGGCAAGCAGTTGGAGGGGGTGGATGCTATAGGCCATGGAGGACAGGGATTAAGACTGTTAGATATCCACCAGACAGCATCATGACTGATAGAGCAAATGCGTGGGCCAATGCACGGGTCGCTCGAAACACTCACGCGCGGACCGCGGCGCACACACGCTCTCTTTAAATGCAACCGGTATCATGACATTTTCCACAGATAGTCAAGAAACGTGACAGAGAGCGAGAAAAAAAGGATTGAAAGTGAGAGGGAGGGGAAGAGTTTAAAAAAGCTTGGCTAACCTTATTGGAGGCCTCGGGAGTTTTCCAGATATTTTCCCTTATTAAATATTAGAGCAGGGGAGATGGTGTACTCGTGGAGTGGAAAGAGGCAAGAAAATTAAACTGGGAGGGCAGCGGTCAGCTATGATCTCCTGCGGGTCGGCTCACGTTTATTCAAGGCTTTTGTGAGAAAACTTGCACTGTGCAAGTACGTAAGTGCAGATGAGGGATAGTTCACCCAAACATGAAAATTCATTATTTACTCAACCTTTCGTCATTGCAAACTTATGACTTTCTTTCTTCTGCAGAACACAAAAGAAGATATTTTAATGGAAGTTGGTAACCAAACAACATTGGCCCCCGTTGACTTCTATTGTATGGACAAAAAAAACACTCAATTTTCAAATATCAATTTTTGCGTTCCACAGAAGACAGAATCATAAGCATGAGGGTGAATAAATAATGACAGAGCTTTTTTTGGGGTGAACTTTCCCTTTAAGGTCTATTAGTTCATGTATTCTATATTGTGAATTAAGAGCCTTAGTGTGCGTGAAAATCTTGGTTATGGAGATATTAAGTTCTAAACATGAATGGGTTCCAGAAAAACACAGAAAGGTAAACAAGATAAAAGTATGTTGGTTTAGTCTGTTTGAGGTATTGTGTCTGAATTCAGTGTGTGCGTGTTTGTTGTGTGTGTGTTGTCTGTCGTGTAGTGATGTAGCCGCAGGCCTCTAGGGACGAGTACACTGACAGTGCTGGACTAAAAGTGAATCAGTCAGGCGTGAGGCGAAGAGAGAAAAGAGAGCAACGGAAGAATGTGTGGCGTTTCTCATCCCTTTAGACTTCTTTAAAAACCCTTTCTCCTCATAAGCCTCTTTTTCTTTTTTCCACCGTGCCACTGCCCCCGTGTAGACTCGCGGGACGACACAGCCGGCAGCAACGGTACACAGCTCATTCGCGCCTGCGAGCAGTTATCGACACACTCGCAGCTGCCCAGAAACACACCGCCGCTTCAAAACTCTAACCACATCTCTGGCCATAATACCAGCTCCTCAAGCAATGCTGTTTTCAATAGATTTTATTTTCATTCGTCATTATTAGCGTAAAATTTCAACGTTCATGGAAAGCGGTTTGCTCATGCGATTCAAATTGGATGTTGAAACTCTGGACTTTGTTTTTTTCAAGTGCTTGTAAATGGACCGATGACACGTTAGATACTCTCTCGGTAAAAGACGCTTTAATTGCCGCCCGTGTCGCTGCCAGTCAGCTCGGCTGGGTTGAGAGGCGAGATAGATAGGAGGAGTGAAAGATGGTTGCCACACACATTTGTGCATCATGAATCCAGACTTTTGCGCTTTTTCTGTTTTTATTGTTCGACTCTCTTTCTCTCTCTCACTCCTTCTCTCTCTCTTGGCTTGACGGTTGAGCCGTGGAGTCACCCTGGAGTCAGTCTAATGAAGTAGCGCTGTCAGTCGGGCCTGGCGTGCCCAAACTCTGTTTGATGTGCTCATAAATCAAGCTGACAGGCCTGTTACTCCGCTAGCTTCAGCCACTCAACTGCATCTAATGTAAACAGCGTGCAGACACAATGTGTTAAAGAACTTGAACTGTGTCCCATGGCACCGAAACAGGGAGAGAAATAGAAAGGAGAGAAAAAGATGGGCGGAGAGAAGTAAAAGCGATGGACGGGAAGTGGGAGGAGGGATAGACAGAATTAATATTGCCGTTACCCCACTTCCCTTTATTCGGTCTTGTGTAGGTACGCTTTTTCACGTAGAGAAGGACTTTGTTAAAGTTGCACTTTCCTGAAATCTAAGGAGCCGTCTAAAGAGGGAGCCTTTTAAGTGTGCTTCTAAATCAATCCAAAATGAGAGATTATTTGAGAGGAATGTTCACTATCAATAAAATTATATCTATTTCAGTAAAGTATTAAAAAATGTTTTTTTTTATAGTTATTAGAAATGGCATTGCACCATGCTCACATAACAAACTCAAATGTCTCCCTTTTTATTAACCTATATAGACAAATCAATCACTTCAACGACTATAAAAATGCAGTTTAAGGAGGCATTCGCCAATGTTGGAGAAGGTCACAAGGTTTTGGAGCAGAGCAAGTGTGTTTTCCTCTTTCAGCTGAGGTTGACCCGTGTGGCCCTTTCCCATGAGGCCTAGCGCCCCGGGCGGCAGCCTCAAACGCTCCTTTGACAGTGAGATTAAGAAACTACCTTTAATTCTTTTTATTTTTATTTTCCTACCCTCCCTTTGACATTTTTTTTCTCCCCTCCACACTTCTCATCTGTTATCTGGAAAGAGATAAGGCCCATCTCTCATTTGGGGAACATCAAAAAGCATGTAGCTGGAAACAGTCGGGCCGGTTCAGGAAGGAGGACATTTATCACAGCGACACCGCCTGACCTTATCACCGCATGCCATGTATTCCATAGCACTTACCCTTAAACACACAAACACACTGGACTTCCCAACTCGTAACCTTTTTTCTTCTGAAATGAACACTTATCTCTTTTTTTACTTTTGAAGGTGGAGTTTTTCAACAAGGATTTCACAAGCACTGTACCCATTGTTCATCCTAACAGATCCAAACTACTCAAACATTATTGGTTGAGTCAATGTAACCATACCAGGCCACGCAAACAAAACAATGTATTTTAACACGTACCAGGCACTTCTTCCTCCCATCTGAGTGTGTTTTAGCCTTTTCCACCTTTGGCCAAACATCATAAGAAATTTTCGCACTCGTGTCTTGTTTTTATGTAGTTTAGGCTTTGTCTTGAGGTTCACAGTGCTTATGTCATAACGTAATAAAACGGTTCAGTCATTTTTTTCGTCTCTTTGTTAACCATCACAAATGTCTGCGAGCACAGAGGGAAATCTCTCGAGGGCTGAATGAAATGACTGTCCATATGCTTCGAGACCCATTTATGAAACAATGAAAGTGAGTTTGATTCACTGTTATCGAGTTTCACAAAGCAAAATGTTCCACACAGTGAAAAACCCCAAGCCTTATCGTAAAATGATAAACATCTGATCTCTTTTAATCTGCGAGTGTGCTTAACATTGCACGCAGATGTTGTGAGCCGCTGTTTATTGCCGTGTTAATTATGCGCCGACCGCATGCTAACAGATTACTACACGCAGGAATGAACAAGCGTGTTTGCGAGTGTCTCTGGTGTCGGCCCAAGACCACATGGAACTGTCACTCAGATTAATGCGTTATCTCTTATTGCATGAGAGACTTTATTTACAATAGAGTTCCACACTTTGAACCGAGCTCCAGCGTTTTGTTGTCTGCTAGTTGTCGACCGCCACAGGAAGTGCTTTGGTGATTGAAGGGAAAGACATCTCTATTCCAGGATATGTCCTATCTAAACATGTCCCGGACAGGGTTGAAGGCTTATAAAAGCCAATGAGTGTCTCTTTAATCCCTCCCTTTCCATCCTGGAGTTTGCCAAATCTTTATCATGCCTTTGTTTTGTTGTTTAACGTATTTACTCTCTGTCTGTGTCTCGCAGCAGCAGCAGTTGGGGAACAAACAACTGGCTTTCCAGCAGCAGTTGATTCAGATGCAACAATTACAGCAGCAACACCTTCTGAATCTACAAAGACAGGGCCTGGTGAACATACAGCCGAGCCAAGGAGCCGTACCCATTCAGAGCCTGCAGCAAGGTAAACCATTCAACCAAAGAAAGATAGTAAATACAGTAACATGATTGTGAACCGTTCTTTTGAAGTACAACACTCGTTCTTGGTCTCCGTTGGCTGGTCAGTTTTGGCCCTGGGGGTGAGGTGCGACAACCACAGGACTCTTAACCTGGAGGTCTGTCTTTTTCACAGCTCTGTCCTCATCCTCAGCTGCCAGAAAAACACACAACCTCTGATTTCTACTTTAGTGATGCCGATTAAAGTAAAGTGGAGCTGTGGAGGAAATGCAGCGTGCTAAATAAATGCGGCATCTGTGTTCATACCCGTAGCCATGGACCAGATGGCGGTCTCAGACTGAGGCCAGACCTGCATCCACAGCCCACTTATTCTTCCTTAGTCAGCCACATTGCAGACACACACAAACACACACAAACACATGTGCTCCCAGACTGACCTGCTACTACACATAAATTTTTTTTTGCAATAGCTTTTATTCAGTGATGGATTTTAATATATTATTTATATTTTTTATATTATTATTTTATTTATATTTATTAGCTTTGATTTGGTTTTATTAAAACATTTATTTTGCAGATTTTGTTTACATCTGTTCATTTTAATTAATTCGCTGATATCAATACCATGTTTATCACCATTAATCTTAACTGGCACTTTTATGTTTAATGAAGAAGATAAAAAATGTGTACTACAGTGTATAGTATTTTGTTTAATTACTAGTAATTATTAGTAGTAAAATTACTAATTAGTAGTAATTGTAGTCATGAGAAGGAATTGGGATTTCTTTTATATTTTCCTGTTCTTTTTTAATATTTATTCCACCCAGCAAAACTGGTTTCGTTAAAGTTTCACATTACTTTCCGATAACGGTAATAAAATTGACATGCGCAACAATGAATGCTAATAAAGCTGCTTGTATGGGATTTCTCTGTATTCTTCCACTAAAATTTGGCAGTGGACTACCATCTCAATCTATTAGAGCTGGATGAAGCCCCCTGGAGACTAACTACAGCCATGTCCAAAGAGCCACATGTGAAGCTTGTTAACTTAATCAGCTCATAAAGAGATAAAAGCGAAGCTTGATTGTTGGTTTTGGGGAAGGCAGTCATTTGGATAATAGGTAAAATATGCCACAAAATTCACTGGGCTTTGTGTAGGGGTGGCGGGGGGTGCTTATGTGTGTGCGTATGCACGTTCCATACCACACGCCTGACTTTTACATGGTCCAGACACGCTGGAAGAAAAGGGGGGTTTGGATATTTTTTTTACTCCAACTACATTCTATGTCGTTTTCCAGCTTTCCTTAATTTGTCAATGAGCCTCACCAGAAATGAATCTTGACTGCGAACTGGCCACCGTCTGCCGAAATTAGACACGTCAACTTTACGGGTTCCACGGCGGCCATAACATTACAGGAGTCTCGACAGGACAGAACAAACAGGCAGCCGATTCTAGTTTCCATGCCGAGATCCTTACCGCTCTTGCCGATAGAGCCTCCAATATGATCCAGGTCTTTTATTAAAGCGCTTGACTCTCTTTTTTGCCCATTGCTCTTGACATTTTTGATTATTTCGGTCTTAAGAAAACACAGACTTCGTCATCCAGCATCCTGAGTGGGCCTACCACACACACACACACACACACACACACGACTGCTTTTAGGAAAAGTAGTCTGGTGGAAAAAAGGAAAATGAGCAAAGGGAGTTGGGGGAGGTGGAGCAAGGTTGCAGGGTCGATGAAAATTATTTTTCAAGAAAGCTATAAACTTTTGGCATCTTTCTGGCATAGACCCCCGCACCCACCCACACGGTTGCTTATGTCATTGTTTCAAGAGTATTGAAGAACAATAAACTCTAGCTCTTGGAATCCCTTCTGCAAATTCTGCGACAGAGAAGAGTCAGGGAATTTCCCCACAATCCCTTCCTGAAGAGAAGCCCTCCATTATGACTGGCCAGCCAACCATGCGCATTCTTCTGGGTAGTCATGCTTGGCCGTAGCTGACGCTGAAAAGGATTTGTTCTCTGATCCGTGGGTGGCACCAACCGTAGTTGTTGTTGTGTTTGTTTGCCACATCGAGTCATTTCCTTCGGAAAGTCAGTGATACGGACCCGAGTGACTCATTATGGAGTTCACTAGACAGGATATTAGCTTTATATTTATTTTTCATGTTTCTTTGCGATGTTTATACTTACCAGTTGCTGTGGTTTTAATTCTCCTCCAAAGAGTGTCTCCGAGATCTGTCGGGTTCAGCTTAACTCTTCGTGATCACCATTCCACACTTTTTGTTTAGTGCAGGCCTTAGATTTGTGGTGCGGGAAGCTAAAGGGGATCAAAGAAACAGATATGAGCTTCAGTGAGATTTAAAGTTGTGCTTTAAACAATGTTAATGTCTCATAGATATCATTTTAAGGCCTCTGATTTGCCAACTGATTTGATGAATTAATGATGTGATGTCCAGCCACTAAAACAAAGCAATTTAAATTTGGGGGGAAATGAATCTAAAATTGGCTTATTTATAGTGCACATCTGCACATTAACTGGGATGTGAAAGTATTTGAAAAAAATCATCTAAAACATTTTCACAGGGCGGCATAGGTTTGGCTCTTTAGTTTTTTGTGAAATGTACATGTGAGAGAGAAATCGAGAGTGTGTGGCCTACCACAAGGGAAAACGCCTCACCTACCCCCATGTGTGTGAGCGTGTGTGTTTGGAAGAAAGTGGGAAACGAAAACACTTCACTGTAGGTAAACCGCTCCACCTCCACCCTGCGTCCTTCTTCCACTTCCCGTCTTCGGGCTGTTCTTTCACAAAGTGAATTCTTGCATCCCTTGATCCACATCAACAGTGACACGCCACCGGATTGGCTCAGTTATTTGCTCAATTATTTGCTGGGTCAAAATACATCCCTGGCCCTGCGGTGCTCTGTCAGGTTGTGTTTAAGTAGTGAACAACAGCATGTAGCAGCAAGTATGGCCATACATCATTTCTCTGGCCCTCAGCCTGCTGGGAGGTGGGGTGCAGGGGTGGGCCAGGCAGGGAGTTTTGTTTTGGCGGGGTCTGGGACAAGAATGCTGGCGGACCAGACATAATATTTAGATTGCTATTAAGTCTTTGCCACGTGAGATAGTGTAGCAGGCTGTGGCTTTTAGGGAACAGCGTGCGCCAGACTCGCTCGGGTTTGGAACCGGCTGGCCCCCTCTCTTTTCATCTTTTTACACCCTCAAATCTCCCTCCTTTTCATTTCAAAGCGTATGGAAGTTGGACAAGGAGAAAAACAATCCCAAATTCAGCAAGTTTGAGAGGAAAATAAATAAAAAAATGCCAAGAGAACATCTCGCCAAGATTAATTCACCAAGTGAGGGAGGCTACGGGCGATAATTACAAATGGAGGTGGCCGGGAGAATTGCAGAGATGTCGAAAGATAACAAAAACGCGCTGAAATTAGCCATTTACTTCCTTTAGTTTGGCTGGTTCCCGTTCCATTCTCCTATGAATTTAACTACTCCATCTGACTCGCCCCTCTCTGCTGGTCAAGTGTGGCACGGTGTGTCTTGTGTTTTATACCTTGGCCGACTGATGTCAGAGCAGTTTGAGATCTCGAGGCAGGTTACTCTGCCAGCTGGCTGTGGTTCAGGACGTGGCGGTGGGGTTTTGAGGTGTGATAAGGAGAGAGACACAGGTTTGGATGCTTTCCTAAAGAGCTCTCGTCATTCAACACGCGGCTTATGCTATTCACCGCAACTGAAGTGAGGATCACTAATAAACAACTTTATAAACACACTATTTAGCTGCAGTATGTTTCATTTTGTGACACCTGTTGACTCACGGCTTTTTTAAAGCAACCTTTTGAGTTTTAATGGAGTGTTGTGAATATAATGCACAAAAGAACGTATTTTCACTTTAAGCTGGGCACAAAAAGCTTGAATCTCTCTCTCGCTCAACTTAAAGAAAGTCGTTCTAAAGGTAAATTATACTTAAGCGTCGGATATATGCCGTAGCCTACGTGTGGGTTTTCATTTATACTTCTACGTTGTTGTCCGTGTCGACAGGCAATGACCACTAGCCGTCAATGTCCATGCGGGTGTTGCTTGTGTAACCAAGACAAGAGCTGAAGAAGCTCATTTGAAAAGCATTAGCAGTGATAGTGGACAAGTAAACAGTCACATTTGTTTTAGATTTGAGATGTTTAATGCAGAAGCACAAATATTTTACTTGGATAATTCATTCGGAAATGCGTTTGATTAAATGTGACTCTATCGCAGAGTTTTTTGACCTGAGGGAGGGGTTCAAACAGACCAATCACAGCGCTTGCGGTCCGCGCTGAGTTGACGCGTTGTTACATTTTTGGAAAGGTGCACGTCAGGCTACGGTGTGGGGTACACGGCTCTGCCTAGGCTACGACGTAGGTCCGACGCTCTAGCATAAACTGAACTTAAGGTGTCGTAACATAAGAAATTCAACTTTTTAATCTGTTATTGGTTTCTTTTTATTGTTCTTCAAAAATGCATAAATGCAGTGAACTGATCTCTTTCTACGTTTTTACTCAGCCATGTGTCCCACTGACCTGCAGCAGTTGTGGAAGGACGTGGCAGGCATTCAGAGCACAGAGGACGCCATGAAACATGAGGGCCTCGACCTGACTACCAACAGCTCCAACTCTACCTCATACACGGCCTCCAAGGTCTCACCTCAGATCCCCCATCATTCTTTGCCAAATGGACATAACTCTGTGCACACTCCAAAGAGAGACAGGTGGGACCCTACACTCAATACACACATACAGAAATACTTGTTATATTTTATTAAAACGCACTTAAACAAGATTACATGAGCTTTTAGACCGCTCACTAATTCAATGACAGTATTGCATACATGGATATTATACACGCATCATATTTTATGGATTGTATGGTCACTTTGATGTTCATTTGATAATTTACGGTTGTTTCATTTGTTCAGAACATTGTGCATCTACGGCACAATTGACGCCCGTGTGCCAGTTTAGCATGAGTGTGTGTGTGAAGTGGGTGATGTTGCTGAAGGAGGGAGTGGGGGGATGGCACTGCTCTGGGGTCCTCATGGATTCTTTTCATTATTTTAGAGCAAGACTCTTTGAGTGGATCTCGTCCTTCACCAAGGAGTCCAGTGATGATCATCTCACGCCTTACTCCAAAAGCGCTCCCCTCCAGAGCACCCAGTGAGTACAAACACACACAACACACAGTTGTGACCTTTCATTTCATGTATACTGAGCTAACAATATTTTCCATCATAAAATCATCCGGGAAAAAACGAAATAGTGGTATTGTCAAAAAATGTGACGTATATAAAAACATAATTATAGAGATTGTGTTCATTCTTCACTTATCACAATATCAAAAATATTTTTGCAGCCATTTAAAGTTTTAGGATTCACAATGGTTCTCCCTCCCTACACACATATTTTTAGTGTGATTTATCGACCCAAAAATATCTCAATATCAGATTTTACTGCATGGTTATTGTGGCCACGATATCTTTTGATCAAATTAATCTTTAATTTAAAGGACAGATTTATTTGAGTAATAGTGTTATTTATATATATTAAAAAAAGATATTGCGATAATACTTATATCTTTTTTCACAAAAATCATGTAGTGAAAATCTGATATTGTGACAATCCTACCTCTCAATAATACAGTATAAATTTTCTCCTAAAAACGACTTGTTAAGCTAAATACATTTTTCACATGAACATTTATGGGAGAGGCAGATACACATCCAAGCCTGTCGTGCCACGCGAGTTCGGATAAACGCTAGGAAAAGTGCTGCCTCCATGTTTGCTTATACCACTGTTCTTCCTGACTTGGCCTAACACATTTACGCACAAACAGACACACACAACTCAGAAGGAAGAAAAACTGTGTGGTAAGGCTAATGCATGGCACATGTGGACAGTGTGGTTGCCAGTAGTTTGTAATGTCTAGAGGCTGAGCGGCTTCTGAATTGCGTTGGCCGGCCACTGCCAGCACATCTGATGAGGAGGAGGAGGGAGCGCGTGTGAGTGCTGTGTCGGGAGGCCCTCATCTGTGAGCAAGCTGCTTTATATTAAGCAGTGCTGTGATGTGGATTTGGGAAGAGTTCCCCAGACCTTCAACCACCACAGGCAGTGCCGCCCCCCTGCCCATGCTTAGCAGCAGTCAGACGCATGACGAAGGATTCTGTGGTCCCTGCCCCATGAAGCCCACACTACACGCAAGCCGTGGCAAGTGGCCAGGCCCGAAATGAAAAATTGCTGGATGAGACTGCTGGCGGGGTTAGAGGCCTGATCTGTTATGGGTCTCAACAGAAGCCGGGCCAGGGAGACCCGTTCCAGACTGCGCGGGCCACAGAGCGCGCAGTGGCTGTTTCTCAAACTAAACAAGAGCTATGAGTTTAGCCCCAGGCCTCATTGGCGGGTCCTGTCAGCACATCCATAGCCACCTTATCCATACTCCTGCCCAGAGACGTGAAGAACATCTGAAGATCGCAATAAATTTGTCCATAATTACACGGCAGCATGTTGTTCCTGGCTGCACCAGAGGACATTCGAACCGGTGATGAAGTACGAGATGCTAATACGATGATACACGCTCTTATTGGAAGCCTGTCAGTCACCGTTATAGAAGTGCTGTCTTTTTTACGTTTACCAGATTCGCTTTAAACTGCATCTGTTCAAAGCTTCCTGAAGGGGTGCTTGCAGAACAGGCTCAGA
Organism: Triplophysa dalaica; assembly: GCF_015846415.1. Lineage (NCBI taxonomy): Eukaryota > Metazoa > Chordata > Actinopteri > Cypriniformes > Nemacheilidae > Triplophysa > Triplophysa dalaica. The sequence goes on along the minus strand of NC_079562.1, from coordinate 9,272,954 downwards.
GCTATCGGCTTTCTCAAACTGGGAGCACTTGAGACCAGAATGTCTTTTTCCATTGCTTCATTGCTTTTGTATTGGTTGCATGTGTGTGTTCTGCGCTACCATGCCGACTGCTTTAAAAAAACTTCAATACGCTATTGAACTGAATGTTGTTTCGATTAAGCCAGCAGGTGTCTAAATGTTTTAAAGGTGCAGTACGCAATTTCTGCACCACCAGCGTCATCGCGCGAATGTAAGAATAAGAACATTTAAAAAAAGAGTTTTGGAACCTGACATCTGTCTTGCATTGGTTGACAAACAAAATGTACAGCTTTGGTTGGGAGACTGTTGAAACGCATCCTAACCAAATGCGACGCGATGAGATTCCTGCGATAAGCAATTTGTTTGTCCATACCAAGGGCGAAATAGGGTCGAGACGCGACAATCAATCACAAAACACAGCCAATCAGAACAGTTTATCTCTGTCCTCAAATTTATATAGCCTGTCTTCATCCATGTTTGCCGATTAATATTCATGAGGTGCAGAACTTACATTGAATGAGATCATTGTGTGGGCGGAGCTGTCAGCCGCGAAGTCGCAGAAATAGAAACAGTTTCTAAAAAAGAAATGGACGTTACTCGTCGTGCAGCCGGTTAGGACAAAACCTCTGATTAACATGGAAAAGATACATTTTATCATGCGTCGCATCGTGTTTGGTTAGGATGCGGTGTTAGGTAGATTGAGATTTTTTGTCGATTAGATTTTTTCAGGGTTTTTAGCATAACATATACAGTTCCAAAATAAGATAACTGAATAATTAAGCATTGTTTTGATTTAAGCCGTAATTACAAAAAATAAAACCGCTAACTAACACAATAAAACACAATAAAACAATTTTTTTTGGAAAAAAATGTCTCTATATATCATATATTTTTTATAATATATGACATACAAAGACATATTTCATATGTTATAGTATATATATACATTATAGTTATAATATATAATGAATTATTTATGTGTGTGCTTTATTAAATTAAACAGCTATTCTACTGGAGAAATGTTTATGTTGGGTTTTTAAATAGTTTTAATTAAGCTCAATATGCAAACAACAGTGTTCACTGGGTTACACAAAAGTTTGCACGGCATGAAAACAAATGTACATGATCAACAAATATGTATCTCATGATAACGCAGCACTGGTTCTACACAAGTGCCAGCTTTCTCGCACTGGCCCCGGGCCACTAGTCTGTCCTTATTGTTTGCCTGCCTCTAGCTGTATCTCAACCATCTTATCAATTTTTCCCTCAGAAATGTTCTTGTTGTATCACTGATAAGGTGTGCAGTGCTACATGATACACTGAATCCATTTATCTCATGGTGATATTAAGGTTTATATTGGTGAGAACATGACTAACAGTCTCTTTTCCTTTTACAGCTCGACCCACGAGGAACACACAGCCTCACACCCGCTCTACGGACACGGCGAGTGCAAGTGGCCCGGCTGCGAGGCGCTCTGCGATGACATGGGCCAGTTCATCAAGTGAGTGACACCTCTCCATCATATTCACTACAAAGACACACCCCCTGATGCATTTACATCAACACTAATACACGCATCAACCCCGTAACTTACATCTTATCCCCCCGCTGAGCAACAGAGCATTCATCATTGCCTGCTGCGGCCCATAAAACAAGTCCCTGTCTGTTAGCTTTTCCCTCTGTCAATGTGCATTCATCTTTTTTTTGATGAGGCTGCAGGACGCTCTTTAAGTAAAGGCCTTCTCTTGTGCTGAAACGAGAGAGGGACGAGAGAGCGAGCAATAAGAGAGCCGAGTGGCTGACAGACGGGTTCAGGTGTGATGTTTGAACAGACAGGAGACCAGTGAATTCCACAGGGTGGTGGGGAGGGGGGCAAGGTTATTGCTGGAGAGAGCGTGAGACATTCTCTAGCGCTGTGGGACTGTATTTGTGTATGAAAAAGGAGGCTAATCGTGATGGACAGGTATTTTAGCCGGAGAACACTATCGTTGTAAACTAGACTGCCCTCTATAGTTTTGCATGCAGATTCACAGTATGTCATACAATTACTGTCTGTGTGTACACCCCCCCCCCCCCCCAAAAAAATGTGTACACATTTCATACGACTATGAAATAGTTCATCTCTTACGTCTGCGTATTGTAATTTTGTTTATTGAAGGGGGCTTTCTTTAAGCTGTAATCCATATCTTTTTGGTTTAAACCAAACTAAATTTATTAACATTATCACTATTGCTATTATTAATTATTATTATATCAAATAAAAATATATATATTTCACAGAGTTATCGAAGTAATCTCTAAATTTTGCCTCTGTATCGACATCTCTCTTTAAAACAAAATGGCAGTCAAACATTTTTATATTAATAAAAATAAAGTATTAATTATTTAATAATAAATTGCATATTATTATTATTATTATTATAAAAATGTTTTACTGCAATTTTATGTTTCAAACAGAGATGTTTATACAAAGGCAAAAGTATGAGAAAAAATAAATGGGACATTGTTCAAAAAAACTGAAATTTTGCTGTACGTTTTTCACTGGGCTTTTCCCCAAAGGCTTTGCTTAATACTTTTGTACAGGAAACTAGTTCACACATTCCTTGTGAGTAACCATAGCGACACATCCTGTTCTCTTCCTGTTGACCTGTCCAGTGCTGAACAGCCAAAATGTGTGTGTGTGTCTGTTCAGGTAGCTGTCAGAGGCAGATTAGCTCCCCGCTCCCATCATTCCCTCTCTTCATCCCTCAGCGCACCACTGCTAGGTCAAGCAAATTGTTTTCACGCTTCGTTAGTGGTTTACTTAATTAGCTCATTTACAATTAGAAGCCTTTGTTTCTTGGATACAAGCAAAGACATCAAAAAGAGTCTCCCTCCCCTCCACCATCTCCGCTCTCCCTTTTCCCCAGCCTCCTTTCTTCTCACCATCGCTTCTTTCGCATGTGTTTGCCAGTTCGGGGTCTTTGGGGATGCTGGTGGGGTGAGAGGAGATAAAGAGAGTAAGAGATCAGACAGGGAAGGCGATGTAAACAGTCCCATTGTCTCTGTGAGTTAAAATAATGAGACTTCACAGTGGAAAGTCCTGACATGTTGTGCTGTCACAGGGGTGTGAGACGCACTGTTGCTGCTGACGCCAACCCAGCGGGCTGGGGACTTGCAATACGTTTGCTCTGTTCCAAACCCTAGTGAGATGCCTGCAAAGGCAGCATTTTAAAGCATCATAGACCCTTTTAAAATGAAGGCAACTTAATTATGCCTTTTTGCCTCATAGGAATCACAGAATGCACTGCGGTAAGCTCAGTATAAATAAAAATGCTAGATGAAATACCTACGCATTCAATTTATAATGAAAAGATTTTGTTTTTCTGTTTATGAGCGACAGTCACATCTTTGTTTTTTTTTATTTCCTGGAGGGAGATGCTCGGCCCTCGGATCATCTACTGATCCAATGTTGCTCTTCCTAAGGGGGACCATTGTATTGACAGGCCGGAAAGATGTGTATGTAAATTTCCTCCGGTCGTCCCTGGCGACGGGGCGAGGAGCATGCTCAGTGCACGCGGGCGGGAGCGGGAAGCGCGTATGATGGCCGCTGACACACACATCAAAGAGCCGGAGAGTCTGGGAAAGTTTTAAGAGTAAAGCTGTTGTTTGGTTGCGCGGTGTCTCGTTTCACATAGCCTCGGGGCAAGCGGAGAGCGGTGGAGGGGGGGTATAAGATAAGAAGCGGTCGGGTTGGGGAGGGGGAGATGACAGATATTGCTGCCAGTATCGTGCACAGTGGCCTAGTCAGAACGCTTTAGTCATCACTGCACTGCAGACAAGAAGAGATGGTCCGCTCGCCCGGTTCTCTCTCTCTCCTGTTCTTTTCTATAGGCACATCTGGCCGCATGCCACCTAGTAGAAAATGAAGCCCAGCAGGACTGAAACGGCAGCTATTCACGATGTTGTGCACCCCACCTCTTGCGTTTTTAATAATATTTTTTGATAAACGCTGAATTATGAAGAAAATACCTATTTCGTCTGGGCATAATGTGTCCAGTTTCTTTTCCCACAGCATGTCTCTCTCTTTTTTTTTTGCACTGGAAGAAAGATAAAACACTCATTCAATCTTCATCTTCCACCCTCCCTCGCCCTGAACTCTTTAATGATGTTCAGTTTTCTCTGGCATGCCAGGACGACATGTGTTGGAATACTCAAGCCCTTTGTCGGGTCCCGTGAATCTTTTTTTTTTTTTGCCGACCATTGTAAATGCCCCTCAAATCCCGGTCGGGGTGCGGGGAGTAAACACTGCCTCATTGTCGGGTCTCTCGGAAAAACGCTGCTACTGTTTATTATGGACTATAAAACTTGTGGTCTGTTCCTTTATTCAGAAAGAGAGAGAGAGAGAAAGGTGGGGGGGGTGGGGACAGAGAAAGATGAGATCATGTTTTTGTTATTATCATCATGTGCTTGCGGGGAAAATGGATCTGGATTAGGCGAATGGTGACATCATTGTTTTTGTTTAATTTCTCATGGAGAGAGCATGCACCCCTTTTTGCTTCAGTCTGACACCTGAAACGGTCGTGTGTAGGGCGGTCACCTGGCGGGTGTCGTGGAGACGAACCGAGTACAGGATGGGTTCCGTCTCTTGTTCGCTTGGGTGTTGCTCTCCTGCAGTGTGGGGGACTTAACCCAGCGTTCAGGACAGTGTTAAAACACACAAAAATTCCCTGATGGATAAGAGTGTTAGATGAGATGGACTGAAGATATTTGTGTGTTAATTTTGTGTAGATCAGTGCTGGATTGATGGAAAGGAGGATGATGTATTTCAGATTTTAAGTCTGGATCTCCCGTTAATATAAAATAATCCTCAATCCGCCTGACCTCAGGAACTGTTTGCTTAGAGGCTTTAAGCAGTAAGGAGTTCAGCTGTTCCCAGGAAGTGAGCATTGTGGCCCAAACACGTTATATTTAAAGAATTTATGTATTCTTCAAGGCGCTCCCATAACCCCTGACCTCTGAGTCATTACACCCCACCAGGTGTGTGGTTTGAAGAGTGGGAGGGGTTCCTTCCGCACCTGGAGGGAATGACATCATCACTTGGATACTTTACGACATCATCGCTTGGTTACAGAATTGTTTATGTAAGGGGTAATGCACAGTCAGAAAAGCCCCAACTGGCTGATCCGGGTCTTGTACCACCCTGAAGGGGTTTATTTTTGCAATTATAACCAGCTGACTGTACATTATCCCACTTTACACATGACTACATGGCAGATGTATAAATAAACGAACATGAAGTATTAACACAAATATTCAGCTTTTGAATACACAAATATTCTGTTCTGTCATTGGCTCCTCACTTTGGTTGTTTGGTTTCTTTGGTTTCGCTTCCTTTATGATTCTAATCTTTGCATCGCCGGTTTAGTTTTTTGTTTTGGGGAGTTACAGACAGCTTGGAAAAACAAAACATGACTTGAATAACTAAAGTAACCCATTTGAAGCAGTGCTTGATGAGTAAAACAAATGATGTCATATCCAGGTGTTTTTTTTTCAACTCCCACTCAGGGTTCATGGCCTGCAGCACTTAGCTCTTCTACAAAAAACAAAACCGTTTCCAAAATAATATCCCACTCCAGCTGCGTTTCAACTGAATAACAGAGACATTAGGACATTTGTAGTGAGCTAATATATAAGGATGTTTAGGGCTGAAGTCTTAGTTTCTACTCTTTCATTGACTGTTGGTAAACAACATAAAACTGTAATTCGCAAATGTGGACTGAATTATTTCATTATGTAGCGGTCTCCATTTCCAAAAACAAAACGGTCACATTTCTATGACACAATTCTCTTTCCACGTCTAATATTGTTTTTAATTTTCTTGCGAGAGGAAATCGAGTTTATACGCCTAGTGAAGTGTTTTTTAGGTGGAAATCCACTATTGTTAGGGATTTCCTCCAAATGGGTGATTGTTGTACCCAGAGGATCCCATTAAATGTTTCTCTTCTGAAATGGAAAAATAAACAACTGGCCGCCGTCGCATTTGATGTAGTTGTTTGTTTATGTGAGGTCATGCTTGGCCGGGATGCTGCAACTGGATCTCTGCTGCCTCAGTGACCTCAGTATTTGTGTATGTATGCGCGTGTTGTCAGGATGTGATGGTCTGGGCATGTAGTGCAAACACGTTAGCACACGCGGCACAAACTGCTGCCGTCTCCAAAGCAATCCCAGAAGGCTAAGCTGGAGCCGTCGCGCGTGTTTGTGTGTGTCAGCTACATGGTTGGTGGCAGATGGTCCAAATATGCTTACAGGTCTCCCTCTGGGAGTTTAGATAGGGTCACCTAGGCAAGGTTTATTTGCACGTAGATAGATTTCGTTTTGTGGGCAGCGTGTTAGGATACGCTGGCCTCCCGCCGCACGTTTGCATTATTTAAACTCTCGATTTCTCTCTTCCAGGCACCTGAACAGTGAGCACGCCCTGGACGATCGCAGCACAGCCCAGTGCAGGGTCCAGATGCAGGTCGTTCAACAGCTGGAGATACAGGTGAGACGCGCACGCAGACGCAAAATCAACATTTCAGGAGAAATAACGCAAAATCAACGTTTCTACAAAAGCCACTTTTCAACGGAGGGCGCCCATGACTGCTTCTTTTGAGTAAAAAAAATCTAGAAGAAAGGGTGTGTGTTTGTTTATGTAACAACACACCTTCATGCTTGAAATAGTGTTCACGATAGTCTTTGGGTGTGTCTCAAAAGTAGGCACTAGAAGTTCACTTCATAGGGTGCCATCTGTGTCCCAATATTTCATAGATCAAGGCAACTGCTTGAATATGTTTTCACCATTTACTGATTCACGTCAAAGGGAACTAGATAGTAGAATGAAACAAAGTCCTGGTCTCCTTGAACTCTCTCATACTGTCTCGCACGCACACACAGCTGGCATGATTTTCTGCCCATTACATGTCACACGAGTTGATAGAGATCACTGGAGCTTGTAATAGAAGGAGTGATGTGGAGTGTGGGTGCAGGAGAGGAGGCCAGAATATCTGCCTTTGATTGATCCCAATTAGAGAGTTTCCCAGCACCTCTCTCATCCCTCCCGCCGTGGGCTCTCGGCGAGAGCTGCAGGCTGCCTGTCGCGTGCGCACATGCAGTGTCATCTCTAATGAAAGATCTGATAAGGAGGAAGGTGGACATGGGAGGTGAAAGAGACCTCCTCTGCCCACTGACACCTTCTTTGCCCCAGATTTATACTCCCGATAATGGCTTAAGTGCAAATTGCAGCCGTTTTCTAATCGGTTTAGACCTGTGTGATATGAACACTGGTCTAGGTGGTGATCAGCAATGCTGGTGTTTGTAACAAGACTAATAGTTAAGACCTTTTAGCGAAATATTAAGGCAAAGAAGTTTTTGAAGTATTTAGACAAGCTTTCAAGATCAGTGATGCTTTAAATGGTTTGGACTTGTGCTATGTTTAGGACCGTGTTTTTGTCAATACGGGTAATTTGTCAGGACACTGAAGCTGTCAGAAGAGCGTCTAGTGAGAGTCAGGATTGGCAGACACTGACAGGTCAGTGCTCGGGCACATTAGGGTCAGACACACAGTAAGCAACTGTTAGCTACGGGGTAAGTTGTCTCAGAGAGCTACTTGCAATCTCTTCAGAAACATTCGCTGATCTACAGTTAAGCGCAGGTCAAGGAACTTAACCGTGCTCACAGCGGTAAAATTCAACAAATCAACAACCTTAAAAAGAAGCCCTGTCTCCCGGACGGGCACTTCAGACCCTCCAGCTTTACGTGGCAGAACAACTTCCCATCGTCAGACCCGTCAGAGAAATGTAATTGGTTGGCTTTACATTCCGTCCACCTCCCTTCCATGTTCTTCTCTCAATCCCTAAATAACCCCCTCGCAACAACGCTCATGCAAAATAAACACTACCCTCCCAGGCACACGGAGCAAGCTGTGCTCGCCGTGGCCAGCGAAGAGCGTTTAAACGCGTGTCCAGATCAATGCAGGGGAGATGAAAACTGACAAGAGAGTCAGCCCACGTCCAAGCGTGTTTCCTTTCTTCTCGGTCTCTCTCATCTACCTCGGTCCTGTCACCTACTCTGCAATACCCCCTCCCCCTGGACCCGCAAGCCCACCCCGGTGCCAACCCAGACCGACCAGTGCCACCCGTCGCCAACCTGCTGTCTTTCCCAATAAACCAGCTCAGATTTTCCAGTCATTTTATGTCCCTGTTGACCAGCACGGGACAGGCACCTCATTAAACACACACATATCAGCTAATGGCCGAGTAAACAGCCTAGATCTGTTGATGACTTCAACAACGCTGGGCACAATTGAAAAACATAAACGCGACATGAGAGTTAAGACTTGAAGTTGGTTTTCACAGCTTGATTTCGATCTAAAAACCTTTTCCTAGAGAGAGTTTAAATGATTATGTTTGCTGATAACGTTTGGTAAAAATGTATTGTTTGACGTTACACATGTCAGTTGGCAAAAGCTGGCAAAGCAAATACTATAGATTTATTTCTTTAGAAAAAGAAACGCATTTTAATATTATTTTGATTCATTATTATGTTAATTGTGATTATTTTATTATTTCACCTACTACATTGTTACTTCAGTCTCAGGGGGTACAATTAAAAGCAACAGACTTTCTTTCTCCGTGTGAGAAATGCCTCTAAAGTGACACTGAAAGTGTATGGAGGCAGTCTTAAAGGATTCGGTGAGCTGCCTCTAAACCCCCCCACCAGTCGCTTCAACACTTCCTCTAAATGGCAGTTATGAAAGTCAAACAGGGACGAGTGTGGTTGCAGGGCAAGTATCTAAGAAAGAGATGCTGCAAGACGGATGAAGAGAGAGAGAGAGAGTGAGATGTTTTCTCCCAGAGGTATCAAGAGCTGTGAAACGGCACGTCAACATCCCTGCAAGCTGTCTCACTTAACAGGCAGAATGCAAAATTATCCTCTGAAGAGAAAGTGTAGAAACACTGCCTCAGCAGTGCCCGCTTACTGTAAGCTGAATATACAGTCATGACATTTCCGGCATTACTGGCATGACAAATAATTGTGTCTTTGTGATGGCAGAGCACAAAATAAAACTTTTTACAGTTATTGGAAAGGAAAGAATATAATAACTGTAAATAGTTGGAATAAATAAAATATTTTAGATCATCTTGTATGTTAGAATAGAAATAAGTCGAAACTACAGAAACAGATCTCAGAAACTGACTTTAATGTTACTTTGGTCTAATGTGTGTGTGTATGTGCTTTGTGTGTTATCTAGCTGTCCAAAGAGAGCGAGCGTCTGCAGGCTATGATGGCCCACCTGCACATGCGTCCATCAGAGCCAAAGCCTTTCCACCAACCTGTAAGTTTATAAACGTTAACCTAACCTTTTAACCGTTTGAGTTTTCACCTCTTGCATTGCTATTCAAAAAACATCAGTTCAGTGTACAGTGTGATCATAACGTGAGTAAAGGACTGAATAGCACACTCTATTGGAGCCTGAAGGAATCGCTCCCTGTGCGTATGGAAGTGTGTGTTCTTGGATCGTGTTCCTGGAGAGCAACCAAACACTTTAGTCTCTTTGCAACCAGCTACCTGTCAGTGAGACTTATCCTGATCCTTAATCTTCACTAAAGTAATGAATCATTTATTCAAACATGCTTTTAAAACACCTTCAACTGAAGTATAACGCTGAGAATAGACTCTTAAAAACACAAATCGAGTCCTCTTTGTAATTACCGCAGCCGGCTTGTTTTACTACCAGCTTTAGAAGAGATTAAGAGCGCTTGTGCGCACAAGCATAAGTGCATCTGAATGCGCTCGCCTTCATATCATTGTACAAATGACGGGACGCGTTCAGAGAAGGAAACCCTATTCCATATCCTTCCAGACGTCAGAATGCTTTTCCCCTCGAGCTACCAGCCGCCTGTGCAATTATTAGGAATGTAATGAATATTTCATGCTGAGATTGATGAGTCGTCTTATTAAAATACGAAGATGTTGAAATTAATTGTCAATTAGAAGCGGAGTGTCTTAATTCGAGGGGATATAAATTAAGGCGGGGGGTGAAAGTAGGACGCGTCTCCTGTTTGGAGACAAATTCTCCGGATCAGCTGCTATTAGACAGTAATGGGAAACAGGACGGAGGCCGAGCGACCCAGCCAAAACAGAGAGAGACAGAACGACAAAATGATAATTGTGAGTGTGATCAAGAGAAAGCATTAGCATTAAGTGGTACGGGTTAGCATTGGGGCGGAGCTTAGCGAAAGCTCAAACCATTGTGTGGCATTGACCGCTATTAAGATCGTTGGGTGTTTGGCACAGCAAACTGGCACGGCTCCAGCGTTAATTAAGTACCTGTTAAACCATTTTGCTCCCCTAATTACTGGAGATGGGCCAGGTTGGCTCCTGTGGCACTCAGAATAAAGACAAAAGGGGCCGGCGCCGTTTAATTCGCCATATTAGCTTCAACCCTGCTACGCCCACCCTTTCTTTCTCCCGCTCGCACGTGCTCGTGATGGTTTTAATTAGAACAAAACAAGCAGCCCCGAAAAAGACTCCCAGAGCGATGGAGAAAGCCGTTTTCTAACGCTCCGTGCCCACCGAAGCTAATTGGGCAGAGCAGGTCCACAAAGAGGGTGGGTAACCACAACCGATATTTGTTGCCAGATTGTGTTTTTCCCCCCTCTTACCATCTATCATTTTGTTGCGCTGCTCATGAAAGGGCTTTAATTGTAGACGGCTTGCCACAGAGGAGCTTGACAAATAAGATTGTTTGAATTTCAGCGGCATCAACTCATAATAGAGTCGCTGTGCCAGCAGCTTTTGGCATGGATGTGCCGGCATGCATCACAGGATGTGTTCCTCACAGCGGGAGACCAATGACAATTTGACAATGATTATATTTCCTGGCGTGTAATTGCAATGAAAATGATGGGAATACAAATCAAGGCTACACAGATATTTGAGTAGTTGCTTTAATTGTTTACTGTATTGACGTCGGATCTGCAACAGGCTGCCATACGTTCTACATTTAAATGGTGAAATCCAAATGTTTGTTGCGATTGAAGTTTCATTCTTTTAATTTTGTCTCATTCAGTTGAACCTGGCCTCTAGCATGTCGATGTCCAAAAGAGAAAGTGAGGGGTTTCCTGAGGGCTTGCCTCACCCGCCCACCTCCGCTGCCACCCCCATCACCCCCATGAGGCAGGGCCCCTCCGTCATCAGCTCCTCCAGCCTGCATGGAGTCGGACCCATGCGTCGCCGCAACTCCGACAAGTTCTGCACCCCCATTGCATCAGGTCAGTGTTCCCCCTGAACACTTTTACATGTCTGCACTTGGCGGACGCTACACTGTACATCAATTTCTACACCATAGTGCACTATAATAATACGCTCGTCTCTGCCCGTTACAGAACTCGCACAGAATTGTGAATTCTACAAAAACGCTGATGTCCGGCCTCCATTCACCTATGCTTCCCTCATACGACACGTGAGTCTACCTGTGTGTGTGTGTGTGTGATGTACAGATGCGGGCCGTGTTTTTAGCACTCCAGTGCACTAGAGCCGAGTTCAAAGGTGTCTGATGGTAACTGAGGATTTATGTGCATCTCATAGCTCAATGTCAGTCATGCCGAAACGTTCGGCACTATCCATAATGCATGGCTTGGCCGTCTGGAAACGGTCCATCAGCTAATGTTGTGCTAATAACAGCCATTTGATTCGCCTCTTGACACTCGCTCACACTCTTTCTTCTGCTTTCTTCACTTTATTCTCCAGGCCATTCTGGAAGCCCCTGACCGACAGCTGACTCTGAACGAGATCTACAACTGGTTTACACGAATGTTCGCCTATTTCAGGAGAAACACAGCAACGTGGAAGGTAACGTCCCGTCGCATTCATTGACATTTGCTTTGTACATGGCACCTTTTTGGAGACTGATGATCTAGAATCACAGTTTGTGCATCAATTTATTGGCAATTTTTTTCTATGTTTATGTCCACTAGTTCCATGTCAAGTCAATATGGCTGAAAAGTGAGATTTTTTTCACAACAAAAAATTGCCTAATGACAACATGCTGTGCTGTTAGAAAGTGTGCGTGATAAAACTCTTGCAGAGAAGTTGCATTGTTAAGCAGTCTGCAGCGGTCACTGTGTACCCAGCATTATATAATATTGTTTAGAAGAGCTTACACTTGCCTCCTGGCAATGATGCTGGAGGGCTCCTTTTTTATCCGAGATAAAAACAGAACAACAGACCCGGCCCATTGTTCAGCGCTTCCCAAACAACAATAAATCCTGCCGGTGTGCCAAGGGGTACAACGGGTACAAGAGAGATACGGCTTTCTGTGGAGCTCCAGTTACAGTGAGGTTATAAACTATGCCTGACTTTATCCAGACAGGCGAGTTACAACCCGGCCGTTGCCAGATCTGTTTTTTATTTTCGGTACAAACTGTTCCCTATTTTTTTTTGTGTCCTGATGGACATTGTCATCGTTGTAATTGTGTGAGCACATTGTTGTGTTGTGAGAGCATTCAAATGTGGTGGCTTTTGGTTGACTCTTGATTGTTCGATGGAAATGACGGAAGCGGTGTTAACCCTCAGAGCTTCTTGGGTCAAGCCTTTTAACTTTAAGCTTTTGCATAGTTTAATTTAAAATATATTCAATATTATTTACCTCTATTAATAATATTAATAGTGGCCATTACAACAATTCACTTTAATGATGTAATCAGTATCTAGAATCTGCTGTTACTCCTGATTGGAAATGTTGGAATTCCAAGACATCCCGGCCGCCCTTGCAAAGCCCATTTGTGCTGTGTGTGAATTTATACAACCTCACACACAATTGCTCTGTAATGCTGTGTTATCAGTCCCTGGGCACGTAGCATAGTAATGCAGTGACTCTTATCAGCCTGTTTAATTTGGACTGGTTGATCAACGTGCGCCCCGCTGGTCCAGAGCCAGATCTATATCAGCTTTGCATCTCCTGTCCACCTCCAGCATGTCTCGATCCACCAGTCTTCCGCAGGAGGCCAGCTCTCCCCCTGGGCAAAGTAGCTGGCTTTCCCAACCCCTGTGAAACAGCTGCTGTTATTTCTGTGTGGAAACTCAACCTTTGATGTCCAAACGGATGCTTTAATTCATGCCGCTCAGAAGCGATGAAAGACTTCAACTTGTGTACACCTGTTGCGCGTACATACTATATTTTAATTCCTGTCAAATACATATTACAAAACCGGCTGTTTTTCTTTTTAATGAATTTTAGCACAAAATATATTTTATACTAACCACCTGTGATCTTAAATCCAATACAGTGCATCTATTGATTAAAATTCTGTCAAGTTGTATCAAATCTGTATACATTTCTTTGTTCTGATGAACACAGAGAAATATATTTGGAAGAAGTCTTGTAACCATACAGTTCTTGTCAAAGAACAGAGAAATTCATACAGATCTCGAGGGTGAGTAAATGATCAAAGATTTTTTTGTAACAATTAAAGTTAAAATAAGTTTGTCTTTCGCAAACACGCTTGCTTTCAATGCACATCAGTCTCATCATACGTTCTCATTTACGACGTAAATAGAGACGTTTTTGTTCCCCACAAAAAAATGTGCCGGGTTCAATTAATGTTTTGTTGTTACCACACACAATTGTATATAACATTTTATGAAATAAATGTTTGTTGGGATTTTCTTAATGGTGGCTATTGATTGAATGAACAAAGGGAACATCATAAGCATTTATCAGCATTTAAACTTTTTCTCTAAACTTTCCTTAATGATTTTTGTCACCCATCACCCTATTCTTTCTGTCCGGAGTAGAAACCACATCCTTATGGTGAGGTGCCATGTCGAGCGGTCATTAAAGGCTCGGGTCAACCATGTAACCTTCCTTTTACCGGCCCATCTCCCCATCACCCTGCTCGGCCATTAGCCTAGCCCTCAGAAAGTTGTGCTAAAACATGCACCTCCTGTCCTCTCCTTCCCCGCTGAACCAGTAGCTTGACAAGTCACCGTCAGGCCAGGGAGGGAATGGACGCCAGGTAGGGTCGCTGGCTTCCTGTCAATCAGCCTCTTCATTAACCATTCCCGTGGCCTACAGCCTTCAGCCCGGACTGCCCCACATTCAGCCAACACTGGCCCAGGGCTCATTTGTGTGTCTGAGCCTCTGGAGGAGAAGACTGAGAGAGAGAGTGTGAAAGTGAAGACTGTGAGATAGAACAGCAGGCTAATAGCCTTGAACCGCAGTGGCACCCAGGAACAGTTAGTGAGCTTCAGTTCAGGGGAGACGCAAGTGGCAGGAATATCTTTAACAACTCATTTCGCTTTTATGAAATTTAACAATTAATGGATTCGTCTGCAGCTCCTTCTCCACCGGAGCCTGATCTATTTTTTCCCTTCCACCTTCTCTGGCCATCTCTCTTCTTTTTTAATAACTCCACATTCTCACTTGTCTTTCCCTCTTGCCAGTCATTTGGCCCCGGTATTAAATATAGAAATGGAGATGCATGTTCTCTGGCGCTCTTAATGGCCATCTATATTTCATGAAAAGTCAAGTCCAGAAAGCAGAGGAAGTCATTGATCAGTTCGAGGGTCGGCTCTTATTCGCGAGATGGACACTAGCCGGGAACGCAAATCACTTCCCATTTTTTCAAGTGTCTTCTTGCACACACTTTTACAGTTTTTTTCTCCTTAAGAGATGTTACGATGTGTAGCATCTGTCAGCGTTTTGTGCAATCCGATAATTTCCCACTGCGCTTTTTGAAATTCGCTATTAGATAAATAAATGATTGTGTATTTAAAGTTGGAGATATTTGTATCTCACCCTGATTTTTTCTCTGGGCCGGGTTCTTGTATTACAAGAATAATAAAAGCTGATTTTTTGTTCTGGTGCTGTCTTCCTCAGCGGAGGATTCATTCTGGTTTATTCTGGTTTCGTTTCCCCGGAACATGGTACAGTAGATTTAGCTTTGTGTTTATTGCAAGCGGTGTAAGTCTAGTTCGTGTATTGAAAAAATCATCATCTTAATCTGAATTTTTGTTTTATGTTTTAGGTCAAACATTTTGTTTACATTTATGCTTTTGAGTATTATACAAAGCTATACATTTTCTCTACAAGTTTTTTCTTAGGGATTCGAACCCATGACCGCTGCGTCAATGCACAAGTTATGCTACAGAGATATCCATCAAGAAAGCAAAATAGTGCAACGTAGCAGTAGTTTCCAAACAATATGTCCTTCTTAAACCTGCTGTCTCCATATTTTGTGATTTTTGTTTAAAACAAATTTTAGTCACCTTTCATGTTTGTCACTAGGTTTTGCAAATATCTAACCCCAAAAAACGATTAAAAAGTGCTTGTCAACTTTGACAACACAGTATTTATTGATTTAAAAAGTACAGTGTTTTACTGCAACGATATATTGAACTAAGTTAAATTATTTTGACCACATGGGCAAAATCACCCCTTCCACCTGTCATACTGTAGAAATCACTTTCTTGATCCAGTCAGATCTTGAAGGCACTTTACACATTTTTCACATCATGTTCAATAATCACATGACGGAGTAAAAAGAGATTGTGAATGCCATTTCATGTTTAAACTGTACAGTAGGCTACATACATCCGCTTCAGCTGCTCATTTCTCAGCATATTAATATGCAGACAGAAAGAGGGATAGCTTGGGCTGATGAGACTGTAAAATGGTGGCGGGCGGTGTCATCTCTCTCTGTGTGGACGACGCCACCGAAGGATCCGCGACCCGTCTGACACGCACATCACGCGTGCCATCTTTCTAATATCGCAACCTTCTCTAGAGCACCCGCTCCTCCAGTCACACAAGCATGCACACATCTAGGAAGGCATTTTGTTTATGTCTACCAAGGCTGACCTCCTTTAAATTGCTGCTAATGTTTTAACTGGGAGAATTAGTCTTTCATCACGGATGGGAATGCAAATAAAATCGGTGAGGTGGCAGGCTGAAATTGGGGTCATACTCATTTGCAAAACTAAGCATCATCGCTCCTGCAAGGGGAAATTTATTCAAAGGAGGGAGGCCTCGCCTGATTATGGCACTTGTAATTATGGTTAGGAGTGATTCTAGAATCAGCAGTCCCTCCCTCATGGATTGGGAAAAAAAGAGCGCGTCTGAAAAAATACACAGGATTTAATTATACACGAATTAAAATTGGTAATGAAATTGGGCATGAACAAACTACAAATAGCAGATGAAAAGGAAGGGGCCTCCCTTGGGGGTGTTATTCTAGATAGTGGCTGATTAGTAAAATTTAAAATAAAAAGCAAGGGGTGGGTTCGCCGGTTGTGGCGTCGTGGGGGAGGGGGTGTCGTAAGGCGCATCGTTTTATTTTTCACGTTCAAAGATTTTTTTTAAACACCCACTGTTATGATGGTGTGGCACCACATTGTCACTTCTCCTCGGTAGAATGTGCACTTAATTGCTTGTGTGTGCGTGAGATGGTGCGTGCGTGTGGGGGGGGGTTGGCGAGTTTTAGATGGAGAGATATACGCTCGGTCGACGCGTCCCTATCTGAGCCGTACGATCTTTTGTGCTCATCATCATGTGCGCTGTTTTAATTAGAAAGCAGGTATAAGATTTATGCCGTTATTAAAGGCTGTTTATATCTGGCTTTGCTATAATTGCATTTGCAGTGATGACAGCAAACGGGTCCCGATTCTGCTGGAGATAAAGCACGGCGACAGGCCTGAACTGACTTCATCTTTTGCTCTCTGTCTCTTCTTCACCCAGAATGCTGTGCGCCATAACCTGAGTCTGCACAAGTGCTTTGTGCGAGTGGAGAACGTCAAAGGTGCTGTCTGGACCGTCGACGAAGTGGAATACCAAAAGAGGAGACCACCAAAGATGACCGGGTAGGTAGAATCGTGCGGTGGCTCGCCTGACCTTTCCGCCCCTTAAGTAACGAAAAATTTTATGACTTTCTTCAGTTCTTTTGACTTTCTCCCATTGATAAAAAATAAAAAAATGAAATGGTGATGGCCGTGTTCTGCATACAATTAAAGAGAATGTGGACGGGTCAAGTCATATTAAAAAAATTACTAGAAACATCATAAAAGCACCACAAAACTAGTCCACATGATAGTTTTGTGTGAGCAACAGACCAACATTTGTATTCAAGAATCCCTGCATGACCTTCTGATCTTTCTCAAAACATATTTAACTGCCCAAATTCATAATAACCTGTGTAACATCGGATTAAAAAGGTGCTCTTCAATCCAAGGACTATTTATTCAGTCAAAATTCCCAAAACAGGCCGTATTCCTTCAGCTAAACCGTAAGCTGTAGGCCTGGTCTGTAAGTGGGACTATAATAGTTATTGGCATGTATGATTACCCTAATGGGCTTCCCATCATTACCTTATTACTGACTCTCCAGTCAAACGCACAAAGGTCTCTTTTGTACCTCCTCTGGTTGTATTTGGCGGTCCATTTGTATGTGTGGGTTTGTGTGTTTTTTTCCTCGGTGTCTACACTGTTTAGGATACATTGTGAGCAGATGCACAGCAGAAAAGCGTGCCTGCTTGCATTTGTACAAACAGATGTTAGGTGCCGTCTTAAGCTTTGCCAGAGAGACGACGGCAAATTACCCTGCACTACAGATCCCATGTAGCACAAAAAACGAGAAAAAAACAGTAGCACGTGTACATTTTGCCCAATAGGCAGTGTCAGAATGCGTTTGTTATTCTCGGTTGTTTGTATATTTCTGTGCTTTGTTTAACACACACTTAAGATATGTAGTTTGACATGCACTTATTTGACCTCTGTTTTTCTCTCCTCTTTTTAGAAGTCCCACACTCGTGAAGAACATGATCTCTGGGCTGGGATTCGGCTCCCTGAATGCCAGTTATCAGGTAAGTTTGTGTGTTTTCCGTTCATTATAATAACACACCTACCTGTTGGGGTGTCACAATGTACGGGTGTAATAATTGTGACAATAAATACCATGATTATCAATATTTTTATCTTATTGATATTATTATACTGCAAGTATTTAAGAACCCATTAAACATTTGCCTCTAAGAGCCAAAATAGATACAAACTTTCTCTCCATACATTTGAAGTGTGATTTACTGGGCTATTTTTTATATTTTAATACACAAAATATATATTCTTTAAATTGTTTAATTGATTATAAAATAACAAAAATAAAGTTGTCGTTTCAAAAATCAGAATTTCATCAAAATCTAAAAAAAACAGCATAGAGATTTTTTTTGAGCTCTTCCTTTTCAATGCAACTGGTCGTATCCATCAAACCCATTTATACACTAAATACAGCTTTAGTAGTGAATCTGTCTAAATCTGAATGATAGAAATGATCACAAACGACTAAAAAAGGTCACAGAAAGGTCATGGAAAATTCCAAGTGGTGGGTATTGTGCCCGGTGCAGGCCGGTTCAAGCACAAGGGCACTGATGACAATTTCCTCTCCTAATTATCTTCTTCTCCCAAACCTCCTCGCGTCTCCTCCCTCCAGGTGCACATGCTCCCAGTCAGCCATATGTGATTTATAGCGTCAAATATTTGTCAATGAAGGTCACAGCATAAAATTAGTGTCTGTCCTAGAAAATCCATCTGAATGCCACGATATCACCACGACTCGGATCTGAGATTTGAGATCTGTGCGGGGCCCGTCTAGCTCTGTGTGTGTGTGTTTTTCCCAAGAACGCTGCGTGATGAGACAGAGATGGATCTAGGAGGGTTAGCCTTTGTGCTTGCGTTGTGGTCTGGGTGTGTGAGGCACTCTCTGTCTGTCAGGTCTGTGCTCATCCGTCTCTTGACAGGACAAGCAGTTTCAGTGGCTGACAAACAAACAGCCTAGCTAATCACGGGCCAACACACACACACATGCACCTCCCTGGCCCAGTTTGTCCCGTTCTGACCCTGCAGGCCATCTCTATGGAAATGGAACTGCTCATGCTGAAAAGGCCACACATAAACTATAAACCTTTAACAAAAGAGCCGACACACAGACTAGCTCTCTGGTACACAACCACTCCCCAACACCACAGAAACTGTGGGATAATTATTTCAGGATTTTTATTAGGGACTTTTGGAAGAACTTTGCATCATTACATGGGAAAGCTGTTTTAATTGGATGTATTGTCTACCTAAAATCTACCTGCTTATCATTGCAGACAGACACGTGCCTTTTTAACACTTTTTAGAAGATTGGAAATTTTTGTTAATTTCAAGGAATGGTAGGAATAGGCTTTTTACCATCAGATAAATGTTGCCTGACCCCGATCAGCTTTCTCGTCACCACCCAGTCTCCACAGAATCCGAATGAATTTCCCTCAAACTCTCATTTCTTTTTCTCTCTCTTGCTGGCATAGTTTGGGCAGTCACGGCAGTTTAAATTGGCACTAGGACAGCTTAAATGTCTTAGTTCCACTCGTTCAGAAGTGACTGCTGGGAGATGCTAGAAACAGACTAGAACCGCTTTCCGTTCCACCATTCCACATACATTAAAATATCCAAATGAATATTTGTGAAGTTGATTTGTATTTACTCAAATTCATTTACAATTTCTTCTGACTTCTGTTCTTTTTAAGGGGGCAGCTTTAAAAAAAATTGTCGCAATTTATTAAGTCCGTACATATTTTATTTAAAATCATTTATTTACATTTACATGTCTTATTTATTTACATTTAGCAGACCCTAGTAGACCCTTTTATCCAAACTCCAAATCACCTTATAAACACAAAAAATGCAGTATACCAGTCTATGTTTAAGGTAATAATAAAAAAAAAATACAATTTTTTAAATATAACATTGTAAAAAAATCGTTAAAGAAATGTTATGGTGTAAATAAAAACGTATATTTAAAAATATTAAGAAATGTTTTAGAACATTTTATTAAAAACCATGCTGCCATTTAAACAAAACAGAGAAATACCAAACCAGAAATGTTACTATTATTATTTTTCAATTCATCATCTTAATAATTGTAATGCAAAATGTATAAGAATGAAAGATTTTGTAAAAAAATATATATAGCATGCTTAGAATTGCCTTTGATTATTCTGCGCATTATAGAGATGCTGTAGAGATATGTGCATGTGAGCATTACTGAGCACTGCATGATTGACAGGAATAGAAGTCCCAGTGTTTCTGTTCATCTCCGTGAGCAGAAGGGTCTGTTGTGTGGAAGTGAGGAGACCCCTAGTGGTGTAACAAACCAAACTGCATCTCTACTTCCTCTAAATCTCTTTAAGAGCACACAGAAAATAACATGTGCTGTAGTTTGTTACAACATTTGCTTTGAGTTGTCAGCGTTTTTTTGCACAATATGCAGCATTTAGGACAATTTTTTGTCTCTCACAAGTTTCCTTAGTCTTAATTTCATTGATTCGTGTCTTTTCAGGCTGCACTTGCGGAAAGCACTCTTGGTCTTCTGAACAGCCCCACCCTGATGAACAACAGCACAGGTGCGAGCCTCAACATGCTGCACGTCGGGCACGATGATGTCAGCAGCACTGTTGAACAGGTCAACAGTAACGGCAGCTGCAGCCCTGGACTCTCTCCACATCAGTACGGGTAAGAACAGTCAACCAACCTTATGAACATGGTCACTAGCAAATCAAATATAAATACTGTTTTTTCAGGGAACAATTAAATAATTTTTTTTAATAACATTTAGTAATAACATATCCAATTATTTAAATAATAGTAAATAATGTAAATAAACAATGTTGTGTTACCTAAAACGAACGATAGAGCTTTTCTAATCTTGCCATCTATGATTAACTATATTCAATATCATATGAACAGAAGTTTTGTATGACTGATATAAGTTCATTTCTTGATTTGTCTTGCAGACACCAGATCCATGTGAAGGAGGAGCCAGCTGAGATGGAGGAGGATAGCAGACCCATGTCCCTCATGGCATCTGTCACTCAAAACATGAGCATGCCCGGAGACGAGCGTGACATGGAGGAGGAGCTTCCCACAGAGGATCTGGAGTAAAAGCGATATGGTGGGGGCGGAGCTTACTTGCCTAGCCCCTCCCTCATATTCAAGGCGTTCAAGACCAAGTGAGAAGAAAAAGATACAAAACCAACTACAACTTCAAATACCAAAACAGGGTTAGACCTCTTCAGATCATAATCCAAAAATACACAACATGCTTTTTTCCAATTTTTATTTTTTTCGGTCAGTACCCTCAAAAAGACCCCTAGATGTCCAGAGCAAGATCTCAATCCATTTGAGACCTCCTGTGTTTTGAAACATGATGTGTTAGACTATCACAGAGCTACTGAGGGAAACCTGATACAAGGTACAACTTCAGTGTACTCACGTGAGGGTGTACAGTCATTTTTTTCTTTCCAGAAGTCACCTGAGGTTTCTCCGTTTTAAGTCTTTTTAGCTTTAATATCTGTGTTCTTTGGGCCTGAGAACACTGCTTTTTTATGGGATACATACATGGCGGTGATTTACCTCAGAAAGAAGTTCACACGTCTGCAAAAAGAGGGAAAAGATGACAAAGACATCTTTAGAATGACTTCTGCTTTCATCGAGATTTTTGTATTCATTCGTGGGGATGCTGCAAGACTCTGTAACTTTGCCGTCACACAGATAAAGTTCACAACTCCTGACAAAAGCAAAGCAGAGACTAAAACGCAACAAGTTGTAAGTTTGCCAACGGCATCCCTGACCAACTCTTTTTGCTATTTTTATCCCCCTTTACATGACTGGACTAGCAGCGGGAGGCGATCTGTCTTGGGGCAGTGTTATCCTCTCTGATCAGACAGTGACTGCACGCTCTCCTTATCTTTATTCGATGGTATCCGCAAGAACCCGCCAGAACGCGTTTTCTCTCCCGCTCTGTTTGTTTGTCAAACCTAAAGTAGAAAACATTGCTACCCCCAAAAAAAGGCATATTTCAGGAACTTTTGCTGTTGTTCTCCTGTGGTGCTGTTATGACAGCCAGACTGACCCGAAGTCTTGAGGAGGACCGGCTCAGAGACTTTATTGACTGTATTGTTGATTATGATATGTGTGCAGTAGCTTTCGATTTCTTCGGTTTTCTTTTTACTTTCATAGTCATTTATTTCTAAAGGATCAACATTTTTCATTGTGATGTTATTCAACTATTATATGTTTTCTGTTAATTATTTTTTCTTATCATTCCAAAAATGGGTTGTGTTCAGGAGAGAAGTTCCAAAAACTATTACCTGAAAAATACTCCAAATTTATCCTAGCGCTAGATCGCAGGTGACTGAGGATAGCACTTAATGTTAAGTGATAGATGCTGAAATAGCAAACGGAACCACAGATCTAACATAAAAAAATCCCAAGGTAACAAACCACTCAAACGTTCTAGAGAGAAGCTGAAACTAAAGAGATGAGGTGTCATACACATTGCAGGGCTCCCTGTAAGATCCTGGAAAAAACTTTACAGGTATATTTTTTTTTCTTTTCTTTTTTTTCTTTTAGTAATCTTTTTTTCAAAATTTGCGCCATTCACTTGTTCATTTCTGAATTTTCTGTAGAAGCCAATTGATATCAGCTGCGATACAAAATATTGCTTTAATGTAAAGAATAACATGGTCACAGAATACCTCAGAACACAGTGTTTGCCCCTTCATGCTGTTATTATACGGGGATTTGTACTGTGGCTAACCAACATGGCGACTCTCTCATTATCAGTTCAAAGTTCTATAGTAACTAGATATATAAAACTTATTTGCAATTCACTGTGTGAGTAGAAAGTGTCTAGCATGTGAGATTTTGCTTTCGCCGAACTTAAATAAATTCTCAGTAGTGTCATGCCAAATCCCGAATTTTAATTTAATATATGTTGCTTTTTTTAGTTTTTCCCCATTTTACTTTCGTTACAGGTAACCAAAGAGATATTTAGTAAACCAAAAACTCTTTTTATTTATCATTTCTTCCTAAAGAACTGGCCAAAAGTACACAAAAGCATCATTTAAGATTTTTTTGCTTTTCTGTTAAATCCTTTGTTTTTAATTTACACTACAGAGCATTCCAAAAACCAAAGTGTAAAATGCATGTTTTTTTAACGGAGAGAAGTTTCAATATATGTTAACCTGACGAGTTATTAACACTACATATGTTTAAAGGCCAAAAAAAAGGAAACAAAAAGCAAAAAAGCAGTATTATAAAGACTCTTGCGGTATTTTAGTTCATGTAAGAAGCACTTAGGATCTGAGAAAGCTCTCTACCCCACCTTGTGCTCAGGCAGTTGTAGTGTTGAGAATGCAGTCTTAGAGGGAGATTCGTCCTCTTGAGATGGCAAACAATTTTACATGCAAAAGGCACTTGAATAACAGTGATGAACTTCCACGTCACACTAGAAGCCAGCAGCAATTACTCAGCATTATGGTTAACTTGTTAACTTAAACAGAATGACTCTTACCAGTATTTTAAAATGAAAAAAGTTCAAAAATACCAAAAAAGCAGGCAAGCATTTCATTGAAACTGAGCGGGCATGTTTTCCTTTATTTAGACATTCAGTTTCCTGCTTGTCTTTTCTAGCTTTCCTACCCCGTTAAACAGTATTATTTACCATACAAGTGATGGAGAACAGATAGGAAGACTCACAGATTTTGGTCAAAACATTTTTCGTTAATATTGAGGTCACAGAACAGACATGTTCATTCCATACCCTCGAACCACCTTCAAAGAATTAAAACCAAAAATAACGCTACCTCCTCGTCAAAATGATTCACAAAATAGGCCAATGAACGCCACCTTAAGTCATACGAAAGGTGTAAATTCCTCTCAGTTTTTCACTCGTACACAAAAAGCACCAAAATAGGATTAACGTTGTGTAGCTGCGAGCTCAATTCTCCAAATTCATTGGAAACAAAAAATAATACACAATAAAAAAGATGACTACCTCTCCACCCCGTTCTGAAAAAGATGCTGAGTCCTGCTAAGTATGAAGCATTTAGTGGTCAACATATTTAAAAGGGTCTACTCCAAATCACATATTGCCCACTTTAAGTGATCTATTAGCATAGTGTCTATGTACAGGTCCTCTATGCGGAGGCTTAATTGTGTGTTCTAATTTCGCATGCATAATGAGAGGCCAGGCCAATGAGAGCCATTGAGCTGGCTGGTCATTAGAGCATACTCAATGGGCCAGTCAGTTGGCTGTCAGAAATGATGATAGGCAGAATGCATTAACGTAGGCCACTCTTACACAGAACCCGCTTCCCAATTAATGCAAAGTGTAGCTTTGTGACGGCAGGCGGAAATAGAGCGCGCACACACACGGGCATCCCTGAGAGATCATCACGCTCCTGGTAGCGGTTACTCTGGTAAAACGGGCTTTTATTTTTACCATCGACCACTCGAACAGTGAAAGCACTAAATGCCTGCGGAAACCAAAATATCCAAAGAGAAACATCGAGCTTGTGCTACAGTGACGACTGAGAATTGCAAAGAAATTGAAAAACTCTCACTAAAGAATTGCTGCATTCAATAAATGGACTACAATTGTGCTTTAAGGTACACCTGTAAACAGCGCTGTAGGTGTAGATTGAAACACGCCATCGTATTACCGATCGCCATGACTTCATTACTTTGACAAACATGTCGTAATGGTGTATTATTGTATATTACCGCTTTGGCTTATAGCTCTCAAGGGCATTCCCTCCTTTTTATTTTTTCGTTTCCTTTTTTATTTTTATTTTCAGCACCTGTTTAGCTATTGTAAAGTTTTGAGCTCAGAATTCCTATACTGTACTGCTTATGCTGAAGTGTATGTATTTATCATATTATGTGCTGCAAGTATCACGGTCGTTTTTTTGTTTTGTTTCGTTTTTCTTGGCTTAGGCTCGGTTTTCCCAGTTTATTTGTCACGAAACGTCTGGGACGATGATTTTTTTAGTTTGTGTATTATCTCTCGAAAAAAGAAAAGATTAAAGTTAGATAAGTGGTTTAGGTAACGCACCTGTTTGTATATTTATCTTAGCTAGGACTATTTTGATACCTTTTTGTCTCTGTAGTGCATTTATGCATTTTTAAGGAAAAAATGAGAGAAAACTAACTAAAAAGTTGAACTCGTTGTGTAATGATACCTCAGAAGGACTTTTCTCAAAAGACAGGACCAAAATTTCAGTGAAAGAGAAAAAAATTGAAGAAAAATATGTAGCCCTCTCTTGCTTATAAGAAAGAGCGACTCTAAGGTGTTTTTTTTTGTTGTTGGTCTTTTTCGGTGCCAATATGTGTACAGACTCCCTTTAAGTCAAGTCATTCCTTTATTTACTATTGGCACTCAAAGCTGTCTCTCGTAAGGCAATAGGGCTCTTGGTTTGTATAGCACCTTTTTCAATTCCATCCTCACATCACCAAAAATGGGACCAGGTTTCACCGACAGACTTTAGTTGAACCATTTTCTCTAGAAAACATTCATAAAGGCAATTTTCTACCACTGTGCAATTGAACATTTCTGGTATTACAACACAAATTGCTGTGAAGGTGGTGAGACGTTTCCACAGTAGCATACCAAATAAGATTTTGAAAATGCTTTCAGCCACCAAAGGGGTTGCGGGTAGACATCTGTATTCCAAATTGATAAAGTCTGCCACAACTGTAACCAAACAAATGTGTGATGGAGCAGAATTTTACGTCTCACTATCCTTCACAGCGGCAGCAGTTATTCGCACTATAAACCTTAGCACCGCCCTCATGCTCGAGGTTCGAGGTCTTCGATAGGCTCAGAGCTCCATTGCCTGGTGATTAATAGCTTTGAGCTGCCATTCTCCTGGAAAAAAGACCCCCGCTGGGGAGCTTTGCCTGATGGGATTAACTTCTTCAGCCAATCAAATGGAACTACCACTTCGACTCTCCTCTCATTGTATTTTTACGAATGTGTGTACATTTTCAGCAGTGACTTTTATGTACTTAGTTTTTTTTTTAATTGTTACATTTACTTCTTTTTGTTTTTTTACGTTCGTTTTGCTTTTCCAGATGAGACTTGTGGGGTAAAGATTAGGTGGTGGCTTTGAATGGTATAGAAAATTAAAAAAGGCAACTAGCCATCCACCTTCCTTGTTCTAACCCCGGTGACCATGTTTATGCGAGTCACTGCCGTTTTTCCTTCATGCTGTATAAAAAAACACATATATCTGTGTATTTGTAACCTGAATCTTCTTGTGTCTGTCCATGCAGACAATAAAAAAACTGTACAGTAGGTCTAGTTGCATGTAATCTGTACTAATTATTGACAATGGCATTATAAAATGCAATAAAAATACTTATTACACTGTCTAATGCTGTGCATTGTTTGTGATTTCATGTTTTGTTTGTTTGTTTGTTTGATTAAAGGAAAGCCTCATCCCTAAAGTTTAGCTGCTGAATAAATGCATCTGTTATTCCTTTTTATTCACTTGAAAATAGTTATACAGCTTTGTCAGCAATGCATGTAATTATAAAATAAAGCAATAGTGAAACCTGCCAAGTCAGACACATATCGGTCTCCGTGGTGACAGTCTGTTATAGATTGAAGTTGGTACATGCAGCTTCTCTGTACAAAAGAACTCCATTGTGTGCAAGTGCAGAAAATGTGCTCTCAATTAGGAGCAAAGGGAGGAGTCTTCACACAGAAAAACTGCAGCATGTGCATAACACATACTGTGGCCACATTGTGAAATGGATGATTGAAACTGAAGACAGGGGCCTCAGCTTCAAGAACTTTGCTGGTGGTGGGGTGTCTATGGGGCACTTGCCATGTTAAAAGTTCTGAACTTTATGCACTATGAATAGGTCCATTTGATGTTTGTTTATTTTGACATGTGGGAAAATGGATATGGCAGAGCAGAGAAAAGGCTATAAATCTAGGTAGTTGGGTCTCTAAATGATGGCCATTAGATGAATCGATAGTAAAGAATATCAGTGATGTTTAGTTCTTTATTACGAAATGCTCCGAATTCTGTGGTTTTGAATGATTAATTTAACCCGCTTTAAAATGATTTTGTATTACTTACAAAATAGTCATTTTACTTTTGTAAGTGTCAACAAGCACATTTTCCTGGTTATATTTAAAAAAAATCTGCTACACACTTTTATAGGAATACATTTATGATAATTATTTAAACACAATGGGCATTTATTTTAAGTAACAGAGTTCAAAAGTTACTGTGTAACCTGAACGTCCCATCTGAACCGCTGGAATTGTGACCTCATCAAAAGAGGTTAATTGGTGCCAGCTGTTCAAATCAATGCAGGTATGTGTTTGACCTGCCCTGCCATATATTTACTAAACCATTATTTTCATTACTTGCTAATGACAACCCAATTCTGTTCAGGTGCAGCCTGTTCATAAGTGATTTTGTTATGTAGTTAAAAATGTGGAAGCACTGTCACTCTGAAATATGCCAGGAAATGATCTCACTCAACTATCAAATAAAACTGTCATCAATAACACGAATGCATGTCTCAAGATTTCAAATGATGTGTTTTTCAATATTGGTGTCATTTTATGATTTGTGTTGTTGCGGTCATCTAGCTCTGTTATGCGGTCACGAACTGGTGTTGTAGGAGCTATAAATCAGGTTCATTCTAGTAAGTCACTGCTGTCCTTCTGAAACCTCATATCTCCATATTTTGTGATTTTTTTTATTATTTGCTTTAAATTATTATTATTAGTCACCCTTTATGTTCGTCACTAGGTTTTGCAAATGTCTAGCCAGTATGATGTATTAAAAAGTGCTCGTCAACTTTGAAAACACATTATGAAATCATTTAAAAGTTCAATTTTCTGAAAAACTGCAAATCTGAGGTTTCAGAAGGACAGAGACAAATTCACTTTTAAAGCACAGAGAAAGATAAACATGAACTATTTGACTGCCTTGTTGCTGTGCTGCATGCTCTGTCCACCAGGAGGGGTAAATAAACCAGACAAAAACAGAACAGGACGGCGTGAAAAAAAATGAAAAAGAAAAACAGTTTAAAACCCAGTCAGAGAGGCCTTTCAGACCTCTGAGAAAATCTCTCATTGACATACAGTCAGGGTGGAGAATGTTATTCCAACCTATTTAGACCAGGATAAGGTTCTCTGCTTTTTTCTACTATCCCGCTGCTCCAGTTGAAATATGTCCTGAAAGCTTATCTTCAAAACTCTCGAGCCTCTGCTCTGCAGAGGTGTTGCCGCAATATTGGGCGAAAAGATGGAAAATGTGGTTGATTTTGGATCGTTTGATTTCAAGGCGATTAAAATAGTTTGAGTTTTTCTCCTCCACAGATGCAGGAATTTGACACAGACTGTTGGATTTGGTGTTTTGGAAAAGTACAAGAGCAGTAAACTCAGGTGAGCTCGGGTCCTGCAGGCTGCAACCAAATACGAATAGTTATTCTTTGTGAGGTCTCTGGCAACAGCTTGACCGTTTCATTAATTTAATATGTTACTGATCTGCCAATATTTAAAGTAAGTCTCAGTAAGAGCAAACACTGCGGGCCTGCAAGACAGAAGTCTGAAATAATATTGTTTGCATAGTGCTTCCAACTACTGATGGTCCT
This sequence comes from Triplophysa dalaica, assembly GCF_015846415.1. NCBI lineage: Eukaryota > Metazoa > Chordata > Actinopteri > Cypriniformes > Nemacheilidae > Triplophysa > Triplophysa dalaica. Next base: position 9,244,420 of record NC_079562.1, on the reverse strand, counting down.
TTCAAAACACAGCACATAATTGTATCCTCCTAGATAAATTTATAACATGCTCGCATACACACCCATTTAAGTGTGTTGTGCGGCCTCCAAACCCTTCATAATGAGACTAATTAAGACGGCTCTGACAGAATACCTCAAACTAGACCACATGCTTATAGAAGGCCTGAACAGGAGAACAAAAGCATCTTTGTGAGTTATTAAAACCACATTTTCATCCCTCTTTCCTTCCCTGGCCTTGCCAAACTGTTCAAATCTACTAAAAACAATCAGTGTCAAACGTTTAAAATAACATACAGGAGAAAAACTGCTGGCCGTGAGTGATGTATCGCTGTTCTGGTCAACAGTAGACTACTTACATTAATGAAAAAAAACAATTATTTTGTCAATGTGCTTATAATAACACAATGTTATTTCTCCTGTCATTGTTGAACTTAGGCGAGCTTTTGATAACACAAAGTATTTTAATACCAAGCAAGGTATTATGGGAAGAGAGTTTTTAGTATCTCCAGTGGAAGGTTCCAGCACTCACAGGTGATAGATATTTACATTTACATCTAGGCATTTGGCAGACGTTTTTATCCAAATTGATTTATTTTGCTTTTATCCTATACATTTTACATAGGTATTTGCAATCCCCTGGGATGGAACCCACAACCTTGCGTTGTTATCGCAATGCTCTTACCACTGAGCTACAGGAAATGGTATGGTGAGTCTTCCTAAATGTCCTGCAGTAACCAGTTCCAATGGACTTTGTTGTTGTACATATAAGCACATTTCCGATCCACCTACTATTTTGCTCAGTCTGGTACATATGAGTTTATAAACCCTAGTAGGAAGGAAGCATAAAAACTGTCCTCGTGGAACCAGGTTGGAGTTTAAAGCCTGCAGGACCACAAGGATCTTGGGTCATTGAGCTGTTATTTTGTGCGCGTTGTTGTGTTCATAAGTAATGTGCTACTATTTGTGTATTCTGTTTTTAAATAGTAATGCTGTGCTGTTGTCACATGATGAGACGTGACGGATGTACGTAGGGGAGAGAAGAAAGTTAAGTAAAGAAAGTTACGGATTCACTACTCTCGTGTGGCCTGTATTATTCTTACGTTATCTTGATAACACCACACACGTGTCTTCAAATTTGTTGCTGGCTTACATTAATAAAATGTTTATAATATGTTAATTGATTCTAGTAATAATATTAGTTTAAACAAAATCACATTGGTATGTTTGATAACTCTCTAAAGCCCAAGTCACAAAGAATGGTTACACCAAACCAATGGGATACATCAAAGCAGCATTCCCTTATTCCCTACATGTGCAAAGCATTTACAAAAAAGGAGAATTCAGGAATAAAAACACATACTATAAATGAATAAAAGAGGAATGCATTTAATCGTTCTTGTTCCCTGCACAAAAGAAAGCAAATGTTATTGACATCGGGTTATGATTAGATTAGATTAGATTCAACTTTATTGTCATTACACATGTACAAGTACAGTGTAACGAAATGTAGTTTAGATCTAACCAGAAGTGCAATTAGCAAGTGCAGGATATACAATGTGAATAAATACATAATACAATATTAGGAAAATACTATACAATGGGCATGTACTATGAAAATATGACAGTCGGTATGTACTATGAACAATATAAACAGAAGGCTATATACTGTGAACATTAATGTACAGGTGGTTATGAACAGATAACAATTTAGACTATACAATAGTGCAAGTGACTTGACTGTGGATAAGTTACAGACATTAGCTATTAAAGTTACAGTGCAGTAGATGAGTTGATGCGGTTATTAAAGGTACGGTGCAGTACATGAGTTAATGCAGTTATTGAAGTTATAGTGCAATACATGAGTAGATGCAGTTATACATTTACAGTGCAGTAGATGAGTTAGTGCAGTTATTGAAGTTACAGTGCAGTAGATGCGTTAATGCAGTTATTGAAGTTACAGTGCAGTAGATGCGTTAATGCGGTTATTAAGGTTACAGTGCAGTAGATGAGTTAGTGCAGTTATTGAAGTTACAGTGCAGTAGATGCGTTAATGCGGTTATTAAGGTTACAGTGCAGTAGATGAGTTAATGCAGTTATTGAAGTTACAGTGCAGTAGATGAGTTAGTGCAGTTATTGAAGTTACAGTGCAGTAGATGAGTTAGTGCAGTTATTGAAGTTACAGTGCAGTACATGAGTTATTGAAGTTACAGTGCAGTAGATGAGTTAATGCAGTTATTGAAGTTACAGTGCAGTAGATGCGTTAATGCGGTTATTAAGGTTACAGTGCAGTAGATGCGTTTATGCGGTTATTAAGGTTACAGTGCAGTAGATGCGTTAATGCGGTTATTAAGGTTACAGTGCAGTAGATGAGTTAATGCAGTTATTGAAGTTATAGTGCAATAGATGAGTAGATGCAGTTAGTTATGCAATAGATGCATTATGTACGGCCTAACTGATTTAAAAGCTCCATCCATCTCTGTTGTGCATGTGATGCTTTTCTTTTCTGCCTGATCATGTCTACACTAGCTGCAGCAGGTTATTTTTTATGTGAAAATATTGACAATAAATATGACTTCTTGTTTACATGCAATGCCAACTTACAGGCCCTGTGAAGGTTAATTTCTCCGAATAACGTAAATTGTGCATTTTCAGCATCACTTTATTATGCTATTCTATATAACATATAGGTCTACGGGAGGTGCAAACATTGTGCAAACAATGGAGAACAAGGGTCATTTATAAAAAAAGTTATTATATTATATTATATTTTATATTGTATTATATTTTATTATTAAATTATATTATATAGTGTTTTGTTCACCATAAAGTGTGTGTGGGTATGCTGTGGTCCTGGACAGTGTAATTGTATAGTACAGGCATCTTTTGCCTGAAGGGAGTCAGAGTAATCAGACCTCATTTCCTGTCCAAGAGTCTCGAGCTGTCTGCGCGAGTGACTGCTGCACGAGAGACCACAGCGAAAACACTGAGGAGCGCTGGAACAACTCGGCATTACTGGACATTAAACGAGAAAAAAAAAACATTTTTTATTCATTTAATGTACTGAAAAACAACTCGACCGACTCCGTTTTCTGTCAGGTTTTGGGGGCTCTGACAAATGAAGACAACCGCAATTATTCAACGCTGGAGAAAAAGATCAGGATACACGAATAAATGAGAAACAAGGAGTGACAACAACAACGTCAATTAAACTGACAACTCTTGAAGATACATGAAGAGAAAGAAACTTTTCCCCGCTGAACGGGACAGTTTCAAGTTTGCGCAAGGATTAAATCATGTATTTCTGAGGTGTCACATTGGTACCGAGTGACTGTGAGAGGTAAGACGATTAGACCAAATGTTTTGTTAAAAGTATGATAAAGTACTTGTTCTTCTGTAGTTTGTCTAAAGTGCTAAACTTTGGACACGTTCAACAGGTTTGAGTGAGTTTGAGCAGGAGCGTGCGGAGACTCGCCATTGACAAACCCGAGCATGAAAATAAAGTCTGTACTTTGTGCTCATAATATTATTATATGACTTATGTTATGAGTTAACTAATGTTTTCAAGTATAGCTAATATGGTCTCGAGTGTGGTTAATGGCAAAAGTTGTATTTAAACTCTTGAAGTAGCGCGTTGACTACATGAATGGTATGGTTTAGGAATACAAATAGTTTGTTTGTTTGTTTGTTTATCTGCGACTTTCAAATGTTCATGGCAAACTATTGTATCTTGTCGCACAAAGTGTTGATTTTGTCCTTGTCCCGTTTCTCCGTTTCGTGCCATTCAAGTTTCTTCTTCCATTGCCAAGCATTATTTCCCAAGCCGCCAGTTTTTTAAATGCTTTGGCCGACTGACATCAACTGAACAATAGCAGGGAAATGTTGTAGTGGGAACAAGGACATCTGTATGTTCACAGGCATGAGGTTTGTTCTATGTGCTTCTGTCGTAGGGTCATTTCTAGTTACCTGCCACCTGGCTGCAGGACAGATGTCTGAGGAGGAACACAGCCATAGTGCCAATCCACCCAGACCTCCAGATGGAGCCCGACTGGATAATCGTCCACTGGAAGCCCTTACTGCCCCATGCCCAGGTACATTAGACGCCACTAGGCATGGGCCGGTATGATATTTTGACGGTATGATAACCTTTAGCCAAAGTGTCACGGTTTGCAATTACAACACTAAAATGTGTTATTTTCAAATGTCTGCATATACAAACTTTTTACAACTTTTCAACTTGACACAAATACATTTTATTTTTTGACCAACATTCGTAGAGCATGTCAGGTAAAAATTAAGCAGTTATATTAAAATACTCTTTAAAAAAATGTTTTTGTCATATATGAAAGGCCTAAACATCAAACATTGCATTAAATGAATTCACTATTTATTTTTGTGTAAAAACAGCTCATACATTAGAAACTATATCACAGACCATTTTAGAGGTTTTGTAACCTTGACTCTTTCAAACCTCCGTATACCTTGAAACCTGTATTCGGCCCATGCCTAGACATGAACAGCATCTGGTAAATAATACGCCAATGAAATCTTTGAACAAAAAACTGTCCACTTAATTATGTTTTTTTCATAATTCATTTATTTTAGAGGCTGTATTAAAATTCACTCCTTTGTCGGTTTGTTTCACATCATAAAGGTCACATGAGTTTGGCGTGATATGAAGTTGGGTAGATTCTTTTCTGCGTACAATGACTCAGTTGGATGACCAAATTAAACATGTAAATGCTTGATTTCTGTGACAGCATTTTTCGTTACACCTTTGTTTTAATCTATTTAATATTGATGGCACTCATTTTTCAAATCTACAATTTATTAGTATCTTTCTAAAATAGTTACTCATAACACTTTATAATAAGATTGGACCATTTGTTTATACATTACATAGCATGAATTAACAATGGAAAGTAATATCTTCAGCAGTTATTAATCAGAGTTCATGATCATTTCAGCATTACCAATACCATTTTAAAGAGTTTCAAAAGTTGTACATGAACTAACATGAACAATTGTATTGGCATTAAATAGCATTTACTAATGTAAACACATACAAACGTACTGTAAAGTGTTACCTACTGTACTCATTTTAATATACTGTGTTTGAAAATCAATCTTTGAAATCTTTGTTATCTTTGAAAATCGAAACACATATATAAAAAATGATATAGATCTTTCCAAAGATCCTCTATTTTGTTGTCAAAATCAAACACGAGATTCAATCTGTTTTAGTTTTCAGTAATTACAGACATGTTAGAATGCAGTTGTCTGCTTCTCATCTTTTCCTTTGTTGTGGTCTGGTCAGTGCTGTGTTGATCTTTTGTGAAGTGATGGAGAAAGTTCTCAGCCATGCATGAAAGTTTATCCTAGATCAGATGATGGTAAGGGTCGTCTGAGGATTGAAGAGATGAGCTAACCCAATAAGATCAGTGATGGTTACGGTTTTGCCTCTGTTTTAAAACGTTTTCTTCACAAATTACGCGTCAGGGTCTGAAATATGAGCTTGTCTGTTCTCAAATTGTCTTAACTTGTGGACGTCTGCAAACAGGGCTCATATTTTTAGTGAAGCGTTTTGTGGTTTTAAGTCTACGTTTTTTACAGACTCTGTAACTGGACGTTTGCAGAAATTAGTGTGGCATTTTTAGGGTCTCTGAATTCCGATGGGGAAATGGGCCACTTGGGACTTCTCTTAAGCTCTCTTAACCTTACTGTCCAACTAGAGAGAGGTCAAAGTACCAGATTAGTCATGGAGCTCTGTACAAAGGGCACCGCAGAATACACACGTGTGGCATTGTGTATGTGCATCTGTCTTTTGACTGAGGGCCTATGAGTGTGTGTCTTCGGACATTCACACATGCAAGTGTGCGAACAACAAGTGGCTTTCAGTGCACCACCTCTGCAAGTGCCACAGTCCTCCGTCCACAGAAATCAGGTCCACAGGCGTATTTACTGTGGGAGAGGGCAAGTCCTGGCTCAGTCATACTTTTGCACAACAGCTCTACAAAAACCAGCGAGCGTGTTGATTCCTGTGTGACTGCCACAGCCAATGCACCATGGTAAGCCAGCCACAGTCAAAATGAGGCCACCAGGCATATATGCGATCCGCCCAATAACCGCTAATTACATTTAGCTCCGAATTGTTCCTAAACATCTGAGGTTTCGCCTCAACACGAAGCGCACTTGTTTAGACTGCATGGAATTCTCACCTCTCTGTATTTAGAAACTGTGCTTAGGTTGGTCATCTTGGTATTTGCTTTACTATGCAACATTTAAATCATTTGGTTGTGTGTGTAGTCTGTCCTGCTTTGGAAAGTTCAGCGCAGTTGCTTTTGCAATTTTCTAACCATGAACCTCACAGCAAAATGAACCGTCTTAGAATCAGTTTTGTTATGATTTATTTTATTGTATTTAGCCCAAGGAATATGATGTCAGATCTGGACTCATAATCTAAAGTGCTTTATAAAGCACAAGCTTGCACGAGGCCGTTTGATTATGGATATGGCACCCGTCCGGGTTAAACACTGCATGCATTGACTGGCCTTTTCAGTTGTGTGTCTTAGTTCTGTGTACAGGCCTGACTCACTGTGGCAGATGATCTGTCCACACTGACTCTTTTACACGCGCTCAGGTCTTCAGAGTGAATGGCTATAGCTGTTTTACTAGATACACAAATTTGTTTACAATCATGAAAAGGCCACGTTTTTCAGCAAGATTTAAGATTAAAGACATTCTGTGTGAAATTTGAAACTTTAAGACAAATACTCTGACATACTGCCAACATCTCTGGTTATGCTTGAATGGAGTTATGATTTGAGAGTGATGACAGAGCGCTTTGTTTGTTTTTAAGATTTATGAATGTGTTCACCGATTTTTTAACAGTTTTTAGACCGTGTAATTAAAAGAAAACTTCATAGATGTAGCCTAGATATAGGAGACTAACAGGCTGGCATTTTTATTTTTTAAAACAGTACCTTTTGCAAAGTCCTTTACCTCAATTGGTTGAAACACCTTGAATGCACTTTGAATGAAAGTGTCTGTCTGATGTATAAATGTAGCATAAATAAAATATAAATGTGTCACTTATGTAGGGTGACCGTAAGTGCCATTTTTCCCAGACACGTCCTGGCCAGGATTTCGGGTGCGTCATTTGTACACCGCACTGTCAACGAGGTTTATTATTTCAGGTTTTATTTCAGAAAAGCAATCATTATATTTCAAGGTACGAATGAAACTACAATGATTATATGTGTTAAGAGAAATAAATGTTAATATTATAATGTTTTATTTAACTACGTATGCGGTTGACAAACGTGACCTCCGGATGACGCACGCAAAATCCTGGCCAGGACAAGTCCGGGAAAACGTATGGTCGCCCTTAATTGATGTGTCAATTCCTGTCTTGACTGTCAAAATGTCTTCTGCATACTTTTTGTTTATTTTTGTTGGACCATTCAATGACAAACCCATAGAGAAATGAATTCAGCCACTCAAACCCAACAGTTTCTTTGGTGCATCTTCATGAGAATATTAATACATTGTGTAAATTCTCTCATAACAATTAAACACAGTGAAAACTTCATGGCCAACTGAGAGAAGTAACTGATGGCCCCTTATGGCATTTGTTCAGACAAACTTGAGGTCTTCGTTTCTAATGGCTTGATATTCTCACCACGTAATTAGTTACAAATGTTCAGCTGGCCTTGCAAGATGTTTATTTTGGCTTCAGATATGGCTTGTCTGTCTCCTTTGTATGGGAAAGATTGAAGAGGCTCCATTATGGTCGACGGTTGTGGGGTCTGTCCTTGATATTTGACCTGATGGTTTTGAGAGATTGTGGCATTAAAATGAAGTATCAGTGGTTGTTTAAAAACATTACAGTAACTGTTCTCAAGATCTCTAAGTTTTTACTATTTTGAATAAAAGGGTTCAAAGAAGTAAGTGAGAGACAGAGAGAGAGAGAGAGAGAGAGAGAGAGAGAGAGAGAAAGAGAGAAAGAGGGCACACACAAATCAATGCTGACCTATGAGGCAGCTGTTGGCCACTCACCAGTGTGTTTGAAACTTCCTGGTTCTTCTTTGGAGCCAGCAGAGGTGCGTGACTGTGCAAAAGCAATGTGTTTAGGTTAAAGAGAACCAGGAGCTTTAATGCGTCATGCGTGAATATGCCAAACCCCTAAACAGAGATACAGACCCCCCACCCTCTAAACAAAGGGCTATATCTTAACACAAAAAATTTCAAATACAATATTTATAGCTGTTAAATCTTCCCCAAAGCCTGTTAAATACCAGACATTTTCTATTTTAATGAGCTTACTGTGTTCCCCCACCTCTATTGTGCTTGCTTAATAATCTGTGAATTTGGATAAATTCCAAAACAGTTCTTTGAAGCTTTTCCTCCTTAGCGTGTTTTTACTTTTGGCCAGTTTACATGCCCGGATTAGACTCTATTGTTTCAGAACCATTCTTTGTGAAGACGTTACCATAGCTATCAGCACGTCTCTACAGAGGATCAGCCATTTGCTTAATTATTTTCTCTTGGCTGCCCTAATTACATCCCTTAGGGGTCATCGCTAAAAAAATAAGTCATGATGGGCTCACAAAAGTGTAACGCAAGTGGGTGAATGGGGGTTTTAAATGAGGCGCTTTACTTTAATCCATCAGAGATGCCACACCTCATGTACCACTCTCGCGTACCTTCTCTGGATCAGTTCCACTTATGTGGAATGATCCGCCCGCTGCTACAAGTTCAGCAGTTTCTGTAGCCTTCTTTAAGAATCGTCTGAAAACACATCTCTTCCGTCAACACCTGACCATTCACTTTTGACTTCTATCTCTTTTCTACCCTTTCAAAAAGAAAATGCAGCTTCGCTTTGTATACTGTGATGGACTATATGAGACTTGTTTTTGATTGCACTTGTGCTTTTTGTTGTCCTCATGTTGTTCCAATTGCTTCCATTGTTTACCTCATCTGTAAGTCGCTTTGGATAAAAGCGTCTGCTAAATGACTAAATGTAAATGTACACCACCTGTTTTTTATAGGCCTCCTTGTAGTCATAATCATGCATTGTAGTCCTACTCATGAATGTATGAATGAATACGAATAAATATGCAGCAGTCACAGAAAATCTGTATTTTGAGTGTCTCTTGGATGATTATGGCAGAAGATAATTGACTTAAAGACCCAGTGAACCATATGGATGGAATATGACATCCATGGTACAAATTTCCGGATAGCTGAACTGCAAAAGGAGAGAAAGAATGCAGAGCAAGACAAATACAAATCTATGGATCTCGCTGGCTCACATCCAGTGGTTGCTGATGCAGTCATCCGTACATTTCTGACTTGCTCAAGCAAACACATTTTAACCTTAGCTCACTAATATTGATGCTTGAAAATACTCATAAAAGCAAAATATTTGCCCAGGGCAGCTCATTCACTCCCAGCCAGCATGTATTGTTTTACATTTCAAGTTGAATAATGGATTTTAGAGATTATGCAGACATGATACAACACAACCTTGACGAGAGTTGTATTTGCTCTCTATCTTTGCATTTCAACATAAAGACAGATGTTAAAATCCCTCTTTGCTCATCAAGTGATCTCAAAGCGCACCCGCTGCACCATGGATGTGAGAAACGCAGCCTGCATTGTCATTTGATTCTGTATCCTTTCAATACCTTGTGGCGCTGTGGACAACACATTGAGACCCTGTCTGCAAAACCAATAATAATATTACCATACAGCTGCATAAAATCAACCTTATTTTTATGCCTCATGTTAGTTTTTCTTTTACCATGCCCCCCTGTTTTTTCCAATTCACTCACTGTGTTATCACTCCCAGTGGATTTTTAAAGACGGATGCTTTTAATTAGTCAGGGTAATGACAAGTAATTAACTCCCTACACAAGTGGCCAGTGCACTTCCTTTCTGAGATGGCGGATCTTTAACAGTTTTCTTTGTCACTTACTCCAATAGATTTTTCTCTGTGGATCACAGTTAATAGTAAAGACTCTTTACTATTAAACTATTTTACACTTCCATTTACAAAATTATCTCTCGATAGAAAGGGGTGTTATTTTGCTCAACGTTTTTTATCTCTTGTTGTCCATTAAAAGCTAAATTCTCAGTTACGGTTGTAATATAATATAAGGGGAGGTTTCGTCGTTTAAGTGAGAAGTTCTGTATCTCAGAGTTGGAGAAAGTTCTAATTCAGGCATGTCTCTCTCGCCTTCATTTGAGCTATTCCACTGAGACCGAGGGTAGCAAAATATCTGCAAGTCTCTTGTCAGTGTCTTTCTCTTTTTCTCTTTTGTCTCTTACTCTGGATAGGAACTTCTAAAAGAGCATTAGTTGGGGTTGTTGAAGACAGGGCAACAATAAAGAAAGGCAGGGGCTTGAGGGTTGAAAGAATTTCAAAGTGTCCCTGTAAAGCCACAAGGCTGCTCAGCGTCTAATACCAGGCCTCATACCTGACTGCTCGAAGATTATAGAAAGTCTCACTGTGCTTTACCCGACCTCAAGAGTAAATAAAGCAACACCATAGAAAGGAGAGAAAGAGAATAAGAGAAAGATGAGGTGATCCAACGGGGAGGGTGACTCAGAATCAGCAGAGTATGAGCATCTTGGCCAAGTAACAGATGTTACACACACGCTCAGAAAAACACTTTTTTGGTTGTTAAAATACTTTATCCTAACCCAGTTTAAAATACAGAGACAACTGTAAGCAGGTTGATTTCGTTGAAAAGTACTGTGGCATTATCAAAATTCTTTTTATCTTTTTTTTGGAGAAGCCTGACTAGCCTGGCTGGTTGACTCAACCAATTGTGTGAGTCTGGGCAGGGCTATCTGTTTGTTTGACTTATGTCGGATGAAAGAACTGTTTGAGAAACTTGGAAAAAGCCATTCTTCGCAATTTAATTTAATTATAGCTGTGACACAGAAATTACACACTTCACCACGCCTTTATGCCATAGTTATATAGAATATTCCTGTAAACCTTCACTGGATTCCTGTCAACTGGAAATATACTTACAATTGTGCTAACAATCTATACTAGGACATTTTTGTTGTCGTGGGAAAGTACTATAAAGTGTAGGTGAGCTCTTTCCCCTACGTTACACGTAACGTAATGCCTTTAATGCAATAAACTCTTAATGGCTGTTGCCCGCATACTATATTTTTATTTCTTTTCTTATGTCTTTAACTGGAAAACGTCCTGTTTACAAGTCATGTAAAATTACCACACATTTTCTGCCTCTGGGATCCGCACATATTGTTTACAGAAGTAGCATATAGAAACATAATCCAACAGTATTTACACCCCATCATTTTCCTTCCAGGTTTTTGTTTTAATGCACTCGGCCTGTTTAAAAGAAAACTAATTGTGAAAGGCTTTGCAAATGTGCCGTAATTGCTGAGATCATTAAGTGCATGTTCTTAACATTCCTCATTGCTTCAGCCAAATAATATAGGAGGCTGTGCTGAAACTGTGATGTCTGTGCAGTAAATCTTCCTGTACGGGTGTATGGTGTGATTACGATGAGGAATTAAAGCTCTGCCTTTGATAACCGCTGGGTTCCAGTTGCTAATGCTCGGTGATCCACAGCAATGGGAGAACAGATGGATCTGACGCATGCTTAAATGCCACAGCGGTATAAAGACAGACCTCTGTTCTGAGCGTTACAGAGACAGGCTTCAGCGGTCTCCGTTTTAAAACTAAAATGCTTCATGAACGTGATCCTCGTCTGTTCACAGTCCCACTGCCCTGCTAACACACTCACCCACAAAAGCTCACAAATTCTCTAAACCTTGCGGGCTGCTCTCTCTTCTCTATTTTCGTTGTGTTTCTTGGCTGTTATAAATCAATGTGGACTTTTGAAACGGCTATTGGAAAACTTGATTCTGGTCAGTCACAGTCAAATATTTTTGTATATTGACGATTAAAAAAATCTGTGCAAGTTTCATGTCTCGTTTCATGTGGATAGTTTTAATCTTAAAACAAATCATGTCTATTTATTTACTATAATCTAATGATATTCAGCTAGTCATTATCTCAAAATAAATCTCTTTAGATTAATACCCTGATCACCTTGTCATGGTTTATTTTTTGAAAATATACTGTATGTACATTATCTTACTTGTGCTGTCATAATATTCACATTTTAAAGTCAGACATCAGGGCCCGTATTCATGAAAAATCTTAGCGCAAAGAGTTGCTCCTAGTAACAAAAATCTTAAGAAAATTCTTAGAAATGTGGGTGTTTCCCGTTAGAATTACAGAAAAGATCCTAGTAAAGAAAAAAGTCATTCATAAAGCATCTTAACCCTTAAAAGAGCTCTTAATGTCCAACGTTTTAGGAGTAGCAAGGAGGACTTTTAAGAGACTTAAGAGTTTCGCTAGCAGCAGTGAAAATGGACGAAATTCGAAAAGTGAGAAGAAATGTGTTGCAATGCATGACCATTTTCATATTACTTTAAAAGTTTATCAGATTTTTTTAATTGTTTTTTTGTGTGTGTTCAACTTTGGTTTATCTGTTTTCTTTTATAGCTGCTTTGATGCAATCCAAGTTGTAAATGCGCTATAAAATGAAATTACATTGAATTAAATGACAGTGAGTTAATAAGACTCAACACATTAGATCGTGCAGGGTTCATGTTTGTGACCGGTCCTAGTAGAGACACGGTAACATCTCCAAGACAGCGCAGAAATACCATACCGCCAGAAATACAAGAAATCACTACATTAACATATTTAACAACTTGAGAAATGCAGCTGTGCAGCAGAGATGGGATCACACAATCAATCACAGCACTTAGAGAAAAATGATTGTGTCACTGTTCATTTTCTATCAAATACGTTGACATTAACAGCATGGTAAATAAAAAGTTAAGAATATATGTGTGTGTGCGTGAGTATGGTAAAACAGAAAAAAATGAACATGTGCAATTTCAAACTAACGACCTTATACTTAAAAGCGCTCTTTATTTCCCATCTTGGCCAACCAACCAATCACAGTCTTTAAAAGACATAGCAACGGTGTCAGCCCCGCCTCCTCACTAAGATAAAAGTTTTTTGTCTTTTCCTTGCTCAGAGTTGCTCTCAGATCGATCCCTAATCACTTTAAAGCTAATACTCCTATGTCTACGTTTTTAAGCTAAATTAAGAGCTTTCATAGAGGATTCTTAGAAGCTTTAAGAATACAGACCCTGATAAGTTCGACATACGTCTAAAAACTGTGTTCAGGAAATACTTGGTTTTCAAACCCACATGTTTTCTACCTTGGTTAGAGGTTGATTATTGTGACTTTCGCTGCAGTTATTGTGATTTGTTTCTGCTCCGTCAGCAGCTGCTTCCAGATGTGGACTTACCAATTCCAGCTCCTTCATTACTTCACATGCACATGTAGGCTATAGGGCCCCCGGGTCTGCACAGCACCACAGGATACTTTCAGCCTCAGCAGGCAAAGTGTTAGGGCATATTTCGACTGGTGCCACGAAGAGGTGTTGTGCTTTTATTTCTCACCCGGGATGAGGTAGAAAGAAAGTTGCTGGTTCTATGAGCTATGAGCTAAAGCTTTGACAATTTGCCTGTTGTTGGTCTTTCACTCGAGTAAATGGGACGGAAGCCCCTTGTGAGTCATCTCGGTTCCTTGCTATGTTTGTCTGCTCAAAGGTGAAGGAGTCTTGCAGATAAAATAAATAGGCATGGATTCTGTCATTCTATCATTGGCAAATCTGATTCTGATAGGTCAAGATCCCTGTTGCTGTGACTCAACCTCTTCCTTTTGTTTAATTTTTCTTGACCCATTTTCTCTCTCCGTACCTAACTAAAATAATTGATTTAAAAAGCACTCTTCCTGTCCACTTCCAAATTATGAAGAGTAGAAGAACAAGATTCCCCAACAACAAAGGATATAGAGCACAACTGGAGTCTGCCAAGATTCAGAAAAATAAAACCAGGACAGAATAAGCCAAATAAACTAAGAAGACTGAACTGATGTCCCACAAGAGATGTTGTGTGTTTATCAGACAGCCAGTACAGCCCAGCTGGCTTCCATTTGTGTAGGTATGGGACCGAGGCCAGCGTAAAGGGGAACTCAGTTGTACCCAGCTCAGCTAAACACAGCGCTTCTCTCTAAGACACAGTCCTGACCTGCTTTGATGTCAGGCTGCTCTAACCTCCTCAGACAGCCCTGTATAATTACTAGGCCACATAATAAGACCACTTGGCTCCAGTGCTAACTTATAAAACACGCACACACAAACACATGCTGCTGACCGCATGAATGCTCCTTCACGGATGCGTGAGCACAACACAGTCAAAAGCACATGCGCACATGCGAATGTATGGTTAACTGTGGCACATGCAAAGTGAAGAGGTGGTAGAAAAGTGAAAATAGTGAACATATAAACATCCTTCTGAATGGTGCTGTGCTGGGTTAAAGACCGAAAGTCAAGAGGTTCACAAACACATGCACAATATCACAGATATGAAAACGAAACTGTGTTTTCTCATTTTGATTTTTACTATTATTTTTCATTGTTTTTTTTTCTGGCGTCAGAAATGGACGAATCCAGTGAGCAGACAACACCGAACACCACACTCATGGAGAAAACAGAAGAGGTGGAGAATGGCAGCAACAACAACAACAGTTTGTCTCAGCTGGACCTTACCAGTGCTCTTGGCAAAAGCATAACATGTAAGCATGACACCCAGTAAGACAGTAAGACTACATTTCCCAGCAGGCCTTTATGTGTTTTAACATGGTAGTGTGTTTGAGTCCTATAAAGTACCTCAGAGATGACGTATTTTTGTAGGCCAACCTGGAAGTTAGCGTTGCACAAGTTCACTTGATTCAAAGCCTATGCATTTTTCCATAGACTTTTGGAAGAACACAAAAAATAAGATCTGTGATTATCAAGGTTTATGATGTTTACATGTTTTGTCTATCAAGATAATCTTAACAAATTAACACAATTGTTACATTTGAAGCCTAAAATGTTTAGGCATTTATATGTGTGAAGACGTCTAATGTCCTCACGTGTCTGCTAAGGCCACGCCCACTCGCATCGCTAAACCCTGAATTCAATGCGTGAGTCAATGCGCGCGATATTCATCAAAAGATAATCACTGAAGCACATCGCAATTCATAACCTATCGAGTTATTCCTCTCTGTCCATTCGCGTCTGCGTTACCGTTTGCTTGTTATCTGCCGTGAGATTTGTTAAGTCGGGCAGAGTGAGAGCATAAGAGTTTGCAACGTGATTGAGCCAACGCCTGATGCTCGGTGCTCTAGTGATAGGGGAGGGGCCATGCATGCTCAGACGCTCCATTGCATCATCGATCCACCGTTTTAGCCCTGCCCAAAAAATCCTGAACTCCACAATTCAGTATTGCATACTCATGAGTCTTTAATGTGTTTCAGCAATACACTTCTAAAATCTATAACGTGTTTCGAAACAAATTCTCAGAATTCTCTTTTCCCGGACTTTAACCACAGATCTTACTTGACGTAATTTACCCAAAACCAATTCAAAACCCCCTACAATTTTGGTGCGATGGAACAGGAAGTGCTGAAATGCTAACTTGCTTCCGGGGCTTTCATACAACAATACTCCATGTCTATAATACTCTTTTGCACAGAGCTAGTGTAATAAATACAAAGGAAGAGTTCATAAAACCAAACAAATCCAGCCTTGGGTTTGGTAAGACAGGTTCACAAACTTGATTTATACTCATGTGCGTATGAGTGGCTCATCTCTGTATGTAAGAGTGAGTGTGATAATAACATAATCATTCCTCTGACCTTGAGCAGTGATGACTTTATATTGTTACGTGTTGTTATTAATTTATCTGAGGTAAGCTCATTAAGGGAAGGATGTGTTTTTCGGTCCCGTGGAGTCAGCTAAATGTGTAGATAGAGACTGGGTGTGTAAAAGTCTGGAGTAGACTGTGACTAAATCCTCTGTCTAAAGGGCTGATTGTGAGTTTGTTCTGTTATTGAGTCACATCAGCACCGGTCCTCTGTGGGACAGCACACCCACACACAACCTAAAATAACTAAGCACACACACACACACACACACACACAAATTGCATGGTCATCTGAAGCCATTTGTCCTCATTTGTATTTTAAAGATATACACATAAGATTGCAGTAGAAAGAGCTTAATGTGGTTAGTTGAAACTTTAAATACAGATTAGATTAGATTCAACTTTATTGTCATAACACATGTACAAGTACTGGGCAACGCAATTTAGTTTTGTATAACCAGAAGTGCAATAGCAGCAAGTGCAGGATATTGCTATAAAACACAGACGTAGATGAAATTTGACAGAACAATGGCAGAGGGTCTCCTGGGACATGTCAGCTGAAAGATGTTTAAGAGGTGTTAAACATCAGCATGATGTAGCTAAAGGGAGCACTTACCATTTGCCTTTGACAACTAAGATGTGATATTTTTGGTGGTCACTGCATGCCATTATTGTAATGTTGCCCAGACAACAGTGCCAGGTGAGTTATAACACTGTGTTTTTGGCAGCCAAAACCAACTTTCTTACTGCTATTGAGGGCATATATTGAGGGTTGTGTTTCATAGACCTATTCATGGTTTTATAGTCAACTTTTCTTTTACCTCATGTTAAACAGCGGCCTTTACATAAGTCATGTGTTTGTATGATTTGTGTGATTGTATTTATCATGCAGCTGTAAAAAATATACTGTTTATATTGTGGTTGATACCGTATGTACATCCGGGTATCACAGGGAAGACTGCTTTTATTTACACAAGCAACAAAGCACCATTGAATAATGTAAAAATGATCGGGCATTAAATGTGAAGCAGAGTTATTTATGTTTACCAAGTGATTTTGTTCAATAATATACTGTAAAATTCACTAGATCACTGTCATATGTGTGCACACGTTTCATAAAAGATTTAAATGTTATTAAGATAATTAGATATTAGAGTCAGAATTATCTTTTTAATAGTCAGTTACTTGTTTGTGTTACGTGTTAAACTGTGTTGCATTTAAATTCAGACTAGCAAAAAGGGGCAGAGCTCAATAATTGGGGTTTAAAACATAATTTAAAACATTATAATCAAAAGTTTAAATCCTAGCTGCAACACACACTATATTTTGTCAAGTCAAGTCACACTTTATTTATAAAGCACTTTCAAAACCATCCTAATGGACCAAAGTGCTAAACATCCACAAAAGTACATCCACATAGATTACAATAAACGAACATAATATTCAGCCCCAGTCAAATCCCAAAGGCCTAAGAAACCTTAAAATCTTTTTACGCATGTCCACACTAGACATAACAATAAATGAATAATAATGAATATTAAAATAATCAACAGATAAGTTAGTATTCAGATTTTACAGTAATCATTAGCTACAGCCCTAGTATGTTATTTTTCTTGTACGTAAGCACACGTTAATAGTAAAAAAACACAGCAACATGAATCACACTTTGGCAGTTGTGCTTTTCATGTGTGGTGAACAAAAAGAAGAGTAAGCAGCGGAAGAGAGCAATATTAATATCTGTTTTATCTTTTATTGCCATGTAGTCATTGATCAATTTATCATTTCAAGTTGCATTTTATTTGGCTACTGTATGATCGCAGCCTGTCTTTGATCACAACTCCCTGACAACAGCCGTCTTTCAGTCTCTCTCACTGTATGATGTAGGACAAGCGTTTAGGAGCCACTACCAAAGAAATCGCCATGGTTGTCATCTTTCTTCTGGGACCGACCAAATTCTCACAGACTGTACTGGCTTCATAGAAACATGTTGGTCTGTTCTTCATTAACATGAAGTTTCCCTGTGCACACATACAGTATTAGCCAATCACAGTGACTTCGTAATAGTCCAATTTTCAGCAGCCGCATTACAATCAACACAAAAGGCTGCTTATAAAACAGTCAGTTCTGGTCCTTGACTCTGATTGGTTGAGCGGAGTTTTAAGCCTATATAAAATACCCCAGTAACCCACTGCTTTTTGGGGCTTATTGCTTTATTGAGGCAGCACTTAGAAGCCCTTTAGAAGAGGGTATGCTGTATGCAGGCTGGTGGATTGAGTAGCTGGCATTTTCTGACCGCTGCATTTCCATGTGTGATTTATAATTATTCTTTATTTTTCATTCTGTATTTTTGTATTTAAATTATTTTTCATCTTAACTAAAAAGGCACAATGTCAAAATACTGCAACCCTTGTTTATATACTGGTGGTTTTATCCTCCACTTAAAGAAGTGTAATCTACTCAATTGTTTGTGACCAGGGTGCCTAAACTGCGACTTTCATGCTGGCATATAAAGAATATACACGTATGGCCCATACTAATCTGTCATAGGTGCGTTTGTGCTTTGTGTACACTTAATGGGTTGTGTGAAAGCTTGAGAGAAGGTGTGTCCAGGGCAAGTAGTGAGGAAAATCACTGACTGCGTGTGTGCGTGTGTGTGTGTGTGTGTGGTAGGTAAGGTCAAGCACTGGTTGTCCATTTACAGGAATAATTCTGCTGGGGTGGCCACTAGGGCTGGGTTTTGCGACCAAAATGTTTTTATGGTTTCGATTCGATTCAATTTTGATTCGATTCAATATCGATTAGTTATTCAATTAAAATGCTAGTTTTGCAGGCATGGAATCCACATTTAAGTATATGCTTGCAATATAGTCAGGGGTGCACATACGTTTTTCTATCTGGTTCTCAAGAGTGCACGTGGAGATTCGGTTTGGTGATCACATTGCACATTTTGTGACAAATTATATTTACCTATTAAAAATGAAAGTATAAAAGTAGTTGCTTTTTAATGAACAATAAACAAAATAAATGGTAATGTATTTATTCTTGTTTTTCTTTTTAAATTAGTAAATATTCATTTTCAACACCAAATTTGAAACCTAAAACGACAAACTATTTGGTTTTTGGCAGGTTCCTGGGAAGTGCAGATCCAGACATTCACAGAGGCTCTGCATGCCGCGTGTTTAACGAAAGCAGACCCATCAAAGGCGGTTCAACCAATAATTTTTTATATTTTACACCCAGGTCCCGTTTAACACCGGGAACAAACGTGATATCAGTAGTTTTAGCAGCATTCAGTTCAAAGGGAAATCTTTTCCAGTATTACATTTAGTCGGCCTAAAACAGTGATTGTGCATCAAAAGGTTTCAACCATGTCAGAACGCAAATGAGTGGTCTAAACTTATTTAGAGAGCGCATTTTTTATTTTATATGTGCATGACAGGATATAATGACATGTTATGGTGACATGTTATGCCTTTTCACTGAGGTACTTGCGTCTCACCATTACGTATCTTGGCTCAAAAACATTGATTAGACTGTGAAATCCCTCGTTCTCAACTATCGCGTATGGGTGTAAGTCCTTGCAAATCATCATTACTATAGCATCAGTTATTTTCTTAGCGCGAGGTTAATTTGACTGTAATTTGCAGGACAAATCAACGTCTAGCTGTCCAGAATCGCATGAACCAGATATCACGTCAGGGTGACGACTCGACAGGTGTTTTCTTAGGTTTGTTGTGTTATTGCAAAATCGTAGCTCTTGCTCGCACAGTTGTTTTGTCGACCTCACGTTTGCCGTCATTGCCTTTCATCATTAAGTGCTTCCTCACATCAGACCTTTTTTCCCTCTCCCACTTTTTATTTGAATTTATTTTGTTTTAATGGTATCAGCATGAGTGATTGCGACATCTTCAGAAGTTAGGCGAAATACAGATATCCTTGAACTTAAGCACACGCATTAAGAATCGATATAGGATTTCTCAAATCGATATTGTACGATTAATATCGAAGAATCAATATATTTTTTACCGTGCCCTATTGGCCACAACAGCTATTGACCTATGACAAACAAAATCATTTTCAGTGGTTGAAAGTAGCATTACGATTGCACAACAGACCGGAGGAAATGTACAGGGCCTCCAACCTCTCACTCGTCACGTCTGGTTTTATTTGCAGATGGACCCGTGAGATGTCCCTGATTCAGTCTATTGCATCATCAGCTTAACTAAGAGTGTGCAATTCTTTTATTTGTTCTTTTAAAGCATTTGGTTACTTTTTTTATTAGATTGTTGCATTACTTTACCATTTCTGTTTCTTAATAATGATGTAGCAAGTCTCATTTTGTACTGAGATGCAGAAACAGGAGCCTTTCTTAGAAACAGAAGTATAAATCTGTCAGGCCCAGATGCTCTGGCTCAAGGTGATGATGTCAGTATGATGATGATGTCATGGATATTGCATGTGTGTCTAGACTTAATGCTGTTGACAGGCTCCTTTAGAGTGCCGAAAAGCCTGTTCAATTCTCTTTTTTCTCGGAAACTGTGTTCTAAGTATGTGAGAAATGAGAGAGTGAGAAGAAGGCTGAGTTTCATGTTGTCCAGCGAAGTCCATGCTGATGTCTAAAAGTACTCATTTATTTAAATTCCTAAAACAGATTTTTTGCAGATGTTGTGCATTACTAATCTAGACCTTTGTTTTGTGGGTGTGCTTGGTTAAGAGGTCATATATAAAATTGATGCAATGGTTTTACCCTACCTGTCATCTCTTGTGCACACAAACTCACAGATCATCAGTACATTCATTTATTTACATCATCATTTGTTTCCATCGTTTGTGCTATCTAGATGCTCAGAATGGGTACTCCCTGTGAGTTTTACAGTTTCGAACACCAGCTATAAAAAATTAAAATGACTACTGTATGATTTATGGTCTATAAAAATATCTTTCGTGAAGAGATAAAGGAAAAGCTTGAGAAGAATTGAATTCGGATAGACAATAGTCTCATTGAATATCATGTAAAGGAATGAAATCTCTTAGTCCCATTCTGGCCATTAATAGAGAACTATTTTGTTAGCAAAACCTTGAGCTCAATTCCAGTTTCTCACTCATCCATTATCAATCTTTAGAGGGGTACCCAACAGGGAAATAAACTTCTCAAAGGAAGCGAGAAAAATGCAATCTTAAATTACAGCTTTTAAAATTCTTTGATTAGAGTCTTCATCGCAAGAGATTGTCATTGAGATGTGCCGGGGCAGAGCGGGATTAAAGACTACTGTGTTACCTGTGAAGCTATGCTGTTTTTTAAGACCACCCTGCAAAATCTGGCACAGCCTTCCTCTCAAAAAGCCATATCATTTACCTTCTGCCACATTATAATAGTCACAAACAAGAAGCATCCTTGTTTAGAACGGGAATTTCCAACCAATGGTGATTTGGATGTGAAGATGCTTTATATTTTTCTTTTTGGGCTGTCTGTAAATGAAGAGAGGAGGGTGCAGTCAAATTTCTTGAATTTATTGTTTGTGTTTTAAATTTGTATTGTTCAGAATACGCTGACTAACGGGTTTCTCTGGCCCTGTGGGTTTAAAACAGAAGGTAGTGTTACTCATGGCTGTTTCGGGCAGAGGGATTTTAAACGAGCTGTTTCGGGAAGCCTGGGGCCTTATGCAGGGAATTTAAGATGACGTCTTGAGGTCTCAGGGGTCCAGAGAAACTTGTGGTCAGATGATGAAGGGGCCCTGAGTGACTCTAGAAACCAGGAGAAACAGAAAAGTTACACTTGACGAACTGAGTTTTAGAGAAAAACAGAGATTTTGAAGGCTGTTTCTGTATTTGACACACACAAGAGACAGCTCATTCATATCCCAAATAAAGAGAATTCGTAGCACTGAATAACAAGTTTAAATGGCTATTTTTTGTCTTTATTTAATGCTATTGGTCTTTCTTCATTCAGGTACATTGAGGCTGTAGGACTAGAAATGACTGCCTGGGGGTGTTCCCTGTTTAGCTGCATTGACTTGAATTGGATTGATGTGCTTTAAAGTGACTTGTATATAGATGGATGGTTTTAAGTGAGTTTCAGAGGAGTAATCACAGTTGGATCTGCTTCGCTCATGTTGCCAAGGGCAATAGATGCCTGATGGACTTGCACAACATCTTTGAACGCATATTTCTGTTTCAACTCTCCTCCCAGTAAGTCCATTTTAAATCCATCTTTATATACTCAGTGCTTATGTGCTTCGACCTGCAACCTGATGCTGATTCATTTCTTCAATGAGCATTTACTCCAACAGTTTTTATGCACTGTACTACTGTAGTTTACCCCTCAATATTTGATCACCTATGTATCCCGTGTTGTAAACGTGGACAAAAAACATGATGTGAGGCTTCAGTCACTATCTTCTAGTGTACGAAGAGCTTGGATAAATGATAGATAATGGCAAATTGATCTTCGTATGTCTGTTTTAATATAAATATAGTCACAGACTAACAGTGAGTCCAATCTACCTCTATATGCTGCCGAATCTGTGGCTACAATAGTTTGTGTGTGTACTGAGGAATATTTATAGATGCTTTAACCATCTTATTGAGCATAAGTTTGTGGGTGTATGTACATGTTTATGAACTGTTGGATGCTCACACACAAGCAATGTACTTACAGTAGTGTGCCACAGTTTGCCCTGGTTCTGAGCAGAGAAAGTTTGGCTACTCTAGAAATGTCTGCCTTTCTGGCAGAAGCCCAGGAGACCGACTGACGCTGCCTGTTTACTGCCTAAATACACACTCACACACAAACAAAGTAACATCCTTGAGTCAAATACCTCCATCCAAAAACTGCAGCACAGAATAACACAAATATGCCCCATGTTATTGTGGATTCAATTTCTCACCAACTTTCCCCCCAAAAAATGCCCAGTGGTCTTTAAATATGTTTACACCCTTTAACCGCTAATGCACTTTTTAGGTAAAAAAAAGTTTGAAATGCTGATGGTGTAGTTGTAGTTTACAATACAGTGCTGTTCTAACAATAATCCACCTCTTCGACCCTGAAATAGACCTGGTTTGAATATAACTAAGAAAAAAAGTGTATATTGGAAAGTGTTATACACCACGTGTGTGTCGCGGAGATGAATCACTAAGAGAATGCATGAGCACTTCTGTTCAGAGTTTAATTTTATTCATCCATCAATGTTCATTTTTGCTGTCGTTGTGTTATTTTATAGCTAGTTTTGTTTTTGTCTTCTCACTAAAGCTTTCTGTTTTATGTTCTGAATTCAGTTAATTAAATCTGATTGTTTGTTTGTGTGTGTTGGTTGTTCTGTGATCTCTTAGTGAGATTTTTATTTATTTCTTCTAGAATGTAAAAGTTTATGAATGTGAGGTTTCTTTGCGGTAAAGAGATTAAATATCAGGGCACATCCATGACGATCATTGTTGCCATATGAGAAATCAGACAGGAAAGTAAAGATTTTTCTTCATGAAGTATGTTGTTTTTGTACCCCAGTCAAATCCTGTGGCTTTACTTTACATTACTGATTGATCAATTCGATTTTATAAACAACATTTCCTGGATTTAATGAAAATTTTGCTAATGTTGGAAATCATTATTTTTGGCAATTTATTTGTTGTCATTCATGAAAATAGTCAGAATTTGTGTGTAGCAGAGTTATTATAGTTTTTATTTAGTTTTATTCATATTTTGAATTCGCTTTTATTTTTTAGATGTTTCGTTTTGGGTTCATTTTGGTTAAGCTTTTAGCAATTTTGGTATATGCTTTTGTCATTTTAATATTTATTTGTTTATTTTTAATGTTTCTATATAATTTAAATTTTTGTTTATTATTATAATTCTACGGCTTTAAACTTACTTCCGCTTATTTTTGAGGTAACATTTCAAATATTCCTTGAGTTTCGTTTTTCCAATAATTTTTAGGTCAATATTTTATCTTTTTTCAATGAACGGGGACATTTTCAAAGTTTTAATTTTAGTAAACTAAAATAACCTTAGTCTACAGAACAAAACTAAGCATTGAAAAGAGTACAGACTGGATGCATTTACTGGATGCAAGTGGTATCACACCATCAAAGCACTGATGTAGTCAATTGGATTCTGTCTTAAAGACATTGTGATTGTAGAGAACACATAAGATCATATTCATAATGTACGTTTTGGAACTTTGTGCAGCAGCAGCTGGTGGTAATTTGGTTAATGAAGTGTTTCAAGATTTCTGTCACTCTATGATCTGTGACAGAATCACACAAAAATCTTCCCACATCACAGCTTTAAATGTCAAATGTAAATTCAATGTGAACTGTAACTGTTTATGATCCTAAAAGTAGAACTGGAACTGGCAAACAATGAGGGTGGTGTTTAATATAAACACCCAGTAATTCTATACATACGCAGTGATGATGTTAACCTTCTTTATGGTAGAAATCGCTTTCATTTTATGAAAAAGGAGGCTGGCTTTTAATATTTTTATAGACTGTGACATTTAATGCATTTCATATAAAAATATATTTTCCTTTATATTCCAACTATTATATTAGATTTCTTGAAGACTCTGACGCCAGTTTATCGTGTGGGCATGTGCCTATTCAGCTATTATGTGATTTAGACGGTGTTTGTCTGTTTTGTCTTAAGTCTTACGTGTCAGGCTCTGTGAATAGAATAAGGTGTATGTTTTTGCTGGACTCCACATACCTCTACATGGGCATCAAACCTCTTTCTATGAACTCTCCTCTAATATTCCGTCTGGTCATTTCTGTTTGCGTTAAGGCCAACAAAATGTTCAGTGCAGCAATAGGATGGGATTAAATATTATCATCATCCTCAATAAATATAACAAAACATTTGAAGCGAAAGGTCCATTTAGCCTCTCTCTGTTTGAGGGGTTTATTTCCTTTGGCTCTGAATGTCTGCATTTCACGTAGTTGTTCTTTCTTCCAGAATAATTAGTCTTCTGCGGTGCTCAAGAGTAAAATATACGAAGTGCTGTAGACGGCTTGCCAAAGTCAACTCAACGGGCAGTTTGTGGAGGAACACTAGAACATTTGTAGGCTGTAAACTCACAGGGAGACTGTGTCTGAACCTGGCTGAAACGTTTGGCCTCATCCTCACACCCAGCTCAAAAAAGACTGACGTTTAAGTCATAACTTAGGTGATATGCATCTCTCTGTTTTCTTTACCCTGATTTGGCTGCACTGTGGCATATCGCTGGGCGCGTTCTTTTGTTTTCAATGGCAGGCTGTGTGAAACGCGGTCCATTTAAAACATTCATCCACTATTCTGTGGCCAGATTCAAGCACGTAATTGAGTATTTGTTTAATCGGGGCTTTTTGCCTGCAACAAATTGTATAATTAGTCTTCAATGTAACTGACTTTTGAGACGTTCAGATAGACAGGATTATCTGCCAGTTAGCTTCTAGATATAATGTAGAAACCGAACCTTAGACTTCTGTAGTTTATATTTATTTATTTCTCCATTTTCAGGCACACAAATGTTTCCTGCAACTTTAGTTTTGTTGCTTATTTTCTATGTTGTCTGGTCATTTGATCTTTTTGGGAACTGAAGTATAATACTGATTTAATGTTTGTTTGTGTCTTTTGTGTGCAATGATATGCTTATCCGATCTGGTCTTTTGATCTCAGTTTATTAATTTGTGTTACTTCATCTGCGTTCTCGCATGTCTATTTTGGTCCGTTTCTTCCTGGTTCTTTGAAGCTGGTTGGGGAAAGCAATTTTAAACTAAAAAAATATTAAGAATAAAAAAACTATAGAAGAGGCAGATGAAGATGAACCAATAAACTGAGTCTCGATGTGAACCACATCATTTTATTCTAGACACGGATGCATGCTTTCAAGGATCAAGTGGATATTGTAAACACGTGCATTCTTCCTGACAGGAACATTGTCCATTCGTGTCATGCTATGATTGAATCAGCAAGACTAGGACTGATATACATAAAATGTGCAACATATTCACCATCTGTTTTTTTGCTGTGTAAAATTAGGTTTTTAAAGACTTTTGGTCTTAGAACACGATTAAGGGGAAAAACTACAGTACCAGAAAATCATCGCATTTAACCTCACCCTCTATACCGTTCTTTTAGTCTTCAGATATAAAACAAGAATCTGCTTGCCGCCGTGCTTTGGAAAGATGATTGTGAAAGGAAAAATGCTGTTTCCATTAGAAGAAACAAGATGCTAATTAAGTTTACCGGCCAAATATGTAGCTGTTGTTTTTCTTTTGCACGTCCTCGGGCTGAGCAAAGAGAATAATTACACAGCAGTAGAAACCTAAGCAGCTATAACCCCATTCACCTTTGTTGTTTCTCCTTCTCTTGTTCTCTAGATCAACCTCAGGCACGGTCTACGCCCATCCATCCCACGCTAGCCAACTCTGCTGGATCAGCGGCGCTGCTAAGGAATGGCAGCAAGCCTCAGACCAACGGGGTTAAGAACGGAACCTTTTCACGAGCTGCTTCCTCATCCTCGTGTTCATCGTCGGCTCATAAAAGCCCTAAGAAGCTGCATTCCAACCCTTCCATCAACAGCCAAAGCAGCAAGAGGAGCAAAGGTAGCTCTAAATCCAACAGCTCCCAGATCCCCACAGAGGCCCAGGATGGTGAGTCACACCTTAAGCATGGGTTAGAAGTGCGAGACAGGTGCATGTGCCAAATCTGGAAACGTACTCTGAGTTTCCACCAGAAAACTAAACTAAATTACTCCCATTATATTCAACAATGCTATTTACACATTTTACATTCATTAGTTATATTTTATCTATTTACATTTACAATATGATTTAATTGGTCAATTACATTGAACTAATATTAACATTATTAACTAAACACTAATAATATTTTTTCTGCTGCATCTAAATATGAAATTGATCAAATATTAATGTAAACTTAAAATAAAAAACTATAATAATATATATTTTTATGTTTGTGTTGGGGCATGTAATGTAGTAACAGTCAGTCGCATCATTGTTTAAATCGTTCTGATATACTACCAGTATTTATTAAATCCATGAAGATTTATTTCGTGACCTACACTTAGATTGCTGCGTCCACTGCATCCTGGCCTGTCTGTTCTGCGAGTTCCTCACGCTGTGTAACATTGTGCTGGACTGTGCCACGTGCGGCTCCTGCGCATCAGACGAAGCGTGCTTCTGCTGCTGCTGCGCTTCCGAGGAATGCGGCGACTGCGACCTCCCCTGCGACATGGACTGCGGCATCATTGACGCATGCTGCGAGTCTGCAGACTGTCTTGAGATCTGCATGGAATGCTGCGGGCTGTGCTTTTCGTCCTGAGACTTCTGTAAGGGGCGCGTTGCATTTCACCGATTGAGGATCTGAGAAACAAGCAAAGAATAAGCTGACCTGATGATCTGGAGTAGACGCAAACTAAGCCAAAGACAATCAGATGAGCAGATTAGGCTCGTACATCACTGGCCCTAACATGAGGATCGTTCTGATTACTTTCTAGTTGCTTTTTTCTGAACTGACCGGTTTACTCTTCTTTAAGAAGATGGGCTGATACAGCAACATTGTTCCTTCTACGTTTTCTGGACTTGAATGGTTTCAGGAAGTCAAATGTGTGTTGAGTCTGCCTTGGCAAGATGATGAATGCAAGACGCTGTCTACAAAACGTTTGAGATCATGGCTCTTCCTGGTCCAGAAATAAGGAACGAGTGCTCGGGTTTCATGCGTAAACGTCAGCGTTTATTAGTAGTTTGAAATTGTCTTAATGCCAGATTTTATTACTTGGATAAAAAGTGTAATCCACACTAAAAAAGTGCTTGAATTACAACGCTGATGTGTTGTATAAAACAATTCTATCTTTAAAACAGTCCAACTTTGAGTTCTCTAGTTCACATGTACACTACACTCGCAGGATTTGTACCCTTCATCTTAATCATTCATTCTAAATATCAGCTGTCAATATGTACAGGACACTTTCTGTAGTACACTGGTGTAGTCCTTCAGTCACTGGCTACAGCGCTAAGGATTACAGATAACAAACTGTGAGTGTGGGACTCATAGATACATGCAAGTGGGAGAAAGACGTGTATATTTAATATATGGTGCCTTACTACACTTGTATAAAAGATTGTGTGAGTTGACAGTTATGTTGTTTCCTATATTTGGACATGTGATTTATTCTCATTTTCTGTCACTTTTTCTGCCTTTGTGAAATTTCAAAGTGTGCTCTTAGAATGACAAATGTTGCGTTCATATTATTAACAAATTTACAAAAAGCAAAAGACGAATTAATGCAAAACTGCATATTTAAATGAGACAATTCTTTGATGTTAAGGAATATTTTATTCTCTCTCTACACCATTCTGGAAAATTATACTAAGTGGTTGTGAATTGTTCTCATATTTTTGCTTTTAATGTGTAATGTTTTTTCTGTTCCAACTCATTCTTTTGAATTCAGTTGAGTGACCTTAAATGTTAGTTAAAATATTTAGTACATATTGTATATTTTCATGTAGTAAATTACATTAGTATTAGGTATTCCTTTACCCTTAAAAGGTCTATTGCAGCATATTATATAGCACATTGCATTTTAGCATTGTGAGAATCAATACATCATACTCCTCCTTACTACACTAACAAAATTATCTCACAGAAAGATAGTGAAAGTGATGCATTGATTTGAATTGTTTACATTAAATGCACTTCTGTATTCTTGCTCGCCTTAAAACTGGAGCAAAAAGATTTCTAAACTGGACAATAGAGGGCAAAACATCCGTGTTATTGGAATAAAGAAATCCATCACTGTTACATATTTTATCTGACTATGGTATATTTTAATTTTTTGTTTAAGAGCGGCGTCCATTGATCATAGATTCCGTTTACAATTAACAACCTGATAAATGTAGATACGTTTGAATACACACATGAAAATGCATGGATAATAAATCCTCACTTCATTCGTGCACTTAGCGTTGCGGGGGCTTGCGATAAAAGCTTTTGCATGGAAAGGTTTTTTGCTTCCAACCTCATTCTGTTGCCCAAGAAAGTTCTGTAAGGCTTTCTTAGGCAACAGAAAACAGTGCAGTTTAATAGGTTTTCAAAGCGCTGCCAAAATTGTTAAAGTGGAATGTCTGTTCAAGGCAACAGTGCAATATGTGATAGAGCCTTCCCTTTGTTACATTCTCTCTCACTCGCTTAGTCTTTGATTTTGCTTTACTCATTCCTCAAAAGATTGTTTTTAATAGGATCGTAGCTTTAGTCCAAGCCTTTCCATGCTTGTTTCACCACACTGATGTGTCTAAAGAAAGAACGCGCATTTATAACCTAAAGTGTATAACGTAAAGTCTTTTCTGAGGCTGTCCAGCAGGGGAAAGGTTAAACACATTCAACATCTGCATCTGTTTGATGACTCCAGTATCTTTCTCACAAGCATATTTGCACTCGCACAAACCCTTCAGATATTCACATATTCTCACACTTAAGAAACAGAGGACAAGTGGGTGTTGAATGTTAACCATGACATGACAAAGGCCGCATTATAATAGATGTGAAAAGGTCACCAGCTGTGATGCAGAACCCGACGTGAAAACGCCATTGGCCTTAAGCTCTGAGAAATTTTACTTCTCATCTCTTCCAGAAGTCCAAAACATGCCTAACAGAAGACTCAGTGTCTATTTTATTAATGTAGGGGTCAGCAGAGAGCGATGGCAGACATCCTTTCTTTGTTTTCAATCCAGTTCAACCCGCTAGTTCTGGAGCGAACGGCCCTCTATGACCTTCAAAACATGTACAAAAGATGTGATGAAATGAGTTCAGAGTTGTTGTGGTGTTTAGATGACACAGATTCCAGTTGGAACACTTGACAGTATTGCACTTTAAACATTTTCCTTTCTTTCTAAACTCGCAGAACTCATTTCACAAAAAACTACATTGAATGACTACTTCAAATTATTTGCATCCGGGCTCACTACTGAAAATCTGAGAGCCCAGAAAATTTGTCTTGTGGAGAGAGAGGCTTCAGAAGGGCGTAATATAATATACTGGTCAAGTTTAAATGAATGTTCCTATGGTTTTCGCTAATGAAGACAGTTCTCATCGGAGCACATGCCTCTGTTTGTATTTCTGTAATACCAAAGGTTAAGCATAGTCTGTGGTTTCTTGATTATTTTGTGGGTTTTGTGCACATGTACTGTACATTCACAACCACAGTCACACACCAGTCCACCCACGCATGCACACACACACACACACAAACACAGTGGATCAGGATTCAGGATCAGTGCTGAAAAGGCTTGGTGAGTCACCAGATATGTGGGACTAAAGCCAGTTGCTCTACAGTGAAGCATCTTGTCCTCCCACATTAAAAAAGAAGAGCTGGCTGCTCGCTCTGAGGTCTGACTTTAAGCCATCATTGTATTTCATTAACAAAGTGTAG
The DNA here is from genome assembly GCF_015846415.1 of Triplophysa dalaica. Classification (NCBI taxonomy): domain Eukaryota; kingdom Metazoa; phylum Chordata; class Actinopteri; order Cypriniformes; family Nemacheilidae; genus Triplophysa; species Triplophysa dalaica. The sequence continues at coordinate 9,214,174 of NC_079562.1, read as the reverse complement.
CTTAAGTGCACTTAGAAACATTTGCATTAAAGGGAAACAAACAGTGGCAATGGTATGTCTAATAAACTGTGGCTGCAGTATTTGGAAACTTGCAGTTCCTACATGCAAAAAAACAACAACACAATGTTGTCGCATTTTCCCACATTATTTTCTTTATTAGACGCTTATTTCATCAAAAGCCCTTTTGTAAACATTTCAGAAATATTTAAACTACGGAAATTATTAACAACCTTCAATGAACAAGCGTAGGGTGTTAGACCATAAACATTTAAATTGATTTTATTCACAATTCTTGAAGAATTGACAGTCTACAAAAACAATATTATAATACTATACATTAAGATTTATTCATTTGTACTATACAGTACAAAAAAAGCAAAGGAGAACTGCTGCATAGCAGGCTTAACATGCTTCATCACACAACTGTGCATGGGATTGCCATGCACACAACGGAGCTTATTATAAAGTATACAATTGAGTATTAAAATAAGCAGTATCTGTATTTTATCATGGCTCATTCGGAGTTGAGCAGCCTGGCAGACAGTGATGGATGATTCAGTCTGGATATGCTTTATTTGGACAATGAATCTTAAATATAACATGTAAGATTGAAATGATTCTTCTCTTTTTGTGTTAAAGCCAAAACCCAATAACTGGCTGAGAGTTAAACTAAGTGAATGCAAAAGAAAACATGACTGCCTTTTAAACAAAGTTGCAGAATATCAACAGACGGTTTCAGCGGCAAAAATATAAACAAACGTCATGTGGCCCAAACCTGTGGAAGACCTCTGCAAAGAATCAGTAACTGTTGTAGTTTAAATTTAATTTAATACGATTACTATCAGATATTTATAATTCATTAATTAATTATAATTAATCACAAATAAATTGTTATATTGTAACACAGACCGAAAGTTAAAAGTTAAGGGCCAAATCTGTTCTCCTTCATTCTGTATTTATAATTTACATAGCTGGTGACACTATACAATGAGGTTGTATTTGTTAACATTTGTAAATGCATTAGCTAACACAAATGAACAACGTGCAATACAGCTTTTCAGCATTTATTCATCTTTGTTAATGTTAGTTAAGGTCAATACAATTGTTCATGTTAGTTAATCGTGCAGTAACTAATGCTAACAGATACTTTATTAGTAAATGCTGAAATTAACAAGAAACTAAATGCTGTAGAAGAATTCTTCATTGTTAGTTCATGATAGCTGAAGCATTAAATAATGTTAACAAATACAACATTATAGTAAAATGTAGTTTTATTTATAGTAAGACGATCTGTTCTGCAATGTCACAAGAAAGCAACAAATATCACGCAAGTAAATCATCATCTATTGCAACACGCCTCTCTCTGAATCCGTTAGCTTCACTTTGTTTTTCAAGTTTTGCGGTATAGCACACTAGTTCTGCGCAGCACTGATGTCTTCATGAGAAACATATGTTGAGCACAATGCTTCCCTTTACACTCGCCAAACAATGAGGCTTCTGCATCTGAGAATTCACAGTCAGCAGAAATAATATGCGAGTTCTGTTTCTCACTCCCAGAACGTAGATTAAATGATCTTCAAGACCTCCCATATTTCACAGAATAACTCAGAATATCTTTACACGGTCGATCCAACATATGTGTTTGCAACAATGCAAAAACAGCTACGGCACAAATGCAAAGATGTGATTGAAGATGATAGTAGCGCATTTTTGGGGGAACTTGACCTTGTTCCTTTCGATTCGCTCTGAAATGATTGTTTTAAAGTGATTTTTCAGCACACCACTCTTTATGAAGCTCGCCATGACCAGCCCAGCGTCTAGATGATGGTTTTATTTCAATTTTTTCTTTCTTTATTTGATATGTAATCATCATACGTCTTTATAGATGCATGACAGAAAGATTAATCAACCTATCCAAATAACCACGATGGTGCCGGATTGCAGAATAATGAATCAGTTGATGAATGCCCAGATATATTCCTCCTTTTTTAATTGAAGTTTGGTAGTTGAACAAAGGGGGTACGTGACCGCACAATACGAGCAGGGGGATAACAGCGGTTTGAAGATGAAGAGGGAAGATTATTTCCGGTGGACTGGAGCAACCCAGCACTGCAAAGTTAAATTAAAGGCAGAATTTGCACAACAGTTGGGTGGGGGGGGGGCGCTCGGGGGGCAGTCAGACAAACGCAGCGAAGGGGACCGGCTGGGTTTAATGACCTCTCTTCAGTGTTGATTCAGCTCTCGCATCAGCCCCACGCAATTAACAGCCATATCCTTCCCTTTGGCTTTTTATTTAATCAAAAACCAGTCTCGGGAAACCGATGGGGGAGAGAGAGAAGGGGAAAAATTAAGAAGGAAAAAATTAAAAGATGGATGAGATTACTGTAAGTGGCTTTAATAATGAACCTGCAATACATACAGTGAATATCAGAGATAATGTAACAGTGATTGGAGAGTTGGGCATGCGCTAATGGAACCTATCACGATGCTTCTTCAAATGTTTTCATTTAAGCTTGATGTAATATTTTTTCCTGTTTATTCCCCATTATAGAGTAAAGTTGTATGTCATATCTAGGCGCCGGACACTTTTGTGGGCTGGCAACGACATATATAAATTTCCTCTCACTATAATTCATTTTATGTATAAAAATCTAATTTTGATTCTTGGTCGTCAAAATAACGTTTTGTATTTCTAATGCACCAAGTTTATGTCCAAAACGAACTGACTTCAAGGCATTAAATATGAAGTCTGGTGTATATCGATGGTATTGCTCAATGCGGGTTAAGAAAAAGGAGACAGTGGTGTAAAAACAGACAGAACAGTGGGGTGGCGATTTGATCTTGGTGGGTGGGCGTGCTGTGATGTAAGACGGCGCGTAAGGTTGTCTGCACGTCTGCTGTGCATGCTTCCTCCCTGCGTGCTGCTCTGGTCTCTATGTCGTGATCCAGGGTGTAGCCGTATGTGACAAAAACACTGTACAATATGCACCCCACTGTTTTATGGCTATGATGTTATGCAACTGTTGGTCTGCAGCCAAAAATGCAGCATCTGCATCAGTACTGCAATAGGGGCACCTGGGTTACCCACTTGTATGTCTGTATGACACCTGAGTATACTGTTATTGTTTAGTTGTGTATTACATCGGGGTTTATTTGGGAGTACAAATCAAACCTTAAGTGACAAAGTCATCCAACAGCAATGTGAAAGACTGACCGCATTACAAGACTGTGATAAAAGCCGAGGTGAAATAATGCTTTTTGAACTTTGAACTGTGTAGCTTCAAAAATAATATTAAATTGTTTTTTTTTGCATTATTTGAGGTCTGAAAAAATACAGAATTACATATTTTCTGTTATGTTGACCTGTTTTTCCAGATATCATTTTCTGCAAAAATTTAGGAGAAATATTGTTACTGTCATAGTTCACGGAATTTCACAAAAATAATAATTTTACCTAGTAAAACATATCCATAAATAATAAATTCAGAAAAACTGAATAAAAAACTTTGAAGTAGTCTTTTCTGTGGCAGTATGTTTTGTTCAGTGTGAATAAAAGACCAGAGTTCAAATTTCACACTGGAAATTGATTTCACCCACAGAATGGCACTTTTATTAAGATTTTTATTATTTTTATATTAATACATTTTTTAGTCCACTTGCCTCAAAATTCATTTGAATGTTGCTCATTGTAGCATTTTTTTCTTTGATTAAAATTCTTACCACAGGCCGAGTTATACATGCACATGTGAATTATGCCAAGTAACGCAAGACTACCAATACTTGAAATAACCCAGTCTGTCACTGTTCCGCAATCTCAAAAACTTCCCTGAAAAGTGTGCTTTGTGTGAGTCTAAGCCCAAAAGAACACACAGCATTTTATGTATCAGAGCTAAATGTCAAAGTGGTGCCTGACAGACCATGCAAAAACAGACCTCTGTTTAATCCACCCTGACTCAGTGCTGCTTGCGCAAACAAGGAGCACAGACCGTGGCCTTGTAGGACGTAGCGGCCCTTCGTGGAGGCTTGCCACATGTAAACATTTTCAGGGCTAACTGGCTCTCCGATTTCATCTTGAACTTTTGCTCATCTTATACACTTGGAGATTTTTGTCTTGTCTAATATTTACAAAAGCTTGATTGGAAATATTTCACTGTGCCCATGACTGTCAGCTTCCAAAAGGTAAACTAAATGTAGGCTACCAGGTGCGTCAAATTAGCATCTGACCGGATGGGCTGGACCGTGGGCTGGTATGTTGACCAGAGTATCGAGTATTGATTCTGGAACGGAGAGAACAACTTCATTTCTTGCCATTTTCAAATCTCTAAACGGTGTCAAATGAAGCATGTATTTGCACAGCTTGGGAGGATATGTAACAGATCAGCAGCATCTGTAGGGCCAGTGTGCAGAGACTGTGCCTGCTGAGCGTTGGGTCTCTTGCCTCAGAGCAGGTGTGTTCTTACACAAGCACAATAGGACCCCGAGCATCAAGCAACCTCTGGGGATTCTACAGGACGAGCGCCACATCAGCAAAATAAATTGTTTCCTGTTGCCTTTTCCTCGCTTCTCCTTTTAGGATGGAAAAGGACTAGGCCTTAGTGTTTGCTTTGCTATTATTAGTCATGCACACACACACACACACACACTGCATATCTAGTTTATAAACACAGTTTGTGTATTTACTGTATGTGTAAGGGGTGGTATGCACTTTGATGAAGGGGTTGTATAGCAGTCCTTGATGAAAGTCAGAAAGGAGGGTTTGAGGGCTGAATTGATTCTTAGGGTCTCTCTTTAAAGCACTCTCCACTTTATCCCTCGTAGTCTCAATGCTTCTCACTTCTCTCAGATTTGAGGGCCGGTGGGAGAGGCCGGTGAACTGGATCAAAATCTGCGCTCATATTCTCTGCATTGATTTGGTGTGAGATTTAAAAGTGTTAAATAGAGCTGACAGTATTCTTATTTGTACAAGTAAAAGCTTAAATAACCATATGGATTTGCAGTAATTACATCTATTTAATTTGTTATTATGTCCATTTTGTGTGAATTATGAATATCCCTTACAAGGAAAACTGGAGACGTGTCTTCAGATTTTGAAGCCTTATCATCTTTTGTCATCCATATTGTTTAGCAACAGGCCAACATTTATACAAGCTCACACATGTGAACAATTACAACAAGTGGAAAATGAATATTAAGGCAATTTAAAACCATATTCAACTGTTTTCATCTATTTGTGGTCTCACGACATGCTTAGTTCTGACATGCTAATAGTTTAATGTTCTTGTCAAAGGAGTTGCTTGCGGCTCAGTTTCTTCCTGAGTTCCACCCAGTGTCAGTCAAACAGTAAACTGAATATCAGACCTCTCAACTTCATTAAAACAGAAGCATCATTCGAGAGAGCGTGATCAATCTTTATATGCCTGTTTGCAAAATCAAACAGTTATGTTAATATTCTAATGCGCTATAAAGCACGATACATTTATGGATAATATGACGCATATATAAGCAATATTGCTTTTTTCTAGAATATTCCTTTTTAACGATTTTCTCTGAAATCTTGTGTTATTTATGTGGAATTGAAACGTATGGAATAGGACGAGAGCTGGCATGAGTATGTTAATAAATTACAGCTGGAAAACAGAAGAACCAAAAAGGCTCCAAGTATTTCTTCAAGTTTACACAAGGCAAATAAACAGTTTTTCTCTTTCTTTGTCTCGTGTGTATTAATTCATTTAACATAGATTTGCTTCCATGCTAAAATCCAACGATCATGTTGGCAGTCAAAGGCTTAATAACTTTCAAGAGTTTTACTGATATCGTTGAACATAAGAGAAAAGTGTCACTTGTGTGAATCTTTAGGTGTTTAGAAAATGTTCACTTGTAGGCCACACAGACTGTTTCTACTTCTCTCTATTTTCACCTGATACACAACCATTTAAAATCACAAAACAATCTGAATGTCACAACTTGAAAGTTCAAATCAGCAGATATATTTAAAAAAATCATTGCCGCACATTAAGCTGAATTATCTTCAGCATTATGTGGGCACCATCCCCCCATTTCAAAACTATCTTCAAGGTTGTTCAAAGGAGAAATCAGTAATGACTGCCATTGTCCGAACTCACATTCGAAATGACTCTCTAGTATTCAGCAGTATCTGGGGCAGGGCATGAACATGTCCAATCTGCCCCTTTGTCAGGTGAGAATTAAGCTTTTCTCACTTTATGGAAAGAAGCTCCCGAGAGCTGGAAGAGAGAGATCATTCAGATACCTTTCCGGCAGAAGCCCTGACCTATGATTGTCCCTCATATCAAAAGTTTGAATAGATAAAAATACCATTTCTCAATATACACTATATGATAAGTACCTTCATATTTTCTCATTTGAAATCGAGCACAATTTTAACTATTTATCAGAAATTGAAATACTTATTTTCCTTGTGAATATTTGGGACAATTTTATAAATATTATTTTATTTATTTAAAAATGCTAGTTTACAAAGCAATAAACACAACTGGCTATATTAAAGAATAATACACATGCATATTCCACTTGAAACCAGCAACATCATTTGTCTGTTTGTGCAATTTGTTATTGACACTGATAGTAAATTAGTCGCAGCACAGATAACCAGAGGTTTAAATTGGCCAGTGCGGGCATATCCGTACCTTTTAATGAGGTCTGCATTGTTGCAGATGTCAAGCCTCTTGAAAGGTAACCCACCTCATCCAGACCCCCCAGCCCAACCCTGCACTCTTTGGTTCAGGCTGAATAGTTCTGTGATATGTTCTGCTCCAGTGTAGTACAGAAGAATTACTTTGTCTTATCTTCCAGTGGACAGAGGTGACCTTGTGGAGGAATGAGAGAGGCAATTAATACGGCAATCACTTGTGCCATGCAGCGAGTGCTTCACAAAATCCTCTGTTAACCTTTTCAAGGGACAGAAGAAAAAGATCTGACAAAAGCTCACCTTTCATTTGTTTGGGTCCGGTATAACTGTCTAGGACAATAATTTACTGTTGTATAAATGTTTGATTCGCATGTTAAAAAGAGCCACCCTATATACATGTGCTATAATATACAAAATATTTGCAATTATTAGGTGCTTGCAATTTTTTTTTAATAGGGATTAATGGAGAGTTTTTTGCTTCTTTCTGGCATGGTTTAACCGCCCTAACCGTTTCGTTTACTCCATCTGATGCAGTCTTTTACCATAGTCTCCAAACCAAACATGCTCAATTGTCTCCGAGAGACACTGTAGAATACTGTTAAACTGTACATAAATATTGACAGGAACTCTTGATTATACCCTGTTGGAACAGAGATCCACTTGCTCCACTTCAAAAAGTCACAACAAAAAAAAGAAATGCTGCTAACCACATAATGTCAAACTGTCCCAAAACAGTATTGTGTTTCGCATTTAAATTGATAGCTCACCCAAAAACAAAACATTCTGTCATCATTTACTCACCCTCATGTCATTTCAAACCGTTATGACTTTCTTCCAAAGAACACAAAAGAAGATATTTTGAATAATGATGTTAACCGGCACTGTTCGGTCACCAACATTCCTCAAAATATCTTCTTTTGTGTTTTGCTGAAGAAAGAAAGTCATACGGATGACAAGATGGACAAAATTTTCATATTTGGTTTTATAACACAGTTTGTCACATTTAGGTGTTTAAACACACACAAATGCTTTAGTTTTACACAAACGTTATATATCAATTTTTAAATGGTTTAGTATTTAGTATTTCACTGTTTTGTGTTTTCATGCCATTTATTGTTTCACTAAAGCAATGCGCTGAATGAAACTGAAGCACACATTACAATTTAAAGAGACAGATTTGTGCATTAAGTGTTGCATGTCATCTTACAGTTGTGAACAATGTTTTGCTTCCATTATTGCAAACACAAACATACCTTTCTAAACCCAAATAACCATTTACAACAGACATTTGACTAGGACCTTGGTACTCATTGCTAAATTGAGTAGTTCTTCAGACCCCACATTACGTATCCTAACCTAAAGACCACATATAACCGCGTGAGGCAAGCCAGCTCTCATTAATCTCGGCCTGCCGAGTGCTGGCCTGCGAATGGAAGTGACCGTGGAACACGCGTGTCAGAGAAATACACACCGGCCCTTCTGCGTGACTGAGGAGAGCCGGAGACTCAAGCCAATTATCCCAGTCCCCGCTCTGCCTTTAATTTTATGCAACGTATGGAGCCTGTGAAACTGTGTCTCCCTACCAGGCGGACACCCAGGGCCTGTCTAGATGATTGCAATTAAAGGCAATTCCTCTGCTCTGCTGCTGTTAGGTGCAACTGCTGTTGAGAAAGGAGACAGGGGAGACACTCAGGGTGGTCTTAATCATTGACCGGTGTGACGGGCTATTTCTGACGTTCTTTTCAAATGCTTTAATTAGGCAATGAAGGAGAGAGAGAAGTCCACACAGAGGAATGCTGGTGGTACAGCAATTAGAATGTGCTCTGCAGACACGCTGTGGTGCTCATGCGGGAAATGCAGGTTCAAATGCGATGCATGTCCTTGTAACCACAAAGCATTCTTTCTTTTACATCAAGTATTTTTTTTGCTCACAATCGGTGCTGCCTGGTCAAACTGAGCATACATGTTTCCTTGTGTTCAAATATCAATACAAGTGGATCTAAAATGTCTATTAAGTTTTACCCCACAATTTTGAATGTTTATATATCCAAAGGAGAAAGGTTTTGCCTCTGTTGGTCAATGGTGTAACTAGACCATCACGTCTGCAATTATACAGGTGTATGTTCTTTATAGAGTCCCGGACAAAAATGACGTCCAACTTTGGACAATTGAAATCTTTGCTTTTTATTCAAATATTTTATGTTTGGAGGATGAACTGAAGCTCAGATCGAGAAGAATTTAAGAAGGCTTGGCAAAATTGTATATTCAAACATGCACAAAGTTTAGGCATTGCCCAAGAAAAGGGCTATAAAATATTACCACAAGAGAGGATCGAATAGTATTAATAACAAAATTGTACTTGGTGTTTTCCCTGCTTTTTGTATTTTAAAGTAAAACCAACATTCCCTGATGTTGTTGTTTGCATTTTCACCAAATAATTTTGGCAAAACTGTGTTCATTTTGTACCGTCTCATATTTTTATGGTTTGCTCTAACTTGAGTCGGTATTAAAAGCAAATATTGTACAAACATGCCCCCTGACATAGATTTTGGCCACCGTGCAAACATCGTTTAACATTTAGGGCTTTTCTCCCATACAGGGTTTAAGACTAGTCCTAAATAATAAATAGAGCTGTCTAAAATCAAATCGGCTTGCACTGACACATTTAAAGGGGTCATATGGCGCGAATATGTGTTTTTCTGTTACTTTGGTGTGTTATAAGATGCTCATGCATGTATTAGACACGTAAAATTGCACAAATTAAAGTGTCAGAACAAAATATGCATTCTATCTAAAAAATCTGCACGTTTCAGAGCAAAGATGAGATACAAACATGTACGGTATGTAGAAAATACAGCGGGTTTTAACCTTAAATCGTGTCTACACGTTGCATGTATTTTTGTAAGGCATGTTTGTCAAAATTTCACTAAGGCCTAGTACTGTCTTAATCTAATACCTGTCCAGGAAACCGCACCTTAATATCTGTCTTCCAAGAAGTTCAATCTATGTTAGCTTAAAAAGACAAAGGACCAACAATAAACTTTTAAAAGTGAATACTTAAACGTGTTGCCAACACTGATGTGTGCTTTGGTAAACATAAATATCCTCCATAGATATCTCTGCAAAATCTGAGCCATAACCTTGTGAAACTAAGAATCTTCTTTAGTTTTCAGCAACTCTAATTCCCACAGACAGAGATACTGCTCCCCCTGCTGGAGGAAACAGTGACTGCAGAGATGGGCGAGAGCCAGAGCCAGTGAGTGAGATAAAGGCTGCCAAGCCCTGTTTCAATATTCCTTCAGCACACTTGCCCCAGCTGTTTCATAATTAACACTGGTGTAGGGAGATGCTCTTCATCTGCTTGATTAGATAATTAAATAATGAATTAACCAGAGGGCTTACACAACCTCTTCAGATCTCTCTTTCTCTGTGGAGAGACAAGGAGCGGGTGAGAGAGAGAGAGAAAAAGAACACAGATGAGCTTTTACTAAATTCTCATCTGGATGGCAAATCAAGATATTCTTCCGCTCCTCATCCTCACACACAATATACACAGGTTTGGTAGATAAATGAATAAACATTTAGATTTGTATTGTTTTTGTACGCCATCACAATTATAGCCCAACTTTTCCACACAGGTATGTATCACTTGGAAATCATTGTTTTGACTATTACAATATTTTTTCTTTTACCTCTCGATCAGATTGAATTTAAAATATATTTTTTGCCATTTTACTAGTAAGGACCACTTTCATTACATTTTATTATCTATTTTAGGGGGACATTTTTAAAACTCTTAAAGTGTGTGTTTTTTGTGCCAAAATACTTTGTCTCATCCCAGCTTTTTATGCAGACAGCTATAAGTCAAGAATTCGGTCTAAATTCTTGACAGCACCTGTTTAACCAACCAACACCAGACAGAGGGATGGTGAAGAAACCTGTTTGAAAACACTCAGAGATGCTTGAGACACTTTAGCTTTAAAGAACAGAAACCTTGTAAGTGATGCAGAACTGTTTACTGTGTAAATGCCCAACATCATTCAAACTACATCATTCAGAAAATAAAAGTCAACGCATGACCAACGTATGAATCGCCAGATGTTTCATCATAACAGACGAGCAGAATGGAAGAGAAGACACATGGTATATTACATACCTCATTGTTTAATTAGGTAAGAAAGAGTGGAAATCAGTTTTGAATGAGAGAGAGGAAAAGCAATAAAGTAAATGTTTCAGCCTGGTTGTCGGTCTGGAAGCTGCAAAGCCAGTAAAAATGTAATAATAATAAAGGCGCCCAAATGCGGATGTAATGGCCTGTATTTATGTGTTTCATTTAATCTTCAAAGACGGGCTGAAATTAAACAAACGTGCGAGTATAAAGGCCATTTTAAAAATAGCCCCCTTTTTCAAGGGACCGATCTCATCTCGGGTCCCGGCGAGAATATTGCTATCGTCAGCACTTGCAGACATTAGAAGATGAATCAGTGGAAGAAAGAAGAGAAGAGAGGGAGAGAAAGGGGCGAACGATGACAAAAAGACATTTTAATCACCGTTATTTCCGCCCGCGCCCAGGCGAACGAGGATCGTGCCAGGGGTTGTGTGATTGAACTGCTCCCTGCACCTTTAAACAAAGCCCACGCAACTTCCTCACCGGCTTCATTTTAAAGACTTCTTTAGCCATAATCATTTTCATATAATTCACTTTCATACAATTCTTTCTCCTAATCATTATCAGGGCCACTAACGTCTTAATGACTTCATAAATTTAAGCTATAAAAAGTAATGGAGAAAGACAAATGAGATAATTAGGAATAAATCTTAGTGGAAGCCCATTTATCAAAACATCGAGAGCCACTGAATATTCACAATCATTAGGCCCTGTGTGTAATTAACAAAGCCCCTCAGTTATGAAGGAAACCTGTTTCCAAAGATATTAAGATCCAGAAGACTCCATGTTATTAAATTGACCGATGAATCTACGGTGTATAATATGATGTGGATTATTAGGATCCTTTTTAATTAAAAAGTGCGTTAGTTTTTTTTTACACTTTTTATTATTTAAATTTTTTAACACTTTAATGGGAAGTTGAATTCAGGTCTTTAGTCACAAGGCAGTAAGGGAGCTATCTCTCTATCTTTTATTCTCTCTCTCACTCTCTCTCTGAATTGGATGGAGATGATATAATGGACACTAGCCCTCAGTCCCAATATTTTATTCTCCTCCAGTATTGTTGCACACGGACGTGGCACATGGATGGACGGCGTGTTTTAATTTAACACGCTTAGAGTTCCTATTATCTTAAAAACTATGTGTAATGAAATAATTTGCGCTGATTAGCTAAAGTGAGAATAAGGCTCATGTTAAGTGTCTACGGAATTAAAATCAGATCTCTCTCTCTCTCTCTCTCTCTCTCTCTGCCTTCTCTCAATAGATCAGGACAGACCGTATTTTTAAAGCAATTTCCAAAATTTCAGCTATTTTAGCTTCTGCTTTGTTTTTTATTAAAAATAAATTAAGATGTAGTATATGACATGCAATGCCAGTGCAATTTCTTCAATCATCAGTTAGGCTCAACTACCTCTTCATTGACACAAAACAGCAATGTTTTTTATATTACATAAGTTTATTACATAAGATTTTAAAGATTTAACTATATTAATGAAAATACTAAGATGATCTTAATTTAAATGATTCAACAAAAAACATTTACCCTATTGTGGGTAAAAAGACAAGTATACTGCCTGCAATTTCTATTTTTATTTTAATTCTGTTGAATTGACTCACTTTTTTTGCAGGTTGGGAACCATATAGTTCACTGTACAAAATACAGTTTGACCTCAGTCTTTTCAAATCTGTTACATGATCTACATTTATCATTAATCTAAATGGTGTTAAACTAAAGACCTTCGGTGGGTCAAATTGGCCATCAAACCAATGAATGATTTGGAATCCAGCTTTCTAGATTGTCATTACCATTGTGCCTAAGGGCCGCAAATCACATGCGCATGAATGATTGTTCACAGTGGCGCAAAAATGGGGTATGCAGTAGGCTATATGCGGTGCATAGGGGCGCCATTATGCCAAAATAATATTTGAAGCTTTTTAATAAAATGTAATTATATAAAACGCTTTAGTTTCATTTTCTGCTATCATTTTAAACACGTTCAACAAATGTATTTTATTCAATCAAGTTATTATCTGACATGTGACAGGATCGATCAAAGAAACAAGAAAATAAAACAGGAAAATGAAAAACAAGTTAATTGACAAGTAAAATTAGGACAACAATTTCCAAGTGGTATATCATTTCATCTCTGTAAAACTTTCAGTTATTTGACGTTGCCTGAGTAGTTCATATCATACTAACTATATAATATATAGGACACAGCGCGATGATTGACAGGATGACAGAGACAAAAGCGCAAAAGAACATTTGTAATAAATAAAAAATCTTAGTTCAATGTAAGTGAGTTTGTCTTTGTTTTACTTTGCTGAAGTTGTGTTTTCATAAAATATGAACACAAACAAAAATGTTATAAAGTAAGGTTAAAATCCAAAGATATTATTAATTTGTGTCATAATGTATGTTATTCGTCTTATCTATTTTTCTGTAGAATTTTATTATAAAGTTCCGGTAAAATTAATTTTAACATAGGCTCCTATTTATTGTTGGGCCAAATCTGATCTCGCATAGGCTAAAGTTACCCCTCAGAAAATTTGCAGTCGCGCCCGTTTTATTCAACATGTGCCTGCGATACTGTCCTGGAGAAACGTATTGTGCTGTTTGCTTAAATTTAGATAGATGTGGACATGTAATGTTTTTAATGGTCAAGATGTGACTTGTCAGGTTGTATTTGCTTCAGTCAGCTGTGGAAAATTATTTCTCTGTGTGCCATTATCTCCCCGATCGCCCCCTCGACACATAGATTATACGTGCTTATCGGCAGAATACACAACAGTTCGTCATTAGAACATTAATTGAAAAAGTGTAATTAATCTGCCTTCGTCCACCTCCTGGACCCCTGCCAGCTTTGTCTGGGTACGAGTTTGTCCGTAACCACCAAAAGCTTCAGTGATGGAGGAGACGTGAGGATAACGGTGACTCAATACTGCCCCCTGTCGTCTGCACACAGCTCCAACAACCTGGAGTCTGATGTCGACAGAGGCACAAGATGCCTGCGGCGTGCGCGCGGGCCTCCACTGGGCAGACTGACACCCCAACGGGCTGCAATTACCCCACAGCAAAACCTATTGTCTGCATGTCACCCCCTGGTGACTGCACACTGTAAGCAATCGTCTCTTTTCACTCGCAGCATTTGTACAAATAGCTTCCAGAGTCAGTGAAAGACAGAGCAATTTGGTATTTTGTGTCATTTGACAGGTGAATGGCGAATGCTGGGGGATACACTAACAGAATCATTTTGTGTCCGTTTAAAGGACAATGGGGAAAAGAGAGAGCGGAAAAGTATCGGCAGAAAAATTAGTGTTGCTAAAACAGCGCTTCACAAGACTTCAGTCATACGGAAGGAAGCTGTGATTAGTCCAATCTGTCATTAGTGTGTCACTGACGGACCCATTAGCTTTGACTCACGGGAGTAAAAAGATGGTCGATGAGATTTGCATCACGTACATCACGCTTTACTAGTGAACGAGAACTAGTGTGTCCATCTCTACTTTGGTGCTTAAAGGGAAAGTTTGCCCAAAAATGAAAATTCGTCACTTGCTGCCTTCTGTTTACTCATTGCATTCCAAATCTGAATGAAAGATTCACTCTGAAAAATGTTGGGTTATTTTCAACCCAGCATTGCATCAAAAAGAGACCATTTAACCTGTTGTTTAAACCTATTGTTGGGTCAAATATAACCTTTCGTCCCTTTTTTGACCCAACGCTGGGTTGAAAATAATCCCCCAAAAAAATGTTGTTTCTTTTTTTGATGAAAATGTACGGACCAAATGACCTAGCTCTTTTCCATGAATGGTGACTGAAGCTTTGAGCTTTTAAACGGATGCAAAAGCCCCGTTAAATACATAATTTAAAGTCTTAAGAGAAAGAAAGCAAATAAATGGAACACCATTTTTTTATTTCTTACGTCGTATTTTTATATTTTTTGCACTGGAATTAAATACTCGGTGAAGATGCCAAACTTAGTTTACGTTTATGCCCCTTACTCATTGACAGATATTATTGCTTGTTTTAAGCATAAACTAATAAATATTTTTTGTTAATAGAAAACAAGACTTCTGAAAAAAATGTTTGTTTCTTAGGAAAATGTATTTGGGTAGTTGACAAATAAACAAAATGTGCCCTATGGTGTAACAGCAAAAATACAGAAAGAACATAACAATTAAGTCATTTTATTTTTTAAACATTATTAATATAAAATAATATATTATGAACTGTTTGTTATCAAAAACATTTCTATTACACCACATAGAACACATGCACGGTATATTTTCCAGAAAATCCCCAGCACTGAAACAAATGGACTTTGTCATGTTTCGGGGCCTTGGAGTCTGTTACTGTCCGTTCGATGTCACCATTCTCCCTAGAGATCTCTTCCTAAGGGACGCATGTAGATGAGGCTGTAATTGGCTGACCCCGGGAATCTTTCCCCAGGCTTAATTAGGCTGCCAGTCTTTCCTTTTTCTCACCCATCCCCAGTTAAAGAGCTTGGAAAAGAAACCAGGGACGTGTGGGTTTTGATACCCGAGAGGCCACGTTTATTCTTAATGTAAGAACTCTGTTCTGGGATCTTTTTGCAGCTTTAGCACATGACGACATGTATTAACTTTAAACAGAGAGTAAGTTCACTTATCCTAGAAACTCAAATGTGTGAATGAATGTTCCTCTAGTAGAGTGGCAGTTTGATCAGGTGTGGCAGTGATGAGGTGATGTCATGCTCCGTCTTTATGGATGCTTTGCTAATGAGGTGTCAAAAGTAATCTGACACTTGGCAAGGTCCAGCGGTAAATGTCCGCTCTCATGAACTTACTGTAATATACCTGAAATGAACAAACCGGATGATTTCATTAAAACTCACATTAAAGGATTCAAACTTTTTACTACCATCATTTCTCATATTTCAAGATTTTTTTACTAAGTGAGGTCACTGAGATTGAATCAGAGGGATAGTACATCAAATTAATGACAAATTACCCGTAATATTGCAAATGAACTTCAAGTGCTGGATGTGTTTGCATAGACTCTGTAAAGACTAATTTTTTAACACTCACTATAGCTATATATAGAAATGATAACACAATACAGGGATTTAATTTAAAAATAGAAGTCTGAACCTCATTATTGTAACATGTCAAAGAGATTCAAAGAGAAAATGAAATGTGACAAACAAAATCACAATGGCCCTCTTTGTAGATATCTGTGTGTCAAGAGGACAAAAAATTACAAATTGCTTAATGTAGTTTTACGACTGGCAAGTAATATTCATAGCTTGTGTACAATGTAACTAAATAATCTATTTCTGGTTGTGAAAATTAACGATCAAAGTGAGGAGAGTTTCCATTCCTTCCTGTGACTCCGGTCACGGATAAAGACTGAGCGTATGTGTGAGAGAGATGGAGAGTGTGAGAAAAGAAACAAAGATGTTCTCTAGCCAGTGTTCCTGAGTTCCTTGAGAGTAAATTAGTGGAAGAGCAGGGCGGCTTACTTTATTATTGTAATCCACAGTGCTAGCACCGTGACCTTTAGCAAGATGATTGTTTCTCATTTATGAGTTTGAAGGTGCAATTTACTGAACGGTTTGATCCATAGGACCTGACCTTTGTAAATTGGCTGTTAAGCATATCAGGACTCGACCGACCTGCCCCACACATGCTCCAGAATGAAGACAACATAAACCCTTGCCCGCCCTCTCCCTCACCTGCCCACGCACGTTCATAAAGTTACACTGTGAGCACAACTTGCTTGAATTTTCTCTAAATAAACCATTACGTGTTATTTCCAATTAATCAGGCATCTCTTTTTCCCATCTTAATAATTCCCATTAAAAGAACAAGACTAGACATGAATTGTCATCATTGCGGACCAAATCATCTATAAACATTAAAAAGACACTTTCACAACAAAGCAGTGACTGCAAAATATTATATTCAAATGAGTTCAAGAGCTTTACTGGATAGTTGTATGAAGTCTGTTGCTTTAATTATTTTAGGTTTCCACGAATAATGCTATCTGATCTTAAATGAATCGTTGATCATTAAGTCAATGGAACGCTTCACATTCCCCTGTATAAATGAAATGTAGATAAAGGCAGATAATTCAATGCCGTTGATGTTGCTACGTTGAGTAATTCAAGAAAAAAGGTTTCATTATGCAAGAATGCAAAATTATGATTATGCAAATCAATCTAGATTTAAATGAGCGCTCTTTTACCAACACGCCATGGAGCAGAACATTACCGAAGCTGGAGGCTACCTATTTAAAACATAGCATTAAAATCATTTAACTGAGCAATAGATTCAATTAACGTCGGAGGCTGAAGTCCACCCAGCCATGTGAGAGAATGCCAGTATCAGTCAGAGACCACAATTAGATTTCATCTTCATTCTCTCCTCATCGAAGATGAATGAAGGCAGGTCACGGTAAAGCTCTTGAACCGTACCTTCCACCCCACACAAGTGGCACGTTGTCAACAGAGGCACATTTTCCCCCAAATGTGTTCTACACGCTCAGATTTGGTCCTGCGTCTCAGATCATACCTAAAGCTGCCAGCTCAGTCAGTGACTGTGATAAAAAGAGATTATTTTATTATGAATCCATGGGTGTCAGATTTCATTTCATGGTTTAAATTTTGCAGATTAAGCCGTTCGAGATATTCCAGCGCATCTCATTAATATCTGAAAGTGCTAATGTGTCATTTGTGGTGGTAATCATTTCAGTCATTTCTGGGAATGTATGCAGCAGAAGAAATCGGGTTTAGGACACTGTGGGGCTCCTTTCTATTTGACAATTAACTTAGAATTCAAAACAGGGATTTGTCCTCGGTGCACGCTTATTTCTCAGTTAGATAAAAACCAAGAGGCATCGTTGAGGGAGTTGATATGGAAACATTGTCCGAGGTCCGCTAATAGACCTCTTTGGAAAATGTAAACAACACTGGTACAGAAGAACACTACACAAACAGTTGAACACAATACAACCAAATAAAAATAAAAATAAAAAAAATCTTACTTTACAGTAGGATTAAAAAAAGATGGAAAAGAAAGTGCTTCTGGTGTTTATATTTTGCAAAGGGGTCTATAGGAAAGTCTAAATCTAAAAAAATGAACGAGAGCTCATAGCAAGAGTTAAATCAACCTTTTCAATTTTGCTATATTTTAAAAAAAGGGCTTTCATTTACAATTCAATAACCAAGAAATCATTATTTATAATAATTATTTACATTAAAAATAATTTAATGTAGCAAGTTGTTTTACTGTTTATGGTTAAAAAAATTAAGTTCCAATGACTATTTTGAGGTCTGAAGAGACCTACAGTATGTAAAAGAGAATCATCACTAAATATAACACTCATCCAAACAAGTCGAAGCACATTGTATATTCATGCATCTGCATGAAAGGCTGCAGGCAAATATCTGATTTCATCCCTGTACATTCAGACAGCAATTCACCCCAAGACTCAATCTCCCGCTGTGACCCTCTTTTGCAGGAGAGCACATTTTCACGACTAGCATGCTCAGAAGTGAAGGACAGCAAGGAGAGGCGATCTGTAGAGGGCAGGAGGAAGAGAGAAAGGTAAGCCACTCATTTGTAGGTTGTCTACACAGAAGTAAAGGCACAAGAAATTAACAGTGATCATCCCGCTGTCAGAACAGAGCTGTGCCGGCATATTTCGTCCCACTCTCGGTCCCCATAGAGACCTGTTATAAGGCATATGCCTCTTGCCAATCAGAGCAGCCTGGAGCTCTATGGGATCGCTGATGAAATACGGACAATGGTGTGCAAGGTGGGCACAAGGGGAGGCAGGCAACTTAATGAGGCAATTTCTCAGATAATAAGATTGGAAGATATGCTAATATTTCTACCTTAAGGAGATAATTATGATGTTGAAGATAGAATATTTTATCTTAAAGGGACAGGGCGCTAGTCCCAGTTGTGATGCTATCACGCTTTTTTGGGCAAAGGGGTTGATGTTTTCAGCGTGTGCTATGCAACAGGGAGAAAACAATGCCAGATCGGCCTTAGTGTGGTATTTTTCCCTGTCTTTTTGCTTTCTTTGATCATTTTGATGGGGACTTTGTATCTAATGCTCACTTGGGACTCCAAAAGAAAGAATCAGGGCTTATAAATATTTACGTCATTTGGGATTAGATAGAAATTAATTACTATAATAATAAAACTAATAAATAAGCTCATGTATATTGATCGTAATTTTAATTAATATTAAGAATGTTTTTTTATGTACAAAAGTGTCAAAAAACGTAAAAGTGTCACTTCTCTTTTTTTTAATGCTGAGAAAGAAACTTTCTTGTCATCATCATAAAAAATGTCCCTCTCATATACTCAAGGTCACAGCAGGAAAGATTCCTTCATTGTTATTATATTTTTAATATACTTTTTTAATTTGCACAGCCTGCTATGATTCACTGTAACCATGGTAACAAGGTGCCCAGCGTGCATCAGCCTACCCGTCACATGCATATTAATGTAGTGAGATGTCACATGACTGGTCATTAATTGGTCATTGATCAGAGTGCCAATGCTAATATATGTGAAAATGATTTGCATTGCAAAGACATTGTTGGCACATTCAGTGAGGTTCCGTAGGAAAAAAGGGGCCCGCGGCTTTGGAGTATCCCACAATTTTCTGCTTATTCTATTACTCTCTCTCTCTCTCTCTCTCTCTCTCAGAGGATACAGGCACCTTTACTGAAGCCTTCCAATTATAGCTCATAATGAGCTCCATCAGATAATTATGAGCTCAGCTGGCCTGAAAAACAAGCACATGATGGCAGTTCACGCAAGCACAGAGGAAGTTTCACAGGGAAGGGAGTTTAAGCTCCAGACAAGGAAACCTGAGACCTTTTCATAGATGATCATCAGTAAACATGTCGAGGTGAATCTACAGAATTCACATTTTGCATGATAACCTTATGTTCCTTTGCCACTTATTACTAAGCCAATAAATGTTGCTGGAACGTTTCAACCCAAACTTTTTGTAAGTAGAATATTTAGATTTTGCCTTTTAATGCACTTTGTTATCAGCCAAGAAGAGGGTAAAATGTGTCACATGCACATGTAGTTCCCTCTTTAGCATGCTGATTAATCTATGCCCAGTGTGGGCGTCATGGGCCGTCTGAATGCCAGGTAAATGACATCTCTGAGCGGGCGGGAGCCTTGGTGATATTGCTTCTCTCTGTCAAATAGAATTCATGTATATTTTGACATCCTTGCATCCTATTATATGCAATAAACTACCTGCTTTATCCATGACAGCACCTGGCTGGCGGTGAGCATATGCAGAAGCCAATCTGCCAAACACACCCCTACAAAATCAAATTTATTTAGTTAGAAGCGGTCTCAAAGACACTCTTGTAAGCTATCATGTAACATTGTGATTAGAATACAGACAAGCAGAAATTTAATTCATTTTAAATTCAGAGGCGCTCTGCTTCCTATTATGCCGCTGTATCAGTAAATTGTAAACCCTCCGTTGCGGCGCTACAATTCAAACAAGGTTAGTTTTCAAACACCTGATTTGAATAAACTGAAAAAAGGGAAGAGAAATGAACGGAGAAACCGCTTCAACAGCCTTTGTGTCGACGCAGAGGCAGAGGAGAAGTGAATGCGCACCGAGAGAGGAAGAGGCACTTTTGGATGCGATGGCTGACCGATAACGCCCGAGGAAGCGTCAGCTAATTTCAATACAGCACCTTCAGCACAATTATTATTATCATCAAATCGTGGAAATAAATTAAAAGAAGGCGCTTCGAAAATAGCACATCTGGGCCTTACTTCACAGGTACACCCAGTGGGGATTCGGATGGAGATGGCTTCGCCTCATTATGTGCTCGGGTGGCGAGTGTGTGCGTGTGTGGCACGGAGATGGACTCGTTGTAATGCCAGATCTCCACAGATGAGATAGGGACTGTAATTTGAATGCCAGTGGGAGGCAATTTAAACACATGGCAGTCTGAGAATGCCTGGGTGTAGTGACACTCTGATCAGCGCTAGGGTTGCCCTGGGTTTGGTAAGGTCAGTCTCTCCCCCGGAGGCTTCCGGCCCGCTACGAGAACACTTTCTTGGTCAAAGAAGGAAAAGACTTTGACAGACTGTATTAATTGGCTTGAACTATGACAGAAATTACACTTCTACATTTCCTTGTACAGTACATTATTTCAGCTGCACACATATCACATGGGTGACATTATTGAGGTTGAAGGAATAGTGAATTTATGGTAAAATGGGTTCAGTATGTCATGAAGGTTTAAGCAGAACGAACCGAAGGGAATGTGGAAATTGTCGCGTTAGTTGCGGGAAAACAAAAACACCCATCTGCTGTTTGAACTTGATTGTTTTCCAGTTTATAATGTTACCCAGAACCACTGGCACATGACATTTGCTTTGTGAAACCCCTCAACCTGCTCATCAGCCAGGTCATGTTCATGAAACCAGAGTCACAGCGTTTCCTGTTGCTCATCCTGTGAGCGGAAACAAAGTGAAATATCTGACATGACGGCAAGATGGTGGACAACTCAAATTTATTATTATAGCACTTTTCACAATTTTGTATTATTGCAAAACAGTAAATAAATATTAATATATAGACAGTTTCAACAACATAAGACAAACGTTTTGTGAATAACGACAAAGAATCAATAACTTCACTAGTTTTAATTTAATACAATAAATACACAACAAAATATTCATATAAATTAAACATAAAACACATTTTTATATCATAACCAAACTCAGAGCGTAAGTTACCTTCGGCTAGACGTGTATGTCGGATGAAACTGTCTATAGTAGAGACAAAAAGGAATTATGAAATATAAATAACATACAAAGCACATGTGTTTACAAGGCAATTGGGCATGTGTGTGTTTCCTTTTTGTGGGGTCACAGAAGTTAAACTGAGGGGAGCTCTGCACAGGGGGGGTCCCAACTCACTTATCATAAACCTTCCATCTCCTTAAGCTCTAAGAATAATTAAAATAAAATGCCATTAACCTGGCAAATACAATTATTATTCATGGCACTGATTGTTAACCTTATTAACATGATTTTGTTTCCAAAATTTAATGGAAACATGTCTGCCCTTACACTTTGAATCCAACGCATCAGATTTGACCCAACGTTTGCCACTTTTACACAAGACAGTCACTGACTGTGGGCAGTATGTTCACTGAGAGCAAGGCTACAGGGACCAAACAGTTCTACTGCGTTACTGGGAATCACACTGGGTTTCTTCGTTCCCATTAAAACAATGGCCATCTCAATCAGTGTCAATGAACGCTGATTAGAACATCACAAGTGCCACAATCATATCTAGAACAGCTCCACAAATGATGTTCAAAGTACAGTAATTTACATCGACTGAGAAGAATAAAAATCAAGCAGAGAACATTACAGATTTTAATCAAATATACTTAACAACTGATAATGTGTCTTTTCCTCTTAAGAGAAAGGTACGGTTGGGGGCTTCTTGCTCTCCACATACAACCCAGTGACTCATCCTTCAATCCCCCATCCTTCGCTCTTCAATCCCTCCTCCTGTCCAGTGATTCATGGGCTCCCATGGGCCCCCATCTCCCAGGAGAAATTAACAGTGATTTTAATTGCGCAGACGTCTCAAATTCATTACTGCCCACTCGCACAAATTTTCACCCTCTCAGATGTCAAATGGCACTTAACATCTCTGCCAATCACCGCAGCACTAGAGGAGAGCTGAAGGAGATGGGAAGTGTGTGGCGGGTGAGTGGCCCCCCCGGTGGAGAGATGATGTGGAGGGCCTCTCCTGTCCCCTCAGTTTAACTCCTGCGACCCCACACACAGACACACACACTTTCTCTAAATGGCGATACATGCATTGTCAGCCGTGTGACTTCACAACACAAAAAGACGATCAAAGTCATGGATTTGGTACCGGGCCTATACTGTAGCATTCGATTACATCAATGATTAAAGCTTTGGGAGAAGATTATGGCATCAATTTTATGTTCGTTCGCGGGCGGATGCGTGACACGTTCACCCTCTTATTATTGGGATCCTGTCGCATGTGAAAATGATGCAGCGCAGTCGGCCTCACGCGGTGAAAATCCCCTGTGTGCTCGTGAGTCTATTTACAGTAGGCGGCCCTCTGGGCTTTGATTAGTTTCAGATAATCAGAGAAAGCTCCTTGACCTTCAATATGAACGCTCCTCATATCCTGACTTCTGTTTTACAGACAATACTGAATAATTTGATCTAGATCTTGATCTATCTATCTATCTATCTATCTATCTATCTATCTATCGTTCTCTCTTTCTGAATGGCTCTGTGTAATGAACACAGAGATGTTACATACCGCAAAAACACAAACATTGTGATATAAAACAGACATTCTCATGACACCTACTGTGACTGAAGCGGAAAGCTGTGAGATTAGTGGCCTAATTGAATGGATTTAATTTGCCGTAATGGGAGAAATATGTCACAAGAAAAAATGGACATCAAGTGCCTTTTCTCATTCAAATGTACATTTCTAACAGCACCACCCCTCACCTACTCCTTCCTCTTATTTTCTTTTAGAAATAATCAGCCTGTCATACCTTTCAGTTACAGAGAGAAGTTTGGGGGGAAAAACGTAAAATGTGTGCCAAATTATTAAAATTGGTCACACAGTGAATAAGTGTATATTCATTACTTTAGGTAAAGTTTGGAGCTGTTAATTGGCAAAAAAATCTAGGATTCCAAAAAGAATTTACTAAAGCTCTAATTTTTTAAGTCTCTTCTTTCATACATGGACCAAAAAAATAATCCAAACTGTCGCTGGGTAAACAGAGCAACTCTGTGAAAGAGATTTGAAACTGATGCTCTGCAGCCTTTCCTTTGCAAATAAAATTCACTATAATGCTTATGCACTGAACCGGTCTGTCTGTCTGTCATTATTTAAATAAATCGCAGTAAAACTGCAGAGCAAACCACATGTCCAGATGATTGTGCTTTCATGGTGGTTTCAACCCTCAAAAGCGGAGAAAAGCACACTCCTCAGGGGTGGTTTCGAAAGGTCATGCAGTATTTGTCTTGCAGCTGATTTTTTTATTTCCTTTTAATTAGAAGGCAGAAGCATATTTTGGGTTCCCAGGTTACATCTTCAAGACTAATGGACAGAACTGGTTCTGGCTTTATTTCATTTCATGAGATCTCTGCTTCTATCTTTCCATGTGAACACTTACAGCCCACTCACAATATAGAGAAAAAAACATACTTTTATAATCACACATCTCAAGATTCCTGCAAATACATAACAGCTAATGGGTGCTAATACATGGCACCTCTACAAATAGCAGCATTTGTGTTTACAGGAGTTAATGATATAGATATGAGATCTTCACAATGTGAGGTAAGCAGCAGTATATGGTGCGGGGCAGGGGCACGCTGGGAGTTATGGTGTTATGGCCACAGACGTGTAAAGTCATAACAGCTTAATTGGTCCTCATTCAGAGCTGGAGAGTTAAATGGAGCCAACGCTTTGTGAAGATCAACCTTTATTGTTTTTTCTGCTTGAAGGGCTCTGCCACTTTTTTAATAAATTATGATTTGGTCTATTATTTGTATTGTTTTTTGCACAAAAACAACTCCTCTGCTATAGATAATCACAAAATGTTTGCCTGCCTAAACCTGTTAAAAGCATTGTTGCTCTCCTTCCAAATTCGCTGCGGTTTTTAATACGTTTTATTGGTTATTTGTGACAAACATAAAGGAAGACTGATAATAATGATTTATAGCATATAATAATAATCACAAAATATGGCGATGCAAGGTTTCAGAAAAATAACAGCAATATTTCATTGTCTTACATAAATATTAAATACTTCATTGCTAATATCAAAGCATGTGCACCAGACATTCAAAATGCACCTCTATAATAGTTCAATATAACAACCCAATCTGGAGTTAAAATAAAACTATTAATGTATTTCTATCTCAGCTCATTTATAATTTCATGTCATTTCATCGAAAGCACATCACTGAATTGTGCTATACATTTATACGGTACTTTCCCTTGCCCTTCTAACCCACTTACTGCCAGTCAATTACTGTAAACGGGACTCCATTTACCCCTGAACCCCAGACGCCCCGCGTGTACATTACACATCAGAGTTTTTAAAAGGGGACTGAGAGTATTTTCTCGTGTGACCTCCTATGGGCTTACCAGCTAAAATGTCAGCCGGGGTACTCATGTCCCAGAATGAAAAATGAAGCCCCTCACTGTAACGGCGGGGGAGGAGCGTGAAGGAAG
Source organism: Triplophysa dalaica (assembly GCF_015846415.1). Taxonomy (NCBI): domain Eukaryota; kingdom Metazoa; phylum Chordata; class Actinopteri; order Cypriniformes; family Nemacheilidae; genus Triplophysa; species Triplophysa dalaica. Next base: position 9,189,043 of record NC_079562.1, on the reverse strand, counting down.
AAGACCTCTACAAAAGTCTGCCATGGTACATCAGTGACAACAGACGCTAGCTAATTAACCATTGTGCCACACTTTTACAATTAATTAGCCCCTTAAGCTGCTTTTTGTCAAAGCCGGTAAACAAGGCGAAGAGAAGTTAATGACTTACTTAGATCAAAGGATGAGTTATTGTCTTTATTTTTCATCGATACCTGTGGGAGGCTTAGTTGCACTTCAGCAACACTGAGATGTTTCCTTTCATCAGTTCGTCATCAGGGGCGACCGAGCCACTTGTGGGGGACAGGGATGCAGGATGGAGAGATTTGAGAGAGAGAACTCAATCAGTACCAAGATCCAGCTCAAGGGAGGATTTATGAAATCCTATTTTCCTCTTCAATTTAAGTGTATCAATTCCCATTGGCATTCCTCAAAACAGATAATTGCCTGATATTTTCAGCGAGTTAATGATATGATGCAAAGAATGTAATAGGTGAATATGAAGGCGCAAACAACAACAAGGACAACTGACGCGTGTTTGGCTAATAGTTTTTGAGGGACGGGAATTTTTAATCCCAATGAGAGCAGATCCAAGGTCAAACTTCTGGCCATTAAGAGATCAAAAAGACTACCGGGAGAGCGCATAATATCCACACAGCTATTTTTGGCCTCAAATTAAAATATATGACATGTTGAAATGACTGCAATGTGCAAGAGAGGTATTCAAAGTAGACACTAATGATGCTTATTAATGGCGTGAATGAAGTCTTGACAGGTCGTGTGTCATTTTCCAAGGAATGCTTCACTGGCATAATGGCTAATGTAAGTGGGTGTAATTATATATATTATACCCTGTCCTATTGTATTTTGGCAGCGGTTTGAGGGAGTCAGACAGTTACAATGAAAATCAAAAACGTTATGCGGAAGGAACAGGAGAGCAAGTGGAATTGTAGATTGTTGCCAATTTGCTCGGTTAACGTGGACTGGACCATGTTTAAGCCAATAGCACCCATTAGTGGTCGACTGGAGAGTTTGGCAGTAGAGGTGGCACATATATACAGTTTGTACTGTACTTGCACCGTGCACTATGAATAGTGTTGCCTCTTATGAAAAATGGCTCATCCCTTTCTTTATTTGTAAGTCTTTTTGGATAAAAGTGCCTTTTAAATGAATAAATGCAAATGTATCAGGTATATACAGTACATACCACAGTGCTGCAGTATTAGTGGAGATTGAAGGACATATAGATTAAACAGATGACAAATGTTAAAGGGTATATATTCATTTCAATGGCCCAGAGGTAACTCCTTTCATTAATCATTAACTAAATCTAAAACTAAAACACCACAATTTATTTACATTCCATCTCTCCATCCCTCTCCTGAAGGGAATGGGTCCACATAAAGTTATTTTAGTGAAAAGAAAGGAAAAAGGGCTGGAAAATGGTAACTTATGCTCACTGGGAATTACCAAAGCACTTAGTAATTAAATCTAAATTGACATTCTAGTAATTAGGCCCTTAATTACGAGAAATAACACAATTAGCCACAGAGTCTTTGCTAATTGTTAATTAGCACAGTCAAAGTTATTGTGTGTGTGGTATGCAACAGAACAAATGTTAATCCGTCTCATCCAACATCACTTCTTTACTCTGTGCATCCACAAGCAAATAAGCAGATAAAAAGGAAATATGGCTGTAAGATTTGACAAAAAAATAACAATAATAAAACTAATGCATGACTTATTATTATTAATAACTTAATTATTGTAAATAATAACTAATATTAATAATAATAATAATAATAATAATGGTTGTTGTTGTTATTATTATTATTAATATTGTTATTGTTTTTAATAACTATTATTATAATTATACGGCTGATTTAGAAATGTTTCACTCTACTGGTAAAGACCAATAGGATAAAAATATATATAGAGAATCATGCCCCTCTACAAAGAAGAAACAGGGAAAAATAGCTTCACCGTTTCCTAATAATAGTTGGTTTTATAGTCACTGACATTTTACCATTTTTTCAGAGTCTTAGCGTGACTCACCCATCGCAGGACAGATCACAGTAAAAGACACTTAATAGAGAAAATGTGTTATGCCCTCGCTTGCATCACCATACCAGCATCCATGGTGCATTTTTTATAGAAGTCCCACAGAGTGGATTCAGCCCTATAATGCCTCACGGTTGAGGCTGTATTGGCAGTGCTCAGACTTCTCCAAATGCTTTTATCACAGGGTTCAGCATGCACCCAAACCTCCCGCCCCTCCTCAACTCCAGCGTCCTTCCTTTCCGGTGCCGGCTTCAAAAGATAAGTGTATGTACTCAGCCATAGATTACCCTGCCAACCCACAACAAATATTTGGCTGGCGGATGAGCCGTCTTAGAATCCAACGGAACATGAAATTAAGCAGTGTGCAGACAGGCAGGGGTGCGAAGCAACCGAAAACATGATTTAGCCCTCAGTAAACACAACAGAGAGGTCGAAGGTGTCAAGCGCTTGGTAACACGGTTTCAGTCTCACAGTCTTATTCCGTGACTCTTTATAATATTAATAGTAATAAATATAACAATGAAACGGAAAATCTAAAATACAGAACAAGTGTACAACTTTAACAGTACATCTGTAACATCGCCAGACCATATTGTGCCAAACTAAGTGATTTTCCTTCTTCATCTCACTTGGCCTCAATGCAGTGAGAGTGCAGTGTGAATCTAAAGCCCCCACTGCTCTTTTCCTACTGTGCCTTTAATTGGATCCTTATTACCATTCCGGCTCCCTGAGAATGATGAATTTGTATGTGTGAGAATTTCATTAATCATTCTTATTCACAGTCCACCCAGACGAGAGAACGAGACGCTGTGAGTGAGTGGAGATAGAGAGGGAAGAAATTAATAATTTTTCGAGACTGGGATAAATTTCGTAATGAATATTCATGCCTGTAGGATATTTGGGGTCAGCCATAATCAGGCAGGTAATTTGTAATTTGCTGTGTTTTCACCCAGGTCCTGCTGTACAGGTTAATATACACTATTTGAACAGAACAAGTGGAATTTGAAGTACAACTCCCTAGCTTTACTTGGGCTTGTTATTTATTTACAATACGATTAGATTTCAATGGCTGCATTTGACAGATACTTGAATGGATTTTTAACGTGCCGTAAAAACGTGTTGAAAGACACTTAGAAAAGTGTTTAAAGTAGGGATGCACTGATATGTACATTTTTGCCAATAACAATAATTGATAATTCTTTAACATTGTAAGCCGATAACCGATATGTGGCCGATATACAGTATATAAATATTAATATAAAATTCCCTAAGACTGAAACAAAAAGTGAACAACTATTTGAAAACATTCAGTGCAGAAAACAAGGTTACCATTAGTTCTCTTTTTTCCAATGAAAATCATGTTCCAAGCCTTCGACCTTCGAACATTTCTGGTATATTTTTTTTCTAATATACAATTTTCTTAATAGCCACAAGTCTAACAAGTCTCATGACAAAGCATTCAGACAGCAGTTGGATTCAAAAAATGTGCTTCAGTTCCTATAATTTACACATTCATAAATAATGTATCTATATCGACAATAGAATTGTAACTGTGAGCAGCATGCGGCTGAAGAAGTTTAACCAGAGGAAATTATTTATAATTCATCGGCTATAATATATCGACCTAAATTTCATACCCATATGATCGATAACGTATCCCTTGTTTCAAGATCTGCAACAACAGATCAGGTTGTAAAATTGGCACACTGTTGTAAATGTAGGCTCCCATCAGCTCTATAGTATCTATAAATTTGAACGTAATGTTTTAAAAGGTATTATCTGCTTTTGGACTCTGTATTTAAAGGGATAGTTTACCCAAAAATAAAAAAAATCTGTCATCCTTTACTTACTCGCATTGACTTGCACTTGTTTTGTGTCTATACAATATAAGTTAATTGGTACCTCCATTGTTCGGTTACCAACATTCTTCAAAATATCTTCTTTTGTGTTCTGCAGATGAAAGAAAGTCATACAGGTTTAAAATGACAAGAGGGTGAATAAATGACGACAGAATTTTCATTTTTGAGTGAGCTATCCCTTTAAGTAAGGAATGATATAGGCAAGACAATGTAAAGAATTAATTAAAAGTATATAAAATGAACAGAAATAACTAGCTTTAAACCCCCAATAGCCCCCACAGCCGTATTGTAATTTTAGACAAGATTAGTTTCAGATAGGTTCCTATATTCACATATTGGTTCTTAGTGGCAACTGTTAAATAGTACATCTCTGTCATTTAAAAAGAGTGTGCTCAATTTAAATATATCTTACGGGCTAAAGAACTGCCGCTCCATGCAAACAAGAGAAAAAAATGTCCATAGTAAGTCTCCTCTGTCCAAACAAGACCAAACACTCACTTTGGGGAGATAAAAAGTGTTTTTGAACATGAAAGCAGCCAAACTGCTAATGCTCGCTTCATAAATTCAGTGTCTGTACTTTAAAGTCTTCACCCCCAAAAGGATTTTTCCAATTCTTTTTGAAATTATACCCACCTGGCATCACTTAAAGTTACTTAATTAATAATTAATCGATACATTTTGGCATGATTAAAATTCATGATGAGAAAGTGTTTTTAAAATAATGTCCAAGCCCCCCGGGGAGGTTCATCAGTTTGAAGCAGTCGTTGGATCTCGCTGAAATAATTAATTGCACCTGAATGTTTAGCAAGGTCAGAGAATGGTAGCACAATGCCTGAGGTACAGGGATGTTTATAACATCACTTGATTGCGCTAAACCAACATTTTCATCTGGAAATTAATTCAGGAACCCGAGCTGGAGGCGCCCACGTTGCCCCCCACCCCCTGTGTGAAACAAGCAGCGTTTTAATGCAACTTTGATCATTACCGGTGGAAGAAACCTGATGTGTCAGATTTGGAAAGGGAGGCGAGGAAAAAGTGTAGAGTTTAAGAACACAATCCTAACTGTGCCCAACTTTAGTTTTCAACTAATGCTCATTACATGGAGACAGCAGTTTATGACAACGCAACATTAACATTTGAACTTGGAGAGATGATGTTAAAGGGTCTGTTTCACACAGCACACGTTCATGCATGTTAAAACGCTAGGCCGTGCTTCGAAGACCTGCACGGTCAACAGACAAAAAGACAACAAATCACACCTTATCCTTAAAAAATGGATGCATGAATGCAAATGACCATGTCATGGCTCCCACCTTCAGTCTATTATATCCTGCACAAATACAATCCCACATGGCAACCAACAGGGAGATCAGCCTCTAAAACGTGTTATGATGCCATGCTTACTGAATGATGATACTTTGTAATGGTTTTGTAAGGCTGTAGAGTGGTTAAAAGACCCAGCAGCTTTTCAAAAGACAAGGTTTGATTGACGTATCAATGGGTACGAAGTGACTGACGCGTTTGCCAGTCTGAGAGGAAATGAGCTCGGTTATTTTCCTGTTGGACACGACGCATTACGAGCGGTTGATTGGGGACCGTTGGCAGCAGGTTAAGGAAGCTGTCATGTTGCAGGTCTTTGTGCAGCCCTCCGCAGGGTAACGGTAATTGACGGGACCTTTCCTGGGACAAAACAGAAACTGGAAAGGCGGTTTGTAAGGATGGAAACATTAAAGTAAGATCAAGGAGATGCTTTGCTGTATCTGAAATGTTTTAATGTGTCAAACAGTCAGTCTAAATATATAGGTCTGGAATATTAAGTTACTTTTGACATTTTAACAAGGCATCGCTGCCCACTCAATGCAAAAGTTTAAGTGACAGTATGGAAGTAATAAAATATGGCTTTAAGCAGCAATTACGGGGCCAAGCACGGCCTACATTGTAGTAAGCGGAAAAGTGTTGTGAAGATACAGCCTCATTTCCCGTTAGCCGTTGGCACCAGTGACTTAATTGTGTCTGTACTTTTAAAAGTGCCCAGTAAGACAGTGCCTATTTTGACAGCTTTTGTGGAGCTTGCTTTTGGGTCATCTAGAGCCAATTTTAGTGAAGATCAGATGAAATTAGGAGCGTCAAAAGACAGTTTAACACAATTCAAAATGTCAGGTATATGTCCGACCCTCTTAAATGGAGTTTAATTGGATTGCATGACCAGAAGAATAAAATGATCAGAAGAGAGGCCATATTTTTTCTCATATTATTCAATTATAAAAAATAGCGAATTTACACATTTGTTTATAAAACCGCAGATCCCAGTGTGTATAAATAGCCTGCATATCAATATGGAGATCTTTCTCATTCTAAATATAATAATAATAAACCAAAGTAACTACAAATTTGTCCTAGAAAGTTAACAGCACAAAAGAAAGTGCTCTAATTCATCATCTGAATAATCATGGCATGATGTAGGTAAGCGCACATTTATGTATATTATTTTACACTCATGCATTATATATAAATATATCCTACACCCTGGGTTCAAAGGCACAACACCCATGAGAGTTAAGAAGTCTTTTAAGATATGTGCTCGCTTAATCACTCAAGAAAGAGCCCCCTTGAGTGAGCCTAATATTACAATTAATTAATTCAGCAAAAAAGGGTATTAAATTCCCTCCCTCTAAGGATTTTATCTGAATTCATTGACCTTTTTGGAAATCGCCCTCTAATTGTAACCAGGTTCTGTTGCGTTTACCGACTAACTTGTTTCTCGTATACCCCGTTCTCGGTCTCTCCATCTTTTTCCCTTTCTTTTTTCAAGGGCTGTAATAATAGTCGAAAAGAGCTTCTTGGTGCCTTATGTGGTGTTAAGATCTCTCCGTCACAAAGTCATTCCAGGGCTTTATCTCCTGCGAGAGGCACAGACGAAAGAAGAAACTTTTCTTATTACCTGGAAAGTGAAAATGAAATCCAACTTTAAGTCGCCACATATCTCAGAGGAAGACTGGATCCGACCCAACACTTTCAGTACACACTCACTCCGTCTGAAGTTCATGAGGGTTTGGGTTGTGGGCCCTTCAGCAAAGAGAAAGTGGGTTTAAGTGGAATCGGTGAAGTAGCAGCATTGTCCAAGACTTTAAATCGACAGATATAAGAAAGGGATTTCGTAGCCGACTGTATGATTCTTAATTTTATTCAAGGATTGGTAGTCAAATGAGTGAGATTTATGACTGTGTAGAGCCAACTTCAGATTCCACTTTTAGTTATCAAGGCTGAATGCAGCATTGAACTTTAAGAGAATTCTTTTTAAAGAAAATATCTGGTGAAACCTTTATTTAAGAGCACATTTTTTTTGACATTTCCTTTTCTTAAAAGGATACTTCACCCCAAAATGAAAATTCTGTCAGCATTTACTCACCACTTAGATTGTTCTAAACCTTCTGTGTTTTGCTGAACACACAGGAAGAAACTCAGAGGAATGTCAAGTCTCACCAATCATTTACTGCCATAGCAGGGAAAATATTCTATGGGAGTCAATGTGGGGTGAGATTTGACAATCATCCAGATATCTTCCTGTGTGTTTAGCAAAACAAAGAAATGTAAACAGGTTTGGAAGAATCTGAGGTTGAGTATATGATGACAGAATTTTCATGGGTGAAGTATAACTTATAAAAAATTATACTTTTCTCTAAATGTTCAATAATAATTAGTTTGTTTTAATAATTTGACATTTATGAAAAATTCTTCCTTAAGTGATTATGGGATCTCAAGCGGAATTAACATTTGGCAGATGTATTACTGCACATTATTTTTTAATAGTTTACATGTTAAATGGTTATCTGTGGGTTTGGTATCCTGCTTAATGCACTCTTTTGTAAATAGCGAGTATTATTAATTTATTTTTAGGATTTCGATGGGTCAAACTTCTCATAATACACACTTAAGCAACCAAAATGATGAGGACTTTAACAAACAACACTTGATGACTTTCTTACTTGATATCTGCCAATGGGGTAAGAAAAACAACCTTGAATTTTCTTAGTCACTCAATTCAAGATTATTTTTCTCACCCCATTGGCAGATATTTTTGATTGTTTTAAGCACAAATTCACTGAAATTTCATATTTTCTTACTAAAAACAAGACTTATTTTCTTAGATCAATTTACTCATCAAGAAAATGTATCTTGATTTAAGAATGTTTAGACATTGTTACTGGAAAACAAGAAGTGAACATAGATATGTACAGTTGTTACTAATATAACATGATCTTTGCTTTCAAATTTCAAGTCTACCTTCAGGCATAATTTCCTGACCTTGCACACGGTGAATTGTGGGCCACTGCTTCCCCCTGTTGGTTCTCTGGGTGTTGTCTCTGCGGGTTGCTGTATAGGGTGTGTTCGCTACAGTGTTTCACTGTTTTAGGACGGCAGCCAAACCGGCCTCAGGCTGAAAGGCATTAGCTCTCGAACAACAACGTATTGAGGAAAACCGCCTCAAACTAGTTTGAATCGGCGCCATCATAGCAGATTAAATGCTCTTCCTCAAATGCTCGTCCTCAAGGCGCTCCAGTCAATCACTCGTCGCGGCGCTTTAAAGAGCACCAAAAGAGTACATATTGTTTAAATCTAGTAATGTAATTTATATAAGAAACTTTGTTTGTATTTTGTACTGTGAAAGTACTTCACGTTTTCACACAAATTAGCTCGCCTCGGGCGTGACGTCATATGACGTCACGCTCCCTGAGGTCGGAGTTCAAGTCTTATCCCGATCAGATTTTCATACCGCAGTGCAAAAATAATTATAATCTTAACCACATCGCCAAAATAAACAGGTTGGATGATTGTACAATGCAAAATACCCTTTCAGATAGTCCGCAAGTTTTAAATAAACGCAGAGAATGAGTTTACAGCGTAAATAACCTTAAATTGGCCTGCCAGTGTTGAATAAATATGAAGAATAATTAAACAACGATATCAGAGTGTCGTAGCACAGACTTCATTTTAACAACATAATCAAACCTTACTGCGCATGCGCACTTTTGTAACCTCCAATTTAACTTCCGGTACACATTCGCGTAACGGTACATTATTTCTGATAACCATAAAAAGAAACCGAGAAGAACCGTTACTTGGCTAAACATGTGTCTCCAATATTTTGAATTTAGACACCGATGCCAAGCTCATCCGATAGAAACCACACGGTTTGTTTTGAACGCCACCAAATATAGGATGCATTCAACAAATCGTTTTTTAATGCAATTAAAATACAGTAAAATAATAATACATTAATATAAATTAAATTAATTATAAATAGTTATACTATTAGACACTAGCCAAACACAAACCGGAAGTTAACTGGGGGTCAGGCAATAAAATAAACAGGTACTATACATTTACAGCGAAATAGTGTTGTAGTTTTTATAATTTGTAAATTCTGTTGATTTGATGCCGAATTTGTTTGTACATTTGTTTCAATTAAAAAAAATTACAGTGCAAAAAAATAAGTAACATTTATGTGCTCATGCCTGGTAAGGTAGGATGAAATTTCCTCTTACATTAGATTCTTAAATAGTCATAATTTTCCTTTCGCTGCTGTAGATTTATTCACATAAATCAAATTGGCCTTGTGAAACACTGGCACTGAGTCTGCTTTTTGTAGTTGTACTGTTAAAACGCACACAGATATACTTCAAAACAGACGATTATAAAAATAAAAGATAACCATTTACGGATCTTGCCCGTAAACTTAAATTTTTATTAAACTGGAGCAAAATAAACACTAAATATGTTTTATCTCATCTAGATGCTGTTGCCCTGGTGCAGACCACAGGGAGAAATATGGGTCTTAATCAGGCTTTGCTTCGGTTTATTTGGCTTGGAGATTCATTCAGCCAGAGAGGGGCCTGGAAAAACACAGCTGGAGGCTTCCTGCAGTATAAACAAACATCTACATGTAACGTCTAAACACATGAGAACACACACAAACAAGCACACAGTTAGTAGACACACGGCAAAGGTATAATTTTTGTATTAGAATGGGGTCCAAATAGCCCATGACATCACATTTAAAATCTGGGATCCAAAAACATTCCTGAAAGAGTATTTTAAGACAGTTATTAAACATATATTTATACATCATGACGTAAAATAATAATAATTTGTTTAAGATTTTACAGGTCACTAATCAATGTGGTATGTTGTTCTTTTTACAATGTATGAATATTTATATTTAATTTATCCTGATTATGTTAGAAAATGTTCTTGTCAAAAATTAAAAAAGCTAAAAGTCAAAAAGCTGCAAATCTGTTTGTGTAAATCTCTTCCAGGATCCCCTTCTCTTCCGTTTATTCCTCAAGACAAATTTGGAGTAGGTTGTTCAGGTTAAACGTGCAGGTTTCAGAGAGTGTCACAGTCTCTCTGTTGGGTTGAGATCAGGGGTTTGACTGTTTAACTGAAGTGTTCATTGATTTTCAAAAACTTGACATCTATTATTCCTGCAGTTTCGAAGCAAAAAAAGTCCTTTCATTATGTATGCACTTTAAAAACTTTTAACATTCTTCCTGATAAAATGACACGGATTTTGATCGGCACGGGAGCTATAGAGCAGAAGAGCTCCAGCCGTTATCGTAGTGGGACTCAAAGGATGCTCCCGTTCACTGCGGGACAGCTTAGATTGGTTACACTGGGACACAGTGGAGTTTGCATGAGGGGAAACTGGAGGTCTAATCTCCAAGGTCATTCCCTGGTTTCTGATGACCTACTGACTAATCCTTAATGGCACAAGTACTAAAAAAGCCCCTTGGAGGCCCAGTCCCATCTTTTATTCTCACTCATTCCCTTGTTAATTGTCAGCGACTTGATTTGATCTCTTCATTCTATAAGTTGTAAATTGACCTCTTATTTCCTGATTTTCAAGAGCAGCTTACTTAATTAAGCCTATATAAAGAGAAGAAAGAACCTTGTGAGACATCAGCAGGTCGCAGGCGCCGTCACGAGGGAAAATTGCGATCTGTGCCGGATTAAAGACTGACGGCATCCTGAAGGCTGAACAATGTCATTTTCTTACCTTCTCTCACCTCTGCTCCTTCAGCCCCCACTCACGTTCTCAAGACGGGAAAGGGCAATCCGTCTCCAAACCATGTTAATGCAGAAGAGAATTATTCACCTTCTTTTCTCACCCCTGCCAATTTGGGTCTCTGTATGATGGTGGATTGAAAGAAGTCTGAAAGAAAAAGTATTAAATATGTAGTGGAGTCTGCAGTGAGGGGAAAGTGGAAGATGACAGGAACTACCTGAGAGGAAGCTGTCACCGAACATAATTGACCTTTCTGAGTAAAAAAAGAACGCGCCCATTTACTTCTCAGACACAATCCTCCATGTGTCGATTGTCCAACTTTATAATTCTCTTTTTGAGAAGCCTCTCTCAGGACACAGAGTTTGGTCTAGGCCTACCTCATTAAAATTTGCCGCTATGGACCGACAAAGGTTACTATTGATCATAGCACCATAAAGAATACGCATAACCTTCAATTTTGCTTGGAATCTGCACGTTTGACGGTTTGTGTCACAGCAGGCCGAATGAGCTGTCGATTCCCGTAGACAAGATCATAAAAAATCCCTTGATGAATGGTGTGTTAATGGATAAGAGTAGGATCGATAAGCAATATCTAAAGTTTTAAAACAAGGCAATGTGCATAAACCTTTACGCACTGCACAATGTCACTTTGTGTTAATAAAAGTTTTTTTACTGTCTTTTGAACAAAACGTTATAAATTTATTTCAATCCGTCAGGTTTTACAACCTCTAACCCACTTTTCCTTACTAATCTTGACACATGCCTATTAAAAATGACAAGGTAGTCTCCAACATCCATGCATCTTGGCGGTAAATTACATGAATCATTATCACTATGATACATGATGATGCTCCATTGAGCACATAGAGAAACAGGAAGGCATATAGAAAGCACAGATGTGTTTTAAGAGAACGAGGTGGAGTCGGATAGGACTGAACTTTCTTGGAAAGCACTTATAGTCTGAAAGAGACTAGAGATTGGAGGAGCGTCAGGTGAACTTTTCACCTGCGATCTGAGATTTTTCTCAGAATATGTGAAATATATTCCATGTGTTTTACTCTAGAATAAGGTAGAAAAAACATTCTGAATGGACTCCTGTGTTTCTTTTTGTAGTTTGCCGAGGCAATAAAAATGACCACTTTGATTATTTTCCTTTTTGTGTTTACATCGTGTTATTTTTCTCCGGCTCCCACTTCTACATGCAGGCATTCCAAACTTCACTTCTGCCAAGCACCACTGCAGGCAGGAATTTTTAATCCCGCCCAGGCCACCTCCGGGGCAGACATGCTTCAGCAGTGCTAAAACCTTGTGGTGTAACACAAACCCTCCTGCTCCTTAATTTCTGTTTTCACATTTCATTTTTCTCTTCCTCACACATATCAGGGGTTTCTTTCGCCAGGAAACCACCAGGCAGCATGTGCTGGTCAGAGTGTGTTTTAAAGATGATGAGCTTGTTTGTGAAAGGAAGAAAGGTGTATGTGTGTTGCAGGGGTTGGGAGTTCTAGAAGCAAGCCATAACACCTCCACACTTCAAATCCACAAGGATTTATTAGATAGGGAAGTCTATTAGCATCATAAAGAACAAACAGAGAATGGCGCGGTGCCAGGGCCTGAGGAATCTAGACACATGGACGCCTGAATCTGAAAAGCCGATTCGTCTTGATTAAAGCCAGAGAAAGACTATTTAACTCGCTCAATCATAAGGTTTGGGAGAGAGAGACAACTGATAGCCCATAGCGGCAGCAATCACTGTACACCTGCACAGCATTTACTAGCAGTGTTTACACCAATGCACTGTTCAATCTGACACAGATAGTATATTGGGTGTAAAATGTGCATATATGTATTTTCATTTGTTTGCACTGCGTGAGCAAATGTCAAGGTTTAAAGATACAATCTTTCTTTGACGGACGAAAAATGTGTCTTTTCTTTTCACTCTTACATATTCAAGTCAAGACTCAGAAATGTCAATGACTTTTTCCAGGTCCAATTTATCAGTCGCATTTTTAAAGTGTGGGTTTTTGGGAATCTGAACAATCCCTTATTGATTTGATTCATTTTGATCACATGGATTTTTTTAAATAAAAATTAATAAGAAGCTTAAAATAAATGCATCAAACAATTCATTTATGTTATGTCATTTGTACATTTGTATTCAGTTGACAAAACTCAGAATAGAACATCAAGGCATGTATTGTCAACAGATCATTACAGAGTGATAATTGGATCTGATTATATTATCCTGCGTGCCTGCATGATGTGAGTACTGTTTTATCTTTGATACGTTCTTGTTTGTTACTTTAGATGATGTATCAAGAGGTGAAACATGAGGTCAATTTAATTGTCACCATACATTAGGAGCAGATTAATTCTCCCTCTTTCCAGTGCCTCTGTTTACAGTTCACTCATTTTAATGAAGCAACGAATATTGGCCAGAACCTTTTTTATATGCGTGAGTTGGCAAGAGCCTAACTAAGATGACTGCGAGCTAATTATTCCTCACCTCGTCCTATTTTAAGCCTCTCTTTATCTGGGATAAACTGCCCTAATAAAATGGTATTTAAAAATAGGTTAATTGCATTGCAGTGCGGTTTCTGTAATTGTTACAGGAAATAAATGAGGCCCTGCTCTGAAAGGACCGCAGGACGTTTCATGATTCTCTGGTGCCCCCTAGAGGATATAACGTAACCTGTGTGACGGTCCTTCTCTATCCGCACTGAAGATGATCTCTTAAATCATGGGTGTTTAGGAAAATTAATTGGTTTGCCGGATTACTCGTGATTGATGCTTGAACTAAGCAATAAGAGTCCATGCCCAAAAAATAAGCGTTCTATACCCTTAACAATTCATAATTTGTGCCAAACCAAATAACTGTGATGCTTAAGTCATCAAGCTTTTAAGGTAATTGTGTGATTTATATTATAAAGATCCTGAATTAAGGAAGAATTATGTGTGTGTGCGAAATATTGTTTAAAAGAGAGGAACAGAGACGTCTGCATCTGCATCTAGAATGAATAACACATTCCTTTATGAATTTTGCATGAATAAATGTTTTTGTATAAAACCCTAAAGAGCAATTTTTATCTTAATAGATATTATATTAAATTATTATATTTTAATCTCTTACATAATAAATAACTGCATAAATAGGCCTAAATAAAGCTACATTTAAATAATCTCTAGTGAAAACGTTTTTGTTCTACAAATAAGCATTACCTTGCCTATTATTACCTTTATATTGCTTTTGTATTATTATTTCAGCCATATTTAGTATGCATACATTAATTTTTCTATTCTGAAAATTTCTAATGATTTATGAGTGTCTGTATCCTAATGCAACGTGGTGAACTTGACCTCTTATTTGTTTATTCATATCATATGTGACCCTGGATCACAAAACAAGTCTTAAGTAGCAGGGTACTGGTTTTGTTGTCCAGGGTCACATATGTGATTTTTGCTGTTTATTTATTTGCTGACTAGTAAACATGTAATGAGGTCATAATAATGCATTACGCAATATTGCGTATACTGTCTACGAAATTGGCAGTATGCAGTAGCTGTGTAATATCTGTTAAGTATACTAGTACATTTTGTAACACTGTAGTGTAATGTTAGTGTAGACTGCCCTCTACTGGCAATGCTAAGATAATTCATATTCCGACCACTGTAAAATAACAGGAAAACACACAAGCCGACGTCTTCGCATGAACTTAAATACATTTAATGAGAGGTGTCATTTTCATCCAGAGTTTTTTTAAAGAGCAAATCCCATATACATGACACATCCACAGTAATGAAACATTCTCACGGCCTTCAGAGAGTTTTGGTAAAAAACTTGAGTCACATTCTGCTTGTTTTGTCTTTCAGCATGCTGTATAATGAAATGGCAAAGTTTTTTTAATCATCAAGATATTTTACCAAAGCATACTTCTTCACTTCAAGTGATTTATTTTCATTCCTAATAGCAAACCTTCTCATTCTCGGCGCACAGCTATGGACAAAAACATCACACAAGCAAAATTAGAAGCCCCATGCTAGCTATCCAAAAATGCCCTTGCGTCGATTTTTTTATATATATTTTTCTATTCGTTTTTTAGGTAACCAAGTCAAAGATTTGCATACAGTAACCAGATGAAAAACAAGTTGGCTGGTTATAACTTGGTTGAATTCTATGATCCATAATTGCTGCAGTGGGCAGGTGGTTAGTCATAACAACAAACCCCTGCAATTACAATGATGTTTAAAACACACTTTCACTGATGGTGTCTCCCCTGTAGTTTCAAAGCTAAATCATAACGTTTAAAGTGGTCATGAACTGTACCTTTAAAAAAATAAAGCAGTAAAACAGAGGGAGCTGCTTAGAATCATACTGCATTTGGAACATGTTTTGGCTTCTGTTAAAGCTCATGTTTAACGAAGTCTACAAACCAACTTGAGTTTAACCTATAACACAATACGTAAAATTCACATTCGGCAAGTATTAATTCAAATTTAATGAAAACAATAAATCGCTAACTCAAATTTTCTTAAAATATCTGTTTTTCTTAAAAAAAGGAATCAAATCAATATATAAAAACAACATTTACACGTTCTTTTAATTTCTCAAAACCCTGATGTGTTTTAACGATTTTGTACATAAAATATATATATATATTTATATAATATGGCTCCGCACTAGCCATTTGTATAATAGAATGGCAGATGAAATATTTGAATATTTCAGTGGTTCGGCAGTGAGATAAAGTATTTTTCAGAATAAAAATAGGACAGATAGAATACATTTAAGTGGCTTAGTGGCATAAAACATTTGAAATAAAACTCACTTCATAAAATCTTTATAATGTCAATAAAATTATAATTGGTTTTTCCAGTGCTCTGGGAGGAACAAAAAAAGAGAAAACTCATATAAGTAAATATATCCTTTCTTCATATTTTACTTCATTTACCGTTCAGCTTAAAAAACAAAAAACCTGGATAAACTAAACAGAAAATTAATCCAGGTTCCCTGAAAGGCACCTTGAGCGGTTTAAACTTGAGCTTGGCAAATGCCACTCACAGCTGTTGGCTCTATTTTACGGCATGCCAACATGTGAGGACATTTCACCTTGTGCTTTTTGAAGAATCCAGCCTTGGCTTTAAGGCACCTTATAGGAGTGTGTCGCAACAAGTGTAAGTAGTAAATTTATGTGGCATTCTGCAATGTTTACTGACTTGACTGTCACACTAGCACCTGGTCTGGCCTGTTAAATAAACAAAGCCTGCCAGCAATGTTTTGTCCTCAACAATGGTAAGTGCTGCTACATTAAAATCAACAAGTGCTTTAGGCATTATGGCAGGTTATTTTTGGTATTTTTCAGTATTTGGTGAGTTCCCCAATGGTTGGTGCGAGTATGTAAATAACCGAAAATATTACATGATACCATGATCACACTTTTTTGACCAAAGAATTTCCATTACTTTCCCATGACCATATCTTAGTCCTTTGTGACAACTGTATGAGAGGATTTTAACGTTGTTGGAAAAATACTTTGGACAGATCCATGTGGAAAAGCCAATTCACTCAGAAATAAAGCGTTGTCATGGCTTACTCTATACCCAAGAACAACCAGTTACTTGTTTTTTTAACAAATCATAACTATAAAATCTATTTTCAACAACATTTTTTAAATGTTTTTCGTTTCCTGGACTGCAAAAGACAATCTTAAAATTTCTGAATATATTTTCATGATAGTGGGAAATCTGAGGAACTGTTTCAATACTGCAGGCTTCCTCTCTGTCTGTTCAGCAGCTCAGATGTTATAATATACATCTTTTGAAAATGCCATCGTTCTATATACTAATTATAAAATAAACTGTGACAGTTACACTAGTGAAAGAGTGATAAATGTCAAAGTTAGGAGGAGTGCAAGAGAGAAAAGAGTGGTTTGATTTGTTTTGATTGGTGAATATAATTATTTCAATGGTTTAAATGCTACATTTGTTGGAGTTACAAAAAAATGTTCAATTGGAATCATTTGAAGCTGGCTAGTTTTCAGTGTTTGGACGTTTGTACAATAAAGCCAATTCTGAGTGACAGGATTCGAACATTTCAGTTTGTTAAGTTACAGTATATATTGCAAGTATCATTGTGTGCATATTCAGATTTTTGCGAACAGGGTTTATATACAAAAGTTATAAATCATACTAAAAGCATGAATTTCTTGTGTCAAACAAAAAAAGTACCTAAACCGTGTTGCAGTTGGCAATGTGCAACTTTATCGTACCCTCCCTTGTTAAAGCAATAGTTTCGCCTTCAAAGTGAAAATTCAGTCATCATTTATTCACCCTGTTGTCATTTTAAACCTGTGTGATTTACTGTCTTCCGCAAAACACAAATGATATCTTGAAAAATATTGTTAACCAAAATCCGTTGGTCCCCACTGACTTCTATTGTATGGGCACAAAAACATTGCAAGTCAATGGGGACCAACGCGTTACTGCTACCAGCACTTTTCAAAATATCTTCTTTTGTGTTCTGCAGAAGAAAGAAATTCATAGAGGTTTAAAATGACAAGAGGGCGTGTAAATAATGAGTGTTCATTTTAACGGTGAACTGTCCCTTTAACTGTGATATGTGCGAGATCTGTGTGTGTATATGCGGATCATAGTATGTCTGAATCCTCAATGCTAAAGCTGCTACGACGGCTGCTGTCCACAGATGCATCGGGGGACATGGCGGATAGCAGTGGGTCTCCTCCCATAGGCGACAGGGCTTCATCCATCAGTAAGAAACCCAGCTCGCTCTTCTTTCCCATTGATGCAAGGCCTCCTACCAACGAGCCGAGATCCCCCATGCCCCCCATCGCATCCTGATATCCAGAAATGCCAACGTCACACAAGTCCAGTGACTGGGCATAGTCAAAGTGCTGAGAGCTGCCCACAGCCGGATACTGCAGTGGGGGCTGAGGGTGAAGGTGCTGATGGAGCTGGTTGTGGGGGTGTGGCTGCGGCTGGCCTTGATGCTGGGGATAGTGAGGGGGGAGGTGGGGCTGATGTTGGAGGTGGTTCTCTTCTGGACTGTTCTCCTGCTTGACGAAGGGGCTTAGAAGCTCAACGTTGTTCAGACCGGATGGAGAGCTGTTGGGAAGCCCGTGCATTTGGGCCTGCCTTTCAAGTTCCTGACGAGAACAACCACAGATTTACCATTTACTGTCATCTGTTTTGATCCGAATTTGTGGAAACTCATTACACAAAAAATGAAAGCTAACAAATTAAACTAAATTGTCTACCACATCGTATGTACAGTATATTGAACACATGTTCACCTGAATGCGGAACCACAGTTGTTTGTTTGCCATCTCCATCCTTTTGAAGTTGTTCTCCACGTCTCGGGACCTCTGGGCGTCCTTCTGCATGCGTTTAATATACTCCACAGAGGCTCTCAGAATCGTGCCTTTATTCCAGCGCACGTCCCTGAACATGAGAGGTTCCAGATGGTCATTTGATTATTAATCAAATAACGCTATTGAAAGTATACTAAAGGGGACCCATGCAGTTTAAAGAGAGATTCACATCTGGGCTGGATGAAATAACAAATACTGAAGTCCACACGCTCAAACAAATGCAAACTTACAAGTCATTGGTTTTGGGGATCATGGTTCCCAGCTCCTTAATTCGATCATTAATATTAAATCTTCTCCTCCTCTCAACTTAAAGAAAAGGAAAATGGATTTGTTAGTACGGCAATATAAATGTCAAGTATTACAAAGTACACTCTTCATGCAATCTAGAGTTTTTTACAACATGTTTGTCTCCTAATTTGAGGTGACTTTGACATAATATACCATAATAAAGACTTATATTTGTTTTCTGACTCAAACTTTTAATGAGGTAAAATGAGGTGAGGTTTAAGGCAATAACATCACTGCACGCACTCACACTAGAGTGTGCAATTTATAATGCAAGAGATATGGCTCTATATACTATCTTATAATGATGTACTTGGGAAAAGGCCAAGCTTAGCACATCTTAGCAGAATTACTCTGTCTTATTGTACAACTCCAATACCTGCCAATTGTCACAGGCAATTACATTTTAATGCCAAAGCAGCAGGATCCGTCCGAGTTAACAATACACTAAAGTGCTCTGCGGTGTCAGCTGAATTTGTGCAGGGGCAGATGTGATGAAGGGTGTCAATGGCAGGGCAGAGCTGCTGTACTTTAAACTGTGATCGCTTGTAAACCCGGAGAAATGAGGAGGAAAAAGCGCATACTCACTCAAGTTGTGATTGTCTTTCTTCTGTCTCTCTTTAGCCATGACACGGGGATCTGTATCTTGTCAAAAACACAAAGCGATCCTGTTAATTTACTCAGATTGTGAGCGTGTTTTGGTGTAGGTGTAAAAGCTGCTTTGACATGGATTTCCTTGAACTTTTTGTAAGGCTGATGGTAAGCGAAGGCACGGTGAAACTTTGCTTAAACTTTATCCAACAGGCTTATGTAATGAATCTTTTACTAGGGTCCTACAGCACTGTTGTTTACGCTCAGCTTAATATTCTGTTATTCATTTCAGGTTAGTATGTCAAGACATTATAAGAGAGTTTAAAGTTTTGCGTGAGGTTTTTTAAGATGCGCATATAACACACACAGAAAACAATTTATTCTGTGACAGTGATTTGATGTTTCTTTACAAGCATAACTTTCAGATCACTTACAGATAGAGTAAAGTACATGTATAACCCCCTATAAAAGTCATTAGTTTCATCAATTAAATTTAGTGAGAGAGATGATCCTAGAATCTTGAACAAAGCACAGCTATAAATTGTGCCTTCTTGCTAACACTTTACAATAACACTGTGGCGCAGTCTGGTGTAGACACAGTGTTATTATCCTGCCACATCCAATATGGACAAAATTTGAAATGATAAATGGTTTCTAATGCATACTATTGTCTTTTATCATGTCAAGCCATGCCGTGTCCGGTGTACTGTTGCATTTGTTAACATTAGTTAATGCACCATGAACTTGAACAATTGTGTCGACATCAGCAAAGATTACAGGTCCAGTCTGTGAAATTTAGCAGCATCTAGCGATGAGGTTGCGAGTTGTTCCCTTTCAAAGCAATACAGTGGCTGACACGGAACTAAGATGTCATCACCTTTCGCTTCTGTGGCGAAGAAGATAATGTATTTATGAAACGCAATCTGTAGAGCAGTTTGTCCGTTTAGGGCCACTGTAGAACAACATGGCGAATTCCATGTAAGGGGACCCACTGTATATGTAGATAGAAATAGCTCATTCTAAGTTAATAAAAACATAACGCTTCATTATGTAAAGTCTTTAAACATCTCTGAAGACATAGTTATGTATATTATATAGCATTTCTGTCAATAGAAACTCCCAAAAATTACGCATTGGACCTTTAATAAATGCTGAGAACTGTATTACTCATTGTTAGTCCAGTAAGCTAATGCATTTACTAACATTAAGAAATACAACCTTATAATAAAGTATTGTTCGTAAAAAACGATAAAACTATACCTATGTGTGAATCAGTACTGTATTCAGTATGATAGTGTATGGTTTTAGAGATGTGCTTTACCTGAATACTCCCTCTTGATGGCCAGATTGGCAGGGCAAGAGTTGCTCCCCATGGCGACTCCTGGTCTGGTCATACCTGGCCCCGTGTACACGTCCAAATGACTGCCAGATAGAGGGAGCTACAGTGTACAAAGAAACATGAGTCAGGGTGAGTGTTTTTTTGCATAAAACACTGACAATGTGCTACAATTCAACCCAAAAATACGATGCATCTCGTGCATTTGAGGAGTACTGGATTTCCATAGCCATTCACTTTGCTTGAGAAGACCATCTAAACCTTCCTCACTGGAGAAGACTAGAATGTCTTGCGAATGGCATTTTTACAAAGCAATATTCAGCGTAACCCTGGTAAATCATCACAATCATTGGAAGCCTCATAAACACGCATCTTATCTCCAGTGCGAAGCTATAAACTCTAGAGATAACACACAGATAAAACTCACTATTGCTCCTGAGGTGAGAGAAATGATTGACTATAACAGTTCTTTCTTATCGTGCTCTTTATTGTTTTACACCGGTTGTGTCTTTTATTTCATCGCAGAGTTTCAGTTGATGCAGCTCTGAGCTCCTAATGAGCTGCGACGGACAAATCTGCTATCGGAAGAGCTCAGATACCTTATCACAGGCGCTACTGTGAAGCATAATGCCAAACAAACATAAATCAACAGTAAAAGCCAGACGAAGAGAACGCCGCAGATAGTGACCCGTTTTGCGAGGCTGCGGCTTCTGGGAGATATTGTGCCCAGTAAGCATTTTAAAAGCAGAAATAAGGCTAAAAACTAAATCCGCTTCATGATAATTAATGACTGATTTTTGCACATTGCAGAGAAAGCAATGGATGCTCTGCTGGGTTTGTGAATTCCGTTCAGAAAGACTTAAAGTCACTGATCAAAGAGTTTTAAAGCAGTGATCAAACACGAGGTCAGGGGTGGTCTTTGGTGCAGATTTGGAGTCACGTCTAAAGCCCACCTCTTCACCCCAATGTCTCATCTGACCTTTAAACCCCATGTGAAACAAAGTTCGCACACTAAATATTCTTTGAGAATACACCACCTGGAAAAATACTAAAAACTGTCAAATATAAAATTCAGGCAACAAACGGGAAGTTGAAAATAATATTTTTTTTGGCAGATCTGTGTTGATGTTTTTCTTTTTTCTTTTTTTAATGCTGCAACATATTTACTGAGTTTTACATATATTTATCTTTGTTTGAAATAAAAAATCAAATCAAATTAAATATGAATAAAAATGATCTTCCCTCTTTAATACAATCATTAAAACGTTCTTAATCAATCCACTTTATTCAAAAAAAAAATTCATTGCAAACAAGCAGCTAATCCCACAGAGCAGGTGAAACAAAAGATCAGTCATCAAACTCGGAAACTGATCCCCAGGATCACTGATCAATAGAAAAGTCAATCACTCAACTCTCAGTCAACACTGTATACCCATTACATTACATCCCCCATCACGCAAACAAAGAATTTGTAAATATAGCAGAGGCGATAATACTTAGTAACTCAACAACAGTCATAAACAACGAGTAATTTGCACATTCGAGCTATCAGCAACAGGTTGCATGGCTAAACGCATGTGACAGAGGTTACCAGTGACCTTAAAGTGGCATTTGGCATTTTGGTTTCAAGGAATAGGCTATATATTAAGCAAACACAACCCTACTTCCCTTTTCCTACCCCTGCCCGGCCTTCACAGAGAGTCTTACCAGTTGAATATTCTCCCCATCGATAACCTCCACGATGGCATAGGTTTTACTTGATTCTTTCATATTTGCCTCTGAATCTCTCATGGTCGGCACGCACTTGCTGTTCACCCCCTTCTCCTCTCAGACCTCTCTAGAGAGACTGACCTGAGTGGCTCCAGGACCTTCTCTCTTCTACTTTCTCATAACCACTAAATTCTGAACTTTCCCCTATCTGGACTTTCAGCCTCCCCTCCCCGAGCCTTCTCTCTCTCTCTTCCAAACCTCCCCCCTTCTCCTGCTTCCCCACCTTCACGAAATGCCTTGTAAACAAGTTGATCTCTAACCGAGTATGGCTTAATTGTTAATGTTGAGTAGATGCTTTAGATACACAGCACAGTGCTTCCACTTTACTTTTTCAGAAAGTCTTCTCTTCTTTTAAGTGAATCGGGTCAAACTATTTAAGTCGATTAAACACTTTTCCATCACGGAGGCTGAAGGCAGCCTAGAAATGGCTTTATATTGGTTGTCCAGTAAATGAGGTATGATTCAATACCCATTCAATTTTTTTTGCCTTGGTCTAAACAGAAAACTAAGTTGTTTTGAGTTAGCATGAGAGCAAAACAGTTGCATCATTTAACTTCAGCTATAATTAGATTTGACTTTTGGTGGACATCACAAAGAGGCTTTTCATCTCTTAAACCGTGATTTAAAAAAGAAAGTGCACAACAAATGATCCTGCATAATTCCTCCATTGTCAATGCAGAAGGTTGTGGGGGTTTCAAAAACAGACTTACAGTATTCAGCGACAATAAGACGCAGTCTGTGCATCATAAAGAGAAATCATTCACTTAATTTTCTACTTAACGTTGGAGATTCGGCTACAGTATCTACGTTAGTCACCGGCAGAAATGCCGAGGAGTTAGCGAGACTATGAGCAACGGCTTTTACTTACTGTATTTGGCATCTGCACCACAGGGTCAATATAAGCCTGGATGTCATCATAACTGGACTGCAGGCTGATGATGTCATCAATAACCTCATCCATCTTGTCAAAGAACAAACGCATAACAAGACGTTATAAAAAAAATGGATCTGGACACATCATGCATTTGCATTCAAAGTAGGTACGGATACATTCTCTCTTGATTATTGCAAATCTTCTTCATGAACCCAAAATAACTAAACAAACTATAACTAATGAGAAATCAATGGACATTACTGATGAAAGATGTATTCCACTCAACAGCCCTACGGACATGCTTCCTCTCTTGTATAGCTCACAAGAGTTGATAACGTGCCGCAATCGCACATTCACTTCATCCTCCCGTAAGATTTGGTGGAACAGGAGAAGAGAAACACAGGACCAAAGTCTGCTTGGTTCCAAAGGGCCATTCTGTGGGATCCCTGTCACTCTTTAATCTTTAATTATACCTTGACGGCCATAATTGGCCACTTAAACTCCAATGACAATGAAGTTAAGTTAGTTAACACCCTGACCTTTGCGTGCACCTGGGCGAATAACACTCACAATACCGGAGATGAAAAATAGACCACTCAGAGATGACGAGAACTTGACATTTACTAAACTACAGATTTCTTTGAACTAAAAGAGGAACAAACTTTGGTGCTTAATATAAAACTGTACGAGAAATGTAAATTGTAAAACAAACATGTGACTGCAAAATGTGTCGGAATGTTGTGTCGGAATGTGAAGACAAATATAAAAAAAATCCTGAAATAAAAAAAATAGGTCAAAAAGCTTCCAGTGCATGTCTATTAGATTTGAATCCATGTATACTCTAGTGCACTCCTTTAAATAGTTTGAAATGCACATTTACTGTCTTAAAACAGACTAAAAGTAATAATGACCCATTCTGCTCCGCTCTCTACAAACGCTCTCTATAATGTAAATACAAACTTCAACACATGACACTCGTAAAGGGATTTCTTTAAAGTCCTTTAAAGCCGACTTTACCTCATGACTGGAGCCAATGTTGAGCATTGCCATTGGACTGTTGGGTGCGCTGTTTCCAGCAGAGGTCATGAGCTGCTCTGTACGCATGCATGGGGATGGTAGGGGAGGTTGGACGCTTCCTGTCTGACCCTGGGCCATGGTGGGTGGAGAGGGCTGCACCAAATTTGCAACAGCGTGTACTGCTTGCTTGGAGGCGTAGGTTGTAGACAGGTATTCTTTGACCTGCTGCCGCTGTGACTGCCGGATGTGGTAGTCCGTGGGGTTTTCGAGGTGAGTCTGCACCTTTTAACATGAAGAGGTCCGATTAGAAAGCAAGGCTTTACGAAGGATTATGAATGCATACAAGTCATCATGAGTTAAATGGCACTAAACACATTTCTAAAATAAAAATACATTTCTATATACAACAACGGACATATTATCCAACCCATTACCCAACAAAAACTAAAACAAGAAAACATGGAGGAACAAATAAAAACTTTATAGTGCAAGTGTGCGGATATAGGACACAAGCTATAAAGTTGGCACTGCGAGGAAGGGCATTTCCCTGGGGTTAAATGCCTCCACGCAGCCCATGCAAAGGGCATTTTGGGTAGGGCCAGTTGTTCTGAGATCTCAGAGGTGAAATTACAGAAGGTACAGAAGTTAGATAGAAGGTCATTTCACACGGATACATATCTTCATCCCTTACTTTTAAATAATCTAGGAATGGTAGCAGTAAATGTCCAGATAAATGAAAGGGAGCTGTGTGAAACCAGAGACAATGTTGCTTAATCCTGAGATGACACGTGACTGGTTGCATGGGGACAACAACAACATCTAAGAACAAAGTTCTTGCCTTGTACACCATGCAAAACAATCAGAGTAGCTTTTGTTTCATATTAAAACCTTTAAGATCATTGGAGATTGTTTCACTTTTGAAAACAAGATCAGTTTGGAAATGTTAATGTCCTCAGGACTATTATTTTGATGTGATTTGACTGAAACTGTCATTGTGGAGGCACTTGAAAACACATTGGTTATAGTTGCCTAACACACAAAATGTTGTTAAGCAAGAACGCAAATTGATAGCAGAGTCTCTGATGTAACTTAAGGTGGCATCTATCATTAACGTTGATACTTATCAGTCAGGAAGCATTAAAATGTTAAATAATACATCATGTCACCCAGTCTCAATTAAAATCTACAAATTCGAATAACTTTCTTGAACCTTTGAGTTGATATATTCATTACAATATTTTGTCCCAAAGTAGAAGATTAAATA
The DNA here is from genome assembly GCF_015846415.1 of Triplophysa dalaica. NCBI lineage: Eukaryota > Metazoa > Chordata > Actinopteri > Cypriniformes > Nemacheilidae > Triplophysa > Triplophysa dalaica. Next base: position 9,163,562 of record NC_079562.1, on the reverse strand, counting down.
TGCTTAGAAGATGATCTCAGAACTGTGTACTGCACCTGCTATTTTAATTGTGTCTCTATGGAATTGTGTATAGCTGTATGTAAATGTACCATGGAAACACAGGATTGAGATTAATGTAAATTATGTCTACTGAAACAAAAAATTCAGCTGTTTCTTCTTTCAGCATGTGGAAAAGCATTCCATTTATTTTGAGCGAGGAGTTAAACACATCATGAATGGAAACCAACAAGGCAAACATCACACATGCTTTAACATTACATGTGTATATGGAGAGTTAATCTGTAAAAGCTCCATAAAAAATCATGTTTTTTATTACGTTATCATGTTTTATTGAATTTTACTGTGTTAGTTAGCTATATTTTTTTAGTTATTATTACTCAATCAAATAAAAAACAGCTGCAGTATGAGTAATATAACATCAAAAAAACACATGATTTTTGAATATTTATCAGTAATCTGTAATTGCAAATGAACTCTTCAAATGCAGAAAATCACAAAGCTTGCCTCCTTTAACAGATCTATAGAATCAGACCGAAACATGTCACCTGAGAGATTAATCTCTTCCTGTGTGTTATCGTAAAAGAAACAAGTCTATTTGGCTTCTCTTTTCAGACCATTTCCTCCTACCTACCGTTCCACCACATTCTTTCTTTAATATTTTTTTATGTTTTCTTTTTTATCTTGGTTGAAATGTAATCCAGTCCTGTAAACCTGTGGTCAGTCATGCATGTCCCACTGACTTTAGGACTTTGGCCACTATTTTTCCCTATAGAAACACAGTATGAGAGTACCTAATCCTACCTAACTAGGTCTTTGTGCACCTTAGAATTTATTCATCCTGTAGCCACACAAAGATAGATTGTGGTGTCATGGATGAGCTCATTCATGCCCTTGATCACACACCTACATGATGATTAGATGTCATTTTGCATTTGCAGAGATTTATGGGAATGGGGGTGTCCGAAAACACTTATTGACATTTACTAAAAACACATGTCGGATAATATTTATGCATACCTTTAGAACTTCAACAGGGACCTGCATGGGTGCCTGGAAGTGAGATGGCGCGCTGATGGCAGGCGAGGGTGCGGGTGGGACTGGCATGCGCTGTTGCATGTAATGCATGGCTGCTGCATGTTGTTGCTGCCTCTCCCGCTCCCTCTGCTCCTCCTGCTGCATCTGGTCCCGCATGAGCTGCAGGCGCAGGCCGATGCGCGACGACATGGCTGGGGGACGCGGGGGGCGGGCTGCCGTGCAGTCCAGCCCGAACAGTGAAGGGGGGTCTGCAAAGTAAACAGGTGCGTTAGAGGAAGTTAATGTATCCATTATAATTATAATTGGAGGGCTGCATATCTCTCTATCATAATAAAACACTAGTTATGTTAAAATATGTTATAAAAATGCCCTGTAGCAGTAAAACACTAAAAATATAAAGTTGATGATTGTGGGTAACATATTGCCAAGGTAACAAACACATTTTAAACCCTAGGGTCATATGACACGGCAGAATGAATATTATCATTTGTTTTAGATGTAATCTAACGTGTATAGACGATTTAAGGTTAAAAAACGCTGTATTTTCCACATACCGTGCATGTTTGTATCTCATCTTTGCCCCGCTTCTCTGAAACGTGCGGGTATTTTAGAAAGCTCATCGCTCTGAAAAGCGAGGTATGCTATGATTGGCCAGTCAACCAGTGGGTAGTGATTGGTCGAATACTGCAAGAGTGCAAGTTATCATTTACTCAAGTTCAAGTTTTTCTATATCTGTATACATTTCTTTGTTCTGATGAAGTTGAACACAAAGAAAGATATTTGGAAGAATTATTGTAACCAAACAGTTCTTGGCCACTATTGACTACAATAGCAGGGAAAATTGCTTTATAAATATTTTTGGTTACAAGAATTCCTCCAAATCTCTTTCTCTGTGTTCATCAGAACAAAGAAATGTACACAAATTTGGAACAACTCGTAAATGATGACAGAATTAAAACAATTTGGGTGAACTGTCCCTTTAAATGATTCTACAATGACTTTTATTGCAGAAAAACAAAAATGATTTGCTTTATCGCTAGAGTTTCTTTCTAAAACTCTAGGCATTATCATCTATTAGAATCGTTAGTTGTCATGCCATTCATTTTATGAATGTCATTCCCGTGAGACTGTGAATAAACATATCAGATGCGTGTGTAATAAGTGTGATTGGGGAAGTCATGTGAGGGTCAGGCGCTGTTTTGTTTTTCTTTTCAACTCATGTGAGTGGCAATTTCAACATGGAAACACCCCAAAACATCCTCAACCCCATGTCTCTCGCCCCGCTACAGAAAGACCAACGCCCTGTGTCTTCTGCTAACCTGGGGAGTACCCAACCAGAGGAGTTCCTCTTTTCTAGGTGCTACAGAAGTGCGATATGCAAACAAGAATGACTTTGCTGTTGGATGTATTTTGAGAAAGATCCAAACAGGAAGTGGAATTTAGATTTATTGAGAAGGCTTACGGAGTATGCAAAGAGTACCTTGCAATGCTGCAGTGTGACACAAATGTTATATACAAAAAATTAATCCAGCAACGTGTGGTATGAATTAACAAAGGTTCCTTAGAAAACATGACAGCATATAGTAAATGTATAAGAACTTTTGCAGCATCTAAACTTCTGTCCCGTGCGTTGAGACATCACAAACTATACTGTACAAAGGCAGGGGGCGAACAGCACAAGCCCGTGGCACAGCGCTGCCTATGGAGAAAAGCTTATTGTACTAGAGGTACAATAAGCCAAGCAGCTCCAATTGAGAGGCCACTAAAGCAGTGTTTAGCCCACAGTGTACATTTCAGCGGTGGAGGGGGGACACACACAGCACGCTTTGTGGTTCACACTTGTCAGTGGACACTTTCAGGCTTTGTCACCAGGGCTGTGTCCAAAGGTTGACTAAGTTCCAGGAGAGCAGAGCTTTGGGACAGGCTGGCTTTCAAAGAAAGGCACCACAGCTGGACTAATTCATAGACTGGGACTCAGAACTGGACCCCCAGAAATTTGGATGTTGTAGCACAACTGCATGAATAACAAGATCAGAACAAAATGTGATTTCTATTTTTGCCTGTAAAAAACTCGCTGTCACAATGCTAAGATTGTTATGTTGCTCCATGTTTTCTAGTAGTTTTTAACCATGTCGTGCAATGTTCTGGGTGGCATTGGCCTGAGTCTAAAGAGCCCATATGATTTCACCCAAAAAATGAAAATTCTGTCATGAATTACTTAACCTGAAGTTCCAAACCTGTATAAACATCTTTGTTTGGTTAAACACAAAAAAAAGATATTTTGAAGAATTTAGGGAAAAAAACTGTACTGGGACACCTATGACAACCATTTTAATGGCAGTCAATGGTGTCCCAGAAATCTCTGTTGCTAACATTCCTCCAAATATCTTTCATTGTGTTCAACCAAACAAAGAAATTTATACTGATTTGGAACACTTGAGGTTGTGTAATTCACGAGAGAATTTTCATTTTTGGGTGAATTATCTTCAATATAATATAAGTGCATGGATTCTTTCATCATATTTTTTACATGTAGTATGCCTAAAGTTTAAAGTGGAGCAGGTCAGGCCGATCTCTTAACATAATGACATAAAACATAATGTAAAAATACACTGACGCTGCTCTGTTCGCACACCACTTTCATCAATGACGTTGCTCCTCTACAGAGCTCTCCCACTCCACCCGTTGTCAAATGCCAGGCATACACTGCTCTGATAGACACACATCCAACAGAGCCACAAATCAAAGTGACCCATTGTCTCTGTGGCAAATCAAACCCTGGGATCTCTACATCAAAAGAGGAGGCAAAAATAGCATGTATTTCATTTAATTTGCGAACACAAGGCCCTGCCGAGAGTAAAAGTTGGTCAACAAGTGGCGGCTGATGCTAACAACAACTTAAGAATCATACCATCACTAATGTGGGACTGAATGTAAATGTTTCTGTAAACAGCCATATGACGGGTAATATAACATGTACCTATCATCACTGCTTGGCTAAAAATGGAAGATTCATAGGGAAATCTGAAATAAATGTGTGTTTATTAAAGGAGTAGCTCACTTCAAAATAAGCCCCCCTAGACTGTATATAGTCATTTTTATTCCTACTATGGAAAGTCAATGGGGGTTTATTCTAAAGTGAACTAGCCCAAAAAACAAGATGCGATGTCACAGATCACAATATTCAATACATCAGTGTGGAAGAATGTCTTTATTAGTTTTTAATAGCAGAGCAACATACTGCTAAATCCGGCATTAACTTGCTTTCTGTATTTTTATGTTGCCAAATTTATGTGGACAGTGCAACAGAAAACAGGAAATAATTGGAAGTATACAAAAAGGATATGATGTCAAGACTCAAACTGTTGTCTGTGCAAGTGCCACTGCTGAAAAACATATGCACTAACAACATAAGCAACGGTTTTAAACATTTCCACTGACTTAAATTAGTACAGGAGGAAACAAGCGGTCAGTTTTTGTCACTCCGAGAGCCTTTATGGGGATGAAATGAGCAGCGCTATGATTTAGTGAGCAAGTCCATCAATCCTGAAGTGTACTGCCACCCACAAATATAAATCAAACCTTGGCGGTAGACAGTGGGGGGGTGGCTTGCAGGAATCTTCAAAAGGAAAGGCGGCCAGGGGTCTGTTGCCTCCTCTACCCTCCCTGATTTATCACCCGCCCTGTCTAGTGAGGCAAGCGGAACAAAAATAACTGCCACACTTTCTGTTCCTTATTCTAGAGACACTCTGTTCCCTTGGGGTAACAGACCACTGGTGTGTAAATTCTAGTCCCTGCAGCACACACAGTGAACTTTTCACACTTTTGTCAATTCATGTAACGTATTCTACAGATTCACGGGCGCATATGGGATTAACACCCCTCGCGTTGGTGAGATGGGGAAAAAATAACTTCCGAGAAGAAAACAGTCTTCTGGCAGTATCAATGTGTTGTGAGTGATGTGGGGCCAAGTATAGTGTTCTGCATTTAACCCATCGAAGCACACACACACACACAGTGGAGAACAGTGCCTCGCTCAAGGCCGTGGTATTGATGGCGGAGGAGAGCGCTTATCATTCACTCCCCCTACCTACAATCCCTGCTGGTACTGAGGCTCGAACCGGCAACGTTTGGGTCACAAGACCGAGTCTCTAACCATTAGGCCACGATTGCCCCGTGTCTACGTACTATGGTAAACACCGTTTCCAAAAAACATGCATAATAAGTATATTAAATGACCATTCTAAGCTGACGAAGCACAGCCTCAAAGGGATAGCTCCCCCAACAATGAAAATTCTGTCATCATTTACTCACGCTCGTGTACTTTCATACTCATCATATTTGGATTCGTCATTTTTAATTCCGGGACATCATTGACTACCATAGTAGGAAGATGTAAATGGTAGTCAAAGGTGCCGGGGAACTCTTTATTTTCCTTAATTCTTCAAAATATCTCATTATGTGTTCAACAGAACAAAAAAATCTTTATTTATACCATATACTATGGTAGTGGATGATGTCCCAGAACTGAGGATTGCTGAAATTCTTCCAAATATCTTTTTTCATTGGAAGAAAGAAAGGTATATAGGTATGAAACAACTGAGGGTAAATGATGACAGATTTTTGGATGAACTATCCCTTTAAGAGTTGTTTTTAAAGAGATTAATGCAGAACTATGGTGGCTGACTCATACTACAGTGAAACTTAACTAGGTGTAAAAAACCTTATCCTTTACAACTTAAAAACTTGGGAATGAAAGTAGCTGAATCCACATTAAATATTGGTGAGAAGTTAACAAAACATAACTATTAAAATACAAGTACACTCTTTCAGTGCTGTTGTAAAAACATGTACAGAATTTAAGATGCAAATTAATTTTTATAATATTTCCAATGACTAATTTAATAAAAGCATTCAGACTAATCATGCCTAACATGCCAACTTCTGCCTTTCAGGGTGTTTTTTTTTTTAATCAAGGGGAGTGCTTATGAACCAGTTTTGTGATTATTTTAGTTTGTTGCTTCTATCGGTGCCCTTTATAAGCTAAATACATCTAGGGTCTCATGATTTAAAGACAATCCCCAAAAACAACCAAATGATCATGTGCAGAATGGTCATGCCTCTTGAGCACTCGCTGAGTCATCAGCAGAGATGACCTCACACCAAAACGCACGCAATCAACTAAATAAATTTCACTGCAACTTTTGCTCTTACAGATTTGACTAATTACGATATTATCATAGATGAAGTATTAACACAATATTAATAATAATGTTTATTTTTAGGTCAAGAATTTTTTGTTCTTCACAAAATGTTTGTATGCCTTCAGGACTGTTAGACACTTCATCTTTTTGGAGTGCACAACCCACTCCCATTGTAACCAGAAAACCCAAAATAACACTTTTTTACAAATCCGTGTTGTTATTAATACGAACAATAAAGAAAGACATCATGGGTCTGAATGGTGCAGATGCAAAAAGATACAGAAAGTGCCATTCCTGAATTCCTTGTACACATGTGTCAAGATGATAGATAAAATCGGGCACACCGTCAAGCTAGCATAACAAATTTCCAATTACCCAGCTTCTACAATGACCAGTGGCTCTCAAAATATTCTCTATTCATGCAAAATAAACACAAACAGCACCATGTTATGCTTGTTGTACCTGAATCGTTGGATATTTTTGTGTATTATTAAGAGACAATGGTGCTTTTAAATGTTTTTCTTTTTACTGTTTAGATTTTTCATCTTAAGAGTGCTGTTTGTGCCACATGCAAAAAACAATCTTGGACTGAAATAGTTGATGACCATAAATACAGTAGATCATCAAGTTTTTTTTTTACATACATCTCATTTTTTGCATTTTGCCTGAATTCTGTACTGAAAAGTTTGCGCTTAAAAAAAATAATAAACATCTCAAGTAATTTGCTCAACCTTTGTCCCCGATTACTCACCCTGCCCTATTGCCAAAATCTGCCCAGCTATGACCCCAATCTAATCGACAGCATTTACAGGAAAATACACAAACGGCGACATGGATGCCCCAAACAGACAGTCTCAGCTGTGCTCAGACACATTCTGAAGGCTGTATTCTCCACAGCTTTCTGAGCCAATATTCATGTGTCTCTGTGAGAAATGTTTCACAATTACCTCTTTGTGCAGAAAGTGACCTGGGTGTCTTCGACTCTCTGCTCTCTACATGACTGTGTGCCCGTCTATGAGTGGGCTGAAAAACTGAAAGAGAAACAGAGATCAGTATGAGTGTGGTTATATTAGCAAACACAATATATAGGACTATATAAAGGTGTCTGGCAAAAAAGAGTCCCAGTATAACCGAGGATGTTACGGAGAACTTTAGCTGTGCTGTTTGTGATGCCCAAAGTAACAAGACAACAGGTGTATTATTGAAATATATCTATTTATAGGTATTCCTGATATCATGGCCAAACACTGAGACATCTAATAAAACTTGTTTCCAAGCCAGTGTCAGACAATAGAGTGCTTTATTAACAAATTCACACCTTATGTAAATCTACTCTTCAGAATAGTTGCATGCATATACACTTTCAAAGGAAATGTCAGGCTTAATTTGACAATAAAAGGTTCATATTCCAACATAAATATCATGTTGTAAGTTCTGATCAAGGTGTCTACATTACAGGTAATACATGCTATTGCTGACCTTGAGGAAATATGGGTTTTTTCAGGGATACCCATATGGAATTCATTCCCTGAACACTTGTATTATTCACAAAGTCTTACGCATTCTTTGTTCCTTGCATGTTTGTTTATTAAATATTTTGGCTAACTAAATCATGCTAACCTACCAGTTAGAGTGCAGTACTCTCAGTTGTGTTCAGCACATTGTACCATTTAAAAAAATCATTCACAGAATTCCACAGATTAGCACAAGAATGTGAAAAAGTCCACAGATTCCATCTGAGCCTGTTGTGTCTATCACAATCCTTTAAGTTCATATATGCACTTCATATACGTATAAACACTTTTGCCATGTGGTCTACACTGCTAAAACAAATCAAATGGAAAATGTACTGATAATCGTCCGCAAGGAAAATACACATTAATATTAATGTTAATATGATGTTAATATGACGTTAATATTACAGACATTTACAATAACTAGGCTAAATAGAAAAGCAATGTAGTGCAATTCAAAATACCGGTGAGACAGCGGTACAATAAAGCAATATGTAAAATTCACAAGTGAAACACAAATCTATGTGGAAAATTCCTTCATATTAATATTATATTGTGCCCTAATTTTTTTTACAGATTTTGATAAATTAATACAAAACCTATGTAAAGTTTAAACAAGATTTAGAAAAAACTAAATGCAGTACATTATAACCAACAAGCAAAGCAGATTTAATGAGTGACATGAGTAAAACAAAACATTTTCTTACTATCCTTGACCTTAAACACAACAAAAACGTTCCATGTCCTCCAAAAAGCAATATTCAATCTCGTAGGTCTTTGAAATTTAACTATATGAAGAAATTTCTTAAAAATGATTCCCTCAATGTCCATTTTGCAGTTGACATCAATCTCCCTCCCTGTATAGAATCGCCATACCTTATTAACAGACGGGCCGCGAAAGCGAAGAGGGCCGGTCAATATTCGTCCTGTCCAGTTATCCACACAAAAACAAACAAACCTCATGTAAGTCACAGCCTAGTCCAAACCCAGCGGTGCTACACAATACTGAGCCTTCATGTTGATGCATCGTTTTTATACCGCTGTCACTCGTGACCAATAGCCACGGAGAAAGAGAAAGAGAGGGAGCGATCAAACAATCAAGGAAATCCTTAGTCATGAAGCCTCACTGAAGTTCTCGGATGTCTTTTGCCTTCACCACTTCCCCTAAATGACAGGCTTCCATGAGAGAGGGACAAGGAGGCCTCATTGTCCCTGACCCCGCTCCTTAAGTCTTCTTCCGTCTTATCTGAATCTGTTGAATGCAGGGAGTATGGGGTGGTGAGTCACTAATTCGAGTGGGCCAGAAAATCCTCATGAAGACGTATGTATACACACCTCATATAACCACAGAGATACATACAACCCTGAATTAAAATGATGCAAGTTATAAACAAGAGCAACATAGAATAAACTACATTGGCAAAGACTGTTTTTTGATTTAATATTGGTATCATTGACAAGGAGCAATTTCTCTTAGAGTAGTAGTAGCGGTCATTCATTTTTTATCTTTATAACTTTGTACCTGGAAACTACACATTAAGTCTTTCCAGAGTGTCCAGTGTGGGAACCCTGTAAAATGATCTTCAGCTCTCACATGATAATGATAAGAAACCCTTAGACATGAATATCACACTTAGGGTGTCACGCAGATGTTTTGGTTTTCCTCTTTTAGTGTGGTGGGTCCAGCAGTAAAGTCACATGTGCAGCAAAGATGACCGCAGCGCAACGATAAACCTGATAGCGTGAGTTCTGTTGCTTACTAACAACGTGGGAAGTTCCAGCACCCCTGGATAAGGATTTCTCCTCTGGTGCAATTAAGTATGAAAAAATTCAACAGCTTTGACAGTCTGTCTCCCCCTAGTGGTGAAATATAACCAATAGCAAAATATTGCAGTTTATAATTAAATAAATCAGATTTAAAAAGGAGTATCATAGAATGGACTTGGTAGGGTGCACATTTAAATATAAGCTTTACCTTTAAGAAACTGGGCCATTCATTTAGTAACAGAGTAAGATTTTCACAAACCTGTGCTGTGCATCGATCGTTCACATCGGTCTGACTCACAGAGACCTATTTTAATTTACCTCACAAGATTACGACCCACAGACCATGATGACATTTTCAAGGATCACAGCAGACAAACACAAGCATGGAGGTCTGATTTAAGAGGAAGCGAGATGTTGATTACAAGAAATGAGTATTGCATTATGACTGAATTATCCCCACCCATGCTTCAGATCATGTGCAGCGGAAAAACAACCTGATTTCTGCATTATGGAAATGCATGTCATTAACAGAGACATTAGATTTTCTGCTGAGACTTCTGAACTGATATTGACAGTTCTTACATTTTTTAAGACAATGTATATTTCTAATTTTGTAATTTAATTTTTCATTTCCCAGCGCTACAGGACGCATTTGACACTAAAAAGGCTGGTTGTGGATCACAGATACACAAGACCACAAAACCAAGTTAACAGATTTAGAATGAGACAGCAAAACTTTCTGTAGGGATTAACAGAAATTAAAAAAATTCTGTTTTGATCCCAAGCTAATGTGAAACTGTAGCATACACACTATGGTAGTGTGTAACAGACTGCAGTAAAGGCATCGCAATTAAACATCATCAAATGAGAACAACATAATAGAATCACCCTGCACAGACCTTGACAGAGAACAGAAAGTATTATTTCACCAGCGTATCATTTTTTGAGGATCTATCTACAGAAATGCAATATATATATATATATATATATATATATATATTAGAGGTGTATAAAGACCACCATACATGATAAAGCGTTTTGTTTTTAATACCCAAGAAAGAGCTATTTCCTTGGTTGCAGTTGCAGCGCTCCTTGCCCCTAGATTTCACTGACTGGTCCTTTCACATATAATGTTTGTGTCTCAGCCACAACACATGACACAGTTTTCATTTTGGACATTTTTGAGTCTAGATGGATTATATCTACATTCTTGTAGTTTTCAATACATTGCAAAAAAGAGCATTCTTTGTATCCAACTGTAGCACTAAAGCTACAAATCTATTGCTTCAGATTGAAACTATTGCTTATTGATTTATTGCTTTAATCATCACCAGTCAAATAGCAAATAAGCTGTCATCAGTTAGCCAAACAAATTCATGTCAGTGTTGGCGTATTGGACCGCTTAAACAAACAGACTAATGTTGAAAGCACCCGCAGCGCCAGTGTGCTTACGTACACCTGCCTCTGCATATTAAGAGAGGCTAGTTGAAGTGTGTTTACATCAACACAAAAACACCTTTATTTACCTCTGGATTTAAGAATCCCTTCTCAGGCTTTTGTGATTTATGGCTTTGTTTGGATGGTGCATTATTGGTAATAAAAGGCTGGCCACCATGCATTTCTATTCAGGCAGTGTGACCTCTGCCGAGCACTCAAACCACCAGTGACCTTTCCTCCAAAGAGATCTTACTGGGGGGCTTTTGAAACCATAGAACAAAAACACTGAGTTGCTCAGATGCAGATTGTAGCAAAAACAGGATTTCAATCGCTTTTTGACATTCAACTCGCAAACAAGCCTATCCTTGTGTGCAGATACACTGAGGCGGTTTATTAAACTAAAAACAGACAACAATGTATTTACAGTATTACTTTGGTGCAGAGAGGGAGCGTGGCGAAAAAAATGTTTTTCATTGGTCGAAACGGCTGATGGGCTATTGCAATGCCCGGCTCCTGTGTAGGAGGCTGTGTTTATGACCAAGGAACTGTTGTGTTCATGACAATAGCCTATGGACAGGAGAAGCATGCAAAAGATATTTCTAGGCTCTGACTATACGTCTAAAACCAGCTGGTCTGGCTTTTCTATTATTTGTTACCTCTGTGTTTCTGATCAAAGGTGAAACTAAAGTTAAAACTGACAGAGGGGAATCCCAAAGTTACATACCAGTAGCTAACATATTAAACAAGCATGTTAGGATATTAAAAGAAACAAATAAAAAGCTTACCAGCATTCTTTAATTTGTTGTAAGAGTTAAGATAAGGAATGAGATGTGGAGATTAGGAACATTGGTGACGGAGCGCGGTTCACAATTGTCAATGTGCTAACGGCGAGTCATGTCCAAGAATTCCGCTTCTATTCATTCCAACTCCCTTTTTGGCTCACCCTCTCAAAACTGCAAAGTGGCCCAGCGCTGTTTATTTACGGTATGGCAACTAGGCCAGCCTTTGGCCTATCTGGCGTATAGTGTATGTCGAGAGAGAAGGGTTGAGAAAGAGAGATGACATGCTTGTGGCCCTTAGTCAGAGTTTAAAGAAAGGAACTGTGCCCATGTTTAGCTGTGTGAGATATGACTGAACCATTGCACATGCTCGGTTCAGGGATGAACACAAACAAAGCTATTTTTATTTTTATATATATACACATGGTCAAAAGTTTTGAACACTTGAAGGAAATGTTTCTTATTGTATTAAAAAGGTTTTCAACTGGAGGTGTTATGCTTCAATGTCTGAAATTAGTTTCATTGACAAAAATATAATTATGTAAAAATAAAATTATGTAAAAAACGTATTTCATTGTTAACTAATATACATCTTATGATGTGTTCACACCAAACGCGAATTAAGCATTTTGCGCGAGTACATTGCATATGATGTCAATGCAAAGATACGAATACATGCGAACTTGCGCCAGGCGACACGAATGACGCGAATCGTGCGATTGCTGTGAATGTACGCCGATTGTGTCATCCACACAAGTTGAAAAATTTCAACTCGAGCGAGAAATTCACACGAAGAGCTCACTGACACCCACTGTTTGCCCGGCACGGACAAGTGAAGACACTCCCCGTCTCATGATGTTTTTCACGTCACTCAAGCCAAAATAACGAACTATTCCTGTTCCTGTTCGTGTTTGATTTTATTTTATTTGTCGCAACATAATCCTTATAGTTACATTTGTGTTATTATGAGCTTATTATTTGTCTAAAATTAAAGTATATGGAAAAAGTAAATTATAATGTAATTGTACTGTCATTTTCATGAGATTTGTTTTTAACTTGGCCTAGTTTTTCTTCAGGACCTGATTTACAGAGGGCATGACATGGTAACCCAAAACAGTACCACAATTGTTTATTCAAGACACACAAAAGTGTCCACAAAATGAAACTGTGTTTGTTTAAATAATAATCAAATAATGAATTGTAAACAAAATAATTAGCTTCCTGTATTTTACTGCTATAGTGGGTGGCTTCATGGATACACAGCTTCTGTAATGTACCCTTCTACATGAGAATGGACTCCACATGGTTCAGGTAGATGCCCAAAGGAAAACCTGGCCCCGTGCCCTGAATTACTATCATCCTGGACAGCCTGACCTTCAAGTCCCCCAGCACACCGAGTACAACCCACCCCTGTTTGTTTCCATGCCCCCCCATGTACTGTACACTGTATTCTTGTTTGATATATATCTGTCCTGAAAAGACTCTCAGATGAGTGTGGCCACTGATCGCACTGTATCTTTACTCCCTGCTAATGCATACAGTGTGGATGAAACTGAAACAGGATATTACGCTCCTGTATACATTAGAACAGGACTGCCTGGTTCTGCCAATGGTGACAAATATGGCTCCTACTATCATTGAATCATTTTACTTCTGTAATTTGCATCATAACTTCTTTAAATTAACATTATGAATCAGGCTTTGTTTTTATGCTTTTAGAGGATTACAGGACTAAATAAATAAGGATTTTTTGCTGGCCCAGTTAGGGAAGTAGTTTCCCTGACCTACTAATGTTGTAACTGGCCTTGATTATATATAGGTCTAAATATATAAAGGAAACATTACGATAAAATTATATATTATATGTTCTTATGGTTGAGCCTTCTACTGTTAAAGCATAAGGGCTTTAAAGGGACAGTTCACCCAACATGAAAATTCTGTCATCATTTACTCACCATCAAGTTGTTAAACATCTGTATAAATGTCTTTGTTCTGATGAACGCAAAGAAAGATATTCGGAAGAATGCTTGTAACCAAACAGTTCTTGGCCACCATTGAGTACCATAGTGGGGAAAATTCGTTTTATACATTTGTGTTAAACACAAAAGAAGATATTTTGAAGAATGTAGGAAAGCACTTTTGACTACCATTGCAATTTTACTATGGTAGTCGATGGTGGCCGAGAACTGTTCGGTTACAAGCATTCTTCCAAATTTCTTTCTCTGTGCTCATCAGAACAAAGAAATTAGTACAGATATGGAACAACTCGAGGGTAAGTAAATTATTAAATGATAAATAGCTTTTTTGGGGGGTGAACTGTCCGTTTAAGACCACTGTTGGACCACCTGACATTACCACATATAATCTAAGCCGAGAACTGTATCGGTCTACCTTTCCTTTGGTAATAACTCATTCATTGTTGAGAACAGCTGTTGCATTACATGGCCCAATGGCTCTCTCTCTCCATGCTCCATCAACTTTAGTATCGCCTAAGAGCAGCAAACAACCAGAGAGGAACACAATGTGGTTTCACATTTACAGGAAAGGGTTGCATCAATCCGACAGGCTTTTGGTGCATGATTTCGTGCAAAACCCGGCTCCTTGACAAACATCTATGTCATTAAATTGCTGTTTAAGTAACAGGCTGGACACAGAATAACTATCATTACTAAACTACACCAGGACTTAAGAAACTACGCTTGACAAATGATTATAATGTTACAATGTTCGCTTCTAAAAGACTGTAAGATCTCAGCATATACAGTATATTAAGAATTTTGGGAATTCAATACATTGTTGTGTTGTACGCCAGCATATTTCTGCATTAAGTACCATAAATACAAGCTCATATTCCTGGGGTCAAATCGAGAATTAACCCAAGCGTAGTTTATGTTCAACTAAAATACTGATAGGGCAGCCGACTCAATGACATTGTAATGGAAATGAACCCAAGGCAACCCAAATACCAGCGCGCAGCGACAGATGCGGTTATTGTTGTTCTCGCAAATGAGTGTTTATGCAGGTGGTCAGAGGTGAGTGTTCTGGAGTTACCTTCTACCAAGCATGCTGTCTCTGCATTTATCTGATTCGAGTCACTCAATCGTATCAAAACAAACACATAACCGTCGCCCAGTGCCTTGCGACACACATACCGGTCAAACGCTTCACCATATGTGAGGGACAGGGCTGTGGCGCCATGTCAGTGACAAGACCGTGCCGTTCTCATCTACCATCAGTAGATAGATAAACCTGTCAGCTTTATTCAGTATATCTGATCTAAACTACAGGCGAACTTGATTTTCTGGCACGTCAGAGATTTTGTCATTTGGATGATTCAGCAGAAGAATATAACTATAACCACAGAGGAAGCAACCGAAGCTAGATTTTGACCGAATTCAGTGGGAGGAAAAAGAGCTAAGGGCAATAGTTTTTATTTCTGTGAAATCTAAAGGTTTACAATCACTTCATCATCTAACAGTTTATAAAAGGGGGACAATTTTCCAAAATAATGATATAAATAAATAACATGCACCTTATGCTACCTTAGTGGTTTTCATTTCTTTTAATTTTCCTTGCAAATGTTTGTGATCCAGGATGTGAGGTGGAAGTCAAATAACAATAAACAAACAAGGGATTAACGTGAGTTTTCCTCTCTGATTTGGTTGTGTCCTCTCGGACGATTTAACCTGAATACAAGATTACACAGTAGCCATACACTGTACTGTATGTAGCCAAATGGCTTCCATTGTGGGCTATCTAAAGCCTCAGAGAGCTACATCACCAGTGCATCAGAGTCATGCTTACACCAGGATACTCACAAAGTGGATCGTGACAGTTCGGTTTTATACTACAAATTCTATAACCCTACTATAAACCATAAGCTGTTTAAAACCATCACAAAACCTCTTTATGTTGTATGCTTTTGGACCAGTCGGAGGTAATGGTGTTCTATTGCTTCAGTCGGAGGTAATGGTGTTCTATTGCTTCCCCTCCACCAGATTACATTCATGCACCAATGAAGCCAACACATTAGATACCCACAGAGACTATTATAGTTTCCATTAAAACCATTGCAATTTCTGTAATGGTTTTATTATTGCTGTTGGTTATTCAGCAGGGTATGATGCAACAATGGACGTCTATGAATACGCCCATTACTTCCACATGGGTACAGCGCTTACATTGTGGAGAAAAATTCACAATGCGCTTTTTGATGTGCATCGCTATGTACAGTTATACCGGAGTCGTCAAGGCCTCTGGTAGAACGTTTATTCACAGCCAGGCCATGCTCTTGCTGACTATAAATAACCTGCGCACTATATTTGTACAAAATGCGAAAATAGATTACAATTTTAAATGGGAAAACTTTGGGCAGCGCTAAGCTTTCCAGCAAAATTCGCTAGAGAAGACAAATCGCAAACGCTGTTGAAACTTGCAAACATATTTGGAGTTTACGTGTATCGGGTATCCTTAATAAAGCACATGGCTGTGCGCCAGCGACACGAAGATACTGCGCCATGCAGCACAAGGCTTTTACAAATTGCAATATTTATTTGACATTGAATAAACATAACGTCTTAAATATCATCACATGTTAATTATTATAAAATATTATAAAAAAGCACAGCTAGCAAACTTGACGCTGCATAATAATTTCATAATTCAATGATTACATTTTATGACAGTTCTTTACATTTAGGCTACTACTTCAGTTTTGAGTTACTTTAAAAGTAGCATGTTCGCACTTCCAATATAAAATTACACAATCATTCTGTATTATAGTAACTTCTAAAACCGCGTGTATACATTGTTGACATTAAGCTTGATATTAACGCAGCTCGAGCTGACTTTTTTAGGCATCAGAGTTGAGCGCTATGGGCTATATCACTTACCCGCTGAAGGTCAGAAAGTACAAACTTAGGACCTCGTTTTTGGATATGAGCCGCTCGACACAGTGGTGCAGTGTCAGAATCAAACTGGTATCGGTTCCCTCTTGCTTGGTGTGGAAGTGAAACTGCCAAAGAGTCCCTTTAAAACTTCTGGATAATTTCAGCAGAGCTCACTCAATCCCCGCTGTGATGTTGCGATTTGTTTTCAAGTGCGCTGCTTGTGATGTGACAGTCCAGTCCCAGTCACCTGTATACACTTGTGACAGTCGCCTCGACCAATCACAGCGCTCACGGTGCATTATGGGAAATGTAGTTTTGCTCAATCACATTACAGCACAGTTTTTTTTAAATAACACTGTAAGCGTTTTCTACAGTACAAAAACACATTGACAACATTGGCACATTACAGTACACAATTATAGCTAAAGAATATACGGAAACATTTTATAGGAGTCTTCAAACCCTACTATCTTGCTACAATGATCACATAGTTTAGATTCACTATTCACTCGCCCTTTTTACGTACGTACGTTTGGCAGCTTCTTTAGACTTTTTGGCTCGGTTTATCCTCGATTTGTATCATGGACAGATGTTCGTCACTTAAGTGTATGCAACTTAATTTACTTCAGTACACCAAGTAAACTTAATTCCATTTTATTGATAGTTACTTGATATTAAAACAGAACTGAAACAACATGGTGCAGTAGAACGAAATTCAATTCCTTTTCTGTAAATTTAGAACAGTGGAGGTTTTAGAAGTTGTTTAGTTTACGGCCACTGGGTGTCAGTATTAAGCAATCTTCCTCAAACAAGCACATGCCACAATAAGGATGTTTATTTGAGTAATATCAGATCTCTTTGCAATAAATTGATCACAATTGACTTGACGAAGTCTTCTTCGTCTGACTGTAAAAAGCAAATCAATTTAAATTTGGAAATGTAAATTGTAATTACAAAATTCAAATAACATCACTTACAACTAAAATCCTGCTCAGTCCAGAATTTAAAAACGTAAGCATACATGATTTTAAAACAGAAACTGGCCAAAAAAAAAGCACTGAATGCATAAATTGTTCACCCATACCCTTCTTAATCTATTAGTAGACTAAAAGCTACTCAAAAGTATTCACTTTCTACATGACACCTTTCCTAGCAACAAAATTATCTTCACATTTACAATGACATTGAAATTAAACAGATCCAACGGTTTACCAATTTCACAGATATCTGGACTAGCATTCATAAACATCTCCATAGGGTCTGAGTGTATGCTAGAGAAAAGAAACTGGCTTTTTTTCTACATGATGAATGCCATGCAAATTTTATTACCGTTTATGGCAAATTTCTAATCCCGCTCAAGAGGGATTAATGAATGCCCTTTATTATAAAACTATCAACAGTCTTAACACATCAAACAGGCTTTAGCTTTATAGTGGTCAGTTCCAGCGTCATATAGCAAGACTGGTCTTAAATCAAATCAAAGGAATAGTAATTTAGACCTTAGATGCCATATTTAAATTAGAACACCAAAAAGCTTTTGCCATAAAAGTCTATCGAATGTATAATGCTGTTGTGAACACAAAAGATGCGTAAAATTAAACTGCCAAATGGACAAAACTGGAAATACTGATTGACTAACCCAAACATAAACTGTCATCTGCAAAAGCTTTTAAGTTTTACACAGCAACTCACTCTAATTATATGAAAATGTTGGGTACTGAGGGTGCCACCAGTCTATCAGGCGCACACTGTGGACAGGGTCCAGCACTACCTGCACCCCCTGATCACCCCTTAGCTTCTTGCCTCGAATCACAGGTGAATCCTGGAAATCCAGGCGCACTCGGTGGTGCCTCATGTCTGTACTCACATTAATAGTGAACTGAAAGACACAAAGGTGAATTATTGTCATTCATGACATCCGCCTGACTTGCATTATTACAATAATTAAAACCTAAAAAAATTAAAACTGACAGGTTAATAGTCATATAACATCACTCACCAAGGTTAATGTCATTCCCATAACAACAGAAGTGAAAATGAAATTGAGGGTAGTAACCCGAAGCAAATAACAGCCAGAGTCTGGATTAGTGTGAACATCTTTATACTGCCTGGGCACCTGAAGACCCAGGTCACATCCATTTTTCCCCTTGGCTGGCTAGAAATATTAAAAGACAATGACAATTTAACTAAAAACAATGTAACAACTGAACCGGATCATATTCTGGCTTTATTCAACAACAGTTAGCATACCAGCCTAACAAACTTGAAGTTGAATTCCCACATAGACTCTGGTCTACTTGAAGGCAATTTGTTGACCCAAAACAACAAACACTATAAA
The DNA here is from genome assembly GCF_015846415.1 of Triplophysa dalaica. NCBI lineage: Eukaryota > Metazoa > Chordata > Actinopteri > Cypriniformes > Nemacheilidae > Triplophysa > Triplophysa dalaica. The sequence continues at coordinate 9,144,599 of NC_079562.1, read as the reverse complement.
GGCAAAAAAATCTGTTTATGATTTGAAATATACAACAGAGATGAAACAAAATATTACAAAATCAAGTATGACTACACACCTTGGAATTGAGCAGTGTAGTAGGGGTAGATTCTGGCAGAGGAGGGTTTTTGGAAACCCGCAAGCTAAATGGTTCGTATAGGTGAAAAAGCGAGCGAATCACATGGGCACGAAGACAATGCATCTTTGCAAGTGAATCAGGCTGAAGGTGATCAGGGAGTTCCATGTCAATATTATAGTGCCTATGAAATGTATTGCAGAAAATTAGATGACAATAACTGACACTCTATGATTATGACATGTCCATTTCCAAGCAAGTTCTAAACTTTTTTTAACCTTTTATAGAGTCTCGTCCAAAAAGCAGCTGTACATGTCGTGGTCCAAGCATTCTTGCAGATGAGAGCAAATCTGCAAACATCTTCTGGCCGAATGTATGCAGCAAGCACTAGCCAAATATCAACAGGATACTCTTCTCCATCTGTGCTCTCACTATTTTCTGAGAATCAAAAGTATATCTTTACTTAAAAAGTAAATAAAATCTATAATCAGGCACATTTAACTCATTTCAAAAAACGATCTAATGCATTACATTTGAAAGTTTGGCCGAATTACCTTTACGCCTTTTGCTTTTCTTTTTGCAGGACCCTTTGATTTCATCGAGTTCCTCGGAGTCCAGTTCATCACTGCTCCCAGGGGCTTCTTCACACACACCGCTTGCGGAGGACAGCACCTCCTGCACAGGACCCTGGGATGCCTCAAGCCCACAGAGTAATTTCACTAAAACGGAACAAAAATCGGGGCATATTTAGGTGGGGAGTTTTGTGCAATGTCATTTTATGAATTAATTCTTAACTCAACATACGTTACTTGATCTAGTTTCCAAGCAGATTGTCACTAAGAAAATGGTCTAAACCACAGATTCTCAGTGGGTTTTGTGTGTTCTTGAGGAGTCCTTTTACATGTAGATTAGTATCGGTCTAAATGTTGTATGTTTACTTGATTAATACTACTCAAAATTTGCTTGTTGACGTAAAATAACGCTTGTTTGGAAGTCGGGTTCGATCAATACGTTGTCCCAGTGATGTTTGCGAGTTCAGTAGGAGGTAATAGGGGGAGTTGTATGGAAATAACCAAAGAGCAAACACTTTAATATCTTAAGTTTATTGTCTTATTTACCTTCTTTTTCGATTGCATTGACAACAGCCTTTTTAACTCTTCCCGACTTCACGATGGCAGGGTCGGCGTTAGCATAGTCAGCCACAGTTACTACAAAAAAAAGATGAACATTTACTAGAAGAAACTCAGGTTGTTGAAAGATAATGCTTTGGATCAATTAAAGTAAAACTAAATGTTCAAAAACTTCTCAAATCGGCGCATTACTTTAAGTGCAAATACCCCAATTAAACAACACTCTCCTTATACTTAGCAATGCTCTGCTACTAACGTTACCTGACTCCGAGCAAACATCATCGGCTTTAAATTTCAGCCGTTTTCGGTTCCCTTTCTTGGGCATGACGACGGCGGGGTTCTATGGACGTTTATCGATGAGCTTAGCCCTGCCATCTTTCCAGCAGAGGTAACGAAAAACCGATAAAAAAAAGAGTGAAATGAAAGAATGCTCCTCCGGGATCTTCGGCCATTATGGAACTGACGCTCAAGATCGCGTAGGTTCTCGCGAAGTTTCAGCAGGCGAGGACACACAACACCGCGCGCTAATTGGAGGTTAAAATCATACGTGAGTTGGTTTATCCAATCGTATTGTCCGTATGCTTAAGAGGAAAAAAGTTACGCTTTAAAGATGACGAAACATGACGTTATCTCAGCTGTTTTTTATCCAAAGGGTATTGAAGGAGTGGCCTTTTTTGGCCATTTTAAACGTGGAAATGTTGTGTATTTTTACCGGTGAACACGTATAAGAAAGGGTGAAGAAAAATAAATCATAAACGTAACGTTTTTTTTTATTTTACCAGTATGTTGTTATATTGAATACAGATTTTAATACCACCAATATGCGACTTTTAAATGCAATATTTGAAACAATTGTAAATATTATTATTAATATTAGTATTCATACTTCATCTTTTTAAACAACTGTTCCCATCTTTTCTATATAAACATGACTGCCGCGAGAGGGCGCTGCGCTTGACACCATTTTACAAACTCCCCGTGCCCGTCTCGACTCTCGTGCATGACAGTCATGTAGTCGCGTGGTGCTGATGTGAGGAACTCTGCCGATTTATACTGTTTGGGCGAAGCTTTGTCGTGACGCGCCAGCTGAATATGCTATTCTCCGAGGACGCGGGAGACTTTGAACCATAAAGTCAACCTGTTCATTTTTCTTTAAATATGCGCGAATGCTTATGGAGATAGCAGAATGGCTGTGTTGTATACGGCGGATGAATTGAGCTTGTAGAGGGAGGAGCGCTTCGCTCGGCTCGCCGTGCAGGGAGATGATGATGATGGCAGAAGGAGCCGGAGGATGCGGCAGACGCGCGTCTCACCGTTTTCTGAAAGGTTAACGGCAACTGGTGGATGTTAAAGCGACGAAACCGCGAAGCATTAATAAGCCGAAATCGATTCCGCTGGAATATGCATGTGGCTAACTCTGTGATGGATTTGTAGAGAAATGCATTGAGTTTCAAGTGAAACCGGGTGGATAATGCCAGAGTGGCGAAGGCCGACAGTCATGGATCAGAGAGGTCAAGGTGCGTGAATAATGTTGGCAGGGCAGGAGGGCTACAATGAGTGAAATTACAGGATGAATATGAATTGAAAACACGGACACGCAGATACAGTTTAACGTGCCTTTTAAGTGGCACTAAACGATAGTGGTGGACCTGAATCAAGAATAAAAAAATCGTCAAAATCGTTATTACATTTGACATTATAGTATAACACCTTGCAATATGATGTGCGAAGTGATGCCAACCATAAATGAGGGGGACTCGGTGAGTTCCCAGAGAGGGACTCAGAACGGCACGGATGCCGAATCTAATTTTGAACAGTTGATGGTGAATATGTTGGATGAGAGAGATAAGCTGCTGGAGTCGTTACGGGAGACACAGGAGACCCTCAGCCAGTCTCAAAGCAAACTTCAGGATGTGCTCCACGACAGGGATGTGCTACAGAGACAGCTCAACTCTGCGCTGCCACAGGTAAATGACACTCACCTGAGACAGGTACACCAGAAGAAGTCCACCGACCGACGTGTTTGAAGAATCCATCATTGCTTGTTTTGATATACAGTATTTCCTGTTGAAAGGCTTAGATGAGTTGGACATTTTGATATTCTTGTCTCTTTAAGGGGAGTGTTCTTATTTTAAACACTTTTTATTGGACAAAGTGTCTCCAAGATCTGTCAATATTGTGTGTTACCAATGGATGGGCAGATTGTTCTGTGATGACATGCTAATTTTGACAACTTTTAGTAAAATCCTCAAATCTGTCAGACATGGACTAGACTCCGAATTATGGGGCTGTGTTACATTTTATGGATGGGACAATAAAACAAGGATTAGTTGATCTAAAAATGAGAGTCAGTAACTTTCTTCTGGTAAATTATTCAGTCTGGTGAATTTATTACACTTGCAGCAGAATGGACTATGGCTCTTTAATTCTTAATAAAGCACACAAGAGTGTCAGAAAAAGGAATATCCAGCTGGTTAATCACCGTCTGTGTGTGCCAATTGGTGAAAATGAAATATGTAATGTAGGCAATTCCACATTCAAATCATGTCAGCTGCCATGACACCTCATGAATATGAAACCAATGGGAAAGTCATTAAATTATCACGCGTTGTGTTCCATATAAAAGGGTTTTAACGGCATTGAGATGAGTTTAGTAATGGCACAGTTTTTATTTGGCGTACATGACCACTAACAGAGTGACATTTGAAGAAAACGTTTCACAAATGTTAAGTAATGTGTTCACTGTTTACTGTAGATAATTGGTTTGGGAAGAAATCCTAAGAAGAAATGTTTCCAGATGAGCTATTTCTGCAGACGAACTGGAACCAATCTATTATTTATGTTGACACAATCTTTGAAAATACTCAGAGCCGCACAATTATTAGGGATGCATTGTGGTATTGCTGGTGGCAGGGAGACATTTACTTTTAACAAAGGTGCATCATTTACTTGGTTTTCCTGTGACCCAGAAATGTCAGCTGTAGTGAATGTGCTATAGCTTCCTATTTAAAGGAGGATGAAATGCAACCTTACCAAGCAGGTTAACAATTAAAAACGTGACATTAATATAAGAGTCTCATGAAATTAAATGAGGAGGAGTCTAAAGTGCTGTTCCTGAACTGTAGCTCAGTTTGATGACATTGAAGGAAAGTGGACTCTATGTCACTGACTGTCTTTCAAAGAAAAGAAGTTCAAATGTCCATGATGTTATATGACATAAAAATGAGACAAATGGGAAATTTATGCAACACTATTTTGTGTGGTCTTTGGTCTGAATGTTCTGAAACCTTTATTGAGATTATATATGTGTTAGTAAATGATCTGCCTCAGTTTGAACTTTCCCCCCGATTTCTGAGTTTTTCATTCAGCATCATTGCCTTTCCATAATCCTTTCTAAAAGACACACAGGGTTAGCTCTAGTGTCTTCCTTTAGTCTATATCACATTCCTCTTTTGGTCGTTCGCCAAGGACACAAGTGTTATTTATCGATTGAGCGGAGCATCCCCCCACCTCCAACATCTCCCTTCCTTTAATTTAGTCTTCCATGCAAGCAATGTGAAAGCATCTTACTTTCCAGTTTACGTCACCCAGCACATACACACAGTTAAGAGGTGGGATAATACGAAGCTTGAAGAACGGTCTGTCTGTGGGATCATTTTAACACCCCATTTTATTATTAGCAAACTAGTTTTTAAAGAAGGCAGCGGGATCCCAAATGGTATCATTAGAAACGGAATCAGAAAGCAAGATTACATTTTTCAACTGAGGAACTCCTTACTGTTCTGTCTCTAGAGGAAAATTGCCTTCGTTTTTGGTGCTTTATCATCTAGGGCTGTTCAAAGCAGAATGCATCCTTTCATCTGATGCTTTGGAGCATGTGAGGCTGTTGCTAAGAGTCCAATTAGTCCAGTTTACAGCTGAGGTTCACATTTCAACCCCGTGGTTTAGCTTATTGCTTGCAAGTGTGAAATGAAATCAGTGCAAGAACCTGTAGATTAGGTGTATGTGACCTAACTGCTAATATTTAATGTTAGTGCAACAAAAATCTAAATCAGTTCTGGTGGTTCAGTCCTTTCGAATTGTTAAATTATGATGAAGTTTTATACACTGCTAGGGTTAATAGAGTGTTTAAGTTAGAGTTGTTAGTACATATCACCTTTCTTTTTATCTATAGTGTGTGAAGATAATTACAGCGTGTTATATTTGATTGCTTTTGTTCCGTTAGGCTGTACTGTATTGCTGCTCCTGTTTATGTTGCAGGAAAATATTTTGTTTCTTCATAAAACTCTTGCTTTTGTGGTGACGACTAGGTTTGCAAAAATGAAATGTTTGATCAGTTATGATTGTATGTAAGTAATATCTGACTCGCTTGCTAAAGAACAATACATTTTGTCATATCGGACTTTAAACGAAGCATAAATTGTTTTAGTGTTTAAACTTTAAAGGAACAGTTCATCAAAACATTTTTGGTCTTCATTTACTCACCCTCAAGTGGCTCCAAATCTGTATACATGTCTTTGTTCTGATGAACACAGAAAAAGATACTTGGAAGATTTCTTGTAACCAAATAGTTCTTGGCCACCACTGACAACCATGGCAGGAAAATTTGCTTTAAACTTATTTTCTTCTGTTGAACAAAAATATATTTTGAAGAATGCAGGACAGCAAACTGTTCTGGCGCACTTTTGACTACCCTTGTTATTTTTTCTACTATGGCAGTAGGAAAGTTAGATTTGGGACGACTCCAGGGTGAGTAAATAATGACAGAATTTTTATTTTGGGTAGAACTGTTCCTTAGTTCACCCAAAAATGTAAATTTTGTAATTAATTACCTCCTTGTCATTTCCAACATGTATGACATTCTACTGCACGATATTAGATTTTTTTTAAGAATGTTGATAACTTATCAACGGCAGTAACGTTTAACTTGCATTGGTTTTGTGTCTAGAAGCCCAGGGGGTACTGCCGTTGTTCGGTTACAAATATTCTTCAGAATATCTTCTTTTGTGTTCTGATGCCGAAAGTAGGTCATACAGGTTTGACATGACAAGAGGTTGAGTAAATGATGACAAAATTTTCATTTTCATCACTTTAATTTTAGTTAAACTTACATTGATTATTAGTCCTATTATTTATTATAACTACATTATTATTGACTGGTTGTTTATGGCATTGTGTAGAAAACAGTTTGTTAATTGTTTCCCCTTTCCATAAAAGTCACCTTGGTCATTTAGCATCTTAAGTCAAAAGCATATTGAAAATATTGATGACGGCGATACACTAATACACAGACTTTTCTTATTATCAGACTTCTTCTGCAGAGTCATCTTAAAGACAACTGCTGCGGACAGCTGACTGAAATATGCGTCCCATGCACTCATGGGATTTACCACAGTGCAGAGCTAGCATCCTCCTTCTCGCTCTTGAATTAGAGTCTATCACAGATGTTGGTTTCTCAGCAGTGCCGTCAATCAAACGTGTTTGTCCATTCAGGGAGAACTTGAGTGGGGGTGAGGCCAGGGAGAAGTGCCAGGCGGTCTGTGTGCACTGTGGGTTCTGTTCTGTTTTTTGTTTATAAATGTGATGCTGAGATGAAGTGACATATAGGGATGGTTCTTGAGCTGCGCAGTTTTATCCTGAGTCATCTGGTTCCTCATGCAGAATTAAGGTCAAGTGTGTGTTTTATTAATGTGCCCACTAAGTAGTTGTAACAGAATGTTTTAGAAGCAGGTCATCATTAAACAGTCAGGTGCGCTTCCAGATACATTTTAAAGGTCTCGGTCTTGTTGCTCTAGCACTGTAGCCTGGGTAAAAATGAGAGGGATTGTTCACCAAAAAATTACAATTCTGTCTTCATTTACTCACCCTTAAGTTGTTCCAAACCTGTGTCCATTTTGTTGTTCTGCTGAACACAGAAAGATATTTGGAAGAATGCTTGTTACTAAATAGTCTTGGGGCACTATTGACTTCCATAGTAGGGAAAAACTACTATGATAAGTGATGACAGAAGTTTCTTGGGCTACTCATTGGACTACTTTATGGCTTGACATTAAGCATTGTCGTGTGGTTGTCCTTCAGACAAGTACATTTATCATTCACTTGTCGGACTACAAATATAACTTTTATACAACCGAAGATAAAAAATGATATTTCATTTGAAGTGTCAATATAATCGTTTCTGGTCCTGATTGGTCAAGTCTGCTTATAAGCATTTTGTCCACTGCGGCCACCTACATGAAAAAAATATAGAACAAAGGAAGGCAGTAATTATTATTAGTGTCAGGGCTGTACAGTAACCTTCTTTTGCACATAGCACTGGTGCTACAGTGGTTTTAGCACTAGTATTAAATGTATGTTGTCATCATTACAAAAATATGCAAGTGCAGTTCATCACATGAATAGGCAGGTAACTGACAAATGACATTAATGTCTCATACAGATGGATAAATTAGGGCCATATCATTTTTAGTTTACCTAAATTTGTTTAATTTTTTCTCAGGTCTGTGCATTTCATTTTTTTACTATACAATAGATGTATATTTATGCACATAAATTACTGAAAAACCCTCGACCATCACTTGTGTAGTATGTTAATCTGTGCACATCACTCACTCAGACATGCAGAACATCCGGATTACATACTTAAATAACAAGATTCTACGTCCGCATCTAGTTTTATGGGCTCATTGTTATTAGCACAGACCAAATTAAAGTAAAATTCTCTCTACAAAACATTCACTTGTCCCGGACAAGCGTTAATGTCGAGCCCTGTACTCTACGATGCTCCATGTGACAATATTTGTAAAAATGCCTAAATCTTATTTTCAACATTGCATTCTTTTTACTGGCACAACATTATGTTATTAAATGTTTTTTCAGACAAATAAAATGTATTTAAATATATAGTATGTAAACAAATGAAAAAAATATTAAAAATTAATTTGCAATTGGCAGGTGTTGCAAAAAGTTAGAGTGGGCAAAAAAGACCTGTTTTTGTGAAATTAAAGGGGGTAGACTTTGCAGTAGTATGTGTGTGTAACATGAGATTGCTTATGTCATATTCTGCTTCCCCCAGGAGATCTATTTCTTTATATATAATCATTTTTTGCCCATTCCTAATAGTGATATCTAAAATGTGAGAAATCACACTACATCACTTGATAAAACAAACATTCAATACTTTATGATTTAGCTTTGGTTTCCGAAAAATCAGTTTAATTAACCCCTGGATAAACGTTTCTGTTCTTGAAATAGTTAAGTCTCCCTCCATTGAGCGACTCAGCATTCCTCAGCCCTCAGTGATAGATGAGCCTGATCAATAGATGCTATTTTCTCATCACCGCCTCATTGGAGGACTTCCCGTTTTTGCAGAGTGTCTGAAAATTTACACTCTCCTGGAAGAAAACAGCGTGACCCAGCAGACTGGATAGTTTTTTAGGCAACTAGGCTAATATTATTTGCATAATGCGATTCCAGAAAAAGGTTTTTTTATTTTCCTCTGCTAGAATTGTTCTTCTCAATTGAAGATGGGATGGACTGTAAATCATATCACAAAGATGGAGAGGAATTAATTATGTTTTGTCAAGCAGACAAATTCAGTTAAGCTCGGTTTATCATATTAGAAAGACTAGAAAAACAGTAATGGCTTTGTCTCCATGAAATCAATCCTCACTCCATTGCTCAATGGTACCCTGCTGGCACAGGTGTAAAAACGTCATCACGTGACTTTTGGCAGCTGCCCTAATCTTTATCATGACACCTCTGACTCCAGCACCCCTCTCAGCAGCTGCAGGTCATTTGTTGACTTAACCTCACACGCACAGATTTGAATGTTTTTTGCCTTTTGATGAAGAAAAAATGTGTACAATATTTGTTTTATATGTCAAATAGTGAAATTTCAAGATTAACATCCTTATGTTGATGCGAGTATGTTTATATATTTTATTGTTCTTTTAAGAAAAAAATAGCAGACCTCCTTAGTTCTAGAATACCTCTATCATTCAGTACTGTAAAACATTGCTCATGGTATAGGCATCTCCTGCATCTAATTGAAAGAAAAATGTAATTGCATTCCCTTAATTTTTGTTCTGCTATGAAATTCCAAAGATTTTTTGCGTGTAATTAAATTAAACTGGAGCAGCCTGGAGCATGTGGCTGGCTTCTGTCTGGAGTCATTTGTGCACTCAAGCTTGTAGTGTACAGCTGATTGTACAGAAGTGCCTGGAAAAGCACAATATTCTCACATGATCTCCCATGTCATGTCCTTTGTATTTAGATGGCTTCACAAGTGGAATTAGGGTACAGGATCACACTCCCATCTACCAGACAAAATACCTGGTGGTACTTGGCAGCACCCAGACCTACAAATATTTTGTTGTGTATTAGTGATGATCTCTGGGCTCATTTGAGAGAGGTGGCACTGGCGCTACCAAGTTAATGGCACCAGCCCTAAGTTTGATAGCACCAGAGTCGTGGGGTGAGGTGAGAAAAAAGAATCACCAAAAACTTATTCAAATATGTTACATGAATACATTAACAAATCAATTAGAAATTCATACAAATCATTGTTTAGGATTTAATCATTTGTATTGTATATGTAGCTAATCTCTTTTAACACTTGACCATATTTAAAGCACATCTTTCTGAAAGCTAATTTCTAGCGCTTGCGCGGCACCTCCGCTATGCCAACGAGTGGCCTGCATTTTGCAGCTTATCGCATGTTTCCCTTTGAAAATGAACTGATCAAACGCGACTGCCGCGTACCGTGTGAAACCACCATAACACATGCATTTCGTTTCCCAACTGTTTGTTCGTGAAACGGACCATTATAAGGAATATTGTTAATATGGGAATTTTTACATAATTTTGTGTTTATATGTCCTTTTAGAGTAAGAAGGCGTGAAAGAGATCTCAGTTTAGTATTTTGTGCTCTGACTCCCTGGGCGTGCGCATATCTCGAACAACCCGCGAGACCTTAAGGCTTTTCGTTTATTTTCTTCACGAAAGCTGGATTGATACACAGGTTTGGATTTTATCAATAGCGACTCATTAATTAAAAATATTTAACGTGATGTATAAAGTTAATATTTTATATGCTTTGCAGTACTGTTATAGAGCACAATAGTATAGTGCTTAAAGTTTAAACACATTTGGCAGACACTATTATCCAAAGCGACTTACATTGCATTATCCTATACATTTATACATAGGTATGTGCAATCCCCTGGGTTCGAACCCACAACCTTGCATTGTTAACGCAATGCTCTTACCATTGAGCTACAGGAAAGCTATACTGTAAACACATGTTTCCATCTTTAGCTGCACATGCATACAATACACGTAACACATTGCGTTATCTTTGCGGTTTTGTTCCTTAGCCGGAGAAATTCTTGTATTCTGCATGGGGCAAAATGTATTTATTTTAGTTACAAGACTGAGCGCTTCACTCGTTTGCTCTGTCGGTCCATGCACCTCATCAAAGTATTAAATGCACCTCTTCCCCCCCGCGCATTACGTCTTTGGGGGAAGGGGGGAGATGAAAATGAGTGACTGAATGCGCCGCTTGCGGAATCTAACATTTCTTCGCATTACATTTATAATCCGCAAAAAATATATATTGATCATTTTGGCAATCACACAGGTGCGACCATTAAGAAAAACTGGTTGCACTAGCAGAACAATAGTCGCAGTCTAGAGCCCTGACTCTACTGGAAAACCAAAACGTGCCCACGGGAGACTTAAGTGTGTCACTTTAGTGTATCATATTTAGTAATTCAAATACAAATAAAAATATTTATTATTCAATCAAGTGTCAAGGAAGAAAACTTTGATTTGTGACATAAGGTAAAGTGAGGTCAACTTAAACAGTTGGCCAGGGCTGTGATGGTGAAGCAGCGGGTGTTCATTACGTCATTAGAGTATTGCTCTTTGTCAGTTAGATTTGAATATTGTTACACACCCATAGGTCCAGTAGTTCTTATAAAGCATCATGAATAGTGTGTCTTGGTCGACAAGGCTTATTTTGGTCATGCCAAATCGTTTTCTAGGAGAGAGGAAAAGACCCAAAGCAAGTATATTTGGAATTGGTCTGTAATCTTTAGAGTGTTTTCCTCCAGGCGTGATATGAGTGTAACACAGCCTCAGATACTGTGGCATGGGATTAGGAAGAGAGCTCTGATAACTTGACAAACAGTGAAAGAGTGTAGCACAGAGTTCTGGAGAGAGCGAGAGAGTTGGGTTCTGAGTATCTTAAGGGATTAGTCAGAGGGCAGTTACTGTGTGTGCAGAAAAACATTCTGTGAAATGGTGGAGACAAGGTGAGAATTAAAGAGTTTAGAAGACAGTGCAGTTTGACAGCTCTTTTTAGGTCACTCTAGAATGCAGATTTGCGAAGTGTTTATGCATATTTTAAGTACGCTGTATAACAGTCTCACAGTAATTTGGAACTGTTTTTGAGGTAGCTAATTTGTATGAATTGTACATTTTCCATAGGGTTTTTGTCTGTTTTCACCCTAGTGTTTTAGGTTTAGGGATGGGATGAATTTTTTTTATCAATTAGTTTTCGTGTCATATTGATTGGAATACCCGACCAATGAATGTGATTAAGATATTAAGTAAAGAGCATATTCCATGAAGATATTTTGTACATTTCCTGCAGTAAATACAAAAAAAACTTATTTTTCTAAATGGAATCAGCAAAATCACAAACACAAATTGCCAGAAACACGCCTTCAAACATAGCTGACCGCACTTTGGGAATTAAGTTTAGTATCTTTGTGAAGCTTAGAATTTCCACACACGGGTTCATCTACTCCACAACGTCATTACAGCGATACGCCAATAGAGAACATTAAAACAAACTGGTTTCTTAGCAATAGCCTGATAAAGCACCTCTGATGGACAACTTAAGGAGATTTTCATAGTTTTATCTCTGTCATATATTTTTATATCCTAACAAACATCCATGGAAAGCTTATTTATTCAGCTTTCAGATGTTGTTTTATCCCAATTTCAAACAATTAACCCTTAAAGTTTTGTGGTCCAGGGTCACAATTTGTATCATTATTTTATTGTATATTAACTGTTTTAAATAAACGATTTGCTGAGTTTTTTTGTATGTTCATTTTATGAAATAAACAATCTGTTGAATGGGTCGTGTTACTTTGTCGCATTTAAAGAAAACAGATGAGCAGCTTGAGCTTGTTATCGCAGTCTAAATTCTAAATTAAGGAGAGGCAAGTTTAGCTAAGTAATTGTTCTTCAGAAAAAATCTACTGGCACTCTATTGTTGCGGATCTGTAGTGAACTTTACGTTACGTCCACAAACATGTGCGTGCACAGTAATTTTTATTATGTTAATGCTTTGAAATCGTCTATTGCAACTTATTTTGTGTTAGCTTTTGAAATTGTACAGAAGTTGCATTTTAATGTCTTGTCGGAGTGAGGTGACAAAATAATATAGAAAGAACACCAAGGGGAACATCAAAGATATTTGGTGTTCCTCACGTCTGCTGTTTCAAGCAAGAGGGAATATAATGCATGAGATGGATGGCACGGCATGTTTTTGTAAGAGTGTGTATTTATTTTCATTAAATCTTTATTGAGCTGCAAGCTTTTTCAGGCCTTATCCATGAAGAAATTGCCACAGAAAACACCTGTACACCTATGCCCTACAGGCTGCCCAATTTGAGGTATCTGAGTGGTGTGACGGTACAGAAACATAGATTTTTCAATCAGATTTTACAAAACTGTGGTGTGGACATTGTTTGGGTTTTTATTATTTCTTTGAAATTTTACATCATGGTATATGACACACCTGCCACACCCACGGCTGGTGTCTCGTGGTGTTCCTGCTGTGCTGCATTCAACCCTACCCAGAGTGCACGCTTTAGCCCATCCACGTAAGAGTCTTGAACACTAATGAAATATTTCCGTGAGTGCATTCACACAGCGTGTTGCCGTGTCTTACCCTCTGTAGGTTTGCCAAACCATCTGCCACCAAAGGCTCTCAGCATGATTAGCTCACGGAGATGCCAATTTGTCCCTTCTTGCCATCAGATGGGGTGAATTTTAGAAACGACACAGAAACTGTCAGACCTGAATTAAGGGCATTACTGTGAACCTGTTGTTTGAAATGTGTCAACGACCTCGATTTTAATGTCCCTTTATTTGGTATTTGTGCACCATCCAGTTAGAGTGTTGGGTTTGTATAAAAGTGATTTCACCCCTCAGCTTATTTTTCATTGGTTCAACTAATGGTATTACACCTCACTCGATCTCCACTATATTTCTTGATACAGATATTTTCAGGCATGTATGAATACAAAGCCGTGACTAATGCTTTGATAAACAACCCTCAGCAATTACAGCCCAAAAACAATGAAACATTCATCATTCGGCAGTCACTGTTAAAAAAGCGTATAAAGTGTTTTCTTTTAGAAAACTTGATGATATCATGCTGTGTCATTGTTGGTTGCTCTGGTTTTGTTTGAAACTCATCTTTTTTTGTACGGTTTGGCCTTTCGTCCACACATTAATATCAGAAACTTTCAAAAAGTCTGCAAGTGTATGATATATATAGTTAAAACATCCAAACAATTCGCAGTGAAAAACGCAACCCACGCCCACTAATTTTCTCCTTTGAACTTCCTTTTCACTAGGAAATGTGTCAGAATAAGGAAGTTAAAAAGATCGCAACTTCCAGTTCGGAGGGATTTTAAGCATTTTCAGACGTTTCAGTATGTTTTGAAAACAAAGCTCAGTTTTCAAATGAAAACACACTAGTGTGAACAGAGTCTTAGCTAGCAGTATATAATCTGTCATGATTCATGTCCAGCTCTAAAATACAGAAGCACAGAACCTTGTGTGGTCCTCTCTCCCATAGCACTACATTAACTGCAGAGCTGTTTTTCAGCCAGCCAGGAACAGGAATGCATTTTCCCCTCCAGGGCTAGACTGTCAGTGTGACTGCAGTTTTACAAAAAACACCCCTGTCATGGTGGAAAGATCCCTCCAAACCTTATGAAACACTCCCACATCGGTAGTCTGAAGAGTGCTGAACGCTTAAAAAGGACACAGATCTCTTTAATAAGTAATGGTGGTAGCATTGGCACATGGTGAGGAGGCTGCCGTAAGGTATTTAAGGATAAGTTATATAATTAATACTTGTATGAATTAGCATAAAATTAAGAGGGAAATGGTGTCAGAGGAGGATTTATGAGAAGATTTTTAAGATGGGTCAGTCTTGTCTCCTCTATCTTTCTCTGCTCGGAGTTGGAGACAGTAATAAAGACATCACATGCTTCATTTAGTTGACATGTACTGAATATAAAAGATGTCCTTCACATCTCTCCATATATGAGGAAATTTAGCTGCAGTGCTCAGTTTAGATGTGCTCATTTGTTATGCACAGTCTATTCTGAGTTATTTACATGTTGGCACAAGATCTTGATGACAGTACTAAGGTGAGTGTTTTTTTAGAAAGAGGGGTCTATTACTATAGAAACTGAAGCAAGGTGATCTGTTCCTTCACTTTCATAATATTTCTTTCTCAGTCTGATTTATATCCACATTTTATCTTAAAGGTACAATGTGTAGGATTTTGAAGGATTTATTCACCTAAATGTAATATATAATACAAAACTATGTTGTGAGTGGTGAAGAAATACCTTACAAAATGAAACGAAATGTTTATATTACCTTACAATGAGCCATTTTATGTATATACACCGCGGGCACACCCTTACATGTAATTTATTAATGTGCACAGCCATGTTTCTATAGTAGCACTACACGGACAAACTGAGCGCGTTTCGTAAAACGAAGGATGCGCGAGAATATGTT
Organism: Triplophysa dalaica; assembly: GCF_015846415.1. NCBI lineage: Eukaryota > Metazoa > Chordata > Actinopteri > Cypriniformes > Nemacheilidae > Triplophysa > Triplophysa dalaica. The sequence continues at coordinate 9,129,551 of NC_079562.1, read as the reverse complement.
CTTCTTCTTCGGCTGTTTTTTTGGGCAGCTTCAAAGCGACTACATAGAAGGATTAGCATAAGAAGAGGAAGAACAATAACAGCATTTACTTGTCGTGTTTTTTAGTAGAAATATAAACGGTTCTTTGTTGCAGTAAGAAGCAAAATTTGCGCTAATGGCGGACCACACATACTCGCACAAGAGCCGTTAGAGCGTCAATCTGTTCGTTCAAAAAAGAGAAAATACGACGCAGCGAGGCGAAGTCGAGACAAAAAACGGCAGAAAACCCGAATAAACCTCGTCACTTGATTTGCAAAGGTTACTCTCTGCTGTCTCAGACGACGACATCTCTGTCCTGTGTCCGTAACTTCAGTGTGTTGTTCGCCTGTGAGATGTAGATTGCAATTATCAACACCACCGATAGTGGCCGCTATCATTTATTGAACCCTTTTGTCCTGTGACGGCAACCGTAGCTACTCTAATAGAAGGGAAAGGATGGTGGCTCAGCTTTAGGTTGCAATTTCCAACTGCGCCAATAGTGGTCTCTGTTACTTACACAGTTCACCTTTAATATAGACTCTAGATGTAAACCGTTTCCAATTCCTTGATTTTTATGATATTACTGCAGTAAGGGCCTTACGCTCCACAAAGTCAGTTGCATTATTTCTAAAGCCACATTATGCTTGTATTTAGGATATTCAGGACCTTTATGGCCTCATTTAGGGCTGGGACGATTTATTGTGCAATTATTTTGCTCAGTTTCTCAATGAATTTTGTTTAAATGCCGCCACATCCGAAAGCAAGAGGGTGCTCTCGCGCAAAAACTCCAAATATGGGCCATAAAAGAAGTACCAATCTTATTATTTTAAGCCCAATTTGAGGTATTGGCCATATTGGCCTTATTAATGCTTACTCTTCTCCAACTCAAATCTCAGTAATGACTTTTATTTCATGTACATTTTTCATTTGGCTTAGTTAAAGGTCCATTTTACGAAATTTTGTAGCATCTAGTGGAGAGGTTGCGAATTTCAACCAGTGGCTCACTCCATCCCTCTCTTTCGAAGCACTACGGTGGCTGACACAGGACTAATATGCTGTCATATGGATTTATGAAACTAGCTCTGTGGTACAGTTTGTCCATTCTACTGTAGAAACAACATTTGAATTGTTTGAATTTGAATTGGACCCGTGGTGTATGTAGATAGATATAGCTCATTTTAATGTAATATAAACGTAACGCTTCATCACAGTAGGTTATGTCTTCATGCACATCTGACATTATGTATATTAGATTGCATTTCTATCACTTGTAGATTTTCCTTAAACTTCAGCTTTGCACCTTAAAGTTTTGTCAATTTCACAAACGCCTGTTGAAAAGATTTTTGCCACAAGTGATAAATTCATCATATAACATTTGAGACCTCCACCTTGTCACTAGAAATGTCAAATGTTTGAGTTGAGCTCTGGATTTTTGTACAGTGTAATGTACAAATGTGTTGCACTTATAATATGTTATAATATGATCTAATGTTTGTTGAAATGCATTTAATGTCCCTTATTCAAAGAAAATATACTTTTATCTATATGACCTGTCAATATTATGTTAAATATATCTTTGAAAATATATGCAATAATAAATAGTTAAAATATAACAATTGACAATATATTAGATTGTTGAATAAGTCATGAGGAATTGCCTATTCATTCATTCACTTTAAAATGCATTGGGTCTAAAGGGGATGAACCCAAACGTTGCGTTGTAAATCAACCTATGCATATTCAATTGAATAACCCTTTTTGACCCAACGTTGGGTTGATAATAACCCACCATTTTTTAGAGTGTATATTGAAGAATATAAGCATGGGTTTTATTATGTGGAACTGTATCATTTAATAATACCATGACATTATATTTTCCAATTTATTCCCATATATTTTGTTTGGTAAGGGGTGTATGAAACTATGCATTTATTATGGCATAATAAGAACGCGCGTACTGTAATTAAAACTCCCCATTGAAAATAATAATCTGTTTTAGCTAAGTTGATACTGCATGAGCACATAGTGCAACTATTTTAGTGTTTGACAGCACTGTGATTAATCACTCAATATAGTTATTGTGGCAGTCAATTTCTAGTCCCGTTACAGTTATATCATCAGCCCTGTTATTTCTCTCATACCCGACCTTGTGGCTAAGCCAAGCCACATATGTGATAGCCTCATTTCACTGAAAAGCCAATAAAAACATCGCCATTTGTCACTGGACTGAGAGAAGGTGACAAGGAAGATTTCATGCACAAGATGAACCATTTGAAGTCACTTCAAATCCTTTTAAGGGGTTCAGTGCAACACGCAGTGGTCTATTTTAAAACTGGATCAGTAGAGAATGGGTCAAGGACAGTAATACTCGGGCAGACACATCAGTTGTTAGATTGCATCTGTGTTATTCGCTTACATGTAAACTGTCCTCCGGTTGGCCAGGCCTTTGTTTGTGTGCATTCGCGAGTGGGAATTATCTCCCACGAGCATGTCCATTTTCAAAGTAAGTTTACTTTGGCATGGTGCAGCCACTGCTGAACGTTCTATTAAAAATCAGCTTATATCCTTCTCGACTTTCACGGGGGATATAATCCAATTTAATTATACTAAGAGGATCGTTTTTTCTTTCATTGTTTTTAATAGTAAACACTTTCACTTAACAACAATATTCAAGTCTTGGGTTAGAAGCGTGTCCATATATGCATCGCTCTTGATACAGCCTCCGTGACTTCAAGACATGCATGTGGCCAAGAAGGTGCCAAGCTGGATTCAAAAATCAATGGTTAGGAAAATATCTAAAGGAGATTCAAGTAAATTTCACCTCTGTCTGGCTAAATGGGTCATCCACTGAGCCAAGCAATTCAATTTTAAAATGCCCAAAAGATAGAGCAGGAAATGAGGAGAACATGAGAAGTCATAGGACAAGCTCTTTTAGAAGTGCCGCTGGGTTTATTTAGCATGGCACTCGCGTGGACCATTACGTTACATGGTTACAAGGGGAACATTTGGAAGCGTGGAGTATGGCCTAAGATGCTTGATGATAATTGTTGAATAATTTAATTCCTATAAAGTGACGCTGAGGAAATGAACTTAGACAAGACTTTTAATGAGGTCCAAACTAGGTTAATGATTTCCAGTGGGAGAGAAGACATTGAGGAGATGTTGGCGCTTCTGAAAGAAGCCGGTTTTACATAACGTGATCTTTTTTTATTGTATTATATTCAAAAGAGATGAAGAACTTTGTGCGGTCTTTGGCCTCAAAACAAGTTTGTACTAGCACATCATGCAGTGTCTTTCTGAAGCACCCAGTGCGGTTTTTCCACATACTGGCAAGAATCTGTTTCACTTGCAGCCAAAGCAAGTAACACACTGCTGACCCACCAAAGCTGTAACCTCCAACCGTCCTCAGGAAGCCAACACTTGGCAAAATAGTATTTCAAAGTATTGTAATACATTCTCTCTCAATGTCTCCCACAACATTTTCAAGCTCCTTTTTTTTCAGTCCACTGTTTGGAATTTGCTAAAGTGTCTTAAGGGTAAGTTCAGCTGTAATGTGTGCATTAATATGTATTGCGATTTCTCACCATTGTTTTATTCCTTTCGGTTTGTCTATTGTTCTTATGCCTTCTGTGATTTCACTCATCTATAGTGGTTGAAAACATATTTTTAAAGCGTATCTTGTGGGTACACTTTTTAAAGCTTATCAATGTCCTTGCTAACATCCCCAGGCAGCTTTTTTAAGCCATGCTCGGTATAGACTTCTTAAATGTGCAAAAATTTCCAAACCTATTTTCCATTCACACGTTTCTATACACAAGAGGCCATACATTTGGAAAATGTACATTTTGTCATCATTTATACACCTTCAGGTCATTCAAAACCTGTACTGTATGTGGAACACAAAGAAAGATATTTTTAGAAAGGCTTGGTGGTTTTGGTCAGTACAATGGAACTCAATGGGGCCCCAATGTTGACGGGATACCAAAATTCAAAAATATCTTCTTTTGTGTTCTACAGAAGAAAGTCATACAGGTATAGAATGACATGAGGGTGAATAATTAATGAAAAAATATACACTTTTCAAATGTATTGCAAAAATTTAATTTTTGAGAGATCTATCCCTTTAACAATGCCAAAGTGTATCATTTGCATGACTGTTTTTACTAAGTTATACGTAAAAAAGCATGAAGGTCACATAAACATGTCCAGGACAATAAAAACATGTCCAGAATGTATTTATACTGCACCCACACAATGTATAGAATGTACTGTTTTAAAAGTCAAAATGGTTGGTACTTTGGACGCAGACAAAGTCTTTTGGACATATAGAGCAGGATGTCCATAGCTAGTGCTAGTCACCATTTCATTTAAAGTGATAGTTCACCCAAAAATAAAATTTCTGTCATCATTTATTCACCCTTTTGTAAAAACCTGTATGACTCTTCTGTATGAGAAGATATTTTGCGAAACGTCTCAATTGTTTTGTTTGCATACAGTGGAAGTCAATGGGGGCCAGGGTTGATCCTTCTTCAAAATATCTTCCTTTGTGTTCTGCAGAAGAAAGGAAGTCGTAGAGGTTTGGAATGACATGAGGGTTGGTCAATAATGACAGGGGTATGGAAAGGAGCCTTTTGCATATTTTTAACCAAAAACATTACGAAGTGAAGCTTTAAGCAGTCTTTGTGAGTAACAAAAGGGCAGCTAACCTAGATCATGACATCTAGCTTTTAAACACTAAAACAGTTGAGATTAAGTTTGTGGCTTCAGGATACAAGAACTCGAACAGGAAAAGAAGAAATCATCTTGAGCTAATGAGACTATTAACCTATTCCACTAAAGCCCATGAAATAAGCCATGTGATTAATTTGATTAGAGCGATAATTGGGGTGTCCAATGCCCTTCGCTGTGAATGCAGGGCCTGTTATAGGAGACGGATGAGTCATGTGTACTGGGAATTAAATTTGCAGCAATAAAACTTTAAGGTTAGGGTAAGATAACCTGCATTCCAATCCAAATCTGACATTATGACATAAAGAATAAAGAAGCACTCAGGGATTTGCCTGCCTTGCCTCCAGCACATGCTCTAGCAATCTCAATCTGCATTTTTACCATTGCTATATTAGTCATTCTCTTGAGAGAAGACCAGACAGAGACATGAGGCATGGACTCAGGAACCCTGCTACTTCTGTTTACACTGGTGTTAGATTTCGTGAAATATGCTGGTTTTATCTGCCTAAAACTGGCTGGTGGACCAGCTATGATGTTCCAGTAACAAACTTGAGATGGTCCACGAGCTTGCTAGCTGTGCTTAAACTGGTCATTAGCTCGACCATGTTCACCTTAAGCTGGACTATCCAGTAGGAAATGTCTGGCATTTAGCCATGTTTATGTGCAACTATTATGAGAGATGTATTTTAGGTCTTCTCCTTCAGTGTGCTATTTTTGACCTTCAGGCATGCCCAGTACGATCGATACAAATTCATTCAGTGTGGGTCTTTGTTGAATCAATGTAGAACACTTGGCTGAAGTCCGGTGTGTGTGAGAGAGATAGAAAGAGTGAGGGAAAGGGAGAGAGAGGAGGTTTTTAAAAGAAAGTATTAAAAATATTAGTCAACTGCTAAGATTAGCCATCAGATATTTACAGTGATCCTCACATGTGACCATTTACCCTTCTTTAACCATGAAAGTCAGTATCAACTGTGTCCAAGACACCCGATCTGCTGGGCCTCCTTTCTGTATTTCTTAACCTCGTTCGCTTTTAACTACCTCAAGACATGTTTTTCTTTTTATAGAGGCACAAATATTGGTTCTCATGGTGTTCTACTTGGGAAACACGCTATAAACATTCACTGACGAATTTAACAGCATGTTTGTGCCCATTAAAGGTCCAGTGTGTAAATTCTTGGAGGATCTGTGTTGACAGAAATACAACGTAATATACATAACTAGATCTTCATCTCAATGACGCGTTATGTTTTTCATATCTTAGAATAAGCTATTTCTATCTACATACAGCGCGGGTTCCCTTACATGGAATTTACCACGCTTTTTCTACAGTAGCCCTAAACGAAACAAGGTGCTCTATACAGAGCATGTTTCATAAATGCGTTATATCTTTCGGCAAAGAAAAGAAAAACATCACAACATCTTAGCCCTGTGTCAGCCACCGTAGTGCTTTGAAATTGAGGGGGGAGGGTGGAGTGAGCCGTTGGTTGCAATCCTCAACCTAACCGCTAGATGCCGCTAAATTTCAAACCTTGGAAATTTTATAAAGACTGTTATCCTCAGAATCTTTAAGTTGGACCTATGGACTTTCTCCTCTTCTGTCCACGTCTGTTGGTGTGGGTTTAGGGAAAGATCCAAGAAACGGTTGTGAATTGAACTCAGCCCATTCTAACGTAAGGGGAGCATTAACTGCCTACAACCTTGTGACGCAAAGGTCGAAGAATTTTTCCCTCTGTCAGTATTACCTACACATGCTCTCTTTCTCTCTCACAAAGGGCTATGCACTAAAATGGTTCCAGATTGGATGCGGTCACTGGCATGTAAACTAAAGTCACTGGCAAGGCACAGATGGGCATTGAAGCATTCTTCTGATCAGTGCCATTCCTTTCCGCTTAGATTGCTTATCTTAATTGGCATTCAAAGGGGTCACGCTACCTTTCTGTGTGGTCTTACTACAACTATGACTTAGACAGCAATCTATTTTTTCTAGATCTAAACTGAAATTTTTTATTCGTAATATTGGTTGGAATCCTTGTAAAAATTGTTTGGATTTAAGTCAAATTCATTTAGACTTTTTGAAAAAGACACCATAAAGAAAACTGGCATAACCTTGTGATGTACACATGGCACATTTTGTGAAAGATAGATCACTGGCTGATCCTTGCGATGCCAAACTGTTTCCATGGTAGCCAGCTTAAAATTAATGACTCCAGGCAGACTCCACAGCATCCTTTTCTAAACATCTGGTTGACTAGGGTAAGAGAGACTGTGACCATCAACAAGTTTCTGCACACCAAATCACTTAAATAGATGGTAATTTAGAAGTCAATGCTAATGATGATGCATAAGGCACCCAGACCCTTAAATTATTCGTTTTTTGGAAAGACGCTCAATCTTGACCTGGAGTTGTGGAAACTGCTCAGAATTCATTACTATGGTATGTTGTTGTGAGGTTGACTTCTCAAAATTAATCCAATGGATGAAATTTGGGCGTGTTCAGTCACAAATGAGTTCAGTTGCTTTAGTTATCACATCATCAGTAGGAAGTTAAAAGCATTAGTGCTATTTGAAACATTTCCTGTTCCTGTGCTATTCTCTGTGTTTTCGTCCTAAGTAAAGCATACTGTGGAATAAAAAATTCAATGTACTATATTTCGCACCACCAAGCCAATAACTACAAACATTGTGTGCTTTCTCTGCACTCTCTGAATCTCATAATCTACATCTTCTGCAGACTTTACCTTAATTTAGAAACAGGCATCACTATTTTAGGTTGCTTTCCTGTGGGATTGAAACAAATATAACCATAAAGACACAATGCTTTATCCCAAGTGAATAAGTTCATACATTTTTTCAATTTGTCTGTTAGCACAAACCCGTGATCTTGGTGTTGCTAGCTCTGTGCTCTCACAGTCGTGCTAGATGAAATGTGAGCCACCTATCTGTGTCTGTTTCTTTTCTCTTATTCCCCCAAATCTCTGTGACTAATGTTCTTTACCACATTACGACAGTAATCTCCATTGTCACTGTAATAGGCTCTTGTTGTGTATAACTGATAGTGGGTGTGCATCCCTGTGCCAGACAAGTGACAAGCTGTAATTAAAAATAAGGGTCATGTGTGGCACCACAGGTCCTTCTGGAATGGCCGTGGCTGTCTAGGGCCGTGCTCATTGGGACCCGATGACAGGATCGTGGCGTTCGTGCCACTTCTCGGAAATTGTGCGGGAGGTAACGATGACAGCAGCGCTCTGGCAGGATCATTATGGTGGCAGTTTTTGGCTGGGAATTTAAACGTAGGCTGACTGAAGAGTTATTAAAATTGGGAGCAGCATTCGGTTTTAATATAGCGAGGCAAATGTGTAGTCTAATTTGTCCTCTTGAATTGAAAAGGGTTTTGTTTTGATGGAGCAGTTTGGCACCGCCCTCACAGGCTATTATAAGCTTGCAGCATAAGAGGGGGTTGTCTATTTAAGTGCACGCGGTATGTAAACACAACCGCCATAGCTCAGTCATGTTGACGCTGTGTTGTCATTCAGAATAAATCCAGCTCTGCCTCTTTGCTCTCTGTACATTTCCCTATTTTTTTTTCAAATGGCTTGTGTCCAGGGGCCCTGAAAATCCTGTCTCCTTGGAAACAGCAAGACATTGTGGCAGCTGAAGTCAACTTTACATCTCCCATCTACCCCGAGAGGTGTGAACGTTCAGCGACTCACAGACACAAAGCAACAACTGTGAATGTATCAGCTTTATCTGAATGTTAGAAAAGGCATTGTTTGCCATCATTGTCATTTTTTTTCGAATAATTCAATGCCATCAGGATTTGTCATGCTTCAATAACATAAAACACACCAAAAGCACCATAAAAGTCCATATTCCATTTCTCAAGCCATATCATTTGTCAAAAGAATTTCAGTCAATATTCCTTGAAAAATTAAATGTTAACTTTATCGTTTCACAAGGTATGAGGTTTTGTTAATGTAAAAAATAAGTTTATAATTTGGAAGCTATAAAAGGCCTTTTTTATTCATAGATCCATCAAATTTTGGTGCATATATCGGATATGACTGCAAAGAGTCGCTTATAAAAAATAAATGCAATGTATAGTTAAAGATCCAGGAAATGTTGGATTCACACTTTCTAAATTGAACACTTGCACCTCATGAATTATTCAAACAGCTATTATTTATTCTGTAAGACATTTTCCTTAAAGCCTTTTAACAGCTATTGCAAACAATGCGTGTCGTGTTGAAAAATGCATTTTTAACCCTGTTATCCTAAGGGGACAATTTTACATTTGCATACAGACAGGGAAGAAGTTCTGTTGAGCCACTTGTTTATTTGATCAACCAGTCTATTAGGCACAATATACTTCGCAACATAGTATATATACGTATCAACATGTTCAATTGGTGAACATGTTACACCTGTTTCTGTATATTAAGATGGGATTGTTTTTTTACCATCCTTTATAGACAGACTCGGTCATGTGTTATAGCTGTCCTGACCGAAATATTCTGTCTTGTATGAGGAGGGTGGGTAAACACTGTCTGCCCAGTGCCCACTACCATATCATGCCAGCCCAGTAGGTTGTGAATTAGGGGTTGGCACTTGCTCCGAACACTCTTGGTTGGAGTGACCCATGCCACCCAGTTCTGTGTTTACTATAGACATTGGATTGCTAGATGTAAAGTCGCCACTCTGAAAGTCATAAGCGAGTCTTCGAATGCCGTGTTGTGTTGTTTATATTGTGATTTTGTAAACGGTTCCTTGGTCAGGTTAGACAATTTTTTTGTTCTCCAGATTTGTGTGGCATAGTAAAAGAGTGAAGCAGTGAAGCTTCTAAAGCATTACATCATACCAATGCTAATCCACAGTCTGGCTGAGTACACTGTCTCTTCATTATTCATAGAGCGAGCGCAGAACTACTGAAGCTGTGTTCATAAGCTGTGTCGTCATTCTCGCAAGCTAGTCCGGTCTTGAGCCAAAAATACCATTCAGATTGCTCGATTAAGAGCTTGAAAATAGAAACAAGCAGGAATTTGTTTACCATAAATGGTATCTAAAGGATTTCAAGGATTGTCCATATTTGTCAAATGTTCTGTAAAGGGAAATGGAGACAATGCTATACGTGTAAATAAATGATGTGATCATACTTATATAGTTATAGTTCACAACGAAATGAAAATTGACTTATCCTTTTGTCTTTTCAAAACACAAGAGAAGATATTTTGAAGAATGTTGGTAACCGAACAGCGCCTTCACCAACTCACTAGTATTGTATGGACACAAAATCAATGCAAGTCAATGGATACTAACATTGTTTGGTTACAAGCATTCTTTCAAATATCTTCTCTTGTGTTTTGCAGAAGAAGGAAAGTCATACAGGTTTGAAATGATGAGGGGTAAAGAATAAAAAAAATGTTTGATGTTCAATGGCAAGTGTGCATGTTCGATCTTATCACATATTCTTAATATTCTCATCCTTATCATATTCCTATAATATTCTTTTCATCCTTCCTGTAATATATATATTTTTACCCTGACATATCCTACCAAAAACAATAAACAAATGCAAGCTTTTTTCAGCCTTTTATTGTTTATTTCTTTATGGTTTAAAGGACATGTATGTGAGATTCTACACAAGTTAAAGGTATTGATTTTCACTTGTCATTGTGAAGTGAAAAGTTTTTCGAGCAGACAACACTCAAGGTCACTCGAACTTATCACCTCAGAGAGGAGCACCGCACCTCTCCGAGTCCCATGCTGCACAACTTGGCCGTCCTCCAGAACTGTTCTCCAAACAGCACAGGAGCTTAGAAGATTCACTTAGCACCAATGTCAAGTTCACATGTTGACATATGCTCTCACGAACACAGAAATACACGCACACAAGAGTCTCTTCCCCATTACTTCACCCGCACCTAGATTACTCCATCCGCCCACTTCTGTATCCTACCGTCTCATTGGCTGCCAGACGTGTACGCTCACAGCTGCAGAGTGCTTTAAATACAGCTCTGAAGTCATACGTTTCAGATGTCTCCAGGTGGCCTACGGCTGTAGCTCCCTCTCAGGGAGAGCTTGTGATTTATTTATGAGATGTGATTTTTCTTTTACGGCTCGGGAACCCGAAGCTCCTCGCATGTTAGCGATGTTGTCCAAACAATGTCCAGTGTGAATGCCGTTAAATCACATAGATTGAAGTGTGATGCTGTGAAACGGGATATAGTCAGAACTTTATAGTCTGTGGTTTTATTCCCAGCCCTTCTTTATCTGTCAGTAAGATCACTATTAATATTATGTGCTGTCATCCATAGACTGTATAAAATAAGGATGTAGTGTCCGTGATGGCACTCGTTGGTTTCTGAGGAGCTGTTTTGAAGCTTCAACGCGACTCCGGGGGTTCAGTACTAATTGATATATTGCAACGAGGATACTTTTTGTGTGCAAACAAACAAAAATAACGGCTTTATTAAAAAACGTCTTGATTTGAGTGTTAGTTTTCAGCACGCTTTCCTGCTTTTAACACATGGGCCATGTATGACAAAATAATATATGTTTTAAATAATGAAGTTGTTTCTTTGTAAAATTATACTGCTAAATGACAATTATTTCAAACATGTACGACCTTCTTTTGCACAACGTTGGCAAACAAACAACATTGGCCCCCATTGATGTCCATTGTATGTAATTCTCAAAATATCTTCTTTTGTGATCCACAGAAGAAAAGGGCATACACTTTTGGGTGAACTATCCCTTTAATGAGCAAGGGGGAGGTCTTGGCTGGGAAGTTGAGGAGCTTAGTCTTCTTGTCAAGGATAATCATTAGGTGATGAGTAGGCATCCAGGTCAATATGTCAGCGCTCCAGGGCCATCTCCGAGATGCACAGTGCAACCAGATGACAATATATTGTTCAATAGAATTAGGAAGATATTGTAATCTGTTGTGATCCCAGCAGAAGGCATGTTTACAGTCAGCAGTTTGTGATTGACAGTAAATGTTATGCATAGATGCAGATAAATCAAAGTGAAATTTAGCAAGAATGCTTTTTGGCTGATGTACACGCTTGTTTTAGAGAAAGGTTGAAAACATTTGGTTGAATGCACCGTGTTCCAAAGCTTTTGATGGAAGATTGGATGGCGAATAGCCAGCAGGTCCTGATACTGACAGGATCTAAATCAGGTCTCAGGGAGTGGGGTTTATAATATATCTGTCTGGCACTGTCTGTTGGGACAGAATGATGAACCATGGCCACCACCATGCAAGAGTAAGATCGTATTATATATAGAGAACTTGCACATGTAACTTGCGTTACAGTTGGTAAGGTCTTTGTAGAACTGCTTTTAAAATGATATGTATTGTAAAAGACACAGTTGTATTGAATTGAGTGAATTAGCTCCTTCTGAAATGCTGATGTATTCCCCTCATATGAGTCAACGATTGCATTTTTTAAAATCTATTTAGTTGCATTAGTTCTGTTTTTTTATTTTAAATGTCTTTGTTCGGTGTCTCTGAATTGTCAAAACGCCTCAAAAATGCTTGCTACGGATGCGAAAAACGCAAAAAAAATCGAACCCAGTCCGATTTGTTTCATGACTGAAGAATATATCGGAGGCAGTTTGTAAATGTGATTGACACAACGTGAGGTTGTATTTATTTAGACTCTCATAAAAGCTGTTTAATCTCTAAATCTGTTCTAGATGGAGAAACATTTTCACTGGTTAAACATAAAAGGTTTGAAAATACGATATCATTGCTAATCAGATAACATACAGGTATAGGTAAGGCTCTCTAAAGGTTTAGTTTGCATATAAGAGAAGCCAGAGTCATAATGCGTGGTGTGTATCCCGTATAGATGTTCTCTATGTTTGTAGCTGTAACACCCCCACCCCCAACCACACCATTGTGCTTTTCCCTATAGGTTTAATCTGCAGTTGTAAAGAAGTTCAATACAGGGCTTTACCTCTGAGTAAATTATTCAGGTCAGGTGCTCCATCAGTCCTGCTGTGTGTGCATTGCTTTTCCTGGATCTGCGTGTGCGAGTATGTTACTGTGTTTGTATGCCTATGTTTGTTTTCATGGGTAAGAAAGAGGAACGTATTGAAAGCAAAGGTCACCATAACTAAAAATGACCAGTGCTTTATACACCATTTATCTACATATTTATTATAGCATTGCATCTGTGTATTATTAATGAGGAGGACTTTTTAATGATGCACAGGATGAAGGCTGCTGTCTGTAACCTCTTGCTGTGGCGCCATCCTCACTTCCTGCCACATGACCTTCTTCTTCCTTTTTTATTCCAGTTCTTTTGTCCACCTTGCAGTATAGGGTTTCATCACACACGCACACAGACGCACACACTCATGGTGACACGAGTATCTGTGGCCATGACCTTTTCTGTATGTGCCAGAATTCACATCCATATACACGCACATATATAGCCATCAGCTCGCTCATCTTCTATCATTTCACAGCGCCGTGATATACATGTGTTTCTGTGACCACACCCACTCAGACATTTTCTTATCACACCTTTTTTGATCGTTCTTTAATCTGTCTCACTTTACACTTCGGTTTATTTACCTCATCGATAAATGTGATGCGGGTATCAGATCATGCCTGGCTTTTCCCATATTAGATTACACCAGAGGCTGTTCGCTAACAGGGCATATTACATTGAACAGAGCACCTGTGAAATTAAAATCTGATGTACTAATGAAATTGAACATTTGTGTAATAAAATGTTATTTGGATTGACACACAAAAGCTATATCGATAGGAGCAGTTATTCATGAGAAATCAGGGCTCAATAATAAGGATTATTTTCCCACAGCTTTATTTTTACATACATAGTCAACGAATGTACAAAACAGAATGGACATAATGCATAAAATCCACGCTCTAGCATGCATTACTGCGCTCTGAGATAATAACACGGACACATGTTAAAGCTGCAAGCATGCATGTTAATGCAGTCATGTGCACGGCTCACAGAGCCTTTTTTGTGATGTCATCCTATGTATTTATCTTTCCCGTCTTTGTTTAAAGCAGTGGACGCCAATGAGGAATTGCACCATTTGTCTTTTTGCATGACTGACTAATTAATGTCAGATGCTGACATGCAGAATGCAGAGAAAAGTGGCACGGGTACACACCCTTGAGAACTGTGATGGCATGGTTATGTACCGGGAGCTCTTTCTCTTTTATAAATTGTGCATGCAGGACAGAAGGATGAAGAAGAAAGGAAGAGAGGTGTGCAAAGATGATGTAATGAAAAGAGCCGACCTTTGTTATTATTTCATAAAGGAGAGAGTGCAATTTGCTTGAATGTTTGTAAGCGGTTTGGACTTTTGTGTCATAAGTCAATGGGTGCCACTGTTGTTTGGTTACCAACATTCTTGAAAACAACTTCTTTTGCGTTCTGCAGAAGAAAGAAAGTCGTACTGGTTTAAAATGACAAGAGGGTGAGATCTATTTAACTTTGATTTATGCATCCTCATGTCTCTGAGAGATCATAAATTGCTTTTGTCATTTTACTGTGATAAATTAATGCTGTAGCTCAACAGCAGGTCAACCAGAACCAGCCTGATAGATAAGATATGCACGAAATTGTAAGTAACTAGAAGATTTAAGGCCAAGTAATGAGATAAGATCTTTCTGATTAGCAAAAGCATGGAGGTGGAAGATTTTCTTAGACCTCACTTATATGACATAGGGTGTGGCAGCAGTCACTTCATGCCAGTGTGTTTTATGCTGCCGGTTTTTATGCTGACAGCGACGACCAGCATTTATGTGCTCGTGCATGTACAGTATGTTTTTCCAGAGTCATGCTGAGCTGTAAAATGGCTCCCCGGCCATGCAGTCACCGACTCAGGCATAAGGGGATTATCTGAAGAGGTGCTTCAAAAACAGGCACAGGAGAAAGCCGGTTGGTAAGGGCAACGGGGATGAGAAAGGATGAAGCTGAGGGAAGCTGTGGGAAATTCTGTCTTCCGCAAGTGTGTCTCTTTCTTCACCTTATGGTAAGGCGACAGAGCCAGTGATGAACAGCCGGAGGAATTTTCATGATCGTTAGTGTAATAAAGCAGAATTGGTTTAAATGGTGTTTTGTCTTTGGCGTAGTCTCAATCAATGTGAGAAGTTTTGTTAAAGTCCCAGTGAAACTCCTTAAAACGCACAGCATTATTTGATGTGTGGAAGTAAACTCAACCGAAAAATGCACAGCGCGTGAGACATTTTGAGTAGCCCCGCCCCCTTTGAAAAAACCAATAGTGTTTATTTTACGGCACAGTCAGCCTGGCAAAGCTGCATTAAACAGCGCGATAGCCACGGTGGTGTAAAAGTCGATTGATAAGAATAGGATGATCATTGATGCCAGTGATGATGTGTCATTTGAAGCTTGCTATTTACGTTGGTGAGTAACACTGGTATTTTTCTACACTTTTACTCATCGAGAATGTGATGTCTGATCTCTTCCATAGAGCCTTAACATTCAATAATTGTGTAGACTTGAAACTAGACAGATACGCTTTGTTTTCTCAGCGGATAAGTGCGTATGATCGACGGATATGATCAGCTCTGTGCTATCGTGTCTCTGAACCGTAGGACACTCACGTGCAACCACTCGCGTGGTTTAATGTTAGTGTTTACCCTGTCTGGATCATCTCCTATCTCCCATCTAGTGCATTACGCATCATTCACCATGAAGAACATAATAGATGTGCGAACAAGTGGCTGATATGCGGCGCCGCTTCCGCAGCTCTCATGATGAAGGGGGCGGCACTCTTCAGATTGTACAGCGGATTTCATTGGAGAACTTTGACGAGAGGCTGATGTGCAGTGTGATGCAATCGAATTTGTTGAATTTTTTGAGCTCTAGTGCCCGACTTGAACACTTATATCTTCTAAATAGGCGCGTTGGAGCAAATCGGTTTAACAAACTTACATATTGATTTCACTGGGGCTTTAAAGTCTACATTAATTATCAAAAGTCATGTTTTTTGTAATCATATAAAAATACACTCAAATACACACATAGTAAACGTGCAATGCTATAGAAGAATGATTTCCCCCCCCAAAAGAACCTTTTAGACACCTTTTAAGAGACAAAGTTTCAACAAATAATATTAAAGGTTCTTTATGACACCATAAAGTAATGACACCATAACCATTCTATCAATGTCATCGTGCTGTATATTCTTTTAAAATTGAAAATTATAAAAAATGTTCATTTTGCTTTAGTCACCATAATAAGTATATCACATCTTACGATACACACAAAGCAAATAAATGCCTTTGCAGTTCAGATCCCCTCATCTTATATTGTTACTGATGAAGATTTTAACGCATATGGAGCAGTCAATGAAAAACCAATGTTTCCAGATCAGCACTTACACCTCCTAGTCACAAGGGGGCACAATCTCATTACAAATGATGGAGCAGGTCTCCAACAGTGGCCTGGGATGAGATCACACCCCAGGAGTTTCATAATTTTATGTTTTTCTCTGTCTATTGCCTTTGGTATGTCTAGGTGTCTAATGACAGAAATGTATTTTACTGGTGTGCCAAAGCCCTCGAGCTCTGGTTTCGTTTGGCCTTCAGCTCAAACACACTGTATTGTTTTTTTTATCTCATCAGAAAACCTCACTGCTTAGAACTGGCAATTAAGGCTGTTTTTTCAAGCTCAGTCGTTACCTCAGTTACATTCCAGAACAGCAATCTAAAGTGCTGGATAAATCTGGTCATTAGCTCAGTCTGTCCACTGTCTCATGTTAAATAGTGACCGCTGGGCTCCTCTTCTCAACACCAGGTGCTGGTTCTCTCTAGATGCTTTACTGTTTCCTTGACAACTGGATTTAAGGACAGTGTGGCTGACTTGTCTCAACATCATGAAGCAGTGGGGACATTTAGTGGATGTGACATTAGTGCTTGTTTCTTGTCTTAAACGACATTGTGGAGTTTAAGGAATTTAAACCTAAATAGAAATTATTATATATTCAATAAATTCCGTTTCAATTCCAATTTATTTATATAGCGCTTTTCACAATTTTGTAATGTTGCAAAGCAGCTTTTATTATGAAGGATATAGAAATTAGAATATATAGAATTATAATAAATTGTATTTTCTCAATATGATGTACATTAACAAATATTTACTTAAATTGTTCAAGTTTGTAATCGGTTGTATTCATATTGCTAATAGCTGTTTTCACGGTGTGTACTGTATATCAGTAAAACTAACCATCTCTAAAATTGAATCAATCTCATGGAAAGATGCGACTGAATTGATGACAAATAAATCCAATTTAATTAAGAATCATCAAGTAATTTCATTATGACATTAGTATATTATGAGATTCTTTCTTAATCTGAAATTGTATATGGTATGTAAATTGATACTTTGAGTCATCTAGCCCTAGTTTTACAGACAAGATTTAAAACTAATCACAAACTAAAATGAAATTTGAAGCGCTTAACTAAATAAATATCTTGCTCTGAACTATCTTAAAATATGTTTGTGTCATTGTTTTATTTCAAGATGCACATCAGTTATGTTTTTTTTTACCGGATTTTAATTCAAGTGAATTAAATAGGCTTAATTAATTAAATATAGTTATAGTTATTGCTATCGTTGTAATGTGAACAGCCCTTAAGCCTTGTCTGTGAAACAGGGCCCTAGTCAATTAGAATGAGCATGTGTAAAAGCTAGAGATGCACCGATTGCAAATTTCTTTGCCGATTCTGATTTCCGATTTTATTATAAGTGAAACCAGACGATTCCGATTTTTGCCGATTCCGGTTTTATATCCACAAACTATAATTGACAGTATATAAAAAAACATTAATTTTTCTTAAATACACATTTTTTCATATTTTTTATTATCATTACATAATTGAACATTACAATTTCCCTAAATACAGTTCTACAACCTGCATTAAATTACAGAATCTTCTCTTGCCCAAATAACTCTTAAATTGAAGAACTCTGCAACTGAAAATAAGTATAAATAATAAAATATAACTAAACTTAATAACTTAATCTACCTTTTTCATTTTTGTACTCTCACAAAAGTCTAAGATAACAATAAAATAATTCAACTTTATTCTTGTCTGTTTCTGTTTCTGAAACTATCATTGCTTTTTTTTCTGAAATGTAAAATAACTTGTCTTTATCTTGAGTCTGTAGTACTGAAAGAAGTGGGTTGATTTTAGCTGCCACTTCAATAAAAAGTAAAAAATCTTATGAGTGAATTCTACTCTAAATATGTATATGTATTTGTCCTTTTTTGTGTTAGTAAAGAACTCAATCAGATATATATCATAAATATTGGTTGATTTATTCATTTTTTATAGTTTGGTCAAATCATGTTGAATGTCATTATACCTCAGTGAATCAACATTTGTTTTCAATGACGACTTCAATATGAGTTTAGCATGTGTCAGAGTTTAGCATCACAGTTAGCATGTAGTACATACCCGAAATCAGTGTTGGGTGTAACTAGTTACTAAGTAATTAGTTACTGTAATTTAATTACCTTTCCCTTGAAAAAGTAAAGTAAGGGATTACTCATATGTTTTCTGTAATTTAATTACAGTTACTTTTGATGTAATTAAACTAAATACTTTGTGAAATATATGCGTGTGCAATAGTGTAATTGACATCAAAATTCAAAGTCTTATTTTAAAATCTGTGCTGAAATGTATAATTCTCACATTTGTAATACTTTGGTCAGTAAATAATATTATTTATTTGAATGAATTAAATAAGCTGTTTCATGTGTATCCTTGGATCACTTAACTAATCAAGGTTGATGTAGGATATAGAAAGTAATAAGTAATGAGTAACTAAATACTTTTTGGAAATTGGGTAATTTGGACAGTAATCTAATTACACTATTGAATGTGTAATGAGTAACTAGTAATTAATTACTTTTTCAGAGTAATTTACCCAACACTGCCCGAAATAGACAGAGCAACGAAGGTAAACTACTGGACAGTCAAACATTGTTTGTGCACTACATGATGTGTGTGCGCGTCTGCGGAGACTCGTGCAGTTCGGTGGAACCACGCAGTCACGAGCGAAAATTATCATGAAGATGTGAGACTGACCGGCCGGTCGCTGCACCTCTAGAAAAAGCATTTAAAAAAAAATATATAAATTGCAACCGTATTGCTCTCTTGCTATGAGAAACTGAAATTAAAGAGAAATATAAATATATCACATGAAATGATATTGTTCTTTATGTGTTTATGGTTTATTAAAGGGAAATGAAAATTTCTGTCATGAATTACTTCCCCCCAAGATGTTCTAAGCCTTTGTACATTAATTCGTTCTGTTAATAACAAAGAAAGATATTTGTAAAATGTTACCAAATGGACATTTCTGGGACATCACTGACTACCATAGTAGGAACAATTTAAATGCCATCAATGTGCATTTAAATGCAATGTGCAATGAGACTAAGCCATTACTTTGCCTTACTGGACGAAATTCTCCAGTGTTTTTACTGTAATCTGGTGATGCCCATCTCACCACTGAAACTACCTTTTGCTGTTTTCTATTGATCTTTTGCTGAGTGCTAGTTCTTGTGCCGTCATGATTAGAACCACTACAGTTATGCCATTAACAGTCACAAGTGGGAATCTCCAGTGTCAGATGCCTCTGATATCTGACGGCGGTGCATCCCGAGGGGCTTGTCTTGCCATGGCACTTCCTGTTTGTCATCTTCCTCGTCCGCTCTCCTCTACAGCACAAGTCTCTTAACCTGATAATCTCTTTCACACATTCCCAGCACACGTCTGTCACTCTTCATCCTCCCTCTAACCAAACAGATCTGTACCCAGATCAGTTTAGCTTCTCAGCACATATTGACAGAGATGAATCTGGCCAAGCGGAAATCTGAGCCTGTATCAGTATATCGCCAGTGGGATGCAAACCTACTCACTCTAAACGCGTCGATGGAAAACGATCCTGTAGTCTTGAATAGCTTGCGGTCTGTTTGTGACAGCTCCTTTCGTTTCAACATGTTTTATACATTCTAATGCATCAGAGTAACAAACTAAATAAATATTATAAAATATATAAAGGAATATGGGACTGGAGGTGCTGTCACCTGTGGTCTAAATATCGATGTTCTCAAGACTTTTCTTTAACGAGAAAGATACCTCATTTTTTAAGAACTGACATTTCTGGGACATCATTGACTACCAAAGTAGGAAAACTAAAATGGTAGACAAAGGTGCCCTTAAACTGTTTGCTTTCATAAATTATATTTCCTAAATATCTCATTTTGTGTTCAACAGAAAAATTTGTAATATTTGTGCTGGGGCTCGCTTGGCTATTTTGGGATAGTTATGATTAGCCTTATAGGTCTGGTTTTGTTAAGCAAATCTGGCAACCCTGTTAAGATATTTAGGATATTTGTATTTTGAGTCTTGGTTGATTTTACAGATCATTTGTATGTCATCTGATGCATATTGCACATAATATTTTGATAATTCCCATCTCCAATATGATTGGCTAATTGGCCCTTTTGGAACTGTAAAAATTGGTATCTATATTTTATAAAAATGTCATTGGGGTTGTGTCTGTTTCTGAATATATCTGATTATCTGTTAAGACTACACACAATTTACACATTATTCTCAGTCAATTATAGTGGTGTCATCATTTGATTTACATATCCCTTACTCTTAACAAGTAATTTCTTCCTGTATCAGCAAGCAGAGAGTTATTGGCCATATAAAGATCGCAAAGCAGACCAGATTTTCTCCTGGACAGAACAGGTGGTCTGATTTTCACCAGCTTTTGAACTCTTAATATCTCCATGTACCCCCAGCCAGCAGACACACTTGCCCTGCCAGCAACTGTTCATCTCTCTCTCTCTCTCCACTATGTCTTTATCTTCTCCCATGCTCTATTTCCCTCTCTGTTTGCATTTCGTAGCATCCTTTTCTCTTGCTGCACTCCTACCCCCATTTACTCACCCCCACCCCACCCCTTATGTCTCTCTCTCGTTTTTATGTGGGTTTCACACTGCAGAGTTGTGCGTCGCTAAGCAGTGCCGGCATCGAAGACTTTTATTTATTCTCCAGTTTACCGTCATCCATCAGCGATTTAGAATCGGAGCGCTCATCTCGTTCACTCTGTCTCTCTTCCTTTCACCCTCCCCTTCTGTCCTCACTGCGGGGGGCTCGCAGATCCAAGCCAGGTACTGATATGATTATTGCGAGATGAACTTAATCTCTCAGAAGATCCAACTACACAATGGGATCTACTTTAACACATATATGTATCAGGTAAGCGCTGCAGCGGTTCCAGCATTGGCTTTCGGCTAAAGTTCGTTTTAAGATGCGTGAGTCGCACAAGTACAGGTAGCTGTCGGAGGTCTCACCTTTTTGAGCCAACAAACGTCGGTCGAAGTACACGTGAGAAGTTGCATGCAGAGCAATTTCGTAGAGCATTCAAGGGAGAGAAATAAGATTGTGATTGGTTTGTGACATGCTTTGCCAGTTGTTCGTTGACCGACGTATAGCAGCGAATCAGAAATCATATGTTTCAAAACTTGTGCAAGCGTGTGTGCAGGTGTTGCTCGTCTCCAATGTGCGCTGTTGGTGAAACTGGAATGGGACATGTGTAGAGATAATGAAGGTTGTGCACATTTTGTGCAAGCATGTACATTGCTCTGATTGGCTGCTGATGAACGCATTCATCTTAAATTGCTCTACGGACACACAGTATCAGTCCCAGCTTCAACATTGTGATGTCAAGACGTACCTCCTATATTATTATTCTATACAACTTTCTATGTTCTCCAGAACACAAAATAACATATTTTGAAGAATGTTGCACCAAAGAAAAGGTGTTTATAGGGTGCTTTTTGGGTGAACTATCCCTTTAAAAGGCTTTATAATGCACTTCATGCTAACTTGTATTAATAGTTGTTGTCACCTCTGTCCATTTGTTGCCTTTACATAAAATGTCCTTACAAGTTTATCTATGCATTCATGCATTCAAGTTGTAAACATCTCAAATCCACATATAGACCAAATGCAGTGGCGTCTTACACTGTTCAGAATTTATATTAGCTAAAAATAGGCACTTTGCTGCTATACATTGTTTGTATAATGTCCAGCCCTAGTACTGTACATACAGTACAGCAGATGCAGTGTCCCGCTCTAAGATGCATCTTGAATACAATAGTTATCGCAGGAAGCATTTTGAGCTTTTTCTGTCACTTGTCCCTAGAGACGGAGAGAGAGAGACAGAGATTTTAGTTTCTAGAGGCAGAAATAGTCACTTGGTATTTTTTCAAATAATGATGTACGAATTGTTCTGTTTTTATAGTAAACAAGACATGGCGGATTGCTGCTGACAGGAAAGATTCAGGCATGATGTGGAAGGGGAGCTGACGTCGGTTCTCTGTCAGGGGGTACAGGCACTGTTCTTTGTGTTCTCCCGTGACAGAGGTTCTCTTTGTATCTCAATACAGGCAATTTTAAAGCTTGTCAAAAAAGTCACATCACTGACGCACGAAACTCACCGGAAAACCGATGGTGTCGACGTGACTGTTCCCTTAGCCGTGTTATGTCACATCACCTGAAAATGTCTGTTGCCGATTTAGAGGCTCACTTCAACCCTGGTTACCCATAATCCTCTGAGGCATGCTACCCTCTTTCTGTCTGGGAGATGTAGCCGGCTTATTCTATGTCCACATTGCTTCTGAAGTCCTTGGGTTTCTTCTTGTTCTCCGTGACCCCGATGACTGGACATTACTGAAGTTTACTGGCGTTCTGCCAAGAGCGCACTCACAGCATCTGCCTTCACTGAAGTGTGACTTACAGATTCTTTTTGATGAAAGATGTCACTCTCTGTCTCACCTTGTGTCACTGACTGTGACTGTCTCCCTGACTAGGAATTTTACATGACGTGACGAGGGAATAACATTTCAGAAACAAATATATGTAGAAAATCGCTCCGTCTCTCTTTCTCCGATTTAGACCGCAAGATTAGAAAGGGCCCCACTGAGCCGTGTCCTGCAATACACTTCAGTAAATGTGCATGCTGGCACTTTGTCAGCTCAGGTTTTGTTGCCTTTGGTACCAATTACATTTGTGAAAGACTGATTTATACTTGCGTGTGCCCCTGTCAAAACATTCTTCAGTTATCGGCTATTTGTATACTCAGGCGTTTTACACAGTCAGACCATATTCTATATGTACGTTTATCTTTAAAGAGTTTTTCTTTGACGTTTTCCACATCTTGAGGCGATGACTGAGCTAAAGACCTTGGTGACATTGATTTTAATTCATGTGCATGCTGTTAAAAATATCAATTCAGAAATCCATCCATTTCTTCAATATTTAACTATGGATTAATGAACAAACAATCCCATTTGGAATTTTATATGTATTATTAATATATCTTTTTTTACTTTATGTTAACTTTATAGTAAAGCTTTATAATATGTTGCCGTTTGGCAGCTTTAAAGGGATAGTTCTCTCCAAAATGAAAATTCTTTCATTATTTACTCACCCTCGTCATTTCAAACCTGCATGATTTTCTTCCTTCCGCATAATATTTTTTTTTTGCAGAATGTTGGTTACCGAATAGCGGCAGTACCCATTCACTCCTGTTGTACGGACACAACACTAGGGCGAGTGAATAGGTACCTCTTTCGGTTATCAACATTCTTTAAAACATCTTCTTTTGTGTCCTGCGGGAGACGGAAAATCATACAGGTTTGAGATGAGTTCATTTTTGGATGAACCATCTGTTGAACTCACAATATATAGCCATGCTGAAAAATTGAGATGCACTGAGAATCGTGCCATTAGTCGGTGCCTTTGTGAATCAAAATCGAATTGCAAGATGCCTTAAAATTCCCATGCGTAGTTGTCCAGTTATCTGATTGATGAAATTCAGCTTCAGCAACTGCTGAGTCTGTTCAGTACGTCCAGTCGTGTGTGTGTGTGTGTGTGTGCGTGTGTGTGAGCATTAGGGAGTGTTTAGTTTTGACACAGACCAATATTCTGAGTATTGCTCACACACCAAAAGGTTCTTGGAGGCGTCCTTCTCTGCCGCATCGGCAGATCTGATGACAGCGGATGTGTTCTCACTGCCGTTACCATGGTACTGATATCACACCTCAGATTGAAGTATACTAATCTGTATTTACATACACGCCCTGTTTTCAGATCAGCTCAATCTCCGTAGCCTGCAGCGATATGGTTATGGAAAAATTTGATCGTAGATCAGCAAGAGGTTTCATTGGATGCTTTATCTTGTAGGTACTGGTTTAAATGTAAAGTTTGCTTTTACTGAATGACATTTGAGAGGCCTGCCCTGTTGAATAAATCAGCATATGCTGGTTAGATAGGTTTTGAAGCATGGTAGATGGTTTGTGCTGGTTTACACTGGTCAATTGCTGGTTTAAGCTGGTCATGTGCTGGTTTAAACTGGTCCTGACCAGCTTAAATCAGCTAATGACCATAACAAACCAGCTACCATGCTTCGAAACCTACCTAACCAGCATATGATTTTTTTTTCAACAGGGTGTATACAGAAACCATAAGGTTTCCTTGAGGAACTTCGAACATTAGTTCATACAAATGCTCATGTAACAAAACCAAAATTAAAATAGCTCTGTTTGTTATCTGATATGTGATCCATGAATCTGCAGTCAAATATGAGACTGTAAGCTTATTTGATACTGCAAATAAAAATATGTACAACCACCACGGAGATTTGGAGTGAAGTTGCTCTGTGGGGCACATGCAGGTGTGTAACATGTCTGGATTTTATTGATAAGACTTGGACCGTGTTTCCTGAAACCTTCTTATTGCTACATCATTCTTAAATCATCCCTTAATCTGCATCTTATTGTTAATATGTGTTTCCTGGAACGTTTTTCCTTAAGTATACCTTCTATAAGTCGTAAGTTCAGAAGGTTGGTCTGGATCGCTCTAAGCTATACTTTATCACTCTTAAGATTTCACCCCGCTAGTTGCCACTATGAAAAAAATAATTTTATTTGCATAGACTGTGATTTAATGTTAAATACACCACTATATTGACGTGTTTGAATGCAAAGAATATAACTGTCTTTAGACTGATGGTTGTTAGCTTTTTAATTATATTATCTACATTTACGTATTTGGCAGATACTTTTATCCAAAGCGACTTACATTGGTTTATCCTATACATTTTACATAGGTATTTGCAATACCCTGGGGTCGAACCCACAACCTTGCATTGCTAACGCAATGCTCTTACCACTGAGCTACAGGAAATCTATAGGTGCATCAGCTGGCAAACCAAAGAATTTAAAGTATATTTAAAGAGAAAGATTGTGGTAGGAAGTTTAATCAAACTGCAGTGATACAGCAATTTTTTTATTCTATATCAAAGATTGCGCCATCCGTGGAGCATTTTAGTGCATTTAATCTGTGAAAACCTGGCAACAATTTATGCTGCAATTTTAATTATAGAAAAGTTAACCTGCAATGGCTGCAAATTTAGCAGCTTTTGGATCTTGTTGGTCTGACTTTGTCAAGACAAACTCAATCGAACAGCCCCTAAATTCAGCTCTCTGTGTTTTTCCTGCTATACCTGTTGATTATAGTTCCGCATTCCAGGCTTTTATTGAATAAATAAAGCAACATATATGATAATATACGTGTATAATAAACATGTGAACTATATGTTCAGTATAGAAGTTTTATTTTTAGTTGCTGGAGTAAACTTTTTTATTGCACCACAACAGCAAGTTGCTTTGCCTGACCCTCCTTATGACCCAAAGTTTGAGAACCTTTAATATAAATGACTGCCAGTTAGTGTAGCGGGTTTATACACTTGGGCATGAGATTGCGGGCTCGCACACTCATTTTACAATTAAATAATATCCATGATTGGATTTAGTTTGCTATTTAGTTTATTTTTCTCCTATGAGTCCTAATAATTGCAACTTAAACTATTTCTAAAGTGCTTATTTTATAAGGAACACTGCTACATCACATAACGCAGTGAAGCAGGCCCTGTATAGAGTGAGTAATTGATTGGCTAACGGTCAATATCCATTAATTCAGCACCACAGCCACGGACAGCACCTGGTAACATGGGATGTAAGAAAGTAACCTCCTAAGGTATAGTTCGGGAAACACCCATAGAAAAGATATAACTGTAGTTAAATTGTACCTTGAGAGAGACAACCGTATCGGGAAACGCAACCTTGGACTGTTTAGAAACTAAGGTTTAAATTATAAAAATCTTAATCGGCAACAAATTCGAGATAACATGTCTATTAAACATTGTTGGTAAAATCCCCTTAAAATGCTCCATCTCATAGCTTTGTTCTTTATTTTGTCCTTCCATGACATTCTGTAGTTTCTGTAGCATCAGGTTTGATGTCACGCTACTTTGTTATCCAGTGGGACCTTTGACTCGAAAATACATCCAAAGAACAGGCAACAATGATTTATACTGTAACTTGGCAGCGACCCTGATTTGGCCCCCAGACACCTTTACACATGGGGTGCAGTTGTCGACCCACAATCCTGAAAGTTGACCAGTCATGCATCAGTGTGACATCTTCTATACATATTTTGCATTTATTTGCCTGAAAACTGCTGTCATGACTGATTAGTGTCCATTTCTGTCACATTAGATCATATGTAAGACCATCTGTGCTGCCACCAGTTGACTGAAGGTTAAATGCAAAGACCTTATTCACACTTTTATTTTTTCACATTTTACATTTGCCCTGTTTCATTACTGAGCTGGCGTGAGTTTATTTTCCGGGCGCCGTGTCTCGAAAACCAAAATATGTAATTTCTCCATATTAGAGTCTGTTTATATAAAGTGGCTTTACATGCAAGCCTGTCTTTTAGAATAAAATCTCCTTCTATGAAAATGATAGATTAAAGTCATACAGCACTGTGCAGAAGTGCATGAGATTGCTTGTGATGCTAATTATTTGTAAGTCTCTTTTTTCAATCGAAGCGTCGCTAAATGACTATATACAGTGCAAGATGTTTGACAAAAACATTTTTTGGCTCAATATAGAGAGTGTGTCAGTAGGAATTAACAGTTTTAGATTATCAAGTCATGAAAATTATGTTCAGTTGAAATGAGTGCTGCAGCAGATGGTATGTTCCCCACTGAACCCTGATCTTAACATTATTCAGTCAGTTATATACGTTATATCAAATTTACCTAATGAATCAATTTGGGCTGAATATTTTTATAGAGAAAATGTATTTAATTTGGTTTATTGTTTCCCAATGGAGTACAAAATATTTGTTATTCATGATATACAGCCGCAGGAAAAAGAGACCATTGCAAAAACCTCAGGAGTGACAATAAAGTCTTCCAACAGCAATGTGAAAGACTGACAGCATGATAAGACACATGAGGTTATGACATAAAAAAATAACTGTTGAACTTTTCCTACATACATGTAGAACTATAGCTGTTGTATTGCTTAAAAGTGAATGTTAATTTAGTATTTGAAGTATTTGAGGTACAAAAATACCTGTCTGCCCAGTTTTCATTTTCTGCAAATAAATGCAAATAGAAACAATATTTTTATTTGAAATATGGAGAAAATATTGTTTGTAGTCCACACACTGAAACAAAAAAATATATTTTTTCATAAACATATACCTACTTATTCATTGTTACCTACTAAAAGTTGACGCCCCTTGACCAGTCTGAAATGTAATATTTTATTAGTATGAGTTGGCTGCCTGTACATCTCTGATAGCTGGAGGTGATTCATTATAACTAATGGCATTTCTTCCCACCCAGACTTTTTCCCTCTCACATTACACAGCAGCTCATTTAAGATCCTCATCTAGAAGATTAGATTACTGTTAAATGTTAGATTTTCTCAATAAAGCAAAATCATCATGATCTGCAAGCTGTCGAATATAATTTTCCTGTCTTATACTTGAGGCTTGTCGAAAGTGGCCGTTACTAAGATCTATAAAGTTGATGAACCATTTTCAACCTCTTTTATGTAGACCTTGACACTTATTATGGGAAATTACTCACCGGATTACTATATAATCACTTTCTAATTATGCTGTTTATAAACATTTGATATAACCATGTTTTTCACTGTCTTAATATGGTTTCATTTAAGCATCTGTTATCTGTATCTGTCATCTTATTAAATATGTGCATGTCTGACTGTGTTAAGGACTGCAGAAGATATATTTTTGAAATCGAGCAGAAAGACTTGAGTAAGATGTCGTACTGAAAAACAGAGAGAACATAACGATGAACAGATGTTGTCAGTTGTGTGGCCTCTTCTCAATACATGTTCCTTTCTTCAAAACCAATTTCATGCATAAGACAACAATGTTGGTTGGGATTGTGGTGTAGGCTGAATGAAATCAGCTTACTTTAAGCATGTGTGGGGAATTTATGGGGAAAAGCATGCGTGAAGCTGCAACACAATATTAAATACACAAAAAAAGTATTTTACATTTTTAATGATTCTATTATATTTTGCATTTCAAGCATTTGGAATTTTTTGTCCTAATTACATACAGTGAGCTTTCTGTTGTCACCTAAGATTGAAAATGTATATCTAAAAACAAGATTTTTCTACATAAAGTGAGACTAGACATAGTTGGACAACTTTTGCCTTGCAGTGTGGCCAGATAATATACAAACGCTACATGCAAACGTTACTTCAATCAATATGAAGTCCAAAATCAGTCGGAACTGCTGTTTTTGCAAGTCAGATTTAAGTCCTCTACTGTATCTTATGGAAACATTCCCATTTGAAATACTCTGTATAGTTTGTGAGTGTTGTGTGTAGATTCTTGTAGTAATTCAGTCTGCATTGGCGTCTAATCCTCTGCTCAGACACGCTGCTGTATTTGGCAATGTTCCTTCCATTTCTTAATCCCAAGGCTTTTACCAACCAAACACACAGAAATCCGTAGAGCTGTATGAGCAATGCTCACCTGCTGACAGCCGTCTCGCAAGGTCAAACAGTGGCTTAAAGCTGGTTGATCGTGGATTTTCTTTTTCTCTTTTATCTGTGTTGCACAATTTGCAGAAAGTTATGACATTTTCGAAGCCCCTCGAGTGTAGTTTAAACTGGGATAGTAAGCTGTTCTAACTCTTTTCATTGAGAGCCGAGCTCATACCTCATAAATACTGACAGATATAATTGCACTGTTTTTACATGATGTGACCTGTCATGAACTGCATTCATATCCTGTTGAGACTTTTTGCTTTTTTAGGAAAATTATTCTATAATCTCTACATCTACCAAAATGTTGTTGTTGTTTTACAGAGAGACAGGATAACTACGGTGAATACACAGAAACATAAATGATTTATAAAAATGGTCTTTGACGCGGAATAGTGCTTAGCGCCACATCAGGGTCTGAGATGACATACGCACTATTGATGGTCCCAGTTTTGCATGTTTTTGTATATATAAGTCATACTTGATGCTTATATGGATTTGGACGTTGACAGGTGCTTTTTCATTAGTGTCAATGACATTAAATAGACATCGTTTAAAGATGTGATCTGAAACTGTTTGACTGCGTGCAATTTCACAATCATTTGCTATTTATAGATTTCACATCTGATGGAGAGGCGTACACGTGTTTTCTGTACGTACGTTCGTTCTATGAATCACACGTACGCACTTTGTGAAATGATCATAAAATCACATTTAGGATGGTTTCTACGCAACATTTTATAAATGAGGCCCCTGAAGTGTTTTGCCGGTGTTCGTATCCATAATAAATTCAATATCAAGTGTTGCATTATAAAACAGACTTGTAATTACAATTCATATTGTATTTTGCATTATGATCCAGACTCTTAATTCTAATTGGACGAGCAATGTTTGTAGCCGTTGCCGGAGTTGTGATTCACTTTTACTGAAATCTCACTTGTGTTGAAGTCAAAACATTCATGTTAAGTGTGAAATATAATAATTTGTTTTTAACAGTGTGACCTGAATTTTTATTGTTATTATGTTTTATTTTGTTAGTTAGCTGAATTTTTTGTTATTACGACAATCAAAACAACCAGTTTGATGGATATTACTTGGAATGCAAAATAAAAAAACATGATTTTTAAAAAATGTTAAGGATGCAGTTATCTGTGTTTGTAAACAAACTTTAATTGTAACCTGCGTTGAAGTTGTAGAAGATCCAAATAGTGGAGGGATTTCAGCCTTTCACGCTCTCAAGTCACAACGCAATGTAATCCAGGACTTCAAATGCAAAACCTCAGCACAGAAAATCCTCTCGTGTTACTTTTTATAGTTGGGAGACACGTTCATTTACCATTGAGACATCAGCCTCTGATGACAAACCCCAGATGCATGTTTTCAATTCCTTTTGTTTATTGTAGCATTTATTGAGGTGGTGTATCCACAATTGCTTTTTCTGATACATGTTTTTTCATTTGATCATTTTTAACCCCTTCCCTGTCATATATCACACTGCTGCCAGTCGGGGCTGCCTGTTGTTGGTTTTTGCAATGATTGAAAACGCCAGTAAGATCTAAAATCTGTTTGTGCGTTTCAACCTCTTTCTTTTCTCCTCTCCCGTGAAAAATTCAAATGAACGCACTGACCCATTTTTCTTCACCCCTCCTCCCGGACCTTTATGCCTTACACTTCAGTCAACCAGCATTATTCAGAAAGCGGAAAACAGCACACTGACAAAACGTGTGACCCCATAAGCATCCCTTTTGCGTGCTGATCATAGCCAAATCTGCAGCTGTGCTAAAACAATCTCAATGTGCTGTCAGTGTGGTCGTCTCTATTAGCAAGAGTCAATCTCACACATCGATCAAAGTGAAAATAGAAAAGAAATAATATTGTATTGTGATGGGTGACATATTACAGTCCTGTCCCTTTTTTTAGCACCCCCCAGAATTGTCAACACTAGAAGTCTGTATGAATCTACAGTATGTTCATAGCTGTGCTGAACCAGGATGGGTGATGACATGCTTGAACAGGGTCCTGAAAGTTTCCCAATAGACCATGAGGAACAGCTGGGTCAACTGGGACTGTCGCCAGAGGCCCGGTCGGGAAACTTCAGAGAACAGAGCCATCGAGATGTGCTAGACGGGCACCTGAACGCTGGAGGGACCAAAAGTGTTCCTGCTGTTATACTTCTTAAGAGATGCACAGCATTAAAACATCCATCCATCCATTTTCTACCGCTTATCCGAACTACCTCGGGTCACGGGGAGCCTGCGCCTATATCAGGAGTCATCGGGCATCAAGGCAGGATACACCCTGGATGGAGTGCCATCCCATCGCAGGGCACACACACTCACTCATTCACTCACGCACTCACACCCTACGGACAATTTTTCCAGAGATGCCAATCAACCTAACATGCATGTCTTTGGACCAGGGGAGGAAACCGGAGTACCCGAGGAAACCCCCGAGGCACGGGGAGAACATGCAAACTCCACACACACAAGTCGGAAGCGGGAATCGAACCCCCAACCCTGGAGGTGTTAGGTGAACGTGCTAACCACTAAGCCACCGTGCCCCCCCGCATTAAAACATCTCACTCAAAAATAACAAGTCTGTTACATTTATTTCCCCTCGTTTCTAACGTTTTGTAGATTTGATCTACAGGAAATGTATACAGACTTGAAAGTCTACTTCCATGTCAAAGTTTTGTGGGAGAAACAAGCCTAAATCAGCCTATTAACTAACAGAGAGTAAATGAGTAAACTTTTGACTTTCTTGATGTGTAAAGTGTGACTGGTGTTTTGTGGTCCTTCCTGTGCAACAAAAGGCCGCAGCACAGTACTGTATGTGTAAATGGGACTGAATCCAAAATGTTGAGCTTGACTAGCTCAGGTGATCCATGAGCCATGACCATTCATTTTCATTGCCTCGCGGACCATTCAGAGGAGACTATACAAGTCGAGGTCAGCAGTAAATATGAGTAGATGACATATTAAATGGAAACTGCATAAACGAGGTCTATGGACGACCGAGTGCTTGTTGTTCCATGTGTAGATCAATACAGCCCTAAAATAACACTCATGAATCATAAAATCTCTATTTAACCACATTTGAGTATTAGTCGAGTAATAGCGTATTAGCGTGCATTAAGTAAGAAATAAGCTAATCTCTCTCTATCTCTCTCACTTTGTGTTAACAGGAGTTTGCTACCCTGACCAAGGAGCTGAATGTGTGTAGAGAGCAGCTTTTAGAAAAAGAGGAGGAGATTTCTGAGCTTAAAGCAGAGCGGAACAATACCAGGGTAAGTGTGTGATTATTGATGACCAGACGTCCTGATAAATCAGGACAACGCAATTATTAGCCTTATCTGTCGTTTAAGTGCTGAAAATAACTTTATTTTAAAATGTGCACTGTTATGATCTATCATGATACAGGAACTCTTACTCTGCAGTTCTTGACAGGTTCGTTTCATCCTTAGAATATTGAGAGGTGAACTGAGAGCATTCCAGCGTGCACATGAATAATTACGACAATGACAGAACATGCTGCTAGTATTTTAAATGCCATATGAGAAAGTAATTTAAAAGTCTAAACAGTTATGACAACAAATTGCCTAAAATCACGAGTGAGTGTAAGTGATGTACTTGATGTCAGTATCAAATGTAGAATCAAGTTTGTCATGTGTTCACAATTTAGATCCAAACCATAAATC
The DNA here is from genome assembly GCF_015846415.1 of Triplophysa dalaica. Taxonomy (NCBI): domain Eukaryota; kingdom Metazoa; phylum Chordata; class Actinopteri; order Cypriniformes; family Nemacheilidae; genus Triplophysa; species Triplophysa dalaica. Next base: position 9,097,123 of record NC_079562.1, on the reverse strand, counting down.
TCATTTATCAATTTTGTTTATATAAAAAGCGTTGGAATGAAAATGTGCTGCTAATTTACACAGCCTCTGACCATCCAAGATGTAGTTGACATTGTTTCCTCAGTAGAACAGTAACGTCTTTATTTCTTGACTTTTTGCGGTAATTCAAACAAGATGTCCTTCAAAGAATTTTCTTGAAGTCATTACTTATTGATCATACAGTAATTTGCATTCTGCTGTACCTTGAGGTAGACTCTGCATCATTCACATTTAAAAACAATAGTTCAACCCCCCCTAAAAAACTGTAATTTATTCACCCTTACGTAATTCCAAACCTGTATGACTTTCTTTCTTCGGCAGAACACAAAAGAAGATATTTTGAAAAATGTTGGTAACCAACCAACCCTTGTTGACTTCAAATGTATGCCGTTGAGACATTTCTCAATGTATCTTTTTTGTGTTCCATGGAACAAAGAGTCGTAGGCATGTTTTGAAGAACATGAGGACAGAATTGGTATTTTTGGGTGAACTATCCCTTTAACACATACATTGTTTTTATCTACAGCTTCTTCTGGAGCACTTGGAGTGTCTGGTGTCTCGTCACGAGCGTTCGCTGAGGATGACTGTGGTGAAGAGGCAGGCTCCTCCACCCTCTGGAGTGTCCAGTGAGGTGGAGGTGCTTAAGGCTCTCAAATCTCTCTTCGAGCATCATAAGGCCCTGGATGAGAAAGTAAGAAAACTAGTTGCTTTTTATGTTATAAGTTCTACAAAATGACTATAATGCAGGAGAATTTGCATCATGGGTTTGATCCCCTGGTTTAGAAAATCAACCCCTTGGAGTATTGAACTAAAACATTTGCTCATTTTAATCTCTGTCAGTGATGTGAAATTGGCAATGAGTGTGTAATGCAAAGAAGAAGGACTGGTGCTTGATTTCATGACTAGATGAATGGTTAGTTGGGGGGGGGTTGCCATTTGTATATTTTGTTATTTAAGTGCCCTTTGTTTTTACTTTGCACAGGTGCGTGAAAGGTTACGTGTGGCTCTTGAAAGAATTACTACATTAGAAGGACAGCTGGCAGCCGCCACTCAAGAGGTAAAGCTGATATGACTCGCGGTTGTGTGTGAATGTGTGTGTTTGTTGAGGTATGCATGTGCACTGGTATAGATTTGCTGATCTCATTAACATCTGTGCACTGACCACCTGCCCCCTGCTGTCAGCCTTTGCACGCTGTCCACTTCCATCTCTCACATGCCACTGGCAGTCCAAGCAGAGCAAATGCACTTGACATACTGTAGATTTACATTAGTGAGGAGCTTATCATTGACAACCCAATTACACACAGCCAGGCTCTGAAATAAAGTTTGACCACACCTGTCAATAGCATGTCAGTTGAGAAACTACGTCATATTGGCATAAATACATTTACAGGCTATGAAACTGTGGTTTCAGTAGTGTTATTATTTCAAAATATTTTATTTTCTCTTGCAGTTGGATGACAAACAGTAAGAGCTTGTTTAGACTTCCTGTGCTTTGTAAAAGTCACAACAGATTTTTTTAGCTTCATTTAAATAGCATGAAAAGAAAGACAAAGAATAATTTTCTTACAGCCTGACTTAGTTATTACTTAATTCTTCTGTCTCCATGCAAGGCAGGTAAAATTGCTTATTTATTTTTCTAAACTGTATGAGGGTCTGCAGCAGTTCAATCCAGACCACAACTGTTTCACAAGTTCGCCATTGTAGATAATAATGAAAGCAGGGGTAGTATGCGTATTTGGCATGCTGACTGGGGAGCGGGCTCCATTCTCGCGGTTCCTTCTGAACCTGGAACACTCTCTCCCTGATAGGGACGAGTGCACCGAACCCAGAGCTCCCCCCTCGGGGTCCTGCTAGAGAAAGCGAGTTCAGGTAGAGGAGCTGGGGAGGTGGAGGGATGTTTTTGACTTGTAGAGATGGCATAGGTAACATTCTGGTCTATTTGTTAGATGGCTCGCTTGAGCTGATAGGGTGGATTTTCTGATTGCTGATAGCGAACCAGCCGGGCTTAATTATATGCTCCGGCTTCTCCCGAACATGGTTTTTAAAACATCATTTTGAGGTATCGCATCAGAAACGAGTGATGTCAAATTTTGGGAAAATACCACACAAAATTTGCAAAGCTTTTAGGTTTTTGAGAAAGAGTTCATGCAAACAATGGGAGATGGCATGGCAATGCATTTGCCAAATAAATTCTGATTTGTTAAATCCATGTGACTTATCAGCTGTTTCTGATGATGGTGTCTTTCTGGTCTATTTTTTATATGCTTGCCATGTTTTATTTACTGTTGGCTCATCATTCCATCCAACTACATTTTTGTGAACTTTGGAAAGATTCTATGGAAACACAGCTTTTGAGACTATAACATTCATAATCCCCAAAGTACGACAAAATTTGCCGTGAAGGAACAGTTCACCCTAAAATAAAAATGATGTCACAATTTACTTACCCTCGAGTTGTTCCAAATCTGTATGAATGTATTTGTTCTGATGAACACAGAGAAAGATATTTGGAAGTATGCTTGTAACCAAACAGTTCTTGGCCGCTATTGATTACTTTAGTAGTAAAAATTACAATGGTAGTCAAAAGTGCCCCAAAAAAGTTTTCTTTTGTGTTCAACAGAACAAATACATTAACAAAGCATTTTTTCCTTCTATATTTTTCCTACTTTCTTCCTAAGAACAAATACATGTATATGGATTTGGAACACCCTGTGGGTGAGTAAATAAAAAAAACAAATGTCCTTTTTGTTCCTATAAAGTAAGCACAACAGAGAACTAAACAAAAAACACACTACAGGGGGAAAAAAAATCTGTTTCACCATTGAAAAACTTCATTCACTGGGTAAATTGAAAAGTCATTGGCTACAGCCCGTGTGGGTGACATGCATTGCATTTTGACAAAATTCTACTACCTCAGTACAAACAACAATTTTTCTTTCTTTCTTTCGCTGCTGTGTAATCTTCAGCCTTACAATACTGATTGCTGTGTTGCTATCAGTTTTGGCTTTCAGATATAATAACTAAGCCTTTGTCAGTCAGCGTTGTCTTATACTTCAAATGTTTAATAAAGAGAGCCCAAATCAGATACTGACGTTCAAATGAATGCGTACATATTTTAATCGTCTTCAATAGGCTTAAAATATGAGGATTCAAATGCAAATGTGCCACCAGTGTCTCATTAATACATTAATAACATGCAGCTTTTAAGCACAATAAGTTAATTCTGCAAAATGAGTTGTTGGTCTTATCTCCCACAAGACTCTCCAACCCATCTGAAGAAAAAGGACCAGTCTCAGCTGCTATTAAATGGAACACTTTTTAATTCCCTTTCACCAAAGTAACATCCTCATAATGGGCAAGTGAAAAAAAAAAAAAAAAGCAAGTGCATAACAGCTTCTGACGTGGAAGCAGTTATCAGTCACACTGAATGCTGCAAACCTTGAATTTAAATCTGTGGATGTTGTGTAGTGGGTTTGTTTCCACCCATATCTAAAACATAATTAATGTGACCGGTTTGTTCATCTCTAGGTGGTTATGTTGAGACAGAGGAAGGATGGAAGATCGGAAGGAGATGGTGTTGAAAAGATGGATGGCTCTAAACCTACATGGAAGGTATTTGCATGCTGTAGTTGAATTATTATTACAATTTATACATTTTGATTTTTTGTTTGATGTTTTCAAAGAACACTCTACTTCATTCTATAAAAAATGACTTTCATTGTGTCCATTTACAAGCAAGCCAAGTTATTACACCATACATTTTGTCAATAGTTACACCTTGCTGTTGTTTATCTTTTCCCGGTCCAAAAAGGATTCCTTCTGCTCTATTACCTCTCTTACAGATGGTATTTTCCCAGCTACTGAGAAATAAACAGCATTGATTATGCGCCAAGTATTTCTGCCCTTCAACCTCGAGCGCAGGCTGCAAAATTGTCTCCTACTTCTGAGTCACTTTAAGCAGACAGTCAGCCAACAGAAGCCTAGTCAATATGAGAAAATCGCTCCTAATCTTGGATCCCGTTCATTGCTTAAATATGACTTAATGTTTTATTAATGTGTTTTAAATGGCATCGATTAGTGGTCTGTAATAAGAGAATGTGTTCAATGCAGCAGTATTGATTGTTTGCTTTGCCTTTAAGTGTCCAAAAACAAGGTATAGCACCACCTATGTGCTAATCTTATTGGTAAATAATAGGACCTATTAAAGTTCCAGTATATTAAATTTAGTGGCATCTAGTGGTGAGGTTGTGAGTAGCAAGAACAGCTCACTCCAACCCTCCCTTTCGAAGCACCACAGCGGCTGACACAGAACAAAGATGTTTTCTCATCTTTGCCGCAGGCGATAACGTATTTACAAAACACGCTCTGTAGAACAATTTGTCCATTTAGGGCTACTGTACAAACAACATGGGGAATTCAATCGAAGGGGACCGATGCTGTATGTAGATGTAAATAACTCATTTTAAGGTAATAAAAACAACGCTTCATATGTTAGGTCTTTATACACTTCTGTATATTACATTGCATTTCTGTCAATAGATCCTCCAAAAAATGGCAGCACCTTGAAGTATGCTTACATTATCTTACAGCTGTGATGATCCAAGATGTGGATGACTTTCAGAGATTTTGCATGTCAGCTTTTCTGAACAGTTGCTGACTCTCTAAAGAAATCTGAAATGTTACCAGTCCTAATGAGGATAAACATTCCCCTGCTAATTCCCCATTGTGTGTTTCTTCAAAGATCTGTGTGTGTGAGCTCTTTAAGTGATTTTTGCATATATAAGCATATTTTTTGTTAGTCTTAAATTATAGGGTTTGTTCATTAAATTTGTAGACATGTATTTTAAGCAGGACAAAGATTGAAAAAATGGGCTGGCAAGATTTTTCCCGTGAGTCATTAGCACCTGAGAGGTTGCGTATCACAATATTACTCCCTCCGAGGATGATGATGAAAATGAGACATCTGCAGTTAAGCCCTTTATCTAAACACGTCCTGTATAATAAGCCATTCAGGGAATGTAGGACACATTACAGCAGAGAAGACCCCTCAAGTCATCTGTCTCCATATTTGACTTTAAACTGAATGTTTAAATAGATACAATGAATTACAGCGAATGTAAAAGGGCCATATTGAAAGAATGAGAGCAGACAGACGGAACAGGATTCCTACAGACAAATGCATGGTTCAGCCAGTGTGTTTCTCTGGAGAGCTGGCTGAAGCTTCCCTAGAGGATTGAAATATGACTGATTCTCCATAGATCACCACTCATCAAATACTTGAAGCAAAGTTCAGGCTGTAAGAGACTGACAGGATTTTCCCAGTAGACTCCAAATAGAGTGTTCTGTCAAATTTGCTTTGATAATTCAGCAGAGTAAATAATCAAATACAGCTGCATATAAAAGTTTCTTGGACTATTGGCACCTCACATCACATTTCGACATTTCATCATAATTACTCTTCTTCTAAACTGGAGTCCCCTTGATAACAGTGTATACTAAAGTTTGAAAATCTTAACAGGATTGAAAAACTTGAACAGGAAATGTTATAAATATTTGTAAATATCAAAATTTCACATTAAAACAGCAATTTGGAATGGGATGTCTCCCTTTTTTATGTAGCCAGTCGCCTTAAGTTTACCTCACAGCTGTGAATGTACATACAATGGCAAGTCAGAAGGAAATGGTATTAGTGGTAAAATATGGTCATGGGCAAAAATTGTATACACCTATGCATCGACATTTTAAATGCTTTTTTTAATGCTAAATCCTTTAGATTTAACCAAGCTTATCGGTAAACATTAGGTCCAGTATATGAAATATGTAAACATTTATATGAAATAAAATATACATTTATATAAAATAATTACAATTACAAATGGTTTGTTAATTTTTTAATATATAGATTATGAAAAATAAATATATAAATATTTTAAATTATTCCCCAAAAATTTTACCTGAAACCTTAAATGATATATTTAAATATAATCTTAACATAACATACTTTTTCATATAGTGGCATTGAATATTATTTTGAATACAATATAAATATAGGTAAGATGTTCAGAAGGAGCTGAGATGTCAGAAAGTTTTAAGACATGCATATTTCTGTAAAACTGTGAACGGGTAATTTTAGCCTTCTGCATTTCTGTATCTCTTGAGAATAATTGATTTACCAGCATGTAATTCAGTTTAAGGTTGTGAAGCAAAACCAATCATCCGCCACTCAACGTTACAGACGCCTTCAAATGCATACACACACATTTGCAAAAAACACACAATAACTAAACAAAAGAAATTGCAAAGCTTGCGTGTTTGTGCATAATGGCCATTATTGCCATATCACCTGTCACTGGCTCAGCACTGCTATAGTGAGATAGAGCTAGACACCTCTACGGTGAAACCAAACCCCTTTCGCTTGAGACAGTAATCTGAAGGTGTTCTCATTAAATATCTCCCCAAGAATTCTACTGGTATTGTGGAACTTGACGTTTCCTCTTTGGAGCTAAAAAAGCAGCAGGTATTGGGGAAAAGGTGGGGTGCCGAACCCAGGTCATGTTATTCCCAGTAACACTTAAGTTTCGGGTCTGACAAAAATAGCGTGGGGGTTTAATTTGCTGGACTGTGTACATTTGTGTGATATATGCATGAAAACCTCTGAACTCTCGGGGCTGTAATTGCAGTAAAGCTTGCTTAGCTTGCTGTCTATGCTTCTCACTCTATGACTCAGCATTATGTCCCAGTCAGAAACTTATTCAAAAGTTGAACCATAAGTGGAAGGCAGGGGACCAATAAACGTTTTAAACTTTAGAATTAGTTCTGTCATTGCTTACTCACCAACATGTCCTTGTAAAAACATGACTTTCGTGCTTTTATGGAACACAAAACAAACTTTTTTGACACTTTGTGTTCAATGAAAAAATGAAGGTCATAGAAGTTTTAACATCATGAAGATGAATAAATGATGTCAAAGCCCTTTTTGAGCAATGAAAACGCATGTTGGAACTAAAATGGCGGTAACTCATGAATTCTTTGGAATACAGACTTACGGTTGGTCTCGTTTGAAAAAAGAAAAGTAGCTGATTATTGCTAAAAAAAGAAAACACACACAAAAATAAATAAATTAAAGGTATGTTGTTAGGTTCCTTGTAAAAAATTAATAAAAACGTTTTTATTTGATTAAAAAACACATTAAAGAATAACAAAAAGGATAACAAAAATCTAAGCAGACTCTTTATAAAAAACAATCAATTACTCTCTCTGTTTTCTAGAGTCTTAGACAATTCCAGTTTTCATAGTTTGTCATGATTCGATTAGAAATTCCATGCACAATATTGATGCAAACCTAGGTGTCCCGTATATGGAACGCGTGACAGTTAACAGGCTACAAGCACTTTTGCACCACTAACATTTTCCTTGTCTGTGTCTGTGACAGAGGCTTCCCAATGGCTCCATCGATGCCCATGACGACAACAGCAGGTGTGTGGAGCTACAGGAACTGCTTGATAAAGCTAATAAAGAGCTGACCCAAAACAGAGACAGGATCAGCGGTCTGACCAGCCGCATGACCGAGCTCGAGGCAGAACTGGCCACCGCCCGTAAAGACCTGCTGAAGAGTGAAGAGATGTGCACCAAACATCAGAGAGACATCCGCGAGGTTAGAATGATTGAGGGGAGAGGAAGATCAAGGAATGGGGACAGGCTAATAGTTTCTTGTCTTTAAGAAAGTGATGACATTAAGGGTCTGCTTTATTTTGAAAGACAGAGCATCTACTATATATTTCAATTTTAATATAAGCATGCGTTATTGACATGACAAAAAAATGTACTTTCAAATTGCCATAGCATTTGCAGCTGGGATGCGTACAAATAGTGCATGTATACACATGGAAAGAATGATAGTAATATATAAAAAAGAATAAAATAAAATAAATGCAATATAAAATATAAAGAACATGATTCATTGAATATAGTCTTATTTCCCAAAAGTCTTTGTATCTCTTACTACGTGCCTGTTCGACAGGCGATGGCACAGAGGGAAGACATGGAGGAGCGAATCACAACATTAGAAAAACGTTATCTGGCCGCCCAAAGGGAAACCACCTCCATCCACGACCTGAACGACAAGCTGGAGAACGAGCTAGCCACTAAGGATTCACTTTACAGACAGGTACGCAACCCCTAGAGCCGGACTGAGTTAAAGTTGAGTTAATAATGGGTGAAAAGGGAGACTTCACCCAAAAATTCATTCATCATTTACTCACCTTCGGGTTCTTTATCCTGATGAACACAGAGAAAGATTTTAGGAAGAATCCTTATAACCAGACAGATTTTGCCCCCTATTGACTACCATAGTAGGAAAAAATACAATGGTCATCAAAAGTGCCCCAGAACTGTTTGGTTTCCTACATTCTACAAAATGTCTTCAATGTCTTCAACAAAACAAAAAAATAGTAAAAAAAGGAATTTAACTGCTTTGGGAGTCAATTGCTACTATATTAGCATTCTTGCAAGCATCTTTCTCAGTGTTTATCAGAACAAGTACAGTTATACAGATTTAAAACAACTCAAGGTGAGTAAATGATGACAGAATTTTTTAGTGAATTATCCCTTTAATGTCCCATAATTTAATGTCTATTTCAGTAGGGTGTATGTGTGTGTGTCTATAAAGGATGTTCATGTATATTTAAACAGATGAAATTACATGAATATAATATTTCTATAGTTTACATGCTTTATCATGTTTATTTTTTAAATGTCAGATGTATTATATATGTGCACACTTGTTGTGTATTGTTATGTGCACTTATTTATTACGTTTGTATGTGTGCTTCCTTTCCTTGTTTACTGTGTTTTTTCTGCACGTGTGTTTGTAACCGTCTTCCCGTCGTGTCTGAATGCATACATTGTGTATACCATATTTATTAATGTCAATATCGTCGTGTTCATCTAAACAAAGGTGTGTATCTCTATAATTGTGTACAACCTCTCTTGGTCTTACGTTTGTTTGCTGTGTGTATTTGTGTATGCATCAGAGCGAGGAGAAGGTACGACACCTCCAGGAGCTGCTGGAGTTGGCAGAGCAGCGCCTTCAGCAGACCATGAGGAAGGCAGAGACTCTACCGGAGGTGGAAGCTGAACTTGCCCAGAGAGTCGCCGCTCTTACCAAGGCGAGTACGGAGTCAGCCATCATAGACATAAGAATTCAGATTCCTTCATTAAACAACTGGATTGTAACATAAAAGATGATTTATAAAAGAACAGTGCTATTTTGTTCTAGGTAACACTGTAAGAGTTTATTACAAATATGTTATTTCTGAATCTGTGCAGGATGACAAGCCTAACAGCATTAAAGTGATTCATTTCTTGTGTTTTTTATAAAAAAGGGAACTAGTTTGCAATTCTCATTCGTACTCTCGAATCATCGACACCAGGAAGAAAAAAGCAGGCTTATGAGAAGAATGTGGTAATCGGTTCATAAGCTTATTCTCTGTCAAAAGTTCTCAAAAAATCTCAAAAGATGATTAGACAAAGTTTTTAGATCACCAAACTGAGTTAGACGGGAGAAAAACAACAAAAATTATTCAAAAGATTCCTTCGGCCGGCGTGTTTTTTCAATTGTTTTTAACGGTAACGCCACGCTTTTAAAAAAAGCCATAAGTTGACGTTTTTGTCCGCTCAGCACTGGTGCTATGCATTTTCCCACGATCGGCGCCAGCATTCGACCGAGTTCCCAGAGTTGAAAAATGTTCAACTTTGAGCAGAACGCTGTACCTTGAGCGGGCGTTTTCAGCTGAGCTCCTGCCGTATTCAGCCGGTAAATGTGCCTCGTTGTACACAGCCCCTTAAGCTCTTCAGTACATCAACGATCAAAATTGCATTCGAAATCGATTTTTCTTCTTTGTAGACTTCCACGGTCGTTGTTGTTTGTTTTGAAAATACTCGGCAGCAGTCACATTTTATCCAAGCATCAGCAGGAATCATAAATGACAGTGTTTTTCAAAAGGAGCCAAACATCTTGTCGGTGAGGCAAAGATGCAGTTGGGCTTGTTTTGAGTCTCACTAATGCAGTTAATTAAAAATGACAAGATTTTGTCAGTCCCAGTTGGCAACACTATATCACACACCTCATGATCCTAATGATGCAAATCCACGGCAGGGTCTCAAACCAGATGTAAACTGTTGACATAATGAATGATGAAAGGAAGAAAACAAGATGCATTCACTGTGTTAAAGAGAGTATTTCAATGTTAAAATGATATACTGCACAGATTTTAAAAGGCGTTTGGTTCAGCTCTGTTGCTTCATAGACTAATGCCGGTGTGTCCTGCAGGCGGAGGAACGCCATGGCAACGTCGAGGAGCGTTTGCGGCAACTGGAGGCCCAGCTGGAGGAGAAGAACCAGGAGCTGGGCAGGGTGAGAACTGGGGATGAGCTGGGTGTGGGAGTGAGTGGACAGATGTAAGAGTAAAAAATTGAATGCTGTGTGTGAGAGATTCATTGGTTCATTTGTGTGTTTGAGGTTTTTTTTGCTACAGTATTAATTTTCTTTTTTGTTTGAAGTGCAGATGAGAATGAACATTAGAAAGGATGCCCCAGTGATTTTTTTATGTGAATGCTCACACACGGGTACTGTATGTTTGTGTATGTATGAAGCTTTTGTAAGTATGTTTGAAACCTTAGCGTAGTTGGGGGTTCAACTAACCATATTTCGGGGAGATATTTCTTTCAAAAGTGTGCAAAATCTGAGCAAAACTTCCTTTTGGGAACACTACAAAAATATAATGTGTAAAATTGTTGTTTAAATTGTAGAAGTTTTCTATAAGGGTTATTATTAAGGTATGAGTTTTTGTTCGGCTGTAGTGTTTAGAACTAGTTGAGTGTAAAAACGATAGAAGTCTGTAGAATTTTCCCATTTTATATATATGTATATGTACAGTTTGCGTCTGTGAAGTTCCAGTTGGCCCCAGAGTTTTCTCAAATTGTGAAGACCAAGCAAAATAAATCCTACAGTTAAGGTGGCCAGCCTTCATTCCCCATAAGGCAAATGATATAACAAACATGCTAAATAACATCTTAATGAATATCAAGTTCAGGGTTGGAGCTAGGATATCAAAATAGTATTATCTGAATAAATCAACAGGAAAACTCACAGAGATCCATAATCTAGCACTCCTATATAGACACACGCATCCAGCCATATGTTATTGCTCTCTGAATATGAGGCATTTTTAGCTCATCTTGCAGATGAATTTCTCCACCCCCAGTGAGAGCAGAGCTGCAATTGGCTGCTATATTTGGATTGTGAATAATTCATGCATGGGCAATTTCTTCTGTGTGCAAGCCGGTGGTTGTAATGACTTAAAACAGTCAATGAGACTCTTTATCCTCTTTCAGACTTAATTAAAGCCTTATATTCACATCACACCTCAGTCTGGGTTTCACCGAGCCTTTGTTTAGGACTGCTGAGTTTTGCTTCAATTCTCTGCTGATAGTCACAGCGCTCTGTGTTGAGTACATCTTGACTACGTCTTAAAAGCCATTTGCCACCAGAAAAAACATGAAGAATTTGTTGCCAGGCAACTGAGTGCCAGCACTGCAACTATGTTTAAAAGTGACCCCTTACGTTCTCTATTATTATTTGTTTACTAGAAAGATTATCAGCACGGATACACATCACATGCATTTGAAAATGTAATCAATTCAATTGCGGGCGCAAACTGTGAATTTACAGACGAAATCATGTTATATCACGAAGTAAACTTAAAGCCATATAAAATCCTAAACTCCTCCACTAGATCACAATATTGCCTGAGGGTGTAATACCGCCCTCTATTGTTTCTCCAGCAAACTACACAATATCGTCACAGAATATTATCTCTCATCTTTAATAGTATGGATTAAAATACACCCCCTTATAATTATTAGCATAAATCAATTGTGCTACACATATAAATAATACAGCGTGGTTTCTTGAGGAGAGGTGCTGTATGTGATCTCATACATTTACATGAAAGCATGTTTTTTCTTCTAACGTCTCATAAATCTCTTTTCTTTATTCCTTTATTAAGGCACGTCAAAGGGAGAAGATGAACGAGGAGCATAACAAGCGTCTGTCTGACACTGTGGACCGTCTCCTCACCGAGTCCAACGAGAGGCTTCAACTTCACCTGAAGGAGCGCATGGCTGCACTTGAAGACAAGGCATGGATTTAACTCTTAATATTTATTAACGTTTGTGGAAAGCAGGTACCAAGTCTGGTTTTGAGTCTGAATTTTCTTAACCTTTTTTGTCAGACTCTGGTAAGAACCTAAAAAGAATGATTCTTTGTGCCCACCCTTAATAAGCTCATCAAGCTTTTTGAGGCGCAGACTGTCTAACTTTCTGTTCTTCCCGGGCCAAATGTCAGCAGATCCAGATTAACTTTACCGGTCAAACATTTTGAGACACTTTTTCACCAATTTAATAATAGACTGATTGAAATTATCAAAGTAAACAAAGGGAACTGTGGGAATTATGTTGTAACTAAAAATAATGCAATCAATCAACTAAAACATTTGATCATCTTCAGTGTAGTCACTAGAATTTTCTGAAATGTTTTTTTGTCATGTTATCAAGCAGCTTCTTGAGGTCTCACTCTGGGATGCTTTTTAAACAGTATGAAAGAAGTTTCCTATTCTGTAATCTTATTGGCTGTTTTCATTATTCAGTAGGGCTGCAAAAAATGATGAAATAATCGTCTCATTGCAATTATTCAACGCCATCGCAATTACTTCAGATAACCTTAATTATTGGGATTCTTTTGAAAACGAGGGTGATCTGCAGTATCTGCTGCATTTTACACCCATTGTCCTTGATATGCACACACTGTAACTTTCAAATGAATTTTCTCCCATGAGTTGCATTAGCTGTATATTTGATTTGGTTTGTTTCCAGACTTGCTTTATCTACCTCATATCTAGTTTTAGTGCTCAAGACTCAAGTCTTCTCTGTTGAGGTCACTCTACAGTAAATAATATTAGTTATATATTCTCTTTATAGAAAAAAATTAGGTCACACTTTATTTTAAAGTGCCCGTGTTGCAGTGTAATTATACATATAAGTACTGAGTAATAATAATTAACTACATGTACTTACTGTAGGGTAAGGATTAGGTTGTGGTTTAGGGGTAGTTACATGTAATTTTGCATAATGTATAGTAAATACTATTGTAACTATTGTACGTGTTACATGTGTAACAAGGGCACCGTAAAATAAAGTGTTACCAAATATTATTGTCATTAACAGTGTCAAAGCCTTAAAACAGACGACCATTTAATAGACAATTAATCGTCAGCCAAATTTCATAACCGAGACAGCCCTGTTATTCAGTCAAAGTCACCTTTTTCAAAAGCACTTTTGATTAAATAAAATGTTTATGAATCATCATGAATAAACAAAATTATACTTTTGTCTACTTAACTAATTTAAGACATTTAAGCATACACCTTCAGATCAAAAGTTTTATAAAGTGTCTTAAATCTTTTGAGCGGTAATGTACATGAACTTAATGTTTGTGTTTGCTCCCCTGCTTTCACCCGAGAGAAAGGCAGGCTTTTATGTAACTCCATACTGCGTGGGCACAAGGAACAGCATATGATAAACAGAAATGTAAAGGTTCCCAATGAAGCTTGACTGAAAACCTGTATTCTGTTTAGCTATCAACTGACAGTACAGATATGTTTTGAAAGGGGATGAATGGCAAGATGTGAGTGGAAAGGGCAAAGCAACACACATAGAGAGAGAGAAAGAGAGAGACAGAGAGAGAGAGAGAGAGAGAGAGAGAGAGAGAGAGAGAGAGAGAAAGAGCTTGTAGGTCATTTAATAAACAACATGCTGTTTTGAGCTTGTTCTTAACTTCGTCTGTTCTGTCTATCAACCTGTTTCCCCCAATCTAGAATGCACTCATCCATGATCTGGAGAACTGCCAGAAACAACTGGAGGAATTCCATCACACTAAGGTATCATTGCTAATTGGGTACCGTGCCGATCTACAGGTTCTGTCACAGCTGAGAGATATAACTGGGTTGTTGAAGTGTTACGTATACATGGGTTTCTTTTAACAAATCAAGATTTCAGTTTATATTTTAATTTGATTCAAATGTGTTTATGTGGTGCTTTCCACAATGTTGCATGGTTACAAAGCAGATAAACAGTACATACGTATACAGATAGTAGTGACAAAAGTCAATTATGATAAACGTTTTATTTAATCCATTGTGTTTTATGTGGTGTGGTAATTCTCAAAGTATTGGCAAAATGAACCACGTTTACATTTAGGCATTTCGCAGACGTCTTTATCCAAAGTGACGTCAAAGAATTCCCGAAAGTATTTTTAAGTACCTGCCCAGCCGCGAGAGCATGTGTGCGGAAAATCGTGTGATTATGAACTCGCCAGACTAACCAAGTGCTTTTCGGCTCTCAGGAGAGGCTGATCGGGGAGATCGAGAAGTTACGATCAGAACTGGATCATATGAAGCGGAGGAGTAGTGTGTATGGAGATGGTACACACCCTAGGTAGCACCCAGATTTTAGTTTCATAGACAACACGAAGTTCTATACTTGCACAAATGATATTGATTCTTTGAGGGTCTGAACCTTTCTTACTGTCTGTCCCTCACTGTTGACACTGTCTCAGGTCTCATGTTGGCAGTGCCACAGACCTGCGCTTCTCAGTGGTGGAAGGTCAGGGCGATCATTACTCATCCACCGGTGTCATACGACGGGCTCAGAAAGGCCGACGGATGGCACTCAGGGATGAACCCACAAAGGTGTCAAAGGCGAACATTTCCATCTATAACTCTCATAACCTCTTTACATTCGTTTCAAAAGAATAAATTGGCATTTATCCTCAGGCCTCATCACTTAAAAATGTATTTTCGGTTTCATCCATAGGAATGCATGAAGCATTTCTGTGCATAACTGACACAAGCACTGGTGCTTTTGGTGCATTTTGTGATGATGTCACTATGCAGTGATGCTCAGTCATTGGCCTAGTCCAGAACTAGACAATGTTTAATCTTTCAATCATGTCTCTCACTTTCTCTCTTTGTTCTTTTTGTGCCTCATTGGATGCAATTACTGTAAGTTTTGAGTTCTCTGAGCCACAGTGTAACACTTTTCATTGTCCATCAGGCCCTCACGAAATCTGTTTTTGATTGCCAGAGAAATCTATTGAACTCTTATAATTCAGAAAGTACATCACATTCCCAGATACTTTTTTATGCATGCACAAAAATCGTGTATGTTTTTTTTCTCTGCTTAAAAAATGCAAAAAGAAAAGTGCAGATTTCGTCTGGGCCCGCCCAGCTGATATCTCAGAAAATCTTGGCCAAAAAAAGTGGTCCTTGCTTTTTGGGGCTTATTAGTGTATTTTTTTACAGATCCTTCCGATGGTGGATCAGGACTGGGATCGCTCTCAACCTTCTAGCTTGCGGGCCAGCCGTACCCATCTTATGGGCAGCGACACTGAGTTGTCCGACTTAGACGATGAGGACCGGGAGACCATCTTTAGCTCAGCCGATATGCTGTCCCCCAGCGGACACTCGGATGCACAGACACTCGCCCTCATGTTGCAAGAACAGCTGGATGCTATCAATGAGGAGATCAGGTGATTTGACACAGATATCAGATTTTGGGGGAGTGGGCCATTTTAACTTGGGTAATGATAAACAAGGAAAGTCGGCCCACTGGTTATCTATGCCCTTCAGTTATAAGTAAAGGAACTATATGTCATTTTTATACTTTGATATATTTTGATCCTGCACCAGTTGAAAACAATTTGGATGTGCTTACTTTTACTCTTTCTTGGCAAATTGGAGTAATAACTGCTTCCTCTGAAAAAGTAAAAATCTTGTTTCACTGTTGAAGTGTTCAGTGTAAGACTTAGCACTAGCTAAGCAGTTAAAATGGATCATTGAACACGTGTTATGTTTGGGACGTCAAGAAAGGTCAGCACATTAAAGTGTGACCACCCAAATATGTCAAACCCTATTCGGTTTTCAGTGTTATACTCACGGCATTGTTATACATTTAACTTGTAAAGATGACGTTAACCGGCGATAACAGAAATCATCTAAATCCTGTATATTCGTAAACGTACAGTACAGAATCAAAACCAACCTTTCTTTAGATGAGGGTATAAATGAAAAAAGGGAAACAAATGTATGACTTTTTGGTGTAAAAAAAACATCTTCAATGAGGTTCAATTTAAAAATGACTTGCGTTTAGCTTTCATAGAACGCATGAAGTACCAGGTGAACAAAAGCCCTGTATTGTATGTCTTTCGTTTAAGTACACAATAATGTGAAAGAGAATGTGACACAATTTGATATGACAGTCCTCTGATGGCAAATTATTTCGCAAGACATCTGTAAACGCCAACCTCACAACACACTGTGTTATAAACAAAGGAGTATCAACCACATGTACAGACGTATGTCTAATAGCTTTACTGTAGGTTAAAACATGTTTAAAATGTAAAGTTTAAGGCTTTGTATTTGTACAATGCACATGCTAAAAATAACGTTTTTAACCAGTATTTTTTGTAATTAAACAGTTTTTGGAACTAAATAATTCTTAAGAAACACTGAAACAGAAACGTTAAAATATTGATTCTGCTTGTAGTGGAATGAATTCATTTCGTTTCAAAGCCCTAGCAAGCAGATAAAAGTAGGAATCTTTCTGTTGTTGAGCATTGGAACAAACAGTAACACTGGAACTAAAACAGTAACAAAAGTGTCAGACGGCCTAAAAATTACTGACTGAATCTAGAGTGTTTTTCCGACATCCGGCTGCTGACTGGATCTGTCTCAGCAGCCTTAAGCACTGGCAGATGAGCATCTGTCATATATGACAACATTTATGAGTCAATAATATGAATTTGCTCATCGCTGAGCTTTAATATGAGGTGTTGTTGAATAGAAATGCCAGACAACAGCAGAACCATCACTTTAAAGCGATGAGAATAGATCCGCTGTGTGAGAATAGAGATGACTCACTGACTGAGCTGTGGGATAAACTT
Organism: Triplophysa dalaica; assembly: GCF_015846415.1. Lineage (NCBI taxonomy): Eukaryota > Metazoa > Chordata > Actinopteri > Cypriniformes > Nemacheilidae > Triplophysa > Triplophysa dalaica. Next base: position 9,080,043 of record NC_079562.1, on the reverse strand, counting down.
GTGAGGTTTCTGCTGCATAAATACTGAATTAATCAATAGTTAAATGAGCCCTGGTGTTTCAATAAATAATAAGCCAGAATATGTTTGACTATGAATAAGTTATTCATGCATTTTAAGGACAGCTATGGAAAAAGAGACCATTCCCAATTTAATCATTTAATCAGCATTTCTAGATGTATTGTGGCCATTCCAATCCAGTGTCTGTTGAATTTCAACCAAATCAAACCTCGGTGACATAAAGTCATCCAACAGCAATGTGAAAGCCTGACGGCATGACAAGACACATGCAAACTGTAATAAACATTGAGGTTATCCCATAAAAAAATTAACTTTTCAAATATAATGTACAACACCTGTATTATTGTTGTATTGCTTAAAGGGGAATATGGAAAAACTACAGAGCATATTTTCTGTTATTTTGACCTGTTTCTCCAGTTTTCATTTTCTGCAAATGAATGCAAATAGAAACAGTATTTTCCTACAAAATTTGGGAGAAATATTGATAGTTGTTCACAGAATGAAACAAAATTTGCAATTTTACCTAAATGAATAACCATAGAAAGTAAATGAAGAAAAACTGTACATAATTTATAAATGGTCTCTAATTTTTTCTTCTGAAGTATTCAAGTATTCAAGATTTTTAGTCATGGAACTCATATTTTATTGTCAATACAGATGAATATTTTTTTACAGATTGTACTGAAATCGTTTATTAGTCATTATCTAAATCCATATCTGGTAATCTGTAATACATATTTCATTGTTACTCTCTCCCTCGCGCAGAATGATCCAGGTTGAACGGGAAAATGCAGAGCTTCGTGCTGACGAACTGGAGAGTCGGGTGAACAGCGGCAGCATGGACGGGCTCAATGTGACCCTGCGGCCACGCTCCTCCATCCCCACCTCTGTCACTGCCCTTTCCCTTGCCAGCTCTTCACCTCCAGTTAGCGGCCGATCCACACCCAAGATGACGTCTGGTTCAGCGGCACATGAGTTGGGCATCATGACCCTGGTGAGACAGACTGCCTCTATCCTGCACAAATAAAAAAAGAAATGCATGAACAATTGTCTAGTGCATTTAATGCGAGTTACGGAAAATCCCCAAAATGGGGGATAAGCAGGTTGTATTGTATTTCCAATCTGTAAGCTTTTTTGCTAAGTTCGCTAGTTGAGGCCTTATTTAATGCTTACAATACACTAACTTCTTCCCTTATACTATTCCGTATAATTTAACGCCTGACAACTTTGCCCTTTCCTCATTCCATGAGGTTTAACAGGAATGAATCCTTATTCTAACAATTGAAACACTGATCACCTGTCTACTTGAATCTTTCCTCTGCTTCTTTCTTCATTCTAACGCTATCAGCCTAGCGATCTAAGGAAACACCGCAGGAGAGTTGCTGTAAGTTTGTTGTTTTCGTCTCTAAATGAACCAATCTCCCTTTCTTAACTCAATGTGTGTATTGTGTCTAGAGGGTGAAAATTGAATAGGAAATAAATATCTGCGAGTTACTAATAATAAAAACAGAGTTGTTTAAGGCACCGTCTGGTGTAATACGTCTTGTGCAATAGGTGCTGTTGCAAACTGTGCAAGAATGTGTGTTTTTAACAGTCCCCTGTGGAGGCCCGAGAGGATAAGGCCACCATAAAGTGTGAGACGTCGCCCCCCTCGTCCCCCCGCAGCCTCAGACTGGACCAAATGAACTTCGCTCAACTAACAGGAAGTCTGGAGGATGGCCGAGGGTAAACACACACACACATCTACAGTCGATCATGTCTTAGGTGCTAAAAGATCCCGCTCTTATTGAACCAGATTAAATCATTTATCCAGCAGACACACACAATAAAGTACTCTTGGGTCTTTAAACTAGTTAATTACTGTCAGCTTGCCTTTGTTCAACTTCTTTGTGACTCTGCAGCCCACACTTGAGTCTCAGTGAGCAATCGTGAGTCTGTATCTTTGCTCCGTGTTAAGAGCATGGCACTAGCAATGCCAAGGTCATGGATTCGATCCCAGGGGATTGCACATATAGTCAAATGCAAATGTATAATACAATGCAATGTAAATGTAAATGCTTTGGATAAAAGCATCTGCCAAATGTGTAAATGTAAATGTTATCATTGACTCATCCTCTTGACATGTCTAACCTTTATTTCGTTTAATGAAATGAGATATTCTCATACACCGCAACCAGTCTTGGTTAAGTTAACAAACACACAGAACATCCATATTCACACACTTCTTCAAAGTACTGCATGTTATTATAAACTTGAATAATTGTGAGAAATCAATCTTTGCTTTATGCACATCCCGTTGCAGAAGGGCTCTTAGGAATTAATGCGTTATAGATGCTGATATGATGTTAGGGGAGGAGTCATGTCATATTGATTGATCGCTTGCTTTGACTGATTTAAAGGCAGGCGGGCAGGACCAACAAAGAGATTATCAACAGGACAGACAGTTTTCTTGATCTTGAAAGATTGAAAACCGAACATATAATGGCATTAAACATGTGATGCAAAAACAATGTTTTGCATAATAAACAACCATTTACAGAGACCAAGTACACATGTTTTATTTATGTTTCAGGTGGATGTATTTGCCTTCTGAGCCAACAAAGTTAAACTTTGTTGATACATCACCATTGTTTTTTTTCATTGCTTACTTGAATAACCAAACTTGAATAAGAGTTTGGGTGCTTCGTCAATGTGAAATGTTCTCTTACTTTCTCTGTCTGACTCAGGGGTAACAAAAAGAAGGGCATAAAGTCGTCTATTGGCCGTCTCTTTGGCAAGAAAGAGAAGGCGCGTTTGGACCAGCAGATGAGCAAGGATGGCCAGATGACACCACCTGTTATTACAGGTAGTGTAAAATATATATCGTTGCTGAAAACTTTACTTTTTTTTTACAAATGTACTGTTTTTCAGCAAATGGAAAAAACACTGTTCTTTTTAAACGATTAAATTCAGAGTTTTCAAAGTTGACAAGCACTTTTTAATACTTTTTATTGCTTAACTATTGACAAACATAAAGGATGACTAATATTACTCATTTACGAAAAAAATGAAAAACTATAAATATGGAGACACAAGGTTTCAGAAGGACAGCATCGATATGCAAACAGACATGATCAGTGTTTATTTCCATTACAGAGAGTGTTTGACACCTTAACTGTAACGTTTTTTTGCATGTTGTGACTGAACTTCAGATTTCGAGATGAGTATCGGAGACACCATGACCTTGAGCAAACTGGGCACACAGGCAGAGAGAGATCGCAGGATGAAGAAAAAGTAGGTCCTTCTGCTTTATTATTAGTTATTCAGGTCACAGGAAGTGTGGTCACACTCACTAACACTATTTCCCAATTACACAGCTCAATTAACGCAAATGACTGATCAATCAGATGGAAAGTGCCACATGTAACACATGTAATAAGACTTGTAGAAAGGTTAGAGAAGCCTCATTCCAGTATACTTTACTATCCTCACTGGAGAATCTATACTTGTCTTACCGTTTCTCTTTAGCCTGACCATTAATGTGACAGAAAAATAGGTTTCCTAATTAGTACCTGCCATGTTGATTTGTTTTAGTGTGTGTTCATTCTTTGGCACTGGAAGGAACGAAATGTACTTTGTACGGGTGTTAGAAGGGAAATTAAATCTCTTAAAGTCACATAGGTGCAATCATTTTCTGTCCAGAGAATACAGTGTTGTATTAAAAGAGTTCAGACAAAGTATGTCCTTCATTACAGTCAACGTTTACAGATATGGGTAGTATGTATGTAGAGAGCAAAGTGCACCTTCAGAAAGTAATTTTATTTTTAGACATGTGAATTTAGGGAATGTTTAAGGTGATAGTACAGTCTGGTATATTATTATGATTATTTTAAATTGTTATAGAAATTGTTGTATACTAAAATAAGTACAGTAGACTGATTTAACTATGTTGTTACAAATTTAGAAAGATAATAGTTGAGATCACAAGTAAAGCGCAACAATAATATGCGATTAAAATTAAAGTGTGAAACTGCAAGACAACGCCATATAAGTTGTCTTTGTCTAATTGGTTCCATGAAGAACCTTTAACATCCGAAGTACCTTTCTGTTTCACAAAAGGTTCTTCGGATTATAAAAATGAAAGAAACATATGGTTCTTTAAAGAACCTTTGAAAATTTGAAATATTGTTTAAAAAACAAAAAAATCTTTAAGTTGAGGAACTAAACAAAAACTAAAATATATCTGAAAAAGCAACTTAAAACATAAATAAATATTGACAAAAATGACAAAAGCAGATTCAAAATGAAATTAAAATAAATAAAAATAAAAAATCGAAAATCTAACAATGAAAGTTAATTCAGACTTTTAACAAAACTACAAAAAACTAAACTTACTCTAAACTGCACCATGCAATCTTTGAATAAACTAACTATTATTGTCTATGTGGACACTATTGTTGTCATTATATAAATGTCACGTCGTGATCTGATTGTGCCTCTACAGTTTACGCTTCATTTGTTCAGACCGATGTTGTTGTTTTGTCCTGGGGTTACAGAGTATATTTTCTAAGCCCTGACTTTGTCTTCTATCAGACACGAGCTGCTGGAGGATGCCAGGAGGAAAGGACTTCCTTTCGCTCAGTGGGATGGCCCAACTGTCGTCTCCTGGCTCGAGGTACAGAGACATCAAGCATCATCCCTCCCACAGCGCAGTAATGAGCTCGACACTCACGATCTCCATGATTACAATCGCACAAATCACAGGGCGATGCGGATGACGATAATTACGCTAATCACTCACTCGCTCTGATGATGATGATGGTAATGAAGATGCATTTTGACACTCGTCTCTCTGACATCCTCCAGCTGTGGGTGGGCATGCCCGCCTGGTACGTGGCGGCGTGTCGTGCCAACGTGAAGAGCGGTGCGATCATGTCTGCGCTGTCAGACACAGAGATTCAGCGGGAGATCGGCATCAGTAACCCTCTCCATCGGTTGAAGCTGAGGCTGGCCATTCAGGAGATGGTTTCACTGACGAGTCCTTCAGCTCCGCTCACCTCACGTACAGTAAGAGTCACTTGCTTTTACCTATGCCATTCACTTTTTAAAGAAAGCTGAAAAACTGATTTATTGTCTGAAATCGGAGCACTTGCACACTTCCTAGCTTCCTAGAACACTAGCTCACAATGTTTAAGTTGACTATCTGTGTGTACTTTACGTGCGGCTCTATCTCGGTGCAGTCTTCCGGAAATGTGTGGGTGACTCACGAGGAGATGGAAAACTTGGCATCCTCCACTAAAATGGTTAGTCCATCTGGGTGACTCCCGTGTGCCCGCAGTACCATGCATATGCCACACACACCCCAGTCCACTGCCCCGTCCGCCTCTTCAATGCAACTTTTCCGAAACACTGCTTTTATTAAACCTTTGTGTGATTTGTGCATGTTCCTGTGTGACTGCTGGGATTGAAGTCCTGTGTTTTGTGCTTTACAGTACCTACATTTCTTCAAATTTACTAACTGCATGTATAGCAGAATATGTTACACGAAAACAACCAGCACGACTCCTGTAGTTTGGTGCTCATTTCATTCTTTCAAACTGGGTTTAGGAAGTACAATATTACTAATGATGTCTCCTCTGTGCTCTAACACGCTGTCACGTTGGGATTTGACTGACAGGAGAATGAGGAAGGAAGTTGGGCTCAGGTGAGAAAGCTCACTGTCTTCACCACGAAGAGCCATCCGCTGACGTCTAATATGTGAATTTGACTAATCTTTAATCTTTCACTAATCTCATTTTTAACTAATAACCAATAAATGTAAAAATTTATTCACTGTATGTTCTTCGAAGGAAACTGAAAACGATCTGTGTAAAAATATATGTATTTACTGTATATACTCTATATAGGAAATGCAAAGATTATTGAAGACCCTTTGAAACTTTGAGGCCCCGATTTAAAGGAGCAGTTCACCCAAAAATGTAAATCCAGTCATTTACTTCCAAATTTGTATAAACTCCTTTCTTAGGATGAACACAAAGAAAGATATTTGAAAGAATGCTCATAACCAAACAGTTCTTGGCCACCATTGACCTCCATAGTCGGAACATTTGCTTTGTAAATTTCATTGTTCTCATGAACACAAAAGAATAAATTTTCTTTTTTATGGTAGTCAATGGTGGCCAAGGACTGTTTGGTAACAAGCATTCTTCCAACTATCTTTCTCTGTGTTCATCAGAATGAATAAATGTAGACATGTTTTGAACAACTTGAGGCAATTATTTTTGGGTGAACTGTTCCTTTAGTGCATTACCACAAAATGAAAAGATGAAATAAATCGAAGGTGATGCAAAGATTAATAACGCGCTCTATCTCAGACGCTGGCATATGGTGACATGAACCACGAGTGGATTGGGAATGAGTGGCTGCCCAGTCTGGGTCTCCCTCAGTACCGCAGCTACTTCATGGAGTGTCTGGTGGATGCTCGAATGCTGGACCACCTTACCAAGAAAGACCTGAGGACACACCTGAAGATGGTGGACAGCTTTCACCGGTAACAGTGACCATGATTCATCCTTTTGTTGTAATAAAACATGCTGTCTTCGTTGAAATAGTACATGCATAATTGCCCTAAAATGGCTTTTTTTATCCAACAGGGCAAGTTTGCACTATGGCATCATGTGTTTAAAAAGACTTAACTATGACAGGAAAGAGTTAGAACGCAGAAGAGAAGATTTCCAGCATGATCTCAAAGGTATGAGTGAATTTCTGCTTATATTCTGTAGCAAATTATCATTGGATTCATTAACACTAGGTTGTGAAGGGAAGAGCACTATCTAGTGGCCAAACGTGGTGCATGTATTTTGTGGAGGGAGGAATGTATGAGGTCAACAGCTGAGCTTTTTAGTGTCAAATCCATTTAAAGGGACGGCGCCCGGCTGAACTTCAGCATAACACTTGAACTTGACACAGCTGTCGGAGCTTTTTCAAATCTTTCATCTTCTTCGTTAAAGACACACACGCACCAACTGCTTAAGACACACACACTTATGCACATTATGCACAGGATTGAATGCAGGCTGACCAGCTGTGCAAAATGATCAGACTGCATGTATACTGTTACCTAAATACAGATATTTCTGAACTTGGTTCGGAATTTGCTTTGTTGATTTTTACTGCACGTTTCAAGAGGCGTGTCAAACGTAACATTGTTTTAGCACTAAGATTATAAGCCAATAACAATATGTGTTTGTCAGTGACTGTCAAAATGATGTATTTGTATTCGTCAAATAGTCCGGCAGGCTGCATTGCGTAGTTTTAGTTTAATGTCGTTATTAAACTTTTTAAAGGGAATGTTCACCCAGACATCTCCAATCTGTTTGATTTACCTTTATATTATTCAAAACTTTATATGACTCTTTCTTGTGTGGAACTCTAAAGAAGATATTGTGAAAAATGTCTCTGTGGCCGTACAGTGGAAGTCAATGGGGTCCAATGATGTTTGGTTACTAACATTCAGATATCTTCTTTCGTGCTCTGCAGAAGAAACAAAGTCATACAGGTTTAAAATCTCATGAAGGTGAATAAATAATGAAGAATTTAAATTTTTGATGATGAACTATCCTTATGGAGTTTTTGTTTGGTGGTTTATAACCTATTTTTTATGTTGAATAGGGATGTAACAATATCAAAATCTCATTGATTGTACGATAATATCTTTATATAAAGTCTGCGGTACGATATTTATTGCAATATTTAAATTGAAATATGACGACTTTGAATCTTCAGCATCCTCTTTTCTTTATCCTCTAATCATAATTACTGCTCAGAGGTATGAGTTATAGCATGACATGGGTCAAATTAACCAAAAATCCCTTTTATAAGATAAAATAATTGCACCAGATACCCTTGCCAAATATAACATCTAAAAAAATTCTAACATTCTCTATGATAGTGCCAGGAAGACCTATCGATTCATAGAGTCATGTGACCACGATAAGATAACAACGATATCTATGATATTGTTACATCCCTAATGATGAAGAAAGTGTCCTGCAGAGATAATATCACATTTTAGTCTTGTTTTTACCTCCAGATACCCTGGTGTGGACAAATGATCACGTGATGCAGTGGATTCATAATATCGGCCTGAAGGAGTACGGTAATAACCTGTCGGAAAGCGGAGTGCACGGAGCTCTTATCGCCCTCGACGAGACCTTTGAATTCAGCAGCTTGGCCCTCATTCTTCAGATTCCCATGCAGAACACTCAGGCGAGGACCACACTGATGTTTGGCCTGAGATAACATGGAGACAATAGCAATTTAATGCTAACTGTAAAACCCTTCAATTGATAGGGTTGTTTATCATAATAGCCTTTCAACTAAGTCCTGTATTTTGATGTCTCCCAGGCCAGGCAGATTCTTGAGAGGGAGTTCAATAATCTCTTATCATTGGGGACGGACCGGCGTCTGGAAGAGGTAGATGAAGATTTTCTCTATATTTCACGGAATTTTGATTAAAACGCTTTACAGTGTGGTTTAAATGGGGAGAAATGACTCCGAACCCATTTGTTGTGATGTCATCACAGAACGATGACAAGTCATTCCGAAGGTCTCCATCATGGCGTAAACGCTTCAGGCCAAGGGACGGCCAGGGTCTGGGTATGATGGCAGGCTCTATAGAGACTCTTCCCGCTGGCTTCCGCCTCAACGCCATGTCCATTCCCCATTCCATGACTGCTGTGCCCAAGAAACAGCTGCAACCAGAAGGTAGACCGGGGGGGCAGGGGTGAATTGAGTTCAGGCTTACCATTAGCATGTTGCACTTTAATGAAGGGTACGGTACTAACAATAAGTGCCTTTGATAGCGGCAATAGAATGTGTCTTACAATACTACTAATAAAAATGTGTATGCCGTGGACGCATGTGTATAAAGGGACATGGGTCCCTTACTCACTGCATGTTTTCTTCTCTGTCTCTGTGGTTCAGCAGCCGGGCCGCCGGCCCCGCAGAGACTAGACCCATCAGCTGTCAGGACTTATTCCTGCTAACTTGCTTTTACTAATCACTGTACTCACACTTAACAGGTAAGCTGTTCGGCGTAGCCTCTAGGTTCCATGTTAGGGTTTTACAGTCAACATGAACGAAATGGTGTCGTGTTGACTTGAATACTTTCCTATAGCTGTCTTAGTTCATTTGGATCATAAGCTTTTATTTTTCATTTATGAACAACTCAAACTCAAGTAACTTCTGTTTTTACGTCAAGCACTTTACTGTACTTGTAATTGACAAGTCCAATCTCTCCACCTTTTATTACTTTAACCTGTTTATCCCAAATGATTGTATGAAGATTCTCTGGACTTTTTTTCTGAGTACATGATTTTAGAAGATATTTAGTTTGATTGTTTGTATTATAATGTCATATAACAATTGTTAATATCTGCGCTGTCCATCTAAAACTTTGGATGTCCAGATTCGCTGTTAATATGGAAATGGAACACTGTATTTTAAAATGATCAAATACTGTGTTGACAAACACTTTTTAAGACTTCATATTGGTTTGGTATTTGCAAAACGCAGAGACAAACATAGTAGGTGCCTAGTAATAATGATTTATGCTAAATGATAAGAATCATGAAATATGGAGGTTTTAGAAGGACAGCAGGGATATAATAATCATTCAATGTAAATGTTTTAAAGCTTATTTTATTTCTTGTATTCTTTAATTTCTATGCCAGTGCATTCCCACTACCTGTATGGACACATGCTTGCGGCCTTTCGAGAATGATATGCCAAATTCTGGGGACATCTTGATGGGACGAGGGAAGGGTCACCTCTGCCCCTCCCCTTTCCTGAATGACACACCCACGCTTTCTTGGACACGTGCAATAGGGGGGGGGGGGGGTTTGGGTGGCAGAGAGATTCATTTCGACTTGATCTGGAGGGAATTGGATGCACAGTACCTGTAAAGGAGATATCTTGTCATATCAGCTGTTACCCAGTAATCCCAGTTATATAGTCTTCGTGGTGGTCGTACTTAACTGGTGTACTTGGCCCTGTAGTCTGTCAGTGCTAGTCTGTTCCTTTGGGTGTGGCATTTTACAGTATAAGGCTTTCCCCCCTTTGGTTATGCAAAACAGTAATCAACGTATCTGTATATATGAAAAACGGAAAATGATGCTATTATGTTTTTTATGGAAATATATATCAGACTTGTATATGGAGATGAATATATCATTATTATATGAATTTTAAAATCTCAGTCGTGACTGTTTTCTGTCGTTTAGACAGCTCTACAGTATCTGCTAGAACAGTGTTACTGTAAACGTGTAGTTGGTGTTTTTCAAACACCGGTGGTGACTGGAGAGTGGTGTGTATGTGTTCACATCAACAGTGCTGACTTTCACGCTACACTTCCAGGTTTGGTGTGGGTTTGTATGGTCACCGTCCAAACATTGTGTGGTTTCAAAAATTGACACTAAAAAAGGATGCTAAGAAATGTTGCACGTCAGAGAAGACAATAGACTTCGGTTCACTTAGCATCAGAAGAGGACCATCTTCACCATTAAAAAATGTGTTTGAACACAAGATCATTTCTGCAAGATCACAATGGGAGCAAATTATTCCTGATCAGCCTAGAACAAAAGAACCAAATTATGAGTATCTGTTGGGCATTTCATTTTTGTAAGGCAACTTTTCTGTATAATTCATAGGATGTGTCGTGCTATTGTGGCAGCTACCGTACTGTATGTGTAAATGTATGTATGTGTATTTAAAGTGTTACACAATGCTGACAAATCATGTTCTTACTTAAAAAAGTGCTCTCTATTAAAAGAGTATTATTAATAGTGACTGTTTATTCTTTTCATACACAAAACAAATGTGGCCAAGTAATTATCATTCTTAAAATATGAGTGGAACGATTGATGATGGTTTGACCGATGTTTATGTTTGCGTGTCTGATGAGTGCCCTTGTTTGTGCTGTGCAGAACACTATTGGCAGGGTGTTTAGTGGAGCATGCATGCCACTAATCTGACAATCACTGTAGCATTTATTGCCTCTCTGTCATCCATCATGACCACAGATATAAAGAATTATGTCAAACACTTAAACTTGAAGTCCTGTGGTGTGCTGCTCTTTTTTAAGCCTCTATCTGCCAATTGTGCCTAGTTTCTCGCAGCCAGTTTTATTGCTTTTGCTTAATTTTTGTATTTATTTTGTCAGCTCTTCTCTGGCAATCATATCTGTTTGATCCTTTAGTGGCTTACTAAACATGCTTGATAAGGACCAAGCGTACAATGATAATGGAGTTTTCCTGCTGCAGCAGTGATTTTCGAGTGAAAATAGTGATTTTTCGCTATGTAGTTCTTGGCTCTTCTGTGGTAGTCAACTGTAAAACAGGTGCAGTTCTCTCTCTCTTTCTAGCACCATCGCAAACTCTTTCTCTTTTGTGTGCATGTACAGTTTATTGTTGTAAATAGCCGATTTATGTATATAGTTCTGATTAGAGTAGCTCATCCAGATTCCACATAAAGCATGTGGTTTGTCTGTTTAGGTGATTTTTTTTCAATGTTAAATTTGTTTAGACACTGTTGTTGTTGTTGTTGTTTTTTTCACTTTAAATGTAAAAAGCTGTCACGAATAAATTATTATATATGAACATATAAAATAAATATTAACCTTATGTATTATAAATCATTTCATGGACTTTGTTTGAAATTTAAGTGCTTGTTTATGTTTTGTAAAGTTTTTCTCTTTTGTTTGTTTGTTTGTTTTTATCTCAAGTTTTTTGCAGGACTAAAAGAGATTTAAAAAGAATTTGTACAAATACACGACAATCTTTATTATAAAAGTTCAAATAAATTATTTCAAACACACAAATAAAAAATAAAATGACAAAACCACTCTGTAGAAGAAAGGAACATATTTACAGGACTGGCATTCACAACTAGTTTAAATTAAGCATAAATTGGTCAAAACCATGGAGTTAAACATTGGACCCACAAATGAATGTTTGTTGGTAAGCATAAAGCACACACAAATAAAATGGAAAGGAATCAAGAAAGAAGGTCAGAGTATGAAAATAGGAATCCGCCTATCTGTCTTAAGATATATAAATTGGGCTTTTCTGAAACTCTCACTCCCTCAGAAATAGGAAACATTTGGAAATATAATCATATGGACCTCATGATTTATCTGGAATTCCCATAAAGGTTTTATGGTTCTTCTTTCACCTTGGGCATAATAGTGCGATGGATAGCTGGTCTGAATATAATGCGGTCACTCATTTATTTGCTTATGTCCACTGAAAATGGGACAGCGGTGGTGTCTGTTCCTGTGATGCTGTCCACAATAGATGTCAGAGACCTCAGGTTGGTCTGTTCTGCGTCGTCGTTCAAGAGATCTGAGGAAATCAAGAGCATTGTCAGATTTATCATGTCATATACAATGTCATTTGAACATTATGTTTTTATCCATACCATAGCTCAAGACAATAGCCATTGTAAATTGTGAAAATATGAATATGTTTAATAAGCCCAATAATAGCAATTTGACAAATCTGACATGACGAATCAGTATGTAATTAATTCACTTTCATTCGTCTGTTTAGTCAGTATAGGTGTGGTGGTCTTACCCTCGTGGGTAGAGCTGTAGGATGGGGCGCATTGCTCGGATGTACTGCTCCACTCTGGACTGCTACAGCAGGTGCTGCCAGAGCCCTGCTCATTGGTGGCGGACACCTGTTCCAAAATACACACACACACTACTGTCAGTCACCCCACCCAACCACTGGACCTCCAACACCCTTAAAACCACAAAGTCATAACCAAGTCACAGATGAAGCGTTACATGCCACAACCTCTAATCTGCCTTTAAAATGTCTTTAAAATGGTTAAACGTCATTACGCTTGTAATACATTTGTATCATTTTAAATAAATCCAAATTTGGAAAGATTCTCAAATGAAAGTGAAATGCAAACTCATTCCAGACAGATATTATTAAATTACTAAAACACAAAAGAGTCCTTGTTTGAATTTTTTTTTGTGTGTCAGTGAATAAATGTATTTAGGCTTTGTCTATATTCTAGACTATCTGGACAATTTTGTTGTTCAACTTTTAAAGTAATTATTTTGTATATGTCCTTAAGAGCAACGATCAATACTTTGATACTGAGCCATAAAACCAAATATCAATGGAAAAAAAACTGTACCCATAACTTTAAAAAGGTCAAAACTAAAATATACAAGTTATGCTGTTTATCTGTCATTCAACCAATCTGAATTGCTTCAGCAAGGCCACTGGACACCTGCTCCATGATCTCCCAAACATCACTCACCCTCTGTGGAGCTGCGGCTCTGTAGTGCAGACTGCTCTGCTCGTGTTCCTGCTGGTTGAGAGAGCTGACCAGAGCCTGAAGTCTCTCAATATACTGGATGGCGCTGCGCAGGATTTCAACCTTAGGCAGCCTCTGGTTGGGATTCATTAACGTGCTTCTCTTGAGAGCCTCAAATGCCTCGTTCACCTTCTTCAACCTCCTCTTCTCCCTCATAGTGGCCGCTTTCCGACGATCCATCGTCACCGATTTGCGCTTGCACACCTTGCAGGCCCATGGCAGGCACTGGCCGGGGCAGTGCTGCTGCTCCTGCGGTGACATGGACAGACCCATGCTGGAAGTTGGAGATGGTTTGTCCTCCATCCCCACCCCGGTTGACAGCAACCTTCCGTCGCCACACAGCCCCATCATGGAGCTTCTGTCCTGATATCCAGCTTGCTCGAAACCTCCGTTCAGCCTGGAGGGGAAAAAGTTATCGCCGCTTTCATAAAAACGCTGGTCTGCGAAAAAGTAAGGGTTGGTCTCAAAAAGCTCCATGTCTTTCGTTCAACGCTGGAAATTAGTGCCCGCCGGCTCTGCTTTCGGTATGCGTTGCACTGTAGGTCCTTTGCAGTCCTCCTCGCGTGGGTGTATGTGTGCACTGTGTGCGAATCCCTTCCCCTGAGCCGAGCTCGTGCCGAAGAAGATCTGTGGACGACAACTGCTCCACACCAACTGCACTGGTGGCATTTAAACTCTCTGCCTGGTGTTAGATCAGTAGGTTAAATATAGCCAGGGCTCTGAGAAACCTGACCCTGCGTTTAGCTGTTGCCACACATCTAAACTTTACATCTCTTTTCATTCCCCAATCTTCTGGGGATTTGGGACCGGTTTGCTTCGAGAACGGCGTCAGGCCGCTGTTGAAAGTCCAGGAACATGATACGTGTGCCATGGAAATCAAACAGGCTACAGCAGATATGAAAGATCCACCGTGGCTCCTTAATTGGCTGATCTTAATCCCTGTCGTCTGAAAGTATGGCCTTCTCTTACAAGGCAGATATATTGTTTTTCATGTTTTTTGCCTTTTTATTGACGCAAATTGTTTCTTGTTATAGCTGAGAATAATGAAGTATTGACCATGTCTCCTAAATTGTCTTACAATGACATGAACTTTGGCAGGATCATGGTACGGTGATGTCATTAGATGGTAATACCTATAAAAAGTACAGTTACTGTGGTAAGGTGATGGTATCAGATGATAAAACTATTGCTTAGATCATGATGCTTCAAACTATTTTAAAGCATATCATATTGAAAATGCTACATTGCTAGTATTGTACATTTTTATAGTTGCTGTCTCTAAAAAGGTCCAGCGTGTATTTTTTTGGAGGATCTATTAACAGAAATGCAATATAATGTACATAACTATGTCTTCAGGTGTATAAAGACCTTACATATAAAAGCGTTATGTTTTTAATACCTTAGAATGACCTATTTCTATCTTCATACACCTCTGGTCTTCTTGTATGGAATTCACCATGTTGTTCTGCTGTAGTCCAAATCGGACAAACTGCTCTGCAGAGTGCGACTCGTAAATGCGTTTTCTCCTTCGATAAAGATGTGAAAACATGACATTATCTCAGTCCTGTGTCAGCCACTAGTGCTTTTAAACGAAGGGGTGGAGTGAGCCGTTGGTTGCATATCACAACCTCACCGCTAGATGCCACTAAATTTCATATACTGGACTTTTAAAACATTCTCAGGTTTTATTTCCTTGTGAATGGATGTTTCAGATGCAATGCAAATACAACATGGTTATTATCCAACTGTTTCTGGGAGGTCTATGCCGTTGTGCTTGCTTTTTAGTATCACAGTGCCTGGCTCTGGAAAAAGTTCTGCTTGTACATTACAGTACATCAGTCTTTTACTGCATCATCACTCTTTGTCTAGTTAACTCATGACTATTGTTTTCCAATTGTCTCTAATACACTCTTTTACAAAAAAAGGTTCTTCACAGCGATGCCCTAAAAGAACCATGTTTGGTTTCTAAAGAATAATTTCTTTCTTTGTTTTTATCATGTAAGGAACCTTTGTGAAACAGAACGTTTTTTTGGATGATAAACGTTCTTTTCAGAAACATTCAGCCTAAATTTCTTCTTCTGTTAAATCGTGAAGCATGTTGTAACTGTTCAAGTGTACTAGCTTGACTTTTTGTGTTGGATGCTGCTCATACATGTCAGGGATAATGTACAGGCAGCCTATTGTTATCGCAGAAATAAGCCTCGACAGTGTGATTCAGTGGTCTTGTATCACACTGAAGGGGCTTAATTTGTGATAACAGCCGGCTGCTTTTGCATTATCTTGCTTATTACACGGCTACTTGGCACATAAGTAAAAACAGGACATGAAAAGTGAATTTGAAAAATTTTAGCGAATTTTTACAGAATGCAGACCTTCCTCGAGGCAAAGCCGCTTACTTTTGGCTTTAAGGTAAGAAATATGATTCAAATGTCACTAACAGGCAATTTGGCTTAATCATTTGTAAAAACAAAGTCGTTATGTTTGTTATTAAAAGACATGTTTATATTTAATTGTCAAAAAACCTGTCAAAATGATTTGCATCATCTGGGTTTTGAGAGGTTGTTATCTAGGAATAATGAATCTGCAAATGTTGTGACTGGCCAATCAGAATCAAGCATTCTAACAAGCCCTGTAATAATCACCTTTAACATTAGGCATTGGTTCAATAAGGTAGACCTTGGTTGTCCCTGACCCCAAACGGTGAGTTAGACTCTCCGGTGACTGGAAATGCCTAATGGACTTGTCTGGGCTCATAGCTCACATGCTAATTCGGAAGAGCTTCCGCTATGTCCCATAATGAATCTACTGGCTTATTTATGGTCACTGACACCACCACAGCTATTTGAGGTCCATGTAATACACGGTAAAGGGGATTTTTTCCCTCGAGTGCCAATATGCTCAACACTTCTGTGATGTTATTGATGGCTGTAGCCATGCAACACGGTGGCCGCTTGACATCATTACAGACTTTTCTTGCGAGGTGTCTATTGCCCTTGTCCAGAACAAGTTCTGAAATGGGAAGCTCTACGGTGCTCTCGTCATGGTAACTCAAGCCTCCATCCCTGGCATGATTAGGAGGCTGTGCAGTTGGCTGTCAGGTTAAAATGTGATGGATGATCACTGATGGTAGCGGGAGCACAATGGGGTCTCTGTGACTCTGCGGGCTGCAGGGGAGCTGTGTGTTGGAGTCACTCACCCCAGACCTTCTTTCAGCCTACTGTCAGCAAGTTTCAGCACTTTCTGAAGAGAAAAATACAGTCTCAGCATTTTAGTAAAGTGGCAGCGTTGCCAGTGAAATAACACAATTAGTTTGTTCAAATGGCGTTTATTGTGTGTTTCAGGATGTTGTAAGATGGGTTTGGTCCACAGAGTGCCATCTAACAGGATAGTTAGGGAGGTGTTCTTGTATTTAACAGTTGTCCTAAAGATATGAAAATGAATAAAGAATAAAACTTGTTGTCTTGTTGAGGAGAAATGTGCGTCACTTTGTTATTAGAGTTAGACTCAAACTTTAAGCCTTAAACATCCTTGCAACCACACAACAACGATTTGGCAAAGATCCACAAGAGCCTTATAGATTTTATTTGTCACACACAGGTAAATAAGTGAAACTTATAATGCTAAAGTAAGTATAGATAAAACAAAATTAAAACCAAAAAATATTATATACACCTAAAGTTTATATTTGCACATAAAAATAAAAATGGAGTGGGAGAAAATGAAAGGAATGTCAACTGCATAATTTTCTTCCAGCCAATATTTAAATGCTTTTTCTGCTGTGTTGCATCGCATTTACAGCTCATAAGATGAAAGCGTTCAAAGCAACAATAACTGTACCACAGAATTGATTGTTTTTACAAAATGACTTCACCGAGTCACCACCATCTCTTTCAAGCTTAAGAGTCTTTGACTGCCAGCGTGTACGGCAGAAACACAGGTTTATCATGAAGATTGAGTGGATCCTCAAGGCGACAGATGATATCAGTCTGTTTGAGTGGGTCTTAGGTGCAAGGCAACATGGTGTGTTCCCCTGGCACTTGAACAGTATGCCACTTCTCCTCACTGACAAGCAGCAGCACATTGCAGGACAGCTGGCAGTAAGGAGGGGGGATTTGGCTTCTTGTGAAGAAATGCCCAGAACGTGGCTGCATTAGCCATGGAATGTTCACTCTACATTCAATATTTGGCTCTGAAGCCCAAGAAGGATATTATGGCCCATTATTGCTTTCAGGAGGAGTAGTGACTGGAGCAGATGTTTGGATCCTCTAGGCCAGAGAGCAGAGCTGGCCCAGCAACAGGTTCAGGATTCGTCAGGAGACTCTCTCTTTTCAAAGCGCCTCTGTTATGACTGCTAACACCTCATCAAATAAGTGCCAGCCTAGACGGTAGAAACTGGGCATATGTTAGTCTGTCTGTCACTTTCTGGCCATTCTTAAATCTGTTTGCATATCAGTCTATTTGTCTCTCTCTGGTCTCTCTCAAGGTTTACCCATACAATTTAATGTACAGAACATTTAATGTGTAACTCTACCACAATGTTATGGTTAATAATGATATCAGACCACTGTGTCTTACAAGCAATAATTATTTAAAATGTCATAAACAATATGTTTCAAGAGTTTGTGAACTTGCATTACGATTATTTAAGATGGGTTGATTCATAACACAATTCCTAACACAATGGTTAGATGCCTAATATCTTTATTCTCGTCAAAACTTGTCAAGAATACAATTTGAACCCCTCGACAAAAGGGGTTTTACTAACCGTCCTTATTTGCCTTTGTTATTCACAATTTGATTCTAGTTTAGAAAAACAAAGTTTATTAAAAAAATCTGGTAATTGAAATGGGATACTGGTCTAAATATTATTTAAAAAACCCCAAAAAGTGAATGTCTTAGCATTAAACTAAAAAATATAAAGCTGAGGCACTAGAACTAAAGTAAACAAAGAGTAAAGCTAAAATTAAAATAAATGTAACTTATAAAACAAAATAAAAAAAACATAAAAGTTCAATTGTTTTTTGCAATTATAAGGTTCTATCTGCATTCTGAGCAGTATTTATAACAAGCTGCAAATATTTTGCATTCCATTTGACTCTGAACATAAAACCTTTTTGTTTACTAAAAGTCCAAAAATGTATACAACATAAAGAAAAACAACACATAATGTAAATAAATCACAGAATAAGAATATTTGAATTACTCAATTTTGACAACAATGTCATACACCGAGGCGTCGAAATGACAAAAGCACATAACATTAATGCTAAAAATTAAACAAAAAGTAACATTAAACAATGTGATTAAGAATCGCAATCATAATACATTTTGACATTTCATTCCATCAGCAAAAATGTGTTTAACTGCATTGCCAAAGCTCAACTAACATTTACTTTCACTGGTTGAAATACTTTGTAATACAAACATCATAAACAAAGCATTCCATCATTTGTCACTGATTCAATCTGTTCCGAATCAAAGTTTATCGCAGAGCACATTATTTTGTATTATAAGTAAATTAGTTCATGTTTATTATTGTGTCTGTTAACATCATTTGGATTCATATGCAGGTATCTCCATCCCTGATTTTTGACCACAAGTGCGATACCTGTGTTTTTCTGTAAAGCCCTCTGTGAAGTCTTGTAAGCAGAAACAGTAGTGGCCAGGGCCTTACAATACGACTGTCTCTGGGCCCTTTTATCAGGTTATAATCCTCTACAACAAACAGAATGGAAAGCATGTGCATGTGCAGCTGTCGATGTATTAGTGCAAGTGGTGTCATTAGTCACAGGAATGACCCCGGTCCTCTGTGCAGCTTGATCGCCTCACCCCTCACAGGCATGCTACTCACTGTTAGTAAAAGCCTCGGTCCAAGAGACCACAAACGAGTTGGGCTCACTGTATAACAGAAAAAACTCTATTGGAGACCTAACTGGGGTTTGAGGAAGAGAGAGGTCGTACAAACAGATATATGTATATGAAGAAGCTTGTTTTTTGTCATTAGAGGAGTAAGAATAGACACTAGTTAACATAACTTCTGTATAATGTGACTATAACCTTCAAAATTCATTGATCATTAAAGTGATCAACCCAAAAATGAAAATTCTGTCATCATTTCCTCACCTTCGTGTCATTTGTCAAACCTGTATGACCACAGAACACAAAGAAGATATTTTGAAGAAAGTTGTTAAAGAAACAGGGGTGGCCCCCATTCACTATGGACACAAAACTAATTTAAGTGAATGGTTGCCGGTTGACAACATTTCTCAAAATATCTTCTTTTGTCTTCTCGAAAGAAAGAACGTCCTATTGGTTTAAAATGACAAGGGGGAGTCATTTATGACAGAATTTTCATTTTTGGGCGAACTACCACTTTAACCTCAGAGGATTCAACTAAATATTAAATAAGTCTAATAATAAGCCATGTCTACATATGCCTCGGTAAAGAAACAATTGTCAGTACAGTGGAGGGTCAACAAGTGCTATAAAAATTCCTTTCACACCACAGAACATCAAGCCAATTTTTTAATTATGTAGTATTTCCAATAGGTCTCAAACTCTTAATCACAAACTGTGGCAATGTGACTACGACCTCTCATGGGTCATTTAAATAGACCAGACAAGCTGTTAACGATACATCGCTTTCTAAAAGCACCATCCACGTGGAAACACCTCTTCACAACAACACCACAGAACAGCTGACAAACCCATTAAACCAGACGGCTGCATTATCTTTAAAAGACTTAATGGAAAAATGTGTGTTATGACGTCAGCTTATTCCGGTTGGACGTGACCTATGATTCCCATTAAATGGTTTTAGTGCTCATTATCAGAGTTTCATTTAGGTTTAGAAATTTTCTTGAAATGTATTCTGTTTTGTTCCACATAGCTGGGTGTGTCGTCTGCAAATGAGTTGCTGAATTCCCCTCGATTGTCACATGCGGGCCTACATTGACTCAATGCCACGAATATCCAGAAATGGATCTAGGAATAACTTCCTTTAAATACTTTTTTCCTCTACATTAGATGTACCTAAAATTAGTCTTTGGAATTTCGAACCAAGATTCCAAATTGTCATTCCAGCTTCCAGAGGATATTTTTCATTCCCAGCAGTTGAAGCTGATCATTCCACAAATGAATACTGAATCAACGCACTTTTGAATTCAACTTGTATAAGACAACCGTTTGATAAGGTGGGGCTGGGATGGGACTGCTTTCAAATGTTTTTGCGGAAACTATGCCGGCAACGTTTCTAATTTTTTGCGTCAGCCATCGTCCGGATTCCAGCAGGGACGTTAAGGAAAGTTGAGCTCCCTCCCTGGCTTTATAGACAGAGTAAAAATACGGCCTAGAAGCTTTTCTACTCGTCCCTCAGTGTTTATATCCGACCCTGGTTCCAATGACCTTCTCTTGTGCCATCGGGAGCATAAATTTAGCACTTCGGTTTCTGGAGAGACCAAATAGTTAGACAACACTGAAGACAGGGTGAGGATGTCCATGAAGCAGATTTAGTTACTCTTACTAGGAGAGACATAAACAGAATGTAGTGTAAACATCTCTGTGACTTTTGCCCGACCGGAATGCAAATGGAGGAAAGTGACACGCTATCTCTGACTTCAAAGGCTTGATGAACAAAGACAGGTTCAAGACAAGATAGCTTCCTAAACACACATAATTCAGTCTTCAAACTCTCTATGTTTGACAGCATGAAGGTTTATTTATGGTTTTTGAAGCCTCTGTCCAATATGGTATGTTGAATGGTATGTTGTTATTGTGGGACGCTGGGATGTCACAGAATGGCATTTCGGTTTTAGTTGTGATGATTTGGCATAGTTGTTCCATCAGAGCGGCGATGGATGTGTTACTCTTTTCTCCGGTCTCTTTAAAATATTTTTTTGGATTCGGGAACTGATGCAACCCTTGGTTTTAGATCCAGAGTTAGTACAAGTGTATATTACACTTTGCTACATGAACTACATATTTACCGTTATTTTAAAACTTGTGTATAATATTGACTCATATTGACTATAAGATTAGTGAATTAGGAACTACGTATTATTTGACTGATTATAAGCATATGCATCAGTGAGGGGATCCATACTGGCATTTTAATTTTATGTTATAGGATTTTTTCTATACAGAATCGGTCCAATTTATTACAAAAGGGCAACTATGATGTATTTGGCACTAATTTGAGGTGGTCTGAGGAGGGAGTTTGTGACCATAGTTGGAGAATAGCAGGCAGGTGGCCAGGCAAGGCCTGTCGTGAGGAAGACTGGAGCTGACAGCTGGCCCTGTCAAACAATGACTTATTCTTCACTATCCACTGCCTAGTGCTCTAAACCTTCTCTCGGTGGCACACAGACAGAAAATGTCTGTCTGTTTGTGTGCATGCATGTAATTGTACAAAATCGCATTCATTGGTTTCTAATATGTTATACTAAATCTGAAGATAAAATCAATACATTTCAACAAACTTATCAGCAGTGCAGCACTAAAATATTTGGTTGCTTTCTAAATCCAATGACCCATGTGAGAAATGTAAAGGAACATCCACATTAAATACAGCCGTGAGTTACATTTATTTATTATGCTTTGGCTAATAAATTTGAAACAAATACCACAATATGTTTCACGTAGAAAAGAGAATATGAGATGTAATGAAGTGTAGGTAGAGGGGACAATGCTGGCCCAACTTAAAGGACCCGGTCTTTGGCTGTTTTGAGGCTTTGCTTATGTTTTTTAGCTGTTTAACAATGGATGTTCATGTTTCTAAATTCTTAGAACGCTTTATATTTCACAAATATCAAGTCTATTGTTCATCGCTGTCCCATTTTAACAAAACGACTGGATTTCTTCCGATCTAATTGAAGTCACTTCTTCCGGACCGCTCTGATTGGTAAAGCTGACCAGGTCTGTCGTGATTGGCGTCCGCTTCTCAGGCTGTTGTGATTGGTCGGTGCCCCTGTCACATGTATTCATAAACTTTGGCTTTTAGCAATAAACAATAAGAATGGTGTCAACTTCACTTTATCAGTTAAAAACATGCGGATCGATTGAAGTGTAAAGGAGGTCTATTGGTGCATGAGCAAACGTCATTCTTTGTTAGAGATCACATTTTTTTCCAACTATGGCGAGGGGAATGACACCAGACCGAATGGCGTCAGACCGGTTGTATTAATTAACACTAATAACAGAAGAGTTAGATTTGCTTTTTTATATTGGACACAAGTTGGATAATAAAACAAGCAGATTGACCAGGACTCGAAGAGGACTTCAATGGACTTCTTTGCAAGCAGGACTTCAATGGACGTTTCATAGAAGTGTTTTAGAGGTATGCGCACACACACACAATATCGCAGTGTATTACACAGAACAGCTTTCAAAGCCGATGTTAAAGTCTTAGAAGCCGTTATTTGACCGTGTAGCTGAATTCTTATTACCAACTTTAGGACTGTGATGAAAGTGAAAGTAGTTTAGCGCGTAACTCAGTCAAATGTTTACGGTCTCTGATAACCAAACACTACTCCAGCGGCTCTTCCACTTCTCTAAGGAAGACCTCGGCCATTTTTTGGAATATTCCTGTGGGCGGAGGGTATTAGAAGCACTCCGAATGGTGACATCATGTACCCAGGATGTAGAGGGATGTAGTCCGATCAAGCCGTTATCTGTAGTCCTTGAAAATCAAATTATGTTAAAGACAATATCTCGCTTGGCACTGAACTTTGAGCTTTATCATTTTGCAGGCATTGTTTACGCTCTAATAGCAGCATTACACACTAACTAAAGGTTGAAAAATGGGATCGCGGGGAATGTGCTCTTTAACGTCAAACATGTCATATCTGGCCACCCTGAGACTTAAGGCGTTTTTCGAACGCTTCCATCAACCAACAAAGATGTATTTATACGTATTGTGTAACTTGACACAGTGAAAGAGTGGGATGAGGGATCGCCGTTTCTTTTGTTTGTAGTTAGGGAGACTGTCCAAGAGACCATACTGTGAGAGGGCTTCTATAAACGTTGACAGAAAACTGATTATCAGAGTCGAAATCTGCATGTAAGATCCTTGATGATGTCAGTGAATTTGATTTAAAATATCTTTGATCACTAAATCTATAGGTGCATTATCTAAGAAGTGTTATGGAAGCCTTTTAGTACATTTACTGTAATTTAAGTAGTTTAAAGAAAATTGTTACCTGTTATACTTTTAATTGTTTCAATTCAATTCTCCGTTTGTATAGATAGACAATGCCTTTGACAACACTTAATTACTCTTACTTTAATTAGATTAGATTAGATTCAACTTTATTGTCATTACACATATACAAGTACAGTGTAACGAAATGTAGTTTAGATCTAACCAGAAGTGCAATTAGCAAGTGCAGGATATACAGTGTGAATAAATACAGGATACAATATTAGGGAAATACTATACAAATGTTCTATAACAATATGACAGTAGGTATGTAAAATATTTATTCATTTTAATTACATATTTGTATTATTTTACTAATTTAATTTTTTATTTGCAGAAAAATATTTACAGTATGTTATTTTCACAAGGGCAACAGAGCTCAAGTATACGCACATCCAGGCCAGCAGGGGGCGATAAGACCGATGCAGTTCAGCGGAAGAAAACAAAAGGCGAGAGAAATATCTGTTACGGATGGAAAAATAAGAGCACGGCAGCTGCTTGTCGTGATAAACCATGGCTAAACTGCAGATTTTAAACGTTTTCCTAACGGAAAGATTAACTTTAGCCGCCCAGGAAATATTTAAGGTTGTGGAAGACATCTTTTTGGAGTACACTGACGAGATATGTCGTTCCAGACAGGAGATTGAGCTGCTTAGGAAGAGACTGCAGCAGGCTGGGCTCCAGCTCGACTCTGGTAAGTCAAATAAACAAACCAAACTCAGTGTGACACTTATTGTGTCGTGTCATAGTTTTGATTTAGCGTGTTATAACGAAACCTGTATAGCAGTGTAGTTTCATTGATGCTTTTACATTAGCTCTGTGTTATTACCAGTGGCCCTATACACTATCAGTCAAGTCAACAGTATTAATAGAACAAATACAAAGATAGTAAAACTCATTTCTATACTATATTTATATCTTAGAATAATAATGGTGAATAAATTGTTAAATTTGGCAGTTACTTGTTTGTAAAGCTACAGTCTAATGAAATAAATTACACTTTTAGTAGTATTATCCTTATTGAGCTTTCTTAACCACAAGTTCTGGTTTTGTTGGTCCAAAAACAACATTTTTCTTGCATTATAGAAATGCACTCCTGTGAGTCAAAAGAAACTCAGACGTTATCAGAGGAGCAGTGGAGGTCTGAACAAGATGGAAACGATACAGAAATGCAGATGAAACTAGAGGTCTACACACAGCAAGAGGAGAATATAGTCCATATGTCTGTTTATAATGAATCATCATCTTTACTGCCAAGTATGGACACTGGCCATAATCACATGACCAACAAAGACATTGAAAGTCAAATAATGGACAGCAGTGAGAATGATTTTCCCTTCACGGACCAAACTGCTGAGATTAAAAATGAACCTGGGTTAAGTGAAAAAGGCAGGGACTGTCAGTTACAGCAATTTACTAGACGCTGCTTGGATGATCCGGGGGCAAGTCACGCATCAAGTGTTGACAAAACAGAAGTCATCAACATCGACTCTTCTGCACATAAGACACACACATTTCATGTAAGTCCCTTGTACTCTAAAGCTGTAATCAAAGTTAAGTTTGCTGTTGCAATGAATGTACAACTAATGGACCTTGTTTTACAGCTGCCCCCTAGAACTCAGGAGAGGTTAACACTGCAGCATAGAATGGAACTGGCCCAAATTAGAGAGAGGTATTTTTTCATTTTTATAATGTTTGTAAAACATTGTCTCTGCTGATTTTCACTTTTTCATAGTGAAAATGTGAAAAAAAAGTGTGTGCATCGCAACCTACTAGGTTGAGTTATCTTCTTGAAATATGAGGAAGCTGTTTAAATAGAAAAATAGTATTTTAGTCTGACATATTTCTTTAACAGCCCTCAAAAGTTACATACATAAAATGGGTTTTCAAAACAAAGGAAACTTTTTTAAGGCTACATTTTTAAGTTGTAGCCTATTGTCTGTAATTTTGTCTGGTGATTCTCACAATATCTAATTTAACTTATTGACTTTTTCTACTATCATTTGTCCGGATGTTAAAGCTTTAATGCTACTTTAATGTAACATTTGGGCATTCGGAATGTATAGGAAAATGTTGATGCCGATCATGTAAAATATTATGAACATAACAATATATCAAAAATCATCGTTATATATTTAGGCAGTGATGTCAGATGACACTGTTAAATTGTCACAGGTATAGTCACAGGTTGTTGGTTTTGTTTTGAGAGTTGCAATATTGTTTTTGCTCTTTTAATTTCAAATTGGTTCATTGTCGTCAGCTATGGCTGAATGCCTCAGTATTAACAGCCCTAAGTCTCCAACAGTTATTGGCCTCTGTGATGACACCTAGCATGTTTGGTTATGAGTTACAATTTGCTAAGGGGTAGTAATAGAAAAAAATTGAATAGTGATATCTCTGTAAGTCTACAAAAAGATATACAGTTCCATGTGTTTAAATAAAAGCTTCTGTTATAAGAAGAGACAATAAAAAACACTGAATTCCTGGTAAAAACTTTTTTAATAGCGAATTTTCGACAAATTAAGGTAACATTTTTTACAAGCCAAACATGTCAGTGTCTGAGTGATATTTATGGATTTATTTTAATTTAAAGCAACACCCCACCCAAAAATAAAAATTCTGTCACCATTTACTGTTCAAAGCCTGCATACATTTCTTTGTTCTGCTGAACACAACAAAAGAAACCCTAACCCAAAGGAAAAATGTTAGCAACTGACATTTCTGGGACATCATTGACTACTAGTAGAAAAAAATATTGTATTGTTTTTTGTTTTGTTCTGTTGACACAAATTTCTATGTTTTGAAGAATTTAGCTAGGCACACAGTTATAGGGCATGTTTAATTCTCCTACTATGGTAGTCAATTATGTCCTAGAAATGTCAGGTGCTTACATTTTTTCAAATATCTTTCTTTGCATTCAGCAGAAAAAATAAATTTCTACAGGTTTTGAAAAACTTCATGACAGAAATTTATTTAGGGAGTATCCCATTCAGCCGCAAAATAAACTTGTTTCTATAAAATAAGAATAATAAAGTATGCTAATATTTTTTTATGCATTTTGTATGCTTGTCTAGCACAGTTTAATATTAACCAAAAAACACGAAAAATACTTTTTCACCCCTTACATGTGTGAATTTGTTCGTCAAAAACTGTCAGCATTAAACACTCACTGGCTTCAGACACTTCACTGTGTGCTTGCGGGTTATAAAATAAATAATTACTACGTTACAACCCCTCTGTTAACAAGTACACGTTATTAGACAATCACACCGAAACATCAATGTCTGTCAAAAAATAACGTGCACAATACGCCGAATTATTTGCGAGAAGCTGCGGTCCAGGGAGAGCATAGACATTTCCTGATAAACCCACACTACCAGATTGACTGCATCATCGCTTTCAGAAAGGAGGGAGAAAATGATGGCCCGAGCGGTTTCAGCGTGCTTCTATCAGAGACGATTACGTACCTAATACATAACACACGTGAGTATAAATTTGTTCTTCACTCACTGAAATAGATCAGGGAACTAAATAAAATACTTCACACTACATGCGAAAGAGAAAAAAAAACAATCCAATTGAAAAACTTTGCAGGGTTAGTGAACGTGCATCATGTTTTGGTTTGTATTGGAGACAGTACGTTATATTTTGACGGACATTTTTAATGCACAGACTAAAGGTGCGTCCACAAGTCGCTGCACTATTCTACGCCATTTTGTAGTATAAATAGTGTGAGTAATGCGTTCACATTGAAAATTCTCAAAAAAGTAGTGCACTTTCAGTACCCGGATGATGCACTAATATGAAGTGTGGAACGGCACTCGGCTGCTGCAGGTTCACTTACGTAGCGGAACGGAGGCGGGGCTATCAGATCGAGAAAATCCTGCAGAGTGTTAACGCTTCAATCTAATGATGACTTAAGTAATCTTGGGCAAAATACATGAAAACTACATTAAATGTTCAATGAACAAATAGATTTTTATTCACACGCATTGTGCCCTGCGACTGACGCATTTGCACTCGTCTGGGAAACCGATATACTTCCGTTTAAAATAAAACCATTTAGTATTCCATTGGGACGATACTTCCCTTCTAAAATTCAGACACTACATGGTTGAGTGCATATTGCTTAGTTTAAGTGCAGGGTGTATAGTATGTCATTTGGGACACAACTTAAGCATTCTGATATTCATGGTTTTCATATTTTACATCATTTTCTGTTCTTAAGAGACTTTTTTTAATTTATGCAATGGATAAATTATTAAATGATCAGCCCTGAGATAAATCCCTCTACTCATCTATATAGAATAAAATATAATATTTTCACTCATTATATGTATTCTCTATATATTCTTCTACTGATATAAATGTATAAATGAATCATCTAAACAGTGTAAAACTGTTTGATTTCAGAATGTCTTCAAGTATGTGGCTCCATTACTCTGAGCATAAAAGTATGAAAAGTCATCCATCTGACTGTGAGGGCGAAGTGTCCAATTCTGACAAGCGGAAAGAGCACAATGCAAGAAAAGCACAGGCCTGGAGGGATCGACTGAAAAAAGACCCTGCAAAATTTGCTGAGTACAAAGCTTTGGAAGCTGCGAGAGCAAGAGAGTATAGAAGGAAAAAGACGGCTGCTGCTAGAGAAAGTGATCGGGAAAATAATCGTGAGCGACAGAGAAGACTCAGAGCTATAAAGAAGTTACAACAGTGTAAAGCTGAGGAAGAGCTTTCGCCAACTATGATAAGAAAAGTCTCGCAAGAAGAAAAATACTACATCCTTGGAGAAGAGACCCCTTATTGTCACTAGTTTGATGGTTGCAAAAAACTACAGAATGCAATTCTATTGTAATCCTAAAGTAGCATGAGAATTTACTTGGATGAGGACTGTAAAAACAAAATCATCATGGAGATCTCTACAGAAGGCTCATGAACTTTGGAAGCTGTAAATCCAGAAAACATAGTTTTGTGCTTTCTAGTTTTTTTACAGACGTGTTATCTCTCGATGTGTTGTTCTTCAGTGTCATACAAACCTAAACTAATGTCTCTGTGAATATTGAACTGAAGTTTAGTGAAGCTTCAGAGCTTGCAGAGAATTCTCAATGGTACAAACAGTGACAAGTGTGTATAAAACTGAAGATCAAAGACAATCACAAAGTGAGGAACTGTGATTACACAAAGTGTATTAAAAGAACCTGTTTTGATTGTGGTGTTGTGCTACTCAAGGAAAGTTAAAGGTGTCGTGGATTCGCGTGCCAGTATCTTGGCAAAAGTGGGAGAGTAAGATTTTTATCCACGATGGAAGCCAGTGGTTCAACTCAAACGGTCTCTACCTGCCAATGTCATACTATGAACACAGATGTTTAAATAGTTGATTTTTACCAGTCTGAGATCGAAGGACAGAATGCCTTGAATGATAATTCTGATTCAACAACCAACGTCCTTGTGAACAAGTAGAAGATCTGTGGCTGAAATATAATACACACATATAGCACAGGTATAGTCACAATTTCATAATGGCTCCAAATTGAACATACAATGCATTCTTGAAACCTAATTGTACATATTTTTCATTGTAGATGTACAAGAGCTGACTTCCTGTACACCCGTCCACCTAGGTGGTATTTGGGCAGAGTTTCTAAATCACCAACTGACAGCGGAGTCTGGATGAAGTTTCTGGAGCAATGCAAAGTCTGGAGTTTGTTTACCTGGCCCAACAAGTCGATCCGCTTGGAATATTTAACGGACCTGTAAACTTGAGTTTGAAAAGACAAACATTCAAGATAATGAATGTTTAGTTGATGTTAAGCATAATTTGATGCTTAATTCGAATGCACATGAAGGACAGACTGGCCATAAGTGAC
Source organism: Triplophysa dalaica (assembly GCF_015846415.1). Taxonomy (NCBI): domain Eukaryota; kingdom Metazoa; phylum Chordata; class Actinopteri; order Cypriniformes; family Nemacheilidae; genus Triplophysa; species Triplophysa dalaica. The sequence goes on along the minus strand of NC_079562.1, from coordinate 9,050,595 downwards.
ATTTCACAACAAGTTTATACTATCCCAGTAGTTGCTTGTGTGTTTGATAGGTTTGTTTAATAGTTTTGCAATTGTTCTATTTCGTATTTTAATTCTTGTGGCAGATAGTATTGACGTCCTGGAGGCCATTTTAATGATTAATAAGGTTATTGCATTATAAAAATGTCATATGTGTGTCTTTTGCATACAGACTTTTCTAGTTTGTTCACTCATTTGTAAAAAATAAATTATATTCAGATTTTACCCTCATCAAGTAACATACATAAACATACAGATCTTTTTTTTTAATAAAATTTAGTTTGATTACTGTCTTGGTTCTAACATAAGACGACTTTAAATAAGATATTTGGATGATTTTATATAAAAATCTTTACACTACCCCTTTGCAGATTTTAATTCATATTTGCCTTTCATGGTCTATGGAGAGATAAGGTACAGTGGTAAATGAGGTACAGTGGTACTGTACATCATTTGGGCTTATCCTTTTAATGGATAAAAATTCAACGAGGTGTTTTCTCTATCTGACAGCAATAGTCCTTCTTTTCTTTTTACAATGAGTGTGATACACTACATTCGTTTGAAAGGTTATCTTTTTGTCGTTGTTTAGATTGGCAGGCGATGAGCAAAAGAAGGCTGCAGCGAAAGCTAGATCCTTAAAGCACAAACTGAAAATTTACGGGAATCCTGAACTTCTAGAAGAATACAGGAAAAAGGAGAGAGAGAGGTACAGATCAGACTTTATAAGAAAATACTTGTCAGGAGGTTTGATGCCTTATCACAATAACACACATACATTTACAATACTATGTTATTGCTATGAAATGGATTCTAACATGGAAATTAGCTTTAGATATATAGATACAGAAATAAAATCATTTTCTGATTTGCTGTTTTTTTAGATATCAGAGACGAAAATCTCAAGGAAAAGTGAAGTTTGCTAAAGATCTTAATCTATCGGAATTAAGAAGGCAGCAGAAAAAATGGAGGGAGCGTTCAGCCGCACACAGGAGAAAGAAAACATTTCAGGAGGTTTTAAACAACATTAAAGAGGACATTGACATCATTCCAGAGTCAAAGCCTGACACCTCTGCTTAACATTTTAATGGTTGTTTGTGTTACACAAGAATTATGGGCAAAACATTTCTTTTCTTCTTTGTAAATCTGTTGGATTAATGTGTCTGTGAAATTAATAAATGCAAATAAATAAAAATGCTGATTAAAAAATTATAACAAATTAATTGTGCAATTTTTAAAAGCGCAACAGTGCTTTATGTATTTTTATTTACTTTACGATTTTGAAATAAAAGATTGAATAAAACCTTTCCATGATGTACGCTTGCTCTATTTGCTGTTCAAGTAATATTAAATACATTTATCTCTAAGCTATCATGATTTGGTTATCATGGAAGTTATGAGTGGAAAACATTTTCTCTTATGTTAAATTTATATTATAGACAATAAATATTTAATATTTTAATAAAGAAGATGACACTGGTGCATGTCAGGATACAACCTTTGTTAAATTGTGTTTTTTTGGAGAAAGTCCTTTTAGAGTTAAAATATAAATCTGTATTTAATATATTTAGTACAAAAGTTTAACAACGTAGAATTTCACAGGACTTGTGTTTGTGTGTGAGAATCACCCCAACATACAGGTCTGTAGTGTTTTTGCGGAATTGTTTGCTGCTTTAAAACTAAAGGCTTTATTACACCACAATAGATTTTTTAATAACATTTTGTAACAGAATTCTTAAATGTGGTAGAAATTGATCAATTAGATGCTTCGAAATTATGCTCATTCCTGAACATGTTAATGTGGCTCTTTTTGTTTTGTCCTTATAGGCTAAAATAATTTGTTTTTCTTTCCCCACAAGTAAACTGCAAACACATTGGGAGGAAAATCAAAGGAATAACTCTGAGTACGAGGAAATGCCCAAAGTAAAGAAGATTAGACAAACTGAAGAAGTGGCACTTCATAAAGAACAACACCTTCAAACACGTAAGGATATTTTAATGCAGCCCTAATCTTTACTTTCAGAATTGAATTATGGTAAACAAAAGTAAGAAATTTTCAGATGGACTTACTTCTCTCTTAAAAGAACAACCTGAAGTGTAAATGTGTTTCTTTTTAGAGCCCAAGACGAACCTAGCTGATCTATGTTTGGAAAACATTCAGCATGAAGAGGAACTGTCGGACAATTACCATACTCATCAGGATATGCATGGAAACGCATACGGCACAGGAGAATATTTTTGTGTTGTTTGTCACAGAAGATTCAGTTCATCAGGACTGCTAAAAATTCACCTTCGTATTCACTCTGGTGAGAAGCCATACCATTGCGGCTTTTGTGGTAAAAACTTCAGACAATCAAGTCATCTTAACACACACGTGAGAATACACACCGGAGAAAGACCTCACATCTGTCAGAACTGTGGAAGGACTTTTATTGATTCCAGTGCAAGAAACAGACACTTTAAAAAATGCGTTCTTATAGCTCTGCAGGGACAGTGAAGTTGTTAGGGGCATCTGCTAAATGTTTTTCTTCATATACTGGAAATGACCAGGTGGCAACGCTGGCATGATGTTTTTTTAAGTAGTGACAAAACAGTAAATAGGTCCAAAAATAATTAAATCACAAAAAGTTGTCAGAATTTCAAGACAGAGCTTCTTCCTCTTGTCCTTACTTGCAGCTGTCAGTCCTAGGAACTATACGAGTCTAATGGTGAAGGAGTGCTATGTAGTTACCTTTTTAGACACATCTGATGCCAGAGATGCCTCAATTTTTAATGTCAAAGGTAGCAATTTTCTTAAACATCTACTCATGCCTCCAGATTTTATAAAATGATATTTATTTATGGATATATTTTATTTCTACATTGTGTTTAAACTACAGTAGTAAGTTTAAAGTTGAAAACATTAGTGCTTACTATGTTACTATTTTTGTTGTATTTTGTAGTTTCAATTAATTGACTAGATTTCTTTGGTCATCTCATTCAGCATTAGTGTTGTGTCTCTGTTAGAGATAACAGTTCTTTTTACTTATTTTAAAAGGATGAATTTTGTACATCAATGTTTGTGTTAGGTCTAATAAATTAAAAATCAAGCCATTTTTTCGTTTTTATAACATATTCTAATCATCCAGATCAAAACTTAATGTATTCTGTATTTTTAATTGACAGTATTTAAAATGATGTGTCTCATTTCTATACAAGAATAATAATAAGTGGTTGTACCGATCTTGGACACAAGGGGACAGAAGTGATTCACTGTCTTTTTTGATCCAGCTGAGTTAATTGATAATGAAGCAAACAAACCGGTTTACAATTGTGATGGTCATCTGAAACAATGCAACCATTTCAATATATGAAGCAAAACACTAGTCTATTAATATTTGTGGTTAACTCATGTCAGAGTGAACACAGAGGGCTTTCAAAATGGCAAGCGCTATATTTTAAAGGATTTACACAGCACACATTTGCATTTAGACCGCTCTAACTTCTATTGTGAAGTCAATAGAAATCTACATTATGATTAGCTGTGCTAACCCAGATGCCTCCCAGCCTGTAAATGATAGAAGAGCCTTAAAAAGCCACAGAGACAGACTAAAAAAAACACTGTTAGTAAACCACCAATCCACAACTGACCTGCAGCTCAAATCACTGGAACATCAGGAGGTTTCTCTGCGTGTGTGGGATTTACGGCTGAGAAATTTTGAAACTGAAAATGAAATATTTATAATTCTGCTAGCTGTTTGTTTATTATCTTTAAGCCAAACTCAGTCAAGTTCATGGTGCTGCTCGCTTTGTGGCATTTGTTTCTTGTACCACAAAGAAATTTGTTTTCTTGGTGACCTTAATAAATACAAAAGAAACAAAATTCCATTTTACAAGAACACGAAAGAAAAATATTTTTATAACATTGCTTTTTGGAGGTCTACTCATACTGTTATTGTGCATCATCCTAACCTTTCCAAGACCACTGAGGGCCACAGATAAACCAATATAAAGAAGAATGGTCTGATTCAACACCTAAAGAGAATTTAATTATTCTGACTATTAAACAAATAACACATTTTGCTGCAGGCACAGACGTCCACTTTGGCCTGGCTGCATTGTTTTTCTTTGTGCAATTAAAGATAAGCATAATCTGCTAAACTCATTAGTTCAAAATAACAAGCTCAGATAATGACATTGTTTGTTTTAAACTGTGCAGTCTATTTGTTTTACTTGTTTGCTTTTTACTTTTACATTTGATACTTTTTTGAGTGTTAAAGGTCAACTTCATTTGCAAACTCATCAAACAGCAGTAAGTTTAAGCATCTTGTTTAACCAAAATAATTTGAGATGAAAGTCAATTTAATTAGTTTAATTGTGGTCGATTAAAAGTCAAAAAAGCTGCTTTTGTGTGTGAGTCAGTGAGCTTGTTAATACGTTGTTTATCACATCGGAGTGTTAGGTGACAATGCACTGATGTTAAGACCCAATCGGCTGATGTAATGACCTGCCAATACCAACCGTCACGTAGGAATAGAAAAATGGAAATGGTGAATACTTCTGTTTGAATGGCGCATCACCAAGTCATTGTAATTCTCTCTGTGAAGGACGCTTATGAGTGGAAAGCTTGTTTTCCAGATCATGTCTATATGCTGCCACTGTATTGCTGCCTTATTGTACATAAAAAGAAAACAAATACTGCACTTTTGGCCTGCAAAGCTCATTGGTATTCTTTTGCAGCTCTTGGCTGTAAATAGACTTGGGCACAGTTGAAGGGAAAAACACATTAAAGACCTTATAAAATACCTTTCTGAATTCTATATGTTTTTGTCTCTTAAAAATCACTTCTGTTCGACTGCAATGCAAGGCTGCAATGGACATGTGCTTTGTTTCACATTCATCTCAAATGAGACAAGAGACGCTGCATCCTTTCAAAAATGTATCCACTGTTGTCGCATCACGTTTTTAATTAGTCAATTATTTTCTCATCTTATCTTTTTGAGGCACTGTCATTTGCTAATAGATATGCACAGACATGCATATATTGTCAAATATGTCTTACAAATAAGCAAATTCAAAACAAATTTGACCGCTTGAACACAACACATTAGCTCTCCATGCAGCTACATGTGGTCAATATCAAGCAGTATAGTATTTTCCTCTAATACCTGACCTGCCTCTGATCTCTTTCCCCTGCGGTTAGACATTGAGGCCAATCAAATCCAAGGCCTCTTCTTACAAAAAGCCTTGAGGTACTTGACCGTTTCTATGGCAACATCTCCTCTTTGGTAAGTGGTGGACTCTGCCTAATTTTTCTTGCAGTTTGGAGTTGGGCTGCTGTACACAAAGGCTCTGCAGGCTTATTTTGAGCGGATACCTCAAAGGCTTCAAACTGAAGCCAGTAAAATAAAATCAACACAAAGAGAATAATCCACCCAATTCAGTGGTTCAGCACAGTCACAACTTAAACATTTTTTATATTGTAAGTTTAATGTTAATGATCCTAATGTTAATGATCCTAATGAGATTTTAGCGGGTTAACTTTGAGTTTGTGTTTTTGATGCCCGCCAGAAAGACAGGGTATGCCAGCCAGTCTCTTTGGAGCCCTGCTGGCATTGGGAAAGAGCATCAGACAGAATAAGTCAACTCGATGACTGAGCCAGAAGTTTAAAGCTCATGTTACCATTGATACAAGATCAATTAAGTACATTTCAGAGGAACAATAAAAGTGCAGTATACATCATAATGAGCCTCATAATATTTGTGGATTGTCATGTTCCTCTGCATCTAACTTCGACGTCCCATCATCTGACCTCGGGTTAGTATTAAATTGATGATTCCATAAAAACATTTATGTGAGCGACTCCTATGGTCCAGTCTGACGTGATTAATATTCACCCTTGTGCAGAAAACGCTTCTCTCTGGCCGCCAGCTATAAGAGAAGCCAAACCAGTTAACAGGATCAGTCTAGTGTCCATGACACACCAATGAGCAGTCGCAAAAACAAGGGCGACGTACATACCACATTCACTGCATGCGTGACAGCAATATTTCCCCCAACTAATTGATTTTGTTTATTGACCCGTGAAATATTTGATTATTGCTGTGATTTTTTGTAAAGTACCCAGTCTTTGGCTGTTTTAGAGGCTTTGATTATGTTTTTAACAATGGATGTTCATGTTCCTAATTTCAAAAAACGCTTTATATTTCATATATTTCAAGTTTATTTTTCATGCTGTCCTACTTCTAACAAAACGACTGGATTTCTTCCGGTCTATATAAAGTCCTTCCTTCCGAAACGCTCTGATTGGTAAAGTTGCGGCTTCTCTCTATGTGTATTCATAAACTTCGGCTTTTAGTAATAAACAGTAACAATGGCATCAACTTCACTTTATCAGTTAAAAACATGCGGATTGATCGAAGTGTAACAGAGGTCTATTAGTGCATGAGCAAACGTCAATCTATGTTAAAGATCGCATTTTTTTCTGACAAAGGGAATGTCACCGGACCGAATGCCGTCAGACCGGTTATATTAATAAACACTAATAACAAAAGTGTTAGTTTTGCTTTTTTATATTGGACCTGATTTGGATAATAAAACAAGCAGATTGACCAGGAGACATTTGCAAGCAAGACTTCAAACGACATTTCATAGAAGTGTTTAAGAGGTATGCGCAATATCAGTGTGTTACACAGAACAGCTATCACAGCCGATGTTAAAGTCATTAAAGCTGTTATTTGACCGTTGGTTATCTTTAAATGTGTGTCGCTGAATTCTTATTACAGCTGTAGGACTGTGATGAAAGTGTAAGTAGTTTAGCGCATAGCTCAGGCAAATGTTTACGATCTCTGATAACCAAACACTACTCAAGCGGCTCTTCCACTTCTCTAAGGAAGACCTCGTGCATTTTTGGGAGTTTTCCTGTGGGCGGAGATTATTTAAAGCACTCGGAATGGTGACATCATGTACCCGGGAAGTAGAGGGCTGTAGTCCGATCCAGCCGTTCTCTGTAGTCCTTGAAAAGTGAATTCTGTTAAACACAATATCTCACTTGGCACTGAACTTTGAGCTTTATCATTTTCCAGATATTATTTTTGCTCTAACAGCAGCATTACACACTAACTAAAGGTTGAAAATGGGATTGCGGGGAACGTGCTCTTTAAAGATTCCATGAAATCAAAATCGTATGACTGTGGCTTGAAGGCATCTATAAGCTGGTGCAATGGTTTTAGAACAATGACTAAATAAACCTTTGACCGAAACAGTATACACAGATTTGAAACTGACATCTAAATTCATCAGGGGCCTTATTTATAAAAGGAGATCTGATCGTAAAGTGTGCGTACGCAAAAATCCAGGGCAACGTTCATAATTATGAAAAATGATCTTTGAAATGGAAAAGTGCTTACATCACGGTCTAAGCAGACGTACGCACTTTTGCTTGTTGGAGTGCCGTAGGTTTTTGGAAACATAATTCATTCCTGCTGCTTCTATAGGATTTGGACATCAACAGGCGCTTTTTCATGTATCAATGGCATTAATTAAATATCATTAAAAGGTGGAGATCTGAAACTGCTCAGCTGTGCGCAATTTCACGATCACTTGGGATTTATAGATTTTACATCTGATAGAGAGACATACACTCGTTCTATATGAATCACACGTACGCACCTTGAGAAATTATTGTAAAATCACATTAAGGACTGTTTTTTTATTTATAATTTTGCCCAAATTGTCTGTTGAAATCGGAAATACATCTATTCCTTCTTACTTATACAGAAACATTTCCATTGTTGTCTCAGAATATGACTTATCATAATTGAAATGGAAAAGGTGACCTGTAATAATCTTGTTGTCAGAACCCAAAGACATGCTGAGCATGGCAGGGATGAGTTGGCTCAGCCTCGTCCAATAACCATATCTGAACCTCAGATGCAGTTGTGCAGATATTTCAGCATGTTTTTAAAAGCTGAGAGTGCAGGTTATCAATGAACCCTATCTGGTCAGAATCCCAAAAACTCTACAACCGAGTCACAATAACACCCGGCCATTTTATTACAAAACCATCAGAGACCTGGTGTTTATAATTCTCAACATCTGGTCTTCTCATTAAAACCCAAAGCTCTGCAGTAGTAGATGTGCATCTGTGTAATGAATAAGAGTTTTATTCCTACACAGAAAAGTCCTGATCATTTTAATTAGGGCCGTCAAATGAAAAGATAATTAAAACAATGGCGCATACAACAATCTACCAGATACTCGCATGCTTTAGATGCTTCTTGATCATCACACCAACGGTGAAAGGAGTAAAGATGAATCACAGGTCCCAGTTTTTAAATAAAACCAATGAGGCTAGTCACAGCCATCTGTGTTCAGAGTCTGAATCACTCTTTACTTTTAAATAGCTAATGAGTGACCCGACTTTTGCCTAAGCATCAGTACCTCATTTTTAGACTTTGTCTCACACATTAGAGCATCTGTGCTTTCACTCTTAAACTGGCAAGTGGGAGGCATTTGCACGTGTCACCAGCCAGAGTTGGTTGCTAAGCTACAGTCCTGGCAAAGGCCGGAGACGGAGGGCAGGGTAGTGTGATGGGAGGGATCGACCTCTGTGCTCTGGGTGATGACAAGCTGCTGCCCTTTGCCAAAGTTGTAGGTAGTTTGTTCATTTCTCTAAAGTTTGCGTTTTTCAGGAGTCTGTCTAGAGCAATTTTTTATCACTTGCTACAGACAGTTATCCACCTGTCAACTATTTACTCGATTTCCTTAGAATGTGTTTTGATTTCAAAATAACAAGGGAAACAAGAATAATACTCTAGTTTATTTAGTGAGTAAAACCCTGCGCAAAATACTTCAAAGGTGTAAGAAATTCAATTTATTTGACTTATTAAATAATTAATGTGCTTGTGGATATCAACCTAGTCTATGTGCTTAGCGAAAAACCCAAATCAATAAAAAATTTATACTGCGCCTTATTCAAATACGACAAACCCACCAAGACCAACACTTTGGATAAACATGGTTAATTGGATAAATATCTATGTTGTAGACATCTTAGTACAACTTAAATATTTGTATAATATCTTTTTTTACAACTGCTTTGGCCACTTAATTGTTGTGGAAGAATTTTCAGTTTTTGCACAATTTTGCAGCGTTTTGATTGAAATCATGAATTGCCAAACAAAATTAGCAGGGGGAGCTGTCATTCAAAGTGGAAAGTGATGGAATCAAATTAAGCAATGTTATGTATTTGTGATATGCTTTACTAGATCAGGTAACACTATGGGATTCATTCCAGCTATGTGGATCATTTTCTTGTCGTCATAACATATCTGTTGATAAAACAGACATAATTGATAAGATGAAAATCATATTGTTCTTTAATCACACAGAAATAAATGTTTACCTTTCTCTACATGAAATGTTGTCTTGATATTGTGTTGAAAACCATCCATCAGGAGGTGAATTTTTTTGTTAAAAACTTTACAAAAGTGTTTTGCAATAAATGGTTTTGCAGAATTCTAGAAGTTTGTGTTTCTAGTTTTTCTAAAATGTAAAAAAATATATAAAAAATAACGGACTGACTTATAATACACATAATTTACAAACTCTGAAGTACAGGGGCACCTTCCACAAACACCATTTGGGACGACATTTACCATGATTGTTTAACTGCTATCTATTCCTTTTTATATAATTCCCTTTAAAAAAAATAGCATGATGCAATTCTGCAAACAAGAACCCAAGAGTTTAAGCATGAAGGTCTTGAACCCACTAAAAAAACATAGTTTATTACGATGTTCCTTCCCTTACACTCACCCCCTTGGCCATTTAAAAAAACTCCAGTTATTGGATTGCAGCAAGCACGCTAGCCCTCCACCTGAGAAGAATTCTCTGCAATTGCCATGGAAACTGTCTAAAATGAAACCAGCAGCATTAATACCTGTTGCCGTTTTCTCTCTTCCTCCTACATCTACATCCACATAACAGTAGAAATGGCAACAACAATAAACTCGCATTGGCAAGCAAAACCCCAAGGCAGCAGCTGCATGCCAAACCAAAGTTCCACATATTAGGATATTCATATGTGAGGGGGCGGGCCCTGCTTTAAACCCATGAAAAGTGAACAGATCAGCTCTGATCGTGCTGCGACTGAGAGTCATGCTGATAAATCCAATAAATGCTCCTAATCGGGAATATAAGCACTATGTTATCTCGCTTAAAATTGAGGGCAAACAAAATTATTCCCACATGTTTTGATCATTACACATACGCCTAATATATCTAAGTATGAGATGTGGCACAGAAAATATAGTGTAGGGCTTGGCCGGCTCATCTCCCTAATAATGTGAAACATTTATCTTGTGCTAAAGAGAGAGAACTCGCTCTGTCAACATTCACTATATTTCCTATATTTTTATTGGAAAGATGCAGAGAATGCTCCTGGTTATATTTTTTTACTACATTTACTTTTATTTTTTGCATCTTGCTGAGTCAAGGTGACAGTTTACATGCATTTCTTTGCACTGGATTTTTCAACCTGGTGTGTTGTGACAGCTTGCCATCACTCTTGGGAATTAGTGTCACTTTTTGTCAGATTTTGTCTTCTTCTCTCTGTTATTTCACCAACTTGTTGTTGCAAATCATGTTATTGTTTTCCAAAGCGCAGTGGACTCAAAGTGTTTGTTTGCTCCTAGTGGTTTGGCGATCAAAGTGTTGTTTAAAAATAGCTTCATAGTCTCATGTCAGAGTCAAGCAATCACAACAGCAGAACTTGCAGAAGACAAAACATTTGGTACTAAAAAAATATGATTAAAATGATCTTGTGGTTGGAGGCCATTGCCTAGATGAAGGAGAGAAGAGAGCAAGTATACTTACTTACCGAAATAAATTACAATTAAAGGGACAGTTCGTCCCAAAAAAAATCTGTCTTCATTTTCACACCATCGAATTGTTCCAAATTTTTATAAACTTGTTTTCTTCTGATGAACACAGAGAAAGATATTTGGAAGAATGCTTGTGTACACAGAGCAAAGAAATTTATCAAGGAATGTTTGCTGCTTTGGTAGTCAATGGTGGCCAAGAACTGTTCCAAATATCTTTCTCTGTGTTCATCAAAAAAATAAATATATACAGATTTGGAACAACTTGAGGGTGGTGTCAAGAGATCATTTTTATTTTTGAGTGGGAACTGGGAACTGTTCGTATATGAGTACTGGTATAACTGCATGTGTACAGATCAGTGATGAAAGGTCTGATTGATGAGAGGTCTAAGACCGTGTCCACACCGGACGCGACAGGCGCTACGCAACACGACAGAAAACAATACACCTGGTCTACACTAGGTGTGACAGGCGCGATGCAGCATGACCACTTGCTTGTTCTTAATGGGCTTTTCGCGTCGCACTGCGCTGCATCCAGTGTGGACAAAATGTAAAATTATGATGAGCTCTAATGCGTTTACACCAGATGCGGCGCGATAAAAAAGACAATTGTTCGCATTAGAACACATTATAATAATAAAAAAATCACAACAGAAGTAGCGCGATGCGGTGCAACAATTTCAATAGAACAAGCATCGCATCGCGTACGGAGTAGACACAATGTTAATAATTGTTTTATGTTCATCAAGGGTATAAAAATGAAACTTTCCAAAAGCTTCATTAGAACAGCTGAAGAATGGTGTAAACAGATGCAATAAAATGCAGATGAGCATTGCTTTCTACTTATTTATATGCATTATTTTATGATGTTTTTCATGTTGAATATTGCTCATAATAAACTTAATGGAGCTCTCTCGTAAAAAGGTCTACAGATCTAACCGCTGTGATCAGATCTATTTTCCGGTTATCTACACTGAATTAAATGAATATTGCACAGATGGATTCCCTGAAAAAACAATTTGACCTCTTTGTGTCTATCATGTTTCAACAATATCAAATAAAAACAAATACTCTATTCACTGAATTGAGTATCTTAGACCATTGTCACGGCAAACTAGACATTCTGTGCATATTATGTTCAGAAGCACGATTTGATTTTTTTTCTCAAAACTAAACAGATCTGTTATTTCCGTGACTTTTGTAGATTGTCTCGACTAGGGTTTTGTCAAATGTCTGAATGTATAAATCAAAGGATTATTTAATCTTATCCTAATTGATATGCAGTGAGAAATGTTGTTGGAGCTGTACAGTACGTGCTCTAACACTTTATCGGATGAAAATCAAATCTCTCATGCTATTTTCTCTCTACTCTTAATAAAAAACAGAACAAAACCAGAACGTTCCCATTATAATCAACACCTGTTTAAAGTGTCCAATGTTAAAACAGTAATAGTTAAAATACAATAACCATGTATCAATGTTAAATTAAAAATGTGAAAAAAGTGTCAGCACAGATAAAGAGGGTAATGACGTCAGAAATGAGGAAAGGAGAGATAAGAAAGTACAGTATGAAAAGACTATAAAATAAAACGAATAGTAATTGTGATATTGGAGGTCAAGGAGATGATGGAGCACCGGGTAATTCTTCTCTTAATAAATATGATGCACATGTAAAAATGAGCAGGTTCAGAGAGTCTACCAATTTTAAATGTTAAAAAAATATATGTTAAATATATTTAACAACACTACGAGTAATAGTTCACAGCAAAAACCATTATAAAACGAGATTCTTTTTACTGAATTTATTTATATTATTATTTGAACTATTTACATTAATATTAAAACCAATCTATCCCCACCATTGCAGAGGTCTGTGCATGTCATTGAATTAGTCATGGCCACCCGCCCACCCCGTCACACTGTTTTCTGTAGCCTGCGTTGTTGTTTTCAATTTTTTCAATTTTCAATTTAGCCCGAAAAACAGATTACTGTGCCAGTTTGTGTGGAACACCATCTATCAAATGGAGGCTTGATCAGGTATATGGATCGATTCAATTCACTTTCATGCCCTTGTTTCACTGACCTTCTTGATCAAGAGCTTTGTAGTGTAGCAAACTCCATAATACAGCGAGCAGCACCGTAGCTTGAGACACTTTATCATATCAACTAAATTACACAGAGCTAAATTACTGGGTGTCTATAAGAGAGTGGATGCAGCCAACAATATAGCATGCTCTAAACATACTTAGAATATACAGTATGCATATTATGATAACACAGTTTCACATCACCTGGGAGTATTTAAAGTGATAGTTCATCAAAAATTTAAATTCTATCATCATTTACTCACCACCCTCTTGTCATTTCAAAAGTGTAGCCTTCACAGAACACAAAAGATGTTTTGAAGAAAGTTGGTATCCGAACAGCACCGGCACCCGTTTACTTCTATTATACAGACTAATTTTTAATTATTCAATCGGTGCCGTAATGGCACTGGACCGGATGGCTGCTTGCCGGAGCTGGATTTTCTTACCCTGTTGCAAGTCTTGTCTATTGTGTATTATATGTATCTGTTTTTCTCACCACTTTCCTCATGTTATGCTGTATTTTTCTTCTTAAATCCATTTCGTTACACTGTACTTGTGTATATGTGTAATGACAATAAATTGAATCCAATCCAATCCAAACCAAAGTGAATGGGTTAACAACATTCTTCAATATATCTTCTTTTGTGTTCTGTGGGAGAAAGAAAGTCATACAGGTTTGAAATAAAAAGAGGGTAAGTAAATGATGCTACATTTTTTTGTTTTCATCTCTTTAAACACTCAAAGGACTGAAATGAACCTTTTTTCACACCTGACCATTTTACCAGTATATTTTTACTGTACCTGTTATTATTATTTTTTAATTAAATTTATAATTGTCCCTAAAACAACTATTTGTTATTGCCTATTTATTTCATATTAGTATTATTTGAAGAATATGAGTTTTATATGGCTTAATACGAGGAAAATTCAACATGTGTCACCACGATGAGCTCTAGAGAAGTTTCTGCTTTTCACTTGTGACAGATTTTCTTTAGATTTTCTGACTCACGTTTCACTTGTGCCCAACTTCTAGTTATATTTTATTCTGTTGTAGTTCCTAATAAAGTTACCGTCCAGCTGACTGGTATAAATGCGGGACCTACTATGTACAGTACATGTCTAAAATAGATAGGGACAGATGGAAGGTGGGGGTTTGGTCCCTTGAGCACATGCCAAGACAATGTTTCAACCATTCCGAATCCCATTCATTTTCTTTCATTTCACCTCTTACAATGCAGGCAGCTTCACATCTGTCTACGGTGTATGCATTAAAGAGATGAGGTAGAAAGGGACCATTTGAAGTTGATACATGTTGCTCTTGTGGGAACGCCGCCCCTTTGCAATTGGTGGGGGAAAAAAGAGAGAAACAGCAGAACAAAAAGCAGAATACATTTCCATTTAATCTGTCGATACAGAGTCATCTCTCTAGGGGCTTCTTTGATCAGAGATGCAAAGCTTTATTTCACTGTCACTAGGTGCTGCTTGGTGCTGTCTGGATGGTGAGAAGAGAGATTCAGACAGGAGACGTGTGCACAGACCAAAGTTCACACAGACTTTGGCAACTTGGAAACTTTTATCAAGAATTATACAGAAATATGCAATTCTGAGTACTAGATGTTTTTACATTTTAAAAAGATCTACTTATAAGTTTTTATTATTATCAGGCATTAATATTACTGAATTAAACTCACGTAACACCTGAACTTAATGCAGCTTTGAACAATAAAACAAATTACATTAACAATACCTTATACTAATGAGGCTTTAAGTTTCATAAAAAAATAATAAAAAAAGATTTATAATTAGTCATAAAATTAATAGCATAGTATATGTATATACTGTATTATTATTTTAATGAAATAAAAACAATAAAAATAATGAAAATATACAGTATTTTGTCCCTTTTTTGTCCTAATTTGATTAATTCATTTGTCAAATCTGTTATTGCTATATTTCAATGAATCTCTCATTTACAAAAAAGTCACATGATGAAAATCCATAAAGTCATGTTTTCAGACAGAGTTTCCTAGCATATAGTTGGCATTCTGATAAACTATCATTATTCTGATGAACAAACTCAAACCTATTGATCTGCGAAAGCATTTCCCATCCGGATAGCATCTTTGACCCTGGATGTTGTTCATTCATCTATTAATCCATTATGCGCAGAGGAGCCACTGATTGAACTTTTAACAAGGTCTGAGATCACACAACTAAAACCAGAACGAATTCTATCAAAAACCTAATTGTCCAGAGACTGAGGAATGTGTTATTTGCGCATGAGACATCTACCACAGTAATCTTAGCAGACACAAATGGAAATTGAATCGTAAATTAACAAGGTGGTTCACAGGCTCGCGGATTTCCAATGTATGTTGGGGTAACAAACAGTATTTTTTGGAAAAAGCCCTTAAGCTTATACTCTCACAAACCAATAAAAACACGTTCATAGCAACCACCAGGACCAATTAAATGTTAGTATTTGAAAACGCTTTTATTAATCTAGGGAAACGAACCATGATCCGGGGATATTCAAAAATAGATATTTAGACAGTATTTGGTCTGCAGGCATATATTTATAAAAACATTTTAATGTGTCATTATTTACTTGAGACTTAACTAGGGACGTGAAAGATCTTTACATATATAAAAAATATATACAAATAAAACCACTACTCAAGCCAGGGATGTCAGGAATATCCTTTTGAAATATCTCCTATTGTTATACCATGGATAATGACATGTAATATGGAGAACATGTTCATGGGAATCAGCTTTTCACATAGCAATTTTTCCCATTGCTCTCAGTGCATTTTAAAAATATCCATATCCAAGTTATTATACTGATAATGCATAATGTATTCTCACTATTGAAATCAGGAAAGAAAATGTGCAAGTACTAATGCAAGTGGCTCACATGTTGGTCACACTACAACTCACACATCTAATCATAATGTAATCGTTGCTTCACAGTCAATGTAATGGCAAAGAAAATTACTACCACACCTTTGTAGACTTACAAAAAAAGGCCATTCTAAACATTTGTATGGGCTCTGTAGTAAATCAGAATGAGATATGCTAAAGCTCTGTGCCTTGCCGGGGGGATGAATAACAAGGATTTTTTGACCCAGAATGTGTTTGCTTATACAATATATATAACTTCCCTGAAAAAATGAAGTGTGGAAATTATAAAAAAACACCAGAGAACTGTCTGACTGTACAAGCACAAGCTTATGAAGCAATAAATCATCTTCAATGCAATTTGTTTTTGCTAAACTTCAAAACAGCTAAAGTATGTTAACATAAACTGGATAACACTCTTTGGACTTTTTTAGGAGGCAATATCATAATTTAAGGTAAATCACAATTAAATACAGTTCAGTAAAATTGCAATAATTACTATTATTGTAATTATGTGGGTGTTGTGTGTGCTGATTTAGAAAGTAGGTTAATGTAGCTCTACAGTCATAATTTACATCTCAGTGAATTGCCAATGGCCAGTGCATGTAAAAGTAAGGTGGTTCATTTAGTTTGCTACTGTCCATGGATTGCCGCCGGAATTACACATGATCCGCATATGTGCACATATGTATAGTAGCATGTGTGGCCATGTGCATCTTGAATTCCCCCGATGGGAAATTACTCTTATTATTGTTGCTAAGGCAAGCATCCCAGTTACTATTTCTCACTTGGTGGTAAGGAATTTGACAAACCAGTTTCAATATGTAACTCATTCCACACTATTTACTATGGATATGACTGTTATATAAAATTGCACGTCTTGAGAAGGTGCTATTACTTTTTCAAGCACTTGGTCTTGTAATTCTCAAAAAAATCCCATTGGTCTACACTGTAAAAATCCCGTAAAAAACTGGGGCGCCAGAAATATACTGTAAAATAACAGTGTCTCTGTTTTCTTGAAAATTTGCGGTCTTTTTCTGTTATTTGACGTTTTTTGACAATATTTCAAAAGTAGACCTGTAAAAAAACTGACATTTTCTGGCAGCTGGGGAGCCAGAATTATACTGTAAAAAAACGTTTTTTCCCTTTTAACATAACATGTGTTTTCGTGTCTCGTAAATTTACAGTCTTTTCTGTAATTTGTTATTTGACGACTTTTAACTGTATTTAATTTTTTTGGGGAAAAACAAAGGGAAAATTCCATGAAATACATTATTTACAGTGTATGCATAGTCTCAAAGGAGGGACCAAAGCCTGTCAATGACCCAAAAACAGAGATTTGAGGGCAGGTTCTTTTGACGTGAGCACGTGAATAAGCAACCCAAACATCCTTACACAACCATCACTACCCTCTAGCAGCACTAAACACATTTCAACATTTCCTACACAGTAAGAACCATACATAACGAACCCCATGGCAACCACCCACATCAACCTAGCATTGTTTTACATAGACAAGAGGCACTTACATTTTCTACAGGAAACTCGATTGTTAATTCTGCTGCTGTATTTTTAGGCTGAGCTTTAATTCTTTATCCTTTTCACTGAAGCTTATTAAATAAATTAGACATACAGCTCTTATTAGGACCTTAACAACATGCAAGTGCTATTTGAATATTCTGTCACTTACACAAAATCCACTCTCACTAACTAAATGAGAAAAACATATAACATGGCAAATGTTGTATGTTCTTTATGCTACATCATGTTCAAAATAACATTGAAAATGCAAACTTTATAAAGTCTTGCACATGGAAATAAAATCACGACCTTGTTAGAAATCATCGGTATTCAATTCTGCACATCAAAAAGTCTTATAAGCCAAATATATACTGTAAACTAAAAAGTATGAACTCAAGAAGCCCTGCAGCACAGTTGCTTTGACCTATCTTAAAAGCCTTCATATTGAGCTCGGAGGCTCAAATTTAAATATATTCACCTCAAAAGACCCTGTCACACACTCACTACAACATAGTTTTGTAAGTCTTCAAAATTATAAAATATATTTTCACTCTTATTCTCTGGCTTTCCGACATTTTACCTTCCTCTATTTTGTTGCTGGATGCCCACAATGCAATAAAATCTGTTTGGTCATCTACCATCTGTCATACTGTGTGTGTGTCTTAGAAGTAATTAAAACACAATTTCTAGAAGTAGAGTAAAATCTAGCATGTACTGTACGCAAAAGCAACATGTAGTACATTTTTGTATAAATAATTATCGCTAGTATTATAAATCTAGTACACATTAAAAATTCACCAATTTCAGCTGGCTTAAATTTTTGAGTAATTTATGAGCTAAATGAACTTATCGATTTTAATTGAAGTCAGATCAATTAAATTTAAGATAAATTGACACATAGAGCTAATTTGATTTAATTTAAAAATGTGATGAAGATGAAGAATTTTTTGTTTTTAAATTGTTACATTTTTACAGTGTATTACAATAAATACTAGCCTATAAAAGCATTAGTATTTATTGAAGAGATAAAATTGTTTTTATTCCGGAACAAACAAAGTATTATAGGAAATACTGTTGGATGTGTTTTCTTGTAACAGCTTATGGAACACCACACAACCATCATAATGCTTACTTGAGATGCTTGTATAATTTATTTGATGTGTTGGAAAATTCAGTGAATTAATGAAATTGAAAAACAACAATTGAGGACAATATAGTATTTCTCTAAACAGTCATAAAAAAGTATGAGATTATTTATTTTTCAGAGCTATGGCAACACAAACAGAAAACATGCTTATTAGATGATCTTGACTGAATGCTCTTAAGGGAGCAATATGGAGATTTTAGCAGCATCTAGTGGTTAGGTTGGAAATGGCAACCAATGGCTCACTCCCCCTCTCCCCTTCAACTGTTTTCCCGTGGTTAAACCAGCAAAAGTGGATTCGGACACGCCCTGAGTGCACTTGCGCCCTGCGCTATAGACCATATGCTTAAATCTGAAAAATAGGCCCCCTATACTTAAAAAGTCAAAAAAGAATAAACAGAACGCAGTTATTGTTAAAATACATTTGAGGTAGCCCACACGGTAAAGCATTTCCCCTGAAGCAAGGTCACTTTAAAGGCTTAGATGAATTTGTATCGAGCAATGTGGACTTTTTTAACACCTCCTGCTCCAGGTTATTTTGTGTCTGGTTTGCTTTCGCTTCCCCCGCAATGTATAGTTATTTCAAAAACATTTACATTTGTATTCTGTGACTGTCTGTTTATGATGGCGTATCATGGCAACCGTGGGCCGACTGGCACCAGGAGAGCCGTGTGCTGGCAGAGGCAGCTATACTGCAGCAGAAGTAGAGATCACCTGCCTGCATAAGAGATGGCGGGTTAATGATGCTAAAGCGGGATGGGGGAAGGCCACCTAACATAGGGCTGCGTTTACACAAGGGAATGTTAAGGATATAGCATCAAGAAAATTAATGGTATTTAAATGAAGAAATGAAAAATGCAGGTGAGAATTTATACTGCACAGATACATTGGATGTGCAAATAAGGTTAGACGACTGTGTTTAAAGTGTTATGACACACACACACCTGAGATCACATTTAATAAATTCATGTTTAAGCAAGAAATACATTTCTTCATGAAACCATAAAGCGATGGTTCACTTCCTAAAAATAATTCTTTCATCATTTATACACCCTTATGGGATTCCAAACCTGTATGACTGTCTTCTATAGGACACTTTGAAAAACACTTCTAACCAAACAATACCGTCTTCCATTGTATGAACACAAGGTCACAGAGACATTCATCAAAATATCTTCCTTTTGTGTTCAGAAGATAAACAGGTTTTGAACGACATGGGTGAATAAATGATGAGATTTATTTTTCAGTGAAATATTCCTTTAAGATTTTCAAGTCATCATATAAAAAATGCATTTGTCAGCCAGTAAAGACTTATAACTTCTCACATACGCAGAATATAAATCAATGCAGACATTAGAATTCATTTTTAGGTCATCCTCATTAAAGCACCGAGAAGCCTATAGGGAGATACCCCTGCTTCTTGACTTTATTCTAAAGCAATCCATAAAAACAAACAAGTAAATAAACATTAACCAAGGCACGAACTGCAGTCGCAGCTATAAGTGAGGTTTCGCATGGGCTTCACCACACACATATCGCCCAGAGCAGACTAAAAAACAGAGAATGACCTGTGACATCTCTCAAATGGCTGTCTCTGTCTGAGAAGCCGCGGCTTATCAGATTGTTCATCTTACCAAGTTCAGCAAATGTCAGGGCAAACTCAACATTCACATTCTCACTCTTGGTATTCTCTCAGAGATCTGTCAATCATAGCCATTGTCCCTGACATGTCTCGTGTGCATCTGAACCATACCAAATCACTACTTTATTTTGTTGGACACTAACCTTATGTCCCTTGTGGGTAAACTTAGCCATATGAAATGGTTCTATAAGTGGTACTGTTCCTTCTGATTCCCGTCAGTCCACTTTATTAAGAGACAGAAATGAGAAGGCAAGGTTACGTTTATCGACCAGTGGTCCACCACCCCAAACATATTACCAATCTATTCAACACAATGCATGAAGATCGATCACTTGCGCTCAAAAGGTCGTCGCTGTCCGAACTCCTCACATGCACTTTTGAGCACATCCACATGCGTAATACACGTAAGGTCAAGCAAAGATTGTCACTTAGGGGATATTTACTATATGATTTAGTAAACAATTCACTCCAGAAATTATGTAAAACCACTACCGATACATGCAGTATTTGACAGCTATTTTGCACAATTTTGTACAAAATAATATACATAACTTTAAAATGTAGCGTTACGTTTTTATAATCTTAGAATGAGCCATTTCTATCTACATACACCACGGGTCCCCTTACATGAAATTCGTTGTGTTGTTTAAACAGTACCCTAAACGGACAAGCACGTTTCGTAAATACGTTATCTCTTTCGGCAAAGAAGCGAAAATGTGACGACATCTTAGTTCCGTTTCAGCCCCTGAAGTGATTCGAAAGGGAGATGGAAGAGGTGGAAATGAGCCGTTGGTTGCAATTTTCAATCTCACCACTAGATGCCGCTAAATTGGACCTTTAAAGTTTAAACAGGTGAAAAAACTGAAAACCATAATTTTGACAATATGGGATCTTTAACATGAGAATTTAGCCACCCAGCAGCTCTGCTCGAGTACTTTGCCACAGCAAGGCAATAATTTTTGAGGTAATCTAAGGTGAATAGCTCTTTTAGTGCAGCTATGTTTCTGCACTATATTTCACTAATTGAAGTTATATAAGCCTTCACCATTAAAGCTGCTTTGTGTCTGTCTGCTTAATCCCTGCTGGCTCTTCATCATAACCCAAATAGAAATTGTAATTGAACTCAGATCGTGAAGCCTATGGGCATATATGCCTTTTAGAGAACCCTACTGTCCTTGCCCCTGCTAAAAGCTAAGAGTTAAGATCCAGGCTCATCCACTGAGGTAAATAAGAATATGTTTCGGTCAATGACAGAGCTAAAGTCAATACGAGGTTATTGCTTTCCTACTTTTACAAACCATTTACAGAGGATTCTAGATCATCTCTTATGATGTCAAAGCTACTTCTCACAATGTGACATGATGAAACGAAAAGAGATTTGTGGATTAAATACAGTAATTATGGGACACAATTTATATTACAAATTTATGAATGATAAATTATAAAAATCCAAATGTTAGCATGGGACTGCCTTATTTTATTTTAGCTTCTACAAAGTAGCCACCCTTTGGTTATATTACAGCTCTGCAGACTCTGGGCAATATCTCAACCACTCAACAAACTTCATGGGCTGTTAAGCCTGGGATGTTTATTAAATGAGTTCCAGTGTATGCTGGCCACTTGTTAGACTGCTGTTCCTTAACTACCTGGTCTAATGTATCAATAACACAAATCATATCATGTACAATTAAAATACAATTAAGGCTTTGCATATAATACATGTAAAAAAGATTGACGTTTGTTAAAGTCAACAATTTCAGCTGGCATTACATTTTTAAGTTAAACTAAATTAGTTAATTGAACTTACTTATATTAAAGTGTGGTGCAGAAGCACATCTGTTTTCTAGTTTTTATTTTTATAAATAAATATATTATAAAATTTTAGATACTTATTTGACATTTTGATTCAGCTATAAATGTTTTGTTGGTTTCATTTTTTCAAACGTTTGTTTAGTGTGAAACAGGTGAAACCAGCATTGATTGTGTCTCCTGAAGTGGTCTATAGTATGGTGAAATGAATTGTTTCCAGTACATTCAGACTGTCCACCATAGATGTATTTACAAACATACACAGTGGAGACCTCAGAACAATCTACGGTCAACCTGCACTAGCCCTCCACAGTCTGCTTGTCTGGCTGTAGGGCTCTGGAACTGCCAGTCATGTGTCAAAGAGGCAGACTTCATCCCGGCCTTCACCAGTCAGTCTAATCTCATTGTTCTGGCACTGACTGAAACACGGATCTGTAAAGAGAACACTGCTACTCCATTGGCCCTCTCCACCAACTTTCACTTCACCAACACTCCTCATCATTGTGGGGGAGGAGGTGGAACAGGTTTGCTTGTTTCCAACACCAGGAAATTCACTCCTCTGTCTTTTCCTCCTTTGAATACCATGCAATCAGCATCGCTTCTCCATCAAAAAAACATTATGTTGTCTCTATCACCCGCCAGTTCAACTGGGAAACTTCTTATAAGAAGAAAAATCTCTATCCCTTAAACGGCACTCCACTGGTAACTTCAACATTCACCTAGACAAGCCACAAGAAGCTTACTTCTTAGCTCTCCTCTCCTCATTTGACCTTCACAGGGCCAACACCCCTACCACCCACAGAGGAGGACAACAGCTAAATCTTGTTCTGACTTGTAACTGCACCGCTAATAACATTCTAGTTACTCCCCTGCTGGTCTCTGACCATTTTAATAAAGTTCACTTTAACAGTTTGTTACAACACCCTGTGATGTCACCTCCCACCCCTAACCCTGTTTATTTCCGTCATAATTTTCGTTCCCTCTCTCCCACATGCTTTTCATCCATGGAGTCTTCCTCCATACCCAGCACAACCCTTTACTCATCTCTCAACGTTGACGAAGCTACTGATAGTCTCTGTACAACCCTACATTCTGTCTTGACAGTGTCTGCCCTCTTACCTCTAGGCATGCACATGTTCACCCTCCTACCCCTGGCTATCTAAGACTCATCGCGATCATTGGACCAAGCTAAGGGCTGAGGAGAGGAAGTGGCACAAGTCTTGAGACCCTGCTGATCTCTCCAAGTATCAACATCTTCTTAACAACTTTGCTACTAATATATCTGCAGCCAAAACCAAGTCATTTCAAAACAAAATCCAAACTGCATCTAACTCACGTCAACTTGTCTAACCTTCTCCCTTTTTCTCTCACCCCCTCCACCAATACCTCGCTGACTGCTGATGGCTTCACCAACTTTTTAACTGATACAGTGGAGACTATCAGCAGGCAATTCTCTACTCAATGCATCCCTGATCTCCCTCTTACCCATTGCTTTCCTCATCTCCCTTCTTTCTCTCCCCTTTCGGAGATTCATGTCTCCAAATTTCTCCTTTCCTTCCGGCCTACTACCTGTCCCCTCGACCCCAAACCTTTTCACCTCCCAATGGCTAACTCTCTGTCTCTACTGCCTCAACTCGCAGACATAATAAACACCTCCATCACCACTCTTACTGTCCCCACCTCATTTAAACAAGCCCTGGTAACACCTTTACTCAAGAAACCAACACTCGACCCCTCAGTGGTCAGCAACTACAAAGTGGTCAGCAACTACAAACCAATCTCACTCCTGCCTTTCCTTTCCAAGGCCCTCGAAAGGGTAGTATTCAATACCTATCTATCACTGCAATTCTCTACTGGCTGGCCTTCCAACCAATGCAGTCAAGCCCTTGCAAATGATCCATAATGCAGCTACATGTCTAGTTTTCAATCAGTCCAAAAGAACCCATGTAACAACCCTCCTGATTTCACTTCATTGGCTGCCAGTTGCCGCCCGCATCGAGTTTAAATCCCTGACACTGGCCTTCGGAACGAAAACGGCAAATTTGTCTGTTTACCTTAACTCATTGCTCCAGGTCACATCCCCTCCCTTCATTTTCGGAATGAAAATGAGCGACGCCTGTTTGTTTCATTACAGCAAGACACCAAATCGCTTGCAAAACTGTCAGCCTCCACCCGAACTGCAGTATCTTTCACAACTTTCCAAAAAGCAGCTCAAAACGTACCTGTTCCGGATTTATTTGACCAACCAATAAATGTATTTTGTAAATACTAAAAATAAAATAAAAGTTAATACTCTTCCTTGCTTACTCCAGCTTTAATCCTCCTAGTAGCATGGCCTTGTAAACTAACGGTACTGCTTATTGTGTTGACGAAATGTTTATATGCTCTCCTACTTGTATGTGGCGTTTCGGATAAAGGCGTCTGCCAAATGAATAAATGTAAATGTAATTCAAAAGTGTTTTCTAATTCTAATTCAAAACTAATACTAGAAGTACATAAAAAATGTATAACTTGTAAGGCATTTCCTGAAAATTATAATCCAGTAATGAATGTGTTATATTGGTGATTAGGTGGCACAGATGGTGTGCTAAGGATAGTCTTGCTCGACGGCACAGTGGTAATAACATTTTCCGTTGGGCCTACACTAAAAAACCCTGTGCGCTAATTTGGCCACATCTTAAACTTAAGCTCTGTTCTGGGTTTTAAACGAATAAATAGACATCATACTATAGGCGAGGGGGTGGATAATCTATAGCTAGAAATCAATTGTACTGCACTCACTGCCATGATGGTTTGACATCATCAGGCATCATCAAGGTGCATCTAACAACAGATTCCAGTATGATCTGAAATACACTGTACCTCAAATGTGACACAAATTACTACGTGCAGGTAGAAAGCAAAGCAGATCCCACCCACTGACAATCAACAATATAGGAGATACAAAGAGAGTGCAATGAAAGCAAAGCACACTGATGAAAAGAAATAGACGGTGCAAACAGACTAATTATAGTGAGGAAGGATAATGGGAATGTTACAAGATGGTTCATGTAGAAGTTTGTAGAAGTGGAGTGTGTTTCTTTACTCCTTTTAAAACGTGTGACGTTTACACAAACATGTCAATCACAAGTGTGTCTTCTGCGATATACATGGAATGTGAAAACATGCCCTTCAGACACAGAATGATTATGAATAATATGTTGTTCAGGGACATGCATGCACAAAACAGTGCAGCTTATCCTATGATTTGTTGTTTACCATCATATATGTCACCCACACACACTAACATAGACTAACATTGAAAATGACACGCAAATAAAAGCCAATCACAAGCAAAAGCTAATGCGATAAAAGACAACCAAACTTTTGATGGTTTTATTGAAATCAAGATGAAGAGAAAGAATAAATGCATAACATAACACTGTCATTTTCTTTTTCTTTTAAAAAACGATTAAACTTGAACTTTACAAATCATTAGTACCATTAGTACAAATTAAAAGAGGGTGAGTAAACAATGACAAATGTATAATTTTTGGGTGAACTATCACTTTAACAGTCCACAAAAAAACAATTCCAGATGTTCCCAAAAGTCTTTTCCATTTTCCTCACATTTCATCTTTTTAATAGGGGATGAGTTTACTTCCAGTTCACTAAAATATATGTATGTCTACTTGTCTATATATAGAGATACATTGGACAAAAACTTTCTTATAAATAAACTCAGTTGCTTTGCTATATATGTTGTAACATGCTGTTCCTCCTTTGCAGCTGTGGGCTATTAACCTGGAGCTGTCCAAATAAAATGAACCTACTGACCAGGCAATACTAACAGGCTCATATAGCAGACCTCTCCATGTACACTTAAAAAAAACAAGCCCCTGGCATTCAGAAGTGCATCAACTGTACATCGTCTTGACATGTCAAAAGAAGACAATTGTACCCCTTGTGCACACAAACAGGCAACACGTCCGATCCTTTCAGGTAAGATGGTGTCTAAATTGCCTTGTACACCTCGATCACCTATTACTAATTCATTTGTCTGCATTAATTAGACATTCTCATACTCTCATTCATGAGCTGTCAAAAGAATCAACTTGGGTGTCACAGCAGCATGGTAAACCGGGCTGACATCATGTACAAAACTCTTCTGTCTGGTCTCTCAAAATCTAATCACCGTTTATTGCTTGTTATGCGTGCAAACTGTTTTTTAATATTACCTTCCAAATGAGATCTGATTTTGAACGATAAGGATGGCTAATACAACCGATTCTGTGTCTCTTTTTTCAAATTCAAGCTTAACCATCAGAAATCACTTAAAAATCTAAAAACATTTGGATGTTGTGTTGATGTGTGTGTGTGTGTGGGGCGGCACTACAGCATAAGGGCAAACCGATATTCTTCAGAAGTTGGTCTAAGGCCACTTTTAAAGAGCATAATGTTCAAATACATTTCATTGCATTTGATTGTATGAAATGAAAGAAAATGATGTGGTAGTTTGTCAGATGGTTAGTGGCTATACGGTGATATGTCAATTACTTTTCCTCTGTGTCATTTACCATGAGCACATGCATTATGCTGCATTCTGCTTTTCCAAACTGCGCCGGCTACCTAGCAACCCGTTGCTATTAGATACTGCTGGGCTAGTCGCCATGGCAGCGGATTCTCACTCATTTTCTTTCCTTTTGCACTGTAAAGCCTTGTTCTCTCTTCTATGACATGAGAAATAAAGCGGGCGTGTGTTTGTGTGCAAGAGAGGGATTCGGTGAGATCATGTGGGCATTCAGTGTTAAAACACTGATATGCAGCATGTGTATAATGAAGCACCGGGATGTTCCACACACCCACATAAACTAAAGCAATACCGCAGTATGTGACTATAGATCTTGTATAATCCTTGTCCATTAGTCTCTTCCTCTTCCAAAATGACACTTATGGCCGGAATTCCAGCACAAGCACAAGCTCTAAATAACACCCACTCCTGTCTCACCGTAATATATATGATCAATAAAAAAGAAACACAACGCTCTTAGAGAAAACATTGTGCACTTGTATAACAGTCAAATGCCAGGAAAACTTGTACTGTGACAGTGAAGTACAGTTTTTGATTGTACTTTACATTATTTAGTAATCATTGTCATCTCTGAGTCATCTCTGTTCATTCATTTGTATTCAGCAATAGGTGAAAATGTTTACTCATTTGTTTACTCACTTTCCATGAAAGAACCTGAAAATCTTAGAATTTTCAAAATATTAAATGTCAACCACAGAAGGACCAACTAAATAATACATTTGTGAGTGTGTAAAGGGGGTCTACTTAACTATGGCTGTTCTCCAGCGATCTTGCATCCTTGTGTTCTTGCTCTATGTCATCAAACGTCAAAGTCTGATACCAATACTTAACACAAGTACAGAGAACGTATGGAAGTACCCATTAGAAGTTACCCGTTTCATTCTTCCAAGTTTACCTAAAATCTGTTAGGATTACGTTTGGAGTGGGGGTAAGGGTTCGGTTGTAGCGTTTATAACTAGACATAGACCACTTTGCAAAATATAAACCATCCAACAGCATTTTTCCAATTTCATTTTCAATTATCTTTTTAAATCTTACATATATAATTTAATCTTAAAGATATTTGTTTAAAAAATTGTATTCGGTTTTAAATGTTCTTTTAGTTGCATGTCGTTCAAACATGAAGTTATTCTGGACCAGAATTGTTTACGTCTTCTGAAGTGATCTATTATACAATAGAAGTCTGTTGAATGTCCTCAATTGTATGAGCAAACGTGTGTGTTTCATTCTGGCTCTATCTTCACTGACTGGCCACATGAAGGTCACAAAAGCACAGATGGGCAAAGTGAGCAGAGGTCTGCTGTTTCCTGATTCTTCTTTCCCGTCTGTAGGACAGACACAGAGACAGCTTCATCCAAAATCCTAGTTCAAATTACGAACAAACCCCAAATGTTCAACACAACAACTCAGCCGAAAGCCCCAACTCCTCTGTTCACAGTTCAGTACTGACCACCAATCATCTCTGTCATCCATTAACTCACAGCTTGATAACGTAGAGCCCTACAGTGACAGCAGCTGACAGATTTTATAGCCACTGACAACATCAAGGTCAAAAACAGCCATATGAAGCTGCCCCAGATTAGGGATTGACAATCATAAAGGAATCTAACACCTGATAATCATTTTGTATAGGCTTCTTCCAAAGAACACAAAACAAATGCTCACTGTTCTCTATTCTGATTAAATATAAAGAATGAAATTTATGTCTTCACTAAGAAATAAAATAGAAAAGTTCTTAGAAGTTAATCAACTAGGAAGAAGACCTCTCATGCACTTTCATTGTAGAGACAGACACAGGGGAGGTGTGTAACTCAACATATCTTCTCTCTAATTTCACTCTAATTGGATTGGTTCTCTGTGCTGTGTTGGATATCAACTCCTCTGGCACCTAGCCACTCTCATCAAACCTTTTGACTACATCTCAAATGCACATCTGGGCTTCTCGTAACAGGTACACAATTAAGCAACGGTACATCACTTCACAACATCCCCAGATGAACAGTTGCGGCTTGTTTCCTTATCTCCTCTTCCCTGTTTTCTTGATTTCGGCTGGGAACAACACTTGCCGAGGATTAGCCTATTTACGCTTTGTCACTTCAGGTCTTTATAGATCGGTTTGCTATCATACTCGGCCACATATTGGAGGTGTGTCCACAAAACTAGATGTCCTTCAAATCTAATATTCTTTGAGCCTGAATTTACGGACCTAAACTTAAAACAGATAATGGTCAAATTCCTTTAACGATTAGCCAACAAAACATTTTGATCATGCAAAACAAAAAGTTATGCTTTGGTTTATTTAAGAGATAAGGAAGATTCATTTAAAGTTGACATTATGTGGCCTGAAAAACCAAATGCATTTTCTTAAAGGAAAAGTTCATCTCAGAGTGATTTTTTACGCACACCTCCTGGCGTCTTTGGAACACAAATAAAAATATTTTAGGTAACATCCGAGAGATTTCCAGGCCTCCTCATAGACATTATGGTTATAGTTCTGGTCAAGGTTCAGAAAAGTACTAAAGTCATCGTTAAATTGGTCCATCCGCTCAGAGTGGCTCAATTGAATTTTTTTGAAGCGACGACAATACTTTATGTGCGAAAATCTAAACAAAATAACGATTTAAATCGATCTATTCTCCCCTGTCTTGTCAGTGTAGGATACGCGTTCACGAGACCACTTCGACGCAGGCGTATTTGTACGGTTAGGCAAACAGAACAGTCTTCCTCAATATCGAAATCATCGACATTTTGTGAATATCGGCTAATATACAGTGTGCGTCTGCTTGTAAAGACAGAGATGTACTTCCCGGTTGTCAGTCAGAACGCTGTCGTCTGCCCCCACGAATGAGCATCAAGACAGAGGAGAGTTTATCGATAAAAGTCATTATTTTGTTTTGTGGAATTGCTCCTTGTGTAGTGCTTTAGCGGCGTGATTAAACGTACAATGACTTTACAAGTAAACGTGCCCTTCCCGCCGTGCCCTTCAGGGTGCAAAAATGCCATTTGTATTTCAGCCTCTGACAGCATTAAGTGGAATGTCTCTGAAGTATGCGTTACTGTGTTCTCCAAAGGGATTGTTTCCCCATAAATGCATCTATAAATGTTGTCTGCTTGTCATCTCTGTCAAGAAAACAAATAATTCATGAGGATTCTCTTTCCTTTTGTAAAACTAGGTTGGCAGAGACACGTACATCTAGCTCTTCAAAAACATGCTTACATCTCTGGCTGTGTTAGTCTCATCTGCCTGAAATCATATCAGAACCGGATTAAGTTGTAACTCTGTTTGCCTGACCGTGGACAACAATGCCAACAGGTAAGAGCGAACCAAAGTCACGTCTGCTTGAGAACTGCTTGCTTTAAGGCCATAGCCACGATCAGAACATCATGACTGATTTAGAGGGTGTTTGTAGAACAAAGTTCCTTCATCTACAATAAATGCATTTGGGAGTGTACTGCAGCAGCGGCCGTTCCCTTGCGACACAGCACAAAGATAAAAAGTATTATAAGAATCTGACACATATTTTTATGTTTTTACATGTAAAACTCAGCATGCCAAGCAGGATTGTAGTTGGGTAAAAGCTTCCAGTAATGGTCCACAGAGGATATTGGCTTCACATTAGATACTTTTCCTTCATATTCTTTTGGAGTGGATGTGCCTTGAGCTTATGGGATAATGGGAATGAAGTTCAGTGGCACTATGTTACCTGAAAAGATGGCAGAGAGCCTTAGATCCATCCCCATCCGGGGCTTCCTGTGGTGCCGTCTGCCAGCATCTCCGGTTATACCACTGAGCTGTCATATCCTCCTCTTTTTATCTCCAATACTTTCACTTCTCAAAAGAGCGAGTGCGTCTCATCCCCTTCACTCAACTTCAACTTTCTTGACAGCTATAGAATAAGAACTAATCCTAATTCGTCATAGTAAAGGTGGGGAAGCTCATCTTTTTAGAGAACCTGTGCATCTAAAGGTGATGTGATGCTATGACACAGCTGTGAGTCCTCCCCATGTGTAGATTCTCATAAGACTGGTTGTCAGTGAGAGGGCAAGTGTGCCATTATCTGTCATATTGTAGAGGAAGTAGTGACTTTATTGTGAGAGAAGACCAAGAAAGCTCTCTGGGTCAGGGGAAAACCATCAGGTAGTCAACAGCTGCACACTGGATGACAAGTTTCAGAAGAGTGTCACTAGTATGGCGAAGCGTGGGTCCTCAATCCAGCCTTCTTGTCTCGCAGGTCAAAACAATGTCAGTAAACACGTTTTGACCCTGTCTGCTGAAATAGACGGAGGTCACTGCTTGCTTCATAAATATGTTTTTTATCTCACCACACAAAAACAAAGATAAAGATCCAATTTTCTCAACAATATCCTGTCACACGCAATATATGCTTTGAAAAGGAATCAGGGTTTTAATAAAAATAAAAAGAGCACAAAACTATGCGAACTTGGCAAAAAACAAGCTTCACAGCACGGACGCTGAACATTAGAAGTAAACTGATCCGATCAATGATACGGCGGAGATTAAATCAAATCTCCCAGCATTATTAAAAGGTCCATTAACACTTGAAAAGCGAACACTTGTTGATTTATGACTTTGGTTGATGATTTCCGCCACATTCTTAACAGTCACAATAAAGCAATGTGTAATTACAAAAAAAAGCAGAAATCTATTACAAAAACTTCCACTGAAGAGACAAAACGCAATTAGCTGTGTCTAGAACACAAAGTGCCAAAAAGGAAAAAGGGAGAAAAAATCACAGCCGACGGGAATCGAAGGGAAATAGAGATAACTCATTCTCTCATTTGAAAAAGAAACGCTCCCCTAGTGTTGCCATGGCGACATGTCCTCTCAGATCCTCGCTGGCACGCTAGTTCTCGGCCTCGTTGCTTTCTTGCTCCAGAATTGGCATTGGTGGGGGTGGCGGGATTGCCATGCTGAATGAATCAGGCTAATGAAGGAGAAGGTCATTAGAGACACAGAATGCACGACAGAAGTCGGTCTCCTGCCCCCGGTTGCATCAGGAACAACATACATTGTCAAGGCAACATTGAGCCAGGTGGATCAGATTTTCTCAGATCTGCAGTTGGACCAGTCACACAGAAGATCGGTTACCTGGTTTAGATGTTTCCTGATGGCGTTTTGAGCAAGCGAGTCTGCGATATTAGGAAAGCAAAACCAACGATCAAAGTATGAGAAACTATGTACAAAATGAAAGCACATAATTAGGGTTGGATTGGAAGAACATGACTACTAAACGGCTGAGATCAAGAGAAATTAAAAACAGCATGGATCATTAACACCTCCTTATAATGAGCTGCATCCTTAACTATTTCAGATGTTTATATCTCCTTCATGTTAAAACAGGAGCTCTCTTTTTTGATTGCTTCTCTGCGTTCCCTACAGGACAAATTGAATGACTGGAGAGACCTTTGAATAGGGGTCGGGAACCTCAAAAATGAGAATCAGTACCTCCCCCTGGTTCATCAAAGGGTGCAGAAAAATGCAAAATGGATGGTGAAAACATCAAGAGAGAAAGCAGAGGCGAGCAAGAGCAAACCGAGATATGTATCGCTGGCTGAGGTGGATTCGGCAGTGATAGCGAAAGCGAACAAACCTTTCAGATGGAAATGAGGGCACTCCATACAAACCAAGGCCAAGTGCAAACTGTGCATCGTCACCATGGCAATCCAATCTGAAACAGAGAGGCAGGATAGAGAGACCTGTGAAATACGTCCACAAAGAATCTCACTTGGCCCGTCTTATCGTTTAAAAAACGTAGTCATTTTTCTTATTCAAAAGCTTGAGGCGGTGTAGGAGTCACAGGGCTCCCTCGCCGAATAATCAAGGAAATTTAATAACTCTGCACATGCAGCCTAGAAATGCTTGGAAATCCATTCCCTCTTCGAAACGTTTGTTTCCTTCGCCTTGTTTATTAGGTTATGGGCCACATGAAAGCAGGCTGTCATTTCAAGACACATCAAAAGATGCCCACCACTTTTGTCTGTGAATTCAAGCATTGAAAAAGATTGGGGCTAAAAACGACCTGAATAGAGCTGCTTTTAGTAAAGCAGTGCATTTCCCATTCTTTCTGTCTTCTTTCTTTAGTTTTCTTGCTTTGGAAAGTTCAACTAAGTTCACTGACCCTAAAGACAAACCAATATACTTTCTTGCCATTCCACTGAGCTTCATCTCCTCTGGTGTTGTTTCCCTTCGGTTTTCTTGTTCGACACACTTGATGTGCTTTCCCTGTAGTTTCAGACAAGAAAAGCATGTTATGGAAGGCTTGCAGCTTCACTAACAGTAGATAAATAGCCTTATCTCCCCTGAATCTGTGTTAGATTCCTTCATGCTGGGAATAAAAAGGTGTTTCTTTTTCCGTATGAATTCACATTACACTGTTTTAACTAATCACAATGAAAAAATTTGTAGTGAAAATGTCATGTAAAACCATAAAAAATCATTTTGCTTATAGATATTAGATAGTAAGTATAGATAAAGATATTATACATAGTAAAAAAATACATGCAAATTATGAATTATTTTAATTGAATTATTTTTAATTAGTTCTTTCTATCAAAGTTATCACAAACAATGTTCAATGATTTGAAATTATTTGAAAACAATGAAACATAAATTAAAACTGAATCTTAAACAAAATCATTTAATATAAATGTGTACATAACATTCCTACAAAATTTAATATTAAAGAAAAAGGGTAAAAGGTTGAAATATTGTAAGAGTTTTTTAATTTTACTTTCAAGTCAATCTAAAACGTCTTTACTACTCTAATGTTAGCGCAAGAGACTTTCAGAGAGATTTTTGGCACTACTCAAATTGCGCCGCAGTTAATTTGCAGGTGCTGTTGAGTTCACTGCTTGACTTCTG
Source organism: Triplophysa dalaica (assembly GCF_015846415.1). Classification (NCBI taxonomy): domain Eukaryota; kingdom Metazoa; phylum Chordata; class Actinopteri; order Cypriniformes; family Nemacheilidae; genus Triplophysa; species Triplophysa dalaica. The sequence continues at coordinate 9,017,160 of NC_079562.1, read as the reverse complement.
AATGTGAAACAAATAGGGGAAGGAAAGTTTGTGCAATTCTGTAGTTCAAAAGACTGTCAACAATGGCATGCGAATGGCTGTGAGCATAAACATAACAGCACACAGTGGAGATCCCAGGGGTTGTCATAGCTTGACTTCAAACAGGGGAGCCAGCGAATGTGAGAATCTCTGGGAACAAAGTGAAAGCTACAGCCTCCATGAGGAGAAAATTCGGGTGTTCTGTCATTTTAGGTAAAGTGACACAGAAATGTTGGAGGTGGTTGCAGACGCAAGCTGCTCAAATGGTTGAGATTTTACAGGCCTCTTAGAGATTCTGTGAATAATTCAGTTTCTGGGAATGCCAATCAGCTTGTGGGTAGAGTTTATATGCCCTGTCTAAGCAGAAAACACAAATAAGCAAAAATCTTATCGATTAAATGTAAATGAGCATTGATGTTTTAAAATTTTTAATGTACTAATATAATATACTAAAATTATGAAATCGTATATATAATCCATCGTCTTTTATGCCTTGAGGAAACAAACTGAAAAATATGCGACTCTCTTACACAGATTTCTGTGGAAATCAAACCCTCTTAAGAAAAGAACAAGCAACATTATCAAATAGCAAAATGGTTATGTAATATCTAAATCGTAAAAATGACATGTATAATATGATGTAATAATATTCCGATTTTTTAAGCCAAAAAGTCGAATCTACGAAATTTTAATAATCATTTGTCTCAATTCGCAAATTCTGAGCTTAACTGATTGAAAGAGAAGCCATGAAAAATAGGTCATCTCACTACGCTGGGCTGTGCTCATCTGAAAATCAAAGGCTCAGACTGCCAGAGGAATGACCTGGGTCAAAGATACAGAGAATGAAATCATCAGAATGAAAGCATGAGCCAGCCACATTGTACTGACAACAGCCTTGTTAAAGTAAGTGCATGCCCGCCAGTTTTCCCTCGTGCCATCGGCTGGAGTCCTGCACGATGTGTTCCATCTGATGAAAAGCCCACATTTCCCCCTGAGAACATTGATTGATCTCTCAGCTCTTCAACCTGTTCTACCTCCAACACCACCCACAATTACAGATATGCACAGGAGAGAAGAGCCATCTGCTAATTGGTTTGATTTATGCAACGACACCGGGTTTGTGTGAGTCAAGCTAACAAATATCTTACATTGTACATTAGGTGGAAAGTGATGTGATTAAATCATATCTTATCCTCTGCAGATTTTGTGAGCATGTCGAGCTAAAATATGACAACAGACTCAACGGAGCATCCTGAGAAACATTTTTGCTATAAAACTGCCTTACATTGCAAAAACCGAGCCATGTTGTTTTCTTTAGAGCTTGTTAAGCCAATTCTGCAGTTAAGCAAGTTTGTCACACTAGTTAAAACAGGTGCTGGAGATAGAAAGCTTGCTATTGCCTGGAGTTACACACAATTAATTAGTGACAGTATTATATAAACACATGTGTATTTATGTTTGCAGAACCTGCCTGGTGATTCAGCTCACCCAAGGGAAAAAACAATCCCAGAATCCCCAGCGGTCTCGTGGAGCTGTGTATATTTGTCGCATGCAAAATCTTGACAGGCTGAGCATCACTGTTTCGACTTAAAATCAGCAATTAATCCAAAATGTGTCAAATATTGCACTAATACAGGCTGATTCATAGTAAAAAAATTCAACATTTTTATTTTGTTCTTTTAAATTCCCAAGAACTCATCATGTCCCTGCAAATCCCGAGAGTATTTTAATTTCACTTTAACCCCAATTAAAAGCAATAGAGCTGTTAAAGTTCTGGCTCGAAATTAAATTAATTAATGCTAAGTGCGAAATAAGAAACTTTTCCAAGAGGCGAATCTGATTTGTAATCAGAGGTCAAATTAACTCATTAGTGAGAACAATGGGGAATATAAGAGAAGTTGATTAAAAGGAGTCCTTGAATTTAGAACTCGATGCTTAAAGGCACAGAGAGGTCAGTTAAAATGTTTATGGACCGTTTTTAGTTCATATGAAAACTGGAACGGGGGAATTAATTCAACTTCTTGTGCTTTATTCTGTATTTGTAAGATTATAATGTGATGCCTGGTGCATGAGAGGTAGGTAGTTGGCGCTAGTTGTGAAAGGCTGGCGTTCGATATGCCGTATGGTTCCAGACGTGGGCGCGACATTTGTTTGTATCAGAGATCAAAGCGAAATGTATGTGCCGACAGTGTCCTTAAGCATCCTAATTATGCGGTTATTCACGCTGGGACTCCTCCTAATTCACACCGACTCAAAATTCCCTTGGATGCAAAGAAACGTCAAGGAGTTCTCTTAAATTTGCCAGATCTGGCACTATAAAAGAAGTAGCAGAAACAACGTTCTGCCTCCTCCTGCGCCCGGGAGATATCTGCACAAAAACAAACAACACAACTGTTTTTTAAACATGTAAAGCATTTGCAGAGATTGTCTGGGGACACAAGTCTGTACGATGCATCAAACCCGTGAAATCTTTGGAAAACAAGATGTTCTTACCTCTATATTGTTGCAGTTGTAACGATCGTTGTTGCATTACAAATGACTATGAAAGAGAATATGAAAGTGAGATTAAGGGAGAAAACCCTTTTACTGATACACTCACGGGGTGCAAAATGCTATTTTTTTTTCTCAAGCCTTCTAATGGCAGGTGAATGCCATCAACATTATGACCAAGGCGGTATGTTATTATTGTTAAAAACATCCCCATATGTCAAAGCGATTATTTTATAAGCCATTCTATAATTTATACGTGTATATACTATAAATATATCATCATATAACTTGGAATATAACTCCCTGGAAACTGCATCTGTGAGAAAACCCTTAATACACATCGTGACAACTGTCTTATACCTTTTTTGGAGGCCTATTCTGAAAAGTATTCCACATGTGTGTCAGCATATTTATAGTGCTGCAAAAACAATGTTGGACATCTTAGAAAACTTTAAAAAGCTTGTTTACACCAAGAACGATAATCATAAAGATGAGTTTATAAAAATGAGATTCGACACTACAACTACAATGAAAACAATACAAAGACACAATATCATTGGGATCAGTTTCAGAGCTAATACTGAAACATAACAGCCAGTCAAAATCCATTTTATATTAATAGACCAGTTAGTGAAATTTAGTGGCATCTAGTGGTGATGTTGGGAATTGTAACCAACGGCTCACTACACCCCTCCCTTTCAAACTACAACGGTGGATGTACAGAACTAAGATGTCTTCACGTTTTTGCCTCTTTGCCAAAGGAGATAACATATTTGCAATTAAAAGATATTTATTTTAACGGCTACTGAAGAAAGAAAATGGCTAATTCCATTCCAGGGGGACCTGTGGTGTATGTGGATAGAAATAGCTCATTCTAAAGTAATAAAACATAACGCTTCATTATGTAGGTTTTTATACACCTCTGAGGACATCTGTCAATAGATCCGTCCACCCTGTTTTTTTTACTTAAACCCAGTTTTAGCTCACATGTATTGCTTGGTGAATATCAAATATAGCCACTGAGTACACCTCTGTTAGGGCTTAGAAGTTTTCAACAAAATGGATCTTCAAAGGCAATTTATTGTGAGAGGAGATTGTTATCATCCGGCATTCTTATCTATTCAGTGTGTCTTACTAGCCAACTAGTTTCCTTGTAGCATCTGTTTCTTCAAAAGTTGCATATATTCTAAGCAAATATTCACTGTCCAGATAGCATCTCGCAGACAAAGATTCTTCTGCGTTCTAGCTGGGCCTTTAGTGTCAACACATATTTACATCTCTTTAATCACAAAACAGAATGTGAACAATGCTGGAAGTCTTTACACAGTGAGACTGAGTGATGCTGAGAAGTGGAAAATGTTAGCTAAAAAAGTATTCTTTCTCAATTTTGATTACAGCTTTCCAAACCTTTGTACATCCAAAGCCTTTTCTGTTGCAAAACTCTTTTGGTTTATGCTGTCAGTGTGTCAGTCATTTGTAATAACTTCCCGTTGGATCAAAAAAGAGCAGCATTAGCAAGCTCTGTGACTGCAAACTGCACCAAGCTCAGCTCTGCTGCTCACAATAACAATGGCAAGCAAGAAACCATTTAAAATGAGAATTTTCAAACGCATCAGATGCGTCTGTTAAAAGTATCAAGTCCTAATCGCTTCCTCTGTTCGTTCCCTTGTTCTGGATAATCCCCTCAATATTATACGCTTCTGGGTTTTGAGAAATACTACCAACACAACATTATTTTGTATTTGTTTTACAAAATGCAGGATTTAAATGTCATCACCTGCTTACATCTGCAAAGGGAAAAGTGGATTACGTTAGACAGGGGCGCCGCAAGATCCCTTTTACTGGGGCACGTGTTTAAGTTTTAACAATTTACTTTATTTGTCAATGTTACATTGATAATAGAGGGAAAAAATGGATCTGTAAGCAACGTAGTAACCTATTTCACTCTAGTAAAAGCACAAACTTGTGACGTACTTTGGCGCAGAAATCCGTGCACGGCTATGTGTTTCCTTGGAACAACTGCAGCATAGCTATCAAAACATTTCTTACTAAAGTATATTGAAATCTTATTTTGATTCATCATTAATAGCCCCAGTAGATGGACATCAGAATTTGTTTGTGCAAAGCAGGGAACAGGAAGCTTTAAACATGATGATTTTGGGGGAGGTAAGACTTGATAAACAAACTACTGAGTGAGGTCTCATACATTAGAGGAAAATGTCTCAGGAAAACCTTTGTCAAGTCTGTAAAATTGAATTGTTGCTTAGAAAAACATTTGTGTTCTGTACTTTCAGAAATTAAAATAATATCTAATTTACTTGCACTAGTTTAGGAGATTACATAAAAAGCTGGCAGTAACTTTGGCTGAGGTTACAATGTACAGTTTAATGCAATTCAGTTCATAAAATAAATCAACTTTGTTTGGACTTGGTTGCAAAACCAGAAAATATAGTTTTTTTAAGACAAAATATGCTCTTTATGTTAGTTTGAGCCATAAAATGACTGTTTTCTTGAAACATTATAATTAAAAATTCTCATAAAAGATGTAATTATTGATTGTTATCATTGTGTAATGTTAGGTTTAGGGGTGGGGTCAGGGGAGGGGCTTCAGTATTGCTTTTCTCGAAAAATCGTACGCTTTTGTACGGTTCACATCGTACAATTTCACATAAGGTAGCCACCACGGAAAACAGTGTTAAATTCCGTAGAGATCAGTTTGGTACGTTTATGTTTGACGTCTTTCACACGTTCAATGTAGTCTCTTACTAGTCTTTGTTTTATTAACACATTCAGTTTGCTCGGCACTCCTGTCACGACCGAAACTGTTACAAAATGAAAACCTGTCACATAATGCCAAAGTCCGTTTACGGAAGTCCTACCACTCGGCGGCCATGTTTGCAAGTCCACAGTCCAATCTACTTGAATGAGGGCACATATTTCTAAAACCGCAGGCAAAAATCTAAATGAAACAGCATATTTTCAACGATTAAATATACATGACTTGAACCGTATCATAACTTTGGTTTGCTAAGTTAAAAATCATCTTTTTGAGGTTGCCTTATACACTGCATGCGCACAGGCTGGTAATCGCCTTATGAGAGCCCCGCCCCAGAGCATCTTCAGGTTTTACTTATTGACGATTGACTCGTTTTACTGGAAGGCTGGACTTCCTAGGCTAGAGTGCCCATATTGAGCGTTGCATTCCTCCCCATTCATTGTAACGGCAGTGTGGTATCTTGTTAATATTAAAATACTTGATAGTGGCCAGATTACTCAACAAAATGCATCAGGTATGTGTGTATGATGTACTTTACAATAAAATGGGACTGCATTTTTAAGAAAAGATAATATGTGTTACATTTTGTCATTTCTTTCTAGCTCTATGTGCTGTCAGATGACACACTGGCCTCATTACAAGAGTGAATCTAGAGATATTTTCTCACCTAATCTAGTTACAGTCATTCTTTTGTAGCCCCATAACTTCAATGATTAGAGGGCAAAAGCGATAGAATTCAAGAGAGAACAGACAGGTCCTCTGAAGAAAGTTGGAGGATTATCAATGTAAGACCCTTAAAAATGAGACAGAGGATTATTTCACCTTCTCACGGAGGAATGCATAATTCATGTTGGCTGGGATCCTCAGTGCACAAGTGGCTTCTTTCCTGTTTTATTTATTTATTTTTCCTATTTCATCTCTCTTTTGTTATTCCATTCCTACTGGACTAGCCTGGTGATTCTCCCTTGTTTATTGGATTAAAGACGATCTGTCTGCTAGCAACATGTCAATGTCTGCTGGACCTGAATTTCCTCTGCTGTGCCCATCAACTCAAATCTTAAGAATTTATGTGTCACTGTACTGTTTTTTTCACAATGATAATATCTATACTTAAAAAGTCACATTGGATAAAAGTGTCAGCCAAATAAAAGTAAATGTTACTCAAAATGTAAATTATTATGTTTACCTTGAACAGATGGAAAATGTGAGACTAAATCTCTTTCATCCATCCACAAGTCCATCCAAATCAATTTTCCTATTAAATAATTAAACAGGTAGTGTCAGCGCTTTTGTGTATTATGCTTTCTTTTGTCCCTGTGACATTTCCCTTACACCCTGCATTTCTAAAACGGGAGACCTCCCAAGGACACTAACCAACTCCATCTGCTTAACTTCAATAGCACTGCAAGAGAAATGATACACAGGTGCCTGTCGAACAGATCACTTGAACATGTATGCATTTGACAATACCTTTCATAATAAAAAAAATACAGTGCATTCAAGATATGTTATCATTTTGCAAAGCACCATGCTCTATCAGTTGAGTTCTAGAAACTATAGTTTTCTTTTCAGCTGTATTGTCCAATATAAACAAAAACATAATAAAGAAAAGTATCAAAGTACTTTTGTTATTTGGTAAATGCAAAGCTCAAATCAAAACATTTGGACCTGCCTAAAAACAAATACTGCATAATATGGGGTAATACATTTATATTTTCCAAGCTGTAATAACATAATTGTCTAAAAACAAAATTACCCAACAATAAAAGCGTTACTGGACTAAAGAATAAGATTTGTGAGGTCTACTGATATCTATTTGAAGTTTGCTTACGATCAGTGGAAACTTTTTCATGACCCACTTGCGTTTCTGTGAGTTTTATTTTCTTGCTGGTGTTTTGCCCCCAGAATTTACAGTGTAGTATATTATTTATTTTTGTCAAGATGGTGCATTCTTTCTATATTGAAAGTGGTACCACCATCAAAAAAAACAGTGCAATCAATTGTCACTTGCCTGATGTAAATGAGAAAGTGGAGGAGAGTGTGAGAGAGAGAATTAACAGAAGAATGTATCCTGTGGACATAACTGATCTTCAAACACTGAGAGATTCATTTGAAAGTCTGATTTGGCATCTATTTTTAGGCAGGACCGTGATGAGCGCCAAATCACAGCAGATTCAGCTGTTCAGTCTTTTCTGTGCCTTTTACATCTGGCTCTCTGAGAATTGAGCTTTCTTGGCACTGCCATAAATTTCGCCATAAACTCCTGATGAAACTCAACGCCAAAATGCCATGTTATGTAATATTCGCGCTCATCTTAGACCTGGAGTTTGTCTTCATACTTCCCACCTGTTCGTACCATTGGGCTTTCATCTGGATTGGGGCCTAATGTAACAAAGAGCAGAGAGCCCTTGAGCAAACAATACATTTATGTAAGATGTAAATAACAATAGACCTTTTCTGCTCTTTTGACTGTTAGACCTCTTCTAAAATGGTTGTTACATTTCCCCGATCTACACTAAAATATCTTGTCTTTAAATGGACAGTTCACCCAAAAACAGTTCTTGGCCACCATTGACTCCCATATTAGGAGAAACGACAATGGCAGTCAAAAGTGCGACACAACTGTTTGCTTTCCTACATTCTTCAAAATCTCTTATTTTCTGTTCATAAGAACAAAGAAATTTTAACAGACTTGGAACAACTTGAGGGTGAGTAAACGAAGACCGAATTTCCATTTCTGGGTCAACTGTTCTTTAAGCAAAGGCAAAATAACAGAGATGACCTTGACAATTTATCTCCGTTTATTATCTATACAGAATCTCTTGAGGTTGCTTTATAAGCCAAATTTTGAGAACTAGCTGTAATGCTTTACATAAGCAGAAGTGATCAAAAATTCAATGTAAAAGGCGTCTAAAAACCACTGCCCATATATTACATCATACAATGACATAAAAAGCCTTTGGTCCATGACCCATTTTTTAGAAGCACCATGAAAAGCAATGCCGGCAATAAAAATATCAATTTCTTCAAAATTTTTGCATAGTGTATAGAATATCACACCCACAGATAACATGAAAACAGCTTCAACCAGATCTTAGCCAATTAAACTGCTGGAGGGGGGAGAAGAGCATGATGGGAAGGGTGGGGGATGTCAAGGCTACAAAATGACTCTCATTAGTCTAGTGAGCAGGTCAACAGGAAAGGTCCTTTTCAATGGGATCTTAAACAGCACGAGTGAGAAATGTAGAACGACTTATAAATTCAGTTCTCAGATCCTACACCCTGGTTAATTGCATGCAAACTCCTCATGTGTTTCATGATCATTGTTTTGTGAAAGTTACCTTTATCCGGGTCCCCCGACTGTGTTTAGTTTCTGTACACGCTTTATATTGAGCTGCTTCGTCTGATGGTGTGTTGAGAAAGTGAATCCTCTGAGTATTTTCCAGATCCTGAAATACACACAGAAATGGCATAACTGCAGGGAGCTATTTCCTTTTATAGCTTTCTCTCTCTTCCACACACACAGATGCAGAAACAACAGATGCACACTCTTTCTCGAATGAGGATGCTGAAGAGTGTGTGAGAGGTAGACTTACAGTTTGGAGAGGACTAATGTAATTAATGAAGCTTGCTGGGCTAGGCTGGTGTGGGACTGATTCAGCTGCAGCGTGTGTCACTGGGCTATTAATTCACTTGACAGGGCCTCCCTAAAACTCCAAAAGGTCAGGAGACCGGGATCTGCTTCTTATTTGGCAGTAGAATCTGGAAATAGCTGCTGTGTTTGGAAGTTGCTCTCATAAGGCCTTGGAAAGTTCATACAATGCCGTTAACCTGCTGTGTAGGACATTTCAAAATGTTTAATGTCAGAGTAGTGTTTAATCTAGAGGTTGGACTATGAAGATATAATACAAGGATAAATGACATGTAGGAAGCAAGAAGTTGTCACCGATTTTGCAAAGGTTTAAAATAGTCCAGTGTATTAAACTTAGCGCCATCTAGCGGTGAGGTTGCAAATTGCAACCAATGGCTCACTCCACAACTCCCCTCCGAAGCACTACGGTGGCTTAGACAGCTCTAAGATTTCGTCACGTTTTTGCTTCTTTGCCGAAGGACATAACGTATTTACAAAACGCACTCTAAAGGAGATTGTCCGTTTAGGGGACTCACAGTCTATGTAGATAGAAATTGCTCATTCTAAGGTGATAAAAACATAACGCTTCATTATGCAAGGTCTTTATACACCTCTGAAGACATAGTTATGTATATTATATTGCATTTCTGTCAATAGATCCTAAAAAAATACACATTGGACCTTTAAAATCAAAGTGCCTGTAAAAAACTGAAATTATGCAGAGTTATCCATGGTAAGGCGGAGACAAAGCAAAGTTGGGATTTTGCCAGTGAAGTATAAAGACTATTCAGGAAACCAATGAACAGCATTGCTAATTCTTAACCGTGACAAGACTCTGCCCCTTGTCTTGCCATGGTCCAAAAACTTTAGCTAAACCTGCCATTAATAATGCATTAAGGTCATAATGTACTGCCGGAAGGTTGCTGTTGGACCTCTGTGAAGATTACCTCCTGATATGACCATGTCCTCAAGGGTCCTCTTGATACCTCTCGACCTTAACTAAACCATAGCATTTAAAGGAGACAGCACGACAGCAGTGTGTCTTAGGGGAGGCAAACGGCACCTTTGTGCCTCTTCACTTTCACAGTTTGTTTTATGGATCAGTCTTTATGTAGCCTCAGCACTCAAGCAATTGTAAACATGTAAATAATTTACAGATAATGGCTCTCATTTGCTGATATGGATGTAGAGACAAACACACTTTGTGCCACTGGGATTCATAAAACAGGCCTCTGGCAACCTGGTTCTTTTATGCAAACAATGATGAATCTTCACTGTCCAGAACATATTTAGCATAGTACAAACATTTTGCATAATACAAAACCAAACAGGATATTGACCGTAAATATCATTAATTTGCATAGTAACAAAACATTGATGAATTTAAATTCAGAGAAAGAAAATTTGTTCATAAAGTTCATAATGCTAGAAAAACAATTTTTTAATTGTGCTCACTAAATAAGGTACTAAATAAAGTGAATGTTAATGATTTAAAAGGAATTTTAAAAATATCATATCTTTCTATTTTTCGTTGCATTTTCCCCTGAAAGCCACAAACTCAACCTCAAAATAAAACAGAATATCAACACGGATTTCACAGTAAGCTATAAAAAGGATAGAAAATCCATTTAATTAATCATATGAAAGCACTTATATTCTGTGTAAATGCATCTATTTCTCCGAAAACAAATAATTTACAAAAATTGTGAACTACTGGCATATAATACATCAAAAACAAAAGCTAAATGACATATGCGGTATTTGCATCTATTTACAGTAGAATGTCTGTTATTGACAAGCTTGTATTCAAAACTCTTATTTAAATAAAAAATAAACAAATATTTTAGGGTTCGGAAAAACAAAATCCAACATCAAAGAAACTATCATATCTGAGGTTACTGACATGGACCATGTAAAATATTAAGTCAGATTTGCAATCTTCCACTGAAGTTCCCATGTGACACTGTGATAATCAAACAATTTTGCACAAATTTGTGGAGCATGAATCCATGCTGTCAAAGCAGAACAGGGAAATATAAAATGAAATAGCGATTTTAATGTATCCATTTAAAATATACTTAAGTTGTTTTTCTAAAAACAATTAGCATTAATTGAAAAAAAACATTTTACTTAAAGAGTAGCCAGTAATGTTGCTTGGTTTGAATTTAAGCAGTCTGCCAAGTTGCCTCAGCTTCATTCACGGTAGACCAATCACAGCAAACTAGACCATCTGACCAATAACATCAGACTAGGCTAGCGGAAAGGAGGGGATTAGACAGATGAATCACGGAACGAAATATTTGAGAGTCAGTCAAGGAGTAAGGTAAGAATAACTGCCTTTTATTACCAAATAACAGCGTTTTTACACCTTCCATGTGCAAAAATATTTTTTTGGACACTCCATAAACCAACGTAGGACCTTAAAAATCCCTAGTTATGTACTCTTTAAGTCTTAAAATGTTAAAATCATATTGCAATAACATGATCTTTATGAATTCGGACACTTATGTAGCATGAAAATTACATCAACAATGTAAATATTGTATGTCTTGTTTATGTAAGGTATTTAGATGAAAGATCAACCAGCAGCTAGTGATCAAGCTCAGCACTTCTTTGAGTCGGCCTCAAAAGCACTACATAGAGACATCCTTAGTGGGTTCACACTAGCAAATTTAGTCACATTTTTATGCACGGATGACAAAACTAACCCTTGGGCTATTAAAGCACAGCATGAGAAGCACACAGTTTAAAAGCATGAGATGAGTAAAAATGCTGAGGGACATATGCTGACTGCACTGTGTATTTTCTGTCTGGACATACAGGAGAAAATGGCATTGTAAAAAATGTGTTGAAAGCATGTCCTGCGCAAAGATCAAAGTTTGAGAGCTATTTAAACCGCCAGTGTGGACTTCCACAAAATGTTAGGCATGTGTTGTACTGGGTTGGGCAGACTTTTGACGTTTGGCCATAAATTGCTAACAAAAAATGTGCTACAATTATTGCTTTTGGTTCCAAGGTTTCACGTGGTACCATGATTTTAAGACAACATGGTAATTTTGGAAGCACTTAGGAGAACCACATTTCGGTACCGTGGCATATGAGTGCTTCCACCGAATTTTTGTGTATGGGTTAAAATAAATAATTTTTACATTAACTAAACCTTCCACCACATATAATTCACATGACACTAGTTTTCTACACTTATTCAAATGTAGATCAACAATTGACTTACTTGAACAGCTAATATGTTGCATTTAAACTGAAATTCGTTTTACAGTGAAACATCAAAGCTCCATTTGTTTAGAATAACAACTGATTTTTTGTTGTTTAGCAGGTTAAATGAGAATATTTACATTCATTATAAAAACTTTAAAAGAAACTAAAATATTCAAATAGCTATTTTCATACTTTCAGACTTCAACCAGTTTACAAAAGAACAAGAAAAGAATATTTGTTCTGCTTTGCCAGGATCAAACTTAAACCTTTGCAATGTAAAAAAAGAGTGTTGCAACATTCGGATCTATAAAAGAATTCTGTTTTAAGAACAGAGAGATCATTCCTCACAGTATGTTCAGTGACAGCAAGCATAACCCAGGATGTACCTCCACCCAAAGGAGGAAACGCAATCTCAACTAGGCCAAAAGTAAAATGAGACAGCTCTTTTATCTTAGTCATAGATACCCCAACCCAATATCACTCAACCCAGCGCTCAGACAGAGAGGATGATGGGTAGAAAGCGGGTTTATCCATCATACAGAAGTTTCGGTCTCTTCGACCGATCAAGTCTCTGATGCATGAGTTACTCCTTCTGACACGCTTGTCCTTCCAACCCGCACAAAATTTTAAATCAAATGTCAACAGATGGAACAGATTCAGTGGTTTGACAAAGGTAGAGAAAAATGATATAGATGGAGAGCAAGAAAACAAGAGTTTTGAAAGGATGAAGTTCACGTAACTGCATCTGAGAGAGAAGGAACAGAAATAAGCTCTGTTTAAAACCCTTGCAAGATGCCTAGAGAGACAACATTTCAAGAGAGATTGTCATTTGAATATCAGTGCAGCCGTTCAAGATACATTGTTTAAAGAAATAATTCACCTTCAAAGTTAAAATGACGTAAATATTTACACATCTATTTTCATTTCAAACCTGTTTGACTCTCTATCTTCTGCAAAACACAAAAGACATTTTGATAAATTGGTGACGCAATACCATTGGACCCCATTGACTTGCATAGGATTTGTGTCCATACAATAAAGGGTCAATGAGGACCAACAGCCTCTGGTTACCAACATTTTTCAAACTATCTTCTTTTGTGGTTTGCAGAAGAAAAAGACAACAGGGGGAGTAAACGATAACATTTTCATTTGCAAGGTGAACTATTCAGTAAAAAATTATAAGGCTAAATTGCATGCATCCTTTGCGATGCACTGTAGCAAACTCATGATTAAAAAAATGTAATAAAAAAAGATATATACACTCACCTAAAAGATTATTAGGAACACCTGTTCAATTTCTCATTAATGCAATTATGGTGGTGGTGTAATGGTGTGGGGGATGTTTTCTTGGCACACTTTAAATGCCACGGCCTACCTGAGCATTGTTTCTGACCATGTCCATCCCTTCATGACCACCATGTACCCATCCTCTGATGGCTACATCCAGCAGGATAATGCACCATGTCACAAAGCTCGAATCATTTCAAATTGGTTTCTTGAACATGACAATGAGTTCACTGTACTAAAATGGCCCCCACAGTCACCAGATCTCAACCCAATAGAGCATCTTTGGGATGTGGTGGAACGGGAGCTTCGTGCATCCCACAAATCTCCATCAACTGCAAGATGCTATCCTATCAATATGGGCCAACATTTCTAAAGAATGTTTTCTGCACCTTGTTGAATCAATGTCACGTAGAATTAAGGCAGTTCTGAAGGCGAAAGGGGGTCAAACACAGTATTAGTATGATGTTCCTAATAATCCTTTAGGTGAGTGTATTTATGAAATGTCAGTCGTAGATAAACATTAATGAAAGTAATGAAATGTCAATCAAAGATAAACATCAATTAATGAGAAATGTCAGTATAGATAAACATTATGTTCATTAGAGACATTTGCATGTTAAACTGCAGAAATTAGTCTGTTGGTAGATGTTGGTAGTGTGCGCAGCTCACTAGCTTTCAGAACAGAGACGTAAGATTGTAAAAACATAGGTCAACAAAATATATCACATAAAACTTGCGGCACACTATACAAGATCTTAAATCTGACACAATAAAACAGGAGAGCTATTGTATAGTATAAACACTTATGAAAAAAATACTTATTTTTTTATATTTTTTATCTTATATTTGGGAAAAGTACCCATGCAGGCCCACACAGCATGTGCAGTTATTCCTTTCAACGAGAGACATTGTGTTGCAAATGACCCACACAGTTTTCTCTGTCACATCAGCTACTTCAAAATGTGTCCATACAAGCCGAAGGTCAGCTTGACTATTAAAACAAACAGCACTTCAAAGACATGCTCGTTCTCCCTTTTAATTGCCTGTCTGAGAAACAGCCTGATTTGTTGTTGTTATTGCACCGATTCTCTTCACGGTTAATATGTGCTATAGCTTTTCACCCTGTTGTTGTCATATCAGCTAGTGATAATATGTAAGACGCACCGTTTTAATATGAAACAAATCAGAGTGCTGAAACTGGTGCAGATCGGAACCTCATTTGCTGTCCGTGCTATATTCCCATCAGCTGTGATTGCTGAGCTTGCTGCGTTGTTACAAGTTTTGAAATTACATGCTTCAAATGATGGCTATGGAAAATGGAGGCCATGAGGATCGCAGGCAACAGCTTTAGCTCTTGTCCTCGTTGGCCCCAGAAATCATTTTGTCTCGTATAAAGTCACGATCAGCCGTTTGACCAGATCTAAAACATAATGGCAAAAAAGGCAGTATAGTCAATTTTGGTCTGTAGCACTTGTCAAACAATAACAGGTTTGACCAGCCCTTCCACAAGCAAAATAAGCAGTGAAATGGATATAGGACAGCCCCAGGTTAAAGCTCAGCCACTTCGAGAGCCTGGCCCCAGCGCCACTGCCATTCAATTTTCACGCTCCCCTGTCTTCAAACTTACTCTTACACTTCACATTACTCTCTCTCGCTTTCCTTTTTTCTTCGCCTGCCTCATCTCATCTATTCAAATCGACATCAGAATAATGATGGCGCTGCACGGGTTATCGATCAAACACTCGCGCTCAAACTGGCGCAGGACAAATCATCATGCCAGTTTGGCCGCAGAAATGGGTTTAGTGAACTGTGATCTTTCTTGCGCTCCGATCCGCTCCCCCACTCACCCACACCACCACCACCCCCCCACCCCAGTGTGATGCGTCCTTGCAGAAGGGAGCGTTTTGGCTGGTCCAAACGCCCCTGAGCTGTAAGGCTATTTAATTGATGTCAAAGTTGGTCTTGTGAGCAGTTTTTACAGAGTCATGTCATGGCAGCGTGTAATGGATATTCTAGTAGACATTCCATAGAATTCATCGAGCCAGAGATTGCAACAAAAAATTCATCATAGCAGGCAAACTTGTAAAATGTGGCTAAATTGAGAAAAGTAGGGGTCTATCACATTTTCATTGATATTTAATACACAATGCCAGGTGCAAATATTATACACCACTGTGGATGAGTCATGGATATGTAACACATGTATTGGTATTTAAAGGGACAGTTCACCGAAAAATAAAAATCTGTCACCGTTTACTCACCCCCAAGTTGTTCCAAATCTGTATACATTTCTTTGTTCTGATGAACACAGAGAAAGTTATATGGAAGAATGATTGAAACCAATACATGGCCACAAAGGCCCGTTTGCATTCCCACATTCTTTAAATATCTTCTTTTTATTATAAATTAAAAAGCAATTTATTTGCATATGCTGTCTGCGTTTGAAAATATTAAAAGATTTATACACATCCGATAACTGCCAACAAAGAACAAAAGAACTAAATTTATAAAAGCGTAATCCCTAATATTCTCCATAATTGTATCCTTATTTGTTAAAAAACTACTAACAATCAATATAAATTATATACCAAGAAAAGAGCCGGTGGTATTCCAGCAACACTAATTGTGTCAAGTAAATTCCTGTTGAAATATTTAATATTCTGGCTACTGCGGTGTCAGAAAAATCTAAAATGAGTTGTTTTGTTACATAAAAATACATGTTTAAATGTTATTTGACCCCAACTTGTAAAAAAGCAGTTTACATTTTTACTGTATTTCAAAATCATGTAAAAATTGTGAAAAAATAAAAGGTAAAATTCTGTACAATTACAGTTTTTTAAAGTTTAGCATCAAGTTTTGACTAATTGAACTTGTATGCACTGAATTACAAACACAACATAACGCTATTTCAGTGCTTTACGTGCCTTATTTACTTTACTGCACTGGTTGCACGTAAATACAGTGCACATAAGTGACTTAATGGTTTAATGAATTCCATTAAAGTTGTTGCTTGTCCATTAACTAGGGTAACTCTGAACACACTATTATGGGATATATCTGCAAGGCTTGTAAAATCATATTTTTACCAAAACTAATCAAATTCTGTCACACATTTTATAAGCAAGAGGAAGAAGGGAGCCCATCTTAGTTGCACTTCTGATGATCAAGCGACTCTACGATGGCAAAAAGGAAAGTGACGGGGATTTAAGAGGTTCTATGCTGTTTTTTACTGTGAAAAAAGAAATGATGGGGAAGATGTAAAATAGAGCAGACTGCAAAGGGGTTAGGGGAAAGAAAGGGAGACTTTAAAAGGAGGAGGTGGGGCTACACAGTGAGGGCAGAGAGAGAGAGAGAGAGAGAGAGAGAGAGATCTGCCTCCACTTTGTCCCTCTTGCTCAAGTACGCAAGCCACTGACAGCAACAGCCACACACAGACAAAGAGAGAAAGTGAAGGAGAGGAAGAGAGGGAGCAACCGGAGGCAGCACACAGATCCATCCTCTGTAGATCGCCTACACAGTGTCAGAAATAGAGCAGAGTTTTAAGGCAGGTGCATGCGTACAAAGGGTCCGTATGAGATACTGGGAGGTTTGCTAAAATACTGCCGTGAGAAAGGATACAGGTTGATTGACTACCGTCAAAAAGGAAAACAAGACAAACAGTGTGCGACGACAACAAGAAAAGAAGACGAGAAGAGACGAGACGAGATGAATGCTGAAATAATCTATTTTGTCACGGTAGGGAAGTTTATCTTCTTTTATGTGGACTGAAACATTTGAGCGTTTCATTTTTAATGAAATTGCAGATTCATTCTGATATGTTTTAAAACTCAAAATTATTCAGATTATTAACATAAGAGGCACAGCAATAAAAAGCACAGTTACACGTTGACTAGTAAACTGTCAGACTTGTCTCAGGATGTATCTGGTTGCTGTATGGTTGTGTGTCACAAAATCTTGTGCATTCAAGTGTCTATAGTTTTAAACAGAGCTCAAGTTGTGCTCTGCCCTGACAGGTTGAGACTTTACCCCACTGCATGGCAGTTATGGTCAGCATGCAGAGCACATCGAGATAGAGTTGCACTGACTCACACATTAGCTTGGCCGAGGAGGAGCTTCGTGTCGCATTGAAATTCCACAGCCAGAGCTTTACAAACAAGTGTAACGCAGTGAGCGACCGACCAATTTGCATGTGCGTACGTTTGTGGACGTGGGGGACGCATCTGTCATTTTATCGAAGTGATCAGCATCCACAAACTCTCTCTCTCTCTGTCTTCCTCTCCCCTCCTCTTCCTCCTCCCCGCTGTTGCTATCTGGCTTCCTGCATCCACGTCGCCCGGTTGTTCCGCTGTCGCAGTTGAATTTGCAAAATTCTCTCAGTCACCACAACGAGGCTATTGTTATTGTCCTCCTCCACAATCTCCTCTGAGGGGTCTCGGCTCGCAGCGATAATCCTTCTCTGCCTCTTCATGTGTGGGGAGGAAGCGTGCGTGTGTGGGTGTCATGATGGAAGATCGGACCAACACACGTGAGAGAGCTGGCAGGTGTCTTGATGCGTTATACAGCTCACAGAGAGAGACAGAGAGAGAGAGAGAGAGAGAGAGAGAGACAATGAGGACAGATTGTTCATGAATCTTTCCCGAGCATTGCAGAGATCTTATTGTGTATGTTTGTGAAATAAGAAAATATAATTGAGCATTAGGGAGTTTAATTCTATTGTATGAAGCAATTGCACACAATTGTATATTTATTTAAGATAAATAGAGTAATTTCTGATCAACTGGAGTAAAAGAGCATAACTGAAAAATAATGACAATTTTTAAACAGGTTTCCAACCAATCGCCATCGCACAAATAAACCCCTTCCTGTCTCACACTTGCATCATTGGTTAAGTCAATTTGCATGTGTTGTGCTAGAAAATTTACTATAAAACCATAGTATATACTGTATACAGTTGAGGAAATCAAATAGCATTTATTTATACTGTACGCTTAATTGTAAGAAAATTAATTTGAACATAAAAGAAGAACCGGGCTATATCAAGTCCTCCCCGCAATGAATAGGCCTACCGAAATCCCATTTCAGTCGGATATTGAGGTTTAAACTGGAATGTTGGTGACATTGAAATAAACATTCCAATTTGTGGTGGAAAGTATTCTGACAGCTCATAAATAATGCACACAGACATCAATGAATAAATTCTTAATAAGTCGTACCAAGAAATTAAACACATGACTTGTCATGACAACTAGACTGGAAAGATAATTGCACAGTTTGTTTATGGCAGTGTTGATTAGTCCTCAGTGTTGTGTATGGGGGCATGATTACTAAATGCAAATATACACATCCCTCTTGCATGAGGGACCTCTATGAGCTTTGACATTGCATCACTAACATTATTATCTTCAGAGTTCCTAATCATTTAGTGGTTTATAATAATTGCTAAGCACACCATGTGCCCGGTTTCACAGAAAAGGCTTAAGACTAGTCCCAGACTTAAATGAAATTTTGAGCTGTCTTAAATTAAAATAAATTGTCCTGACTTTACTTGACATTGTTTTGTCTCAAAATGCACACTAGTTCTGTTTTTATCTGAGGCACTTTAATAAAAGCAACTTAAATATGCTTAATTTACGCTTAATTCAAGCTTTATCTGATAAACCAGGCTTAGATGTCTTTTTATGTGATGTAATCCTATACGCATAGGAAGCATTTTTGTTAACATTTAAGATCATTGGTGTTTAAAAATGCCTTCAGCTCTAAACCAATCCTTATTCACATCTCATGTACTGTAAAGTAATGTCTAAAAATTTTAAACTGTCTAAAACAAAACATGCATTTTTACTTTTGCTTAATAATGTCTTTACTGCAATGAGAACCAGTTTGGGCAGAATGGTTCCACGATGAGCCTTCAACATCCGGATAACCTTTCTGTTTCAAAAAGAGGAAACATTTCTTTAGATTATGAAAAAACTAAGAAAGAAACGATTCTTATAAGAACCTTTGAGTAAATAGTTATTTGGAGAAGCAAAAATAGTTATTCTATGGCTTCGCTGTGAAGAGCTTTTGTGGCACCTTTTTAAAAGAGTTTCAGACCAAAATAAATGTTTGAGTGGTTATTTTGTTAAACTGATGGGTAAAAAGTAGACAATAGTTTATTTGTTGATTTATATATTAGCATCATAGCATCAAGCTGTTGTTTCCGATATCTAGAAAATATCTCTCCACATATCAATTCTACAAATGTACATGTAGATAGCATTAGTGAAAATGCTCATCACTGACACAGTGACTTTAATATCACACTTGACAACATGTGTCTCATAATCGCCTTTAAAAGAGCATTCCATATGTGAAAAAGGCCTATGAACCACAGTCAACAGCTACGCTGAGCTCTAAGAAACGATCCCCTATGGTAGCCTACTGAAGGGCAAAACACTGCCACAGCCTTCTAAAAATAAAACCACTTGGGGCTGTATAGCTCTAAACAATTATTAAGAGTTATCTTTCAAATACAAAAGCTTCATCTAGCCTGCTCTCTTTGCCATTGTTCCTTTCTTATTTATAGTCTTCCTGCAATAATAACAAAGAGTTTCCTGATTTTTCATAGTACATAGCCTATCTATGTCTTCATCTTGCAGGTAAGTGCTGACACGTGTGTGTGCGGATGAGACTTAGTTCATCACATAAACATCTGTTAAATTGTTCTCATGTTAGCATCGCTAATGAGCCGAAGGGTGTGACGGAGCAGATGCCTCCGAGTGAGAACGACGGAAAAAACGAGAGGTGAGGCTGTGAATTAAAGGAGGAGAATAAAAGAGTATGTGAAGGTGGAAAACATATACAAAACACCCTCTGTTCAACCACAGCCGGGTCTTCAGTATTGCCAGATGTTTTCATGATTAAGACGTTGAGACTAGGTGCTGCTTAGCAGATATATCTGTTGTTGCAAAGACATGCCCATTTGACTATAACAGCAGGGTCGATTGTGTTTATTGATCTGCAACGAAGGCTATAGCATCTTGTGTTATTGACCACATGTAAACAGCTCTCTCACTCCGTATGGTTGACAATGACATGCGTATCCTCAAACTGAATTAAACGTACGGCTGATGTCTTGCTTAATTTATCATTCCAGCAATGTCTCTGTCATCAAGCTGCTGTAATTCCCATTTTATTATCTCGAATTGTGCTTTGAACGAATTGAGATAATCCCTATTAAACTGGGTTTAATAAAAATGTATAGCAGCAACAGCATGGGTTTCATGTTAAAGACTTTGAGGGAGAAAGTTCTAAAAGAAGAAATGCATACGTAATCCTTTGGTCCTATTGAGCAAGTATGACGTATATGGGCATGACATAAAACTACTGGCATCGACTGGGTTCATAACATTTTACAAATTTAAGCGGAGGATTAATTTGAGGGCTAAAACACACTGACAGTGTTTCCTGCATCATTACGGCACCCACAGCGACAAGCCGAAACAAAATGATAATTTAGCTTGTTTTGAGCTGTTCATTTAGACCGTGGAAATAAAGAAGACAAAAAAATAATACAACAAATAATACAACTCAGTAAAATTTGTCCTCGCTGGCTACATACAAAACAAATGAATTCAGCCACTTTATATAAGCAAAACAAATAATTTAACAACTTATTTACACTAAAAAAATTCAGCAATATTCCGGAAGCTGAGGCACCTTTTTTTTTTGAAAGTAAAATGTTTTTAATGTATTTCTTTTTTTTTGTTTCTGAACTTAAATAAGTTGTTGTTTGGACTATGAATTTGAAAACAAAAATATTGACTCGTTCATATAAAATGTTGTTATTGACAAGATACTTCGCTTAAAAATAAACAAAACAATGTTGTTTTGGCCATTGTTTAATTTTAATTTAGTCGAGCCAAATTACTGGGCCTCCTTAAAAGTGTTAAAATAATCATTATTAGAATCCTCAACGAATCAGAATCAATAAATGGCGCCTAAATTAGACCCAGAATAATTGAATTCCACACAATTTCCAACCTTAATAACATACATATTGTAAATATCTGTCCACATTCACATTGATTCGGAGAAGGTCAGATGAGAGGCTCGGAGCGCGAGAAGTATACTTGCCAGTTTATTTATTTTGATGAGCCATATGGGATTATATACAGCTACTGTATATGGACAGCAGGCAGGAGGGTTGACCTCTCTCTCTATCTCTCGCTCTCTATCTTTCTGAATCCAGGCTTGTCTCACACATCCACAGGCAAGGGTTGACTTCTGGCTACACGGATACAGCAGCACAGCAAATGACCCGTGTGTGTTGTGCATGTGTGTAATGAGGTCATAAGGGCTGCTGGACATCACCTCATGTCCTCTTTGAAAAGAGCGAATGATCTCCGGGCAAGAGAAACCACAGACATCTGTCTCATAGAGAACGACAAAAATTGCACTGTCACAACACAGCCCATCACTGCGCACGCACCGAGACTGTCCACTGTATGTCTGATTTCTCTAGGCACTCGCATGAACAAATCTGCTGAAGGAGTTTAGAAATCAGAGGGAATAACTGTGAATGACTGGATTGCCGATGTAAAAGCTTCATGATTTATCTTCATACGGCTCAATCCTCAGTCGTCATTGAGGCATTCTATATAATGTAATGAAGTAGACTGTAAACAAAGTATATTGCAAATTGTATCTGCAAAGTAGTTGTATATGACACTGTCAAACAGGGAAACATTTTGTGCTGGGAGTGGTATAGATAGGTCTGAAGGAGAAGATGAACAGAGTGCTACTCATGAGCCTCAAGGGCATATCTGTGAATGAGCAAACACATCAGTCTGCCATTTCGCAGCTTGATGATGATCGCAGACAGTGACAGTGAAACAACTTACACAGATTCATCAGCCACGCAGCCATTAAGATTTCATTTTAATGCTTTAATAGCTCAGAAGAACAATGCTGTCATACCTAGCTGACTTATTGGCAGAGCAATACTTATGGACCGTTAATTGTTGGCACTGACATACCTCACACTAACGTTGCTTTCGTGTTTTGGTAATATGAGAGATCAGCTTTGCTAAGCATTACTCAAAAAAAGGCTCGTTTTAAATCATTCAAATATGAACAAACCAAAGTGTTGTTTTAATCCAGTGTTACTTCAAATATGGACATTTTCTATTCAAAGCAATGTTTCCAATATTGTTTAAATATTTTGAATATGTCCATATTTTACACGACTATGGATTTATAAAAATATACAGTATATATTTTGTTTAAAGCGGGCGTAACACACAGGATTTCTGCCAATCTCATATTAATCTTAAGTACCTATAGAGTAGTATTGCATACTTCGTATCTTCAAAGAGTATTTAGTTTGATCACATTTATAAAAGATAGATACAGCTTTACGATTGTTTCCAAAAACATACGACGTGTGCGGGGGGGAGGGGTAGGCTGAACTAAAGCACGTGCGCACACATTGTCAACAAAACACAGACATCAGTTTCACTCACTGCATGTCCGGCATCTTTTAGCGCCGGGGCGGCTCCATATATTGGTTTCAAACGGTCTTCAAATCAAGCGTTATATCCACAGTTTATATAACATTAATCAACCAAATGCAGTGAACAAAAAATCACCTGAAGTTCACGAACGTATGCTCTCTCTTTCTCCTGGTTACAAGTGAAAGTGATGTCTGCGCATGCTCCTTCTCTTGCTCTCCATGCTGCCGTGTGGCCGTGCCGAGTTCTTTTCAGGGAGAATTCTCCAATAAGGGACTCAGAAACGTTTTTTGACAAGTTGACCATGTTAAGCATGAGAAGACAGAACGTTTAACATTGTAAATATGACAGAATGCATGAAACACCGTTGCACGGCCGTTTTAAGGTTGTTGGCCTCAGGGTATTTGTAAAATCCAAATCTTTATATACTGAAATAAATGTTCTCTATTTACAATGCTCACTGCCTGATTTACTGTCAATTGTGAGTGATACGGAATTATTTTTGGTGAAACACAAATGTTTTATAAGAGTAAGATCAAATCTTTGCTGCCTTAAAATTCTTGTTACAACAAACTTGCCTGTAGTCAATTCAACAAATTTTACATTAGGCCAAGTCATCAAAAAAAGTTGAGCAATTTCAACTTATAATTTAAGTAAAATCAACTCACTGCTGGCCAAAATTGAAAAAGTAAACTGACATGACTTGATAAGCCAAATTGATTATACTTAATTTTGAGAATATAAAAATCACAAAAGTGATTGGCGCCATTCTTTTTAAGTTATCATTTTCATTTTAATTATAAGTTTAAAAAACTGCCTTTAGCCACCCATAGATGATATTACTTACTTAAATGTAACGTTGGTGACATGGCCTCCAGAAATAACAATTCATTAAAAAGTGAAAAAGCCCCTACCACTAGAAACGACAAAAATAGTCTGCTTTGTCTAATAGCGGTCTTCTCAGGCGGGCATAGTTATGAATACTAAGCCATCTCTTCTCATTAATTGCTCTCACAGGCAGCTAAGCCGGGGTCATCTCTGCATTTTCAACTCAGTCCAATTAATACTAATCACAGCATCAGACTGGCTGAGTGGGAAAGTTGCACTGTCAGTGGCGCTGATCATCTTGGGAATTCAATAACTATGAAAATAAAAAAGTGGGACTTCTCTGAATTCAGGCAAACTGTTTCAGAACATTGTCATCTTTCTTTAGATTTTAGTCTTCATATTTCAAAACGTTCAGACAATTCGTCGTTAAAATTCATTAGGGTGCCAGTTCCACAAACACACCAGGTCTTGAACAGATGGACTTTTCCCCTTGTAGAATGGCCTAACATGGCAGATAGAGAGAGACAGACTGGCTGCTGTCTGCTGCAGCGGCTCAGGGCATTCAAGTAATATCAGAAGGTATGCAGCTGAATTATTTATAAGGAACCCCAGTACATTCAATTAAAAGGAAGAGACTCATAAACATTCGGATTCTGTAGCAGATCAAGACTTACAAAAGCAATGAAGGGAGAGAATATTTCATAAACTTCCATCAGAGAACAGGCATATGTTTCTTCAAGCAGGGGCACTTTTATGTCCCAGTGGTTGATTTTTCATGACCAACAGATTTAAACTTTTTTTGTAAATTAAAGTTCTCATTAAACTATCTATAAAACTTTACTGTATATCGACCACTGTTAAAAAAAAGTATATATATATTTATATATATACTGTAAAAACTAAAAATATACAACAGTGTAATAATTACATTTAAAAAAACGAAGACAACATTATATTTTATTGAACATAATTTAAAATTAAGTTGACTGTCAAACATTCTCCTGTAATGCACATTTAAGACCACAGATGGATATATTTAATGGTCAAATTAGGTAATAAGAATGTGAAAAGTGTCTTAAAAAGTGTGTTACAAATTAACCAAAACTGGCCACAATTGTAGAAACACCCTCAGTTTCCTGAGAAACTTGCACACACAGTGAAAATGTTTTAGGTGAACCTAAACCTGAAAACATGAATTATGGCCTTCCAGTACAGACAATGCTTAAATGAATCTTGCTTATATGCAGCCCACGTAATGTTTACAGCATTCTTACCCGGCATCCTAAGATGTGCACGATTTTCTAATCTGCTCTTTTACTCCGTGTTTTACTCAGGCAGAACATTTATATCTCCTCCCATTTAAAGAGGAAAACATGCATGTTTATTACTCCATTCAAATGTACCCTTGCCCAACCATAGAAATTCAATTATTCCCACAAGTCGAGACCATTTAAGTCATAATGGTCACACTGATATCCATAAATTGGATGGCCGGTCTCACTTCAGCACGCTGAGATTTCCATTACTGTGTTAGTCACGTTTCAAGGTTGGCATCCGTATTATGATATCAGAATTTAAATTCCCCCGCAATCGTGAACCATTGCATCTCTTAATTTCCTGATAGGCAACATAATGGTAGCATTTAATAAGAATTCCTCCATAATAAAAGCTTTCCCAGGCAACATTTAGCAAGAAAATGATTTGTATGCCTAAGAAAATAATTGCAAGGGAATATTTCATAACGCATACAACAGGAGACGTAAACCCACAAACTGAAATATGAGGATGACATTTACATAAACTCTGAATTCAAAACAACTTTATGCACATAAGATGATCTTCAGAATCATGTCATATCTGTAAATTGCATAGAAAAGCCTCATAGAGCCAGAGATGTTATTATACAAAACATCAGCCCTATCACACCGTAACAGGCTGGCCAGAGGACATATTTAAGACACACGGTTAAAGTGCAAGACAGAGATTTAGCTCCATAGTCAGCCCAAAGGTAAGCATTCAGCTACATTTATCTGCTGTAAAAATGTTCACACCAGTATAATAACCAAGCGGACACTGGCAGGTTTTCTAAATGCCTCCCTAGACAGCAGACGGTTACACGTAGGTCTCTGAATAAATACGGGTTAACTTCAGGACACAAACTCAAATGTCTCATTTTGGCATATACACTAATGCCCATGCAGACCGCTTGCTTTGGCTGGAGGGTGGCATTCCTTTCTGGGAACAATACAAATCTTTCTTTTAAAGATGAGTAATTCCCATTATTTCGAGCGAGAGCGCAATGAGGACCCTCTGCAGAGTGTCAGTGGGAATAAAGAGCTTAATGAGTGACACAAATTGAATGTTGTTCCACTCGGTCCGGGAAGGTGGAGGAAATTGAGGCAAACCTAATGAGCAGTCCGTTCCCTGCAGCGACACCTGACATCAATGGCTGGTGACAGGTCTCGCGGCGAGTGGAGAAGAGCGGGGAGGGGACGATTTGCCCCTGTTTCGCCCAGCGCCAATGTGACATGATCCGTCCTGCCACGGTGCATCTGTACCCGGTAAAGGACTAAATGCTGCCCCTCCCTCGCCCTTCCTGCATCTCAGATTTGGATGCCTTTAACAACCTCCATCAACATCACTGCACGCACACACTCGCACATGCCCTTCGCCCCACGTGGCCAAAGGCTATGGATGAAATTGAAGAGCTGGGTCACTGCACATTCACACTGAATATGTGGTATGTGGAAGGGAAGCAGCACTTGTTTGTTATCGGAATGCATGTTTACATCCCCACGGACCATCAAACGCACGTCCATTAACGTGCCTTCTGGGCCAAATGTGTAAACAAACTTACGTAACCTTGTTTGTGCATGATTGAACAAATGCAGATATGTGCTTTACAAGGGAATGGAGACACAAACATCTGCAAAGTCAGTTAATATCAAATATTTAAAATGAGCCATTTTTATCATCATCAACTGCATAAGATTGCTCCGAGGAGAACTACTGTGGTTGCAAATCTTATTCTTATAGGTATTCGAAATAATAAAAGTTCCTAATATAAGTCTTTTTACTGACTTCTCAGTTTCAAAACTAGCGAAGACAAAAAAGACACCAATAGCCTTTTGGTTTGAGTCTGTTAATTAAAAATGAAATATTGTACTTTGACAAAAAAGCCAGAGCAACCCATTTAGTAGGTTGGCAAACTTTTAATTAAAAAAGTGTTTTCCATTCTTCGGTTCTTCGTAGATATCATACATCCGTGACTACCAGGCATAGCAGTCCTGATAGGTAACACATTGATCTAAAAGACACGCCTGATGCTGACGTCTCCCCATTTTACACTCCTACCTTCCTTTGCTTCCATTTAATTTAATGTGCCATCCTTTGCCTTAGAGCACGCTATCCTTATCTGATTCATTGAGCCATTTAAACGCGAAATGAAATTATATTCTTCAATACGCCTGTTTCCCAAAGAGAAAGTTATGACCAGACCATTTATTAAAAGCAGACAGTTCTCATCTTAAACTTCTGCTGATTTACACAGACCCATCACCGATGTAAAGACAAAAATGATCTGCCCACAGTTCACGAAACCTTTATTTTCTCCAAAAAGGTTTGGATGATGGAGAAACCTCTCAAACGCAGCAGGGTTCTGTAATAAGTCTGATTACACACAGGAAGTAATTGGTAAGATCTGGATGGATCCACACACTAATGTAAACTAATTTGTCATTTGGGGATTGCGCCAAGATAATTTCCCAAACACCTTCATGCAATTAGAGTGCAGTTGCAAAACATTCAGTTTGGAAGAAGGAAGAAAGGAGATTTTCTATGCAATCGGATGCAATACGGGTCAGCGTTAATGTGCAGGGAGTATGGTCCACAAATCTTAATGAAAGCTAGTACCATGTGGCTGTCAGCTGAGATCTATCCTGCTCTTATTGATGTGTAGACAAATACAGGGCTGGAGAATTTTACTGCCTTCTTTATGGCCAGACATGTAAAAAGAGCGAGAAGCTAGGCACTTTAATGGCCTATCGAGTAAAAGGCAAGCAACTGTTGAGTCAAATAAAGGAAGACATTCACAGGTTGTCTGTTGAAATATGTCCGTCAGAAGAGTTGTGCAAGACAGACAGAAAAAAAAAATGCTTTAAGTGTTATATTACATAAGCATTACATTTACAATTGAAAAACACCAATTGTAAACTTAACCATAAAGCTCTAATTCACGCATCACTCATCCAGTAAGGGTCTATAATAATAAAAGAAAGCGATCCATTAAAATTTTCGAATATTTTGCTCATAGACTCTCAATTGTTTTTGAGCCAATCAGCTGAGCAATAAATGACATATCAGCACTAACCACTATGCTGGAGGACAATTTCGATTGGATGATGCCATCACAAGAAAGCAAACAATTTGCAATATGACTTTCTGATAATCCTGATAACACAATAGGCATTACAATTCTTTTTGATGTACAAAATGTGCTGATATGTCAGATTCATTTGGTGATAAGAATTGCTCAGACTTTTCTCCTCACGCTGTTGTAGGGTTGTCACTGTACCATAAACATATATAAACATACCAAGTAGTATCATGGTGCTGTGCCATGTTCATAATTGAAATCTACAAAATAAACTAAATTGCCTTATTTCACAGATCAAAATGATTTTTTTTAATGTAGTATACTGTTTTATACTGTACATAGTCTCAGCCTCAGACGTCAGGCCCACAGACCGTTGGCCAAACGCCTGATGCATAAGGCACACGTTTCTGGAAACACTTCAAAACGTTCATAGTCGTCATCTGATTGGTTGACTTTCACAGGATTTCCGGGAGACATATCTCTTGCGTGTAGGTAGGAGACTATCGCAGACCGCCTGGAATCAAACAAAGCCTTATGATCGAAGAAGTAAGATTTCATGTTAGCAATGGTTGCTATAAGAATTCATCTCGATCGACTAAACCCTCAATTCTTAAAAGTATGTGAGGTTTATGGCATAAACTTATAATCATTGTTGTTTCTGTTCACTTTTGACACGTTCGAGAATGTTCATCAGTCTGTTACTGCGGGGACATTTCCACGCCTCTTAACATGACGTGGCACAAAACGAAACATGACTGGTTGCTTTACCTGTCAGTCAAATGGCTTCTTGGGCGGGCCTTGGCCGAAGAAAGCTGCGATAAGTTCGAGACCTTCAGTATGAAGTATGAAGGTCTGGCTACGTGAGACTTTACTGTACATTACAATGTTCTGTGGTCTTAAATGTAGTGATTGAAGTAGTTGTAGCAAATACTGTAGTATACTTTAACATGTTTTATGGTAAGACACGACTGTCTATGAATTTTAGAAAAGTTTACCGTAAAAAGTTACTAAAATACACTAGAAGATTTTAGATGTGGGAACTAATTCAAATGTGCAAAAAATTTCATTTATACAGTGTTGTTTATAGAAGGAAATGTTAGGCTTACTATATATGTGAAAATAAAGCAACCAGTAGGTGCAAAACACAAATAACAGATGAACGTTAATGTGCATATACAACATAACTCACGGTACTACGATACTATCATTTACACCGTTAAACTGTGCAACCCCACTCTGTAGCTTGGTACTAACTTATAGATACAGGCCCGGTATTGCTTTTCTTATCAGTAGTCTGGAGGAAGACACACACAGCTTTGTAAGCCATTACTGATGAGAAAGAAAACCCTGACTCAAATCTAATACATTTCTCTGACCCATAGCATGTGCTCTTCGAAAGTCTTCCTGTGATCATTAAAGAGAATGAAGAAAATGTTAAACATGAAAAATGTTGTACCAGTGTTCAGGTGAAGCTCAGGTGGTCTCTTTAGATCATGCTAAAAAAGTGCCTAATATATAATATGTATAATAATATAATAATATAGCCTACAGTATTAGTCATTGGTGGTCACAGACTTTGTATGCCATGTGTAAATTTGAAGTAACAAATTCTCATATGACATCCACACCCAAAAGTTCAATATTATAATAACAAAAATAATAAAAGAAGAAGAATTTCCATTAGTCACCTGATAGAAGTATTACTAAGCTTGAGAGTTAAATGTGAGGGTCAGTGGTGTTATTCAGTCTGGGTCAGTCTGCCTCAGGTGCTCTATCCCTGAAACATTTGGAAGATGTGAAGAACTGAAGCTGGTGTTCTCTTTTAAAAAGTGGGAACTTCATCCATAATGAATGAGGAAGCAGCAAGTACAGAAAACTGTTCTTTATGTTAAAGTTTTAGATTTTTACCTTTAAAATTTCTAGGAGCTGATGGAATTGGTTCATACGGTATATTTTAGGGAGAGAAATAGGTCAGCATATTTTTTCCTGTCTTTTCCAGCAGCAGATATTCAAGCAGGGTAATCGAATGGGAAAAACAGATTTACATGACATATACTGTATTATCACACAAACTGGGTAGTCTACGTGCCACAGAAAGTTACATGTACACTAGCAAAAAAAAGTAAGAACAGATCAGGTACAGAGATGTATGGAAAACATGCCCCTCAGTGAGCTAATATTTACATTTGTCATTAAGCAGATGCTTTCATCCAATGCGACTTACAAAAGAGGTAAACAATAGAAGCAATTGGAACAGTGCAGTAAAACTGGTCTCATATAGCCTTCCACAGTATACAA
Source organism: Triplophysa dalaica (assembly GCF_015846415.1). Taxonomy (NCBI): domain Eukaryota; kingdom Metazoa; phylum Chordata; class Actinopteri; order Cypriniformes; family Nemacheilidae; genus Triplophysa; species Triplophysa dalaica. The sequence continues at coordinate 8,986,750 of NC_079562.1, read as the reverse complement.
AGCTACGTTTTTTTAAAGAAAAATAGTAGAGAAGAAATAAAAGTCAGAACTAATCGGTCAGGTGCTGACGGAAGAGATGGGTTTTCAGCCGATTGTTAAAGATGGCTACAGAATCTGCTGATCTTGTAGCAGCGGGAAGATAATTCCACAAATGTGGAACAGACTCAGAGAAGGTACGTGATTTTTTCCCTTTTTGGGATGGCACTACGAGACGTTGTTCATTTGCAGAGTGAAGGGATCTGGCGGGTACATACGGTAAATCTCAATTAGCGCGTGAAGATATGGGGGTGCCGATCCAGTGGTGGTCTTGTAGGCCAAGAGCAGAGCTTTGAATTTGACACGAGCGACTATAGGGAGCCAATGTAACTTAATGAAGAGAGGAGGGACATGTGTTCTCTTCGGTTCATTGAAGCGGTAAGAGCATTGTGTTAACAACACAAGGTTGTGTGTTCAATCCCGGGGGAATGCAGATACCCAAGTATAAATGTATAGGATAATGCAATGTAAGTCGTTTTGGATAAAAGCGTCTGGCAAATGCATAAATGTAAATGATTGTGTGAACTGGGAGTCAAGCCAGTAGTACATTAGAAAAAGTCAAGTCTGGGCAGGATTAGAGCCTGGACTAGGACTAGTGTAGCATGCACGGACAGGAAAGGTGTAACTTTTTTCATGTTGTAGAGGATGAAACTACAGGACCAGGTTGTGCTGCCAACATGGTCTGTGAAGTTTAGCAGATCATCGATTACCACTCCCAGGTTTCTGGCCGTTCTGGAAAATGTAATGGTTGATGAGCCTAGTTGAATGTAGAGGTTGCGATACATCTTTGGGACTGCCGGGATTACAAGCAGTTCTGCTTTTGCAAGGTTCAGCTGCAGTTGATGGTCTTTCATCTAGAGCGAAATGTCACTCAGGCATGCTGAAATGCGTGCAGAAACAGTCGGATCGTCAGGCTGAAATGGCAGGTGGAGTTGTTTATCATCTGCATAGAAGTGATAGGAAAACACATTTTTCCAAATGACAGAATCTAGGGATGTCATGTATACAGAAAAGAGCAGCGGTCCTAGCACTGAGCCCTGAGGCCCCCCGGTATTGAGATGTTTAGACTCAGAGACCTCACCTCTTCAGTATACTGTTAATGACCTACCTGAGAGGTAAGCCTTGAACCATTATAGCCTTGAGGGTTAAAGGCAGCAGATGGATCTAAAGATGATTTAGATGCTGCTCTTGCTAGTTTCAGGGCTTCAACGACCGAGAGCAATGCAGAATCATTGGAATGACTGATCTTGAAACCAGGCTGGTAGCTGTCCAGGAGGTTGCTCTGCATGAGAAAGGAGGAGAGCTGGTCAAATACAACCCACTCAGGAGTTTGCAATGAAGGGGAGGAGAGTTACCGATCTGTAGCTATTTAACAGGATTAAGAGTTGGTTTCTCACCATTAGCGGGGTAATACAAGCCTTTTTGAATAAGAGCCGTCTCTCAGTGGTGAGAGATGATTTGATAATGTGGGTCAGAGCAGGAGCAACCACTAGAGAGATGGCCTGGAGGAGATAGGTGGGGATGGGATCTAGCGTGGTCAGGTGGTTCGAATAAATTACCTTGGAAACTTCACCTTCAGGTAAGAGAGAGAAAGAAGGGAGCGAGCATGTGTCGAGGGTTTGGGCGTGTTCAAGAGGCGGTGTGCAGAGAACTGACTGCTGATGTTGGTCGTTTTCTGTACGAAGATGCAAAATTATCAGCTTTAAGTCCGATGAAGGTGAGGGGGCAGGCAGGCAAAGAAGAGCAAACAAGGTTTTTAACAGAGTACAAGGGGAGACATCAGCAGAGAAAGAAAAGAGGAGAGATTAAGGAGAAAGGAAAGGATTGCCGAAGCGCATCAAATTTCCCCAAGAAATGTACAACCTGACATGGGGGACGAAAGATAACTTCAACATGAGTATAAACAGGGTGGATGACAGTAACAGCATGTGACTTGAAAGAAATGTTTTCAAATGAGGGTCCTAGCAGTTTGAATTTCCAGACATTAGGGATAAGTAGACCGGTTCCTCCACCCCTCCCTGATATGCATGTGCTGTGAGAGAAAATGTAGTTATTGGAGAGGGCGGCCAGTGTGGCAGTGTCCTCTGGCTTGATCCAGGTTTCAGTAAGTGCTAAAAGAGAAAGACCAGAATGTTTATCAATGGCTGTTATGAAATCTGCTTTGTTTACAGCAGATTGGCAGTTTTATAAACCAATGGAACAGGTAATTGAGGTAGTTGTGGATACTGAAAGAGTGCGCAGACTATTAGTATTGCGTTGCCTTCTTCGTGATACAGGTGATTTACGAGTTGTAGTGACAGTAGGGATTTGAAAACACATAGTCAAAAGCCGAGAATAAGGAATATAGAAGACAAAGTAAAAAAAAGCTGACAATAAATCGGATGCAAAAAGTTGGTACTTGACAGTGTCCTTACTCGGTGGAGTCGAGGAGGTAGAGTCGATGGTATTTACACTCTTTGGTCTTCACCCGATGAGGACTGCCACGACCACAGCCGTGGTGGTTAATCACACAATTGAATTCAGCAGGACACGCATTACAATATCCCACAATAAACAAGCAAAACCAGCCCAAGACTAGATGAGAACAAACGCGACATTAACATGTGAAACTGCGATGGTAAACAAAGCAACGTTTCCTAGCAGCGACACTGCGCTAAACTCAATGAGACAAGAATCAATACACAAATGCGCTTTTGTTGACTTCTGCTTCTAAACTGCTTCTCTTTCTTGTAAACTTTCCCTTTAGCATGTGTTGTCCTATGGCCAGAAGAATGAAGGGAAATGTCCCTTCGAATAATAGCTGATCAGAGGATGGAGAAGCATCTGAGTGAAGCTTTGACATTTTAGCACAGCGCCAGGAGAGAGAGAGGGATGCAGATTGAATGAAAGACCCCTCAGGTGCCCCCTCTCAGCGAGCACTGGAGAGGAACATTTGCATTTAATTGAATGCAATGGACATGCAGCGGCCTCACCCCCACTCACCTCCCCCTTTACTTTGCCATCTCCATTTCTATGTGGAGTCCCACTCAAATTGCACTGCATAAATCTATATTGGTTAACGCAGACAGGTGGCACAGAGGGCTATAAGCACTAGTTACAGATAGAACTGCGGCTTGGCTTTTTTCCTATTGTATGAAAGCTGCTTAGCACAACAGATGATCATTTTGACTGACTCTGGACCCTGGGTTTGGCTGTCATAACCATGTCCATTGCTGCCAAATAATAGCAATGAACATTGCAGCGATACAAATTTTAATTATCCAGAAAGCTTGGTTATGCACACAGCAAATCTAGTTTCAGTGGGTCAACTGGGGTCCTTTATGACTCTAGAGAAAAGTAGGGTGAATGTCAAAATCCATCTGAATTTGCAATATTTTTTTCAAGTAGATTAGGTTGTATACAATAGCATTGGTTAACAGAATAGTTGAATTATGAATGATTAAAAAATACCAATGAAAGACTTTTGAAGTAATGCACCAATACTAAATTTCTAGGCTGATATACTGATAGCTGATTATTCAGAGCCGATTCCAATTCTTAGGATTATGTGTTCCGCGAATAAGTGTATGTCTGTGTCTTTGGTGTGTTATAAATTGCCCATGCATGCTTTAGACACCTAAAAATAAAATAAATTAAGTGTAGGAACAAAAGATGCATATCTAAAAGCGAATACTCACCCAGACCTGCCTGAAATGTCTCGTGTAACCACACCTCCCAAAAATCTACTTTACATTTGGCAGACGCTTTTTCCAAAGTGATTTACATTGTATTATCCTATACATTTATACTTAGATATGTGCAATCCCCAGGGATCAAACCCACAACCTTGTGTTGTTCACACAATGCTCTTACCACTGAGCTACAGGAAAGATGTACTTCAGTTTGTGGTATGATTTGAGTAAGACCGCCTAAATGTATATTCAAATATGGTGGCCGCATCTGACAGTACAATTGCTTTGGAACCTGATGTTCTATTGATATGATTCGTTTGAGCCGTGTAATATGACCCCTTTAAATTCATATTTCTTAACTTTATGAATGTTATGTTAATGTTATGTCAATTCTAATAATGATTATTAATATCACAAATCAAATTGTTGATGTTTCTTAATATTTTCTGCAGAGCATAAATTTATAGCATTTTCCTGAACTCTTATGATTGACAGGATATATCGGTCCTATATACCGATCATCATTATTAGCCGATATATCGGTGGATCTCTATAGTAAATTTTTTTTGTATTTAACGTATTGTATTTAACGTTAAAGATCAACATTAATGCAACAGTGAACAATGATATATTAAAACATAACATTACCAAGTTAGGCATCAGTTTAAAAAAAATTATACAGCATCAAATGAATATTAATATTAAATAGTAGAATACATTTATTTATTTAAATTATACAAATAGCATTTGAAACAAAATTAATCAAATAAAATATAACATTCTAAAAAGATTGATTAATTGATACAATTTATTTACTATTTCATTTTATTTACACTAAAGTTGACATGAAAAAAATGAAGTGGGACGGGCTTGCCTTGACTGTCGAAACTCACTCTCAATCTCAATGTGTCAGAACACTGGAACCACTAAGTCACGGTTCTAACTCCAGTAATATAGATTTCATTTATGAATCCATGTGGTACAGCTGTGAACACCTGTTAAAATGTGCTCAATCTTTTTTGTGCGCAGCAGCTACTTGCACAACCATCTTCTGGTTCATAAAACACAATATATAAACTTTTGCCATTATAACCAATTTGTTTGCTGCTTTTAAACACATCCCCGGCCGAAACATGTCATTTTTACAGAGAGCTTGCAATCATGCCTTAATCGAGGTGAATTAACAGAAGGCAATGCAGAGCCTATAGTGAGAGAAATCATAGTGATTTCCAAGTCCTTTTATCTAACCAATACGCTACAATCTCTGTTTAAAGTCAAGGCCTCGCATAACTGAAGCACACCGTGAGGGAAAGTGTCACCATTTGCACCATCTGTTTGAAAAATCAGGCACTGTGATCAATTGGCCCCAGATAAAAACAATAGAAAACAGAAATTACAGTGTGAGGAGTGTCTCGGCCCTTTGGCCAGCCAATTACACAAATGCCATTGATCGCAGTAGCTCTTTTGAGGCACAAGTCATGAGGATGGCCTTTTTGAATGGGTATGGATTTTTCTCGACTGGTTTCCCTTTTCGACTCCAAAAGAAGGGATTGAAGGCAATGAGAGAGGACAGGCAAGCTGACTCACCGGAGGTCGACTTGTTACAAGGTCTGATGATCAGCATAGACGGTGTAGAAGGCCTCTGTGGGGGGAAACAGAGCCTCAGATACCCACAGATTTTACACCATTTAGAAAAGAACTAAATATCCCAGAATTCCTGTGGACTGCAGGTAAGTCGTGGGTGAGATATCTGTTGGTATCTTACCTGCTTTACTGCAATTACATTTTACACGGTTATCATTATCCACAGCATCGTTTAGCATTCCCCTCACAAAAATAAGTATACTTTCGGGCGATTTCCTGGACAGGGATTACCTTAAACAAGGACGACGATATTTAAATCAGGTGAAACATTACTCGTGTGCATCTTGAGACAAAACATTCACAATACATTGTGTTGTGTAGTGAAACAGGAAGATCTTCTGGACTAGCTTAAAACGAGTGTAGATTATGTTATCTGAATTGATCTATACTTTGAATACTTTATCTTCAGATCAAGATTCAGCCCCTAAAAGTATAATGAGCACAAGAATCGACTAAGTAAATTATGTCATGTATAAAGTGTAATTTAAAATATGCTTCTGAGAAGTACATGAAAAGAAGATTGAAAGTATACATTCTTCATTGGTTATCGTGCACTTGAAAAAACTTTTGTAAGGGCAGGTGGGCATCAGCTTGTACATAAACATTTATATAAATGCCATATTATAGAAATATATCAATACCACACAGGTACCCAAAATACATACAGTATTGTTGTCTTTTCAAAAGAGATTTGCTTGATACAAATAAATCTCCAGAACCTACCTGCATCAATACACTGTGCCCATTATAACAAACTAGACAACGTCATACAAATATCAGTGTTTCTTAAGCATGCTGCCAATCAAAGTCAAAAACTCACAGTTTAAAGCGTTTTAACTCTAAACCTTTGCATGTTATCGCAATTTAAATTAATATACCTTTCACATGAGCATGTCAGCTCATTACTGAGAAGTCACAGTCAAATGTAGTGCTGTCAATCTGCAGACGGGGGCAGGGTTTCACCAGCTCCACATGCGGCATTCCGACAGCCTCCCACCAGGGATGGATTATGACTCTGATGTGCCCTGGGCACGGACGTTTTAAAGGCCCCCTGGCATCCTATTTTACGAAAGCAGTTTTAAACAATGCCCAAATACATATGACTGATGGACCGGTTCGCACAGAACGCATCTTTGCGTCTAAAAATGCATGACACAGCGCTTTATCAATGTAATCCAAATCTGTCTCACAAGATTGCATTCAATGGCCATTAGAGACCATTGAGATGTCTTTGACACATTTCTGTGGTATTAAACTCATTTTGTTATTTTGCCTTTGATTGTCTTCTACACGTGACTTCTGCACGCTTATATTACACAGTGTTTTTTTTAATCGCCTCTAGATGTCCCTTTTTAACAGTACGGCACTGCATTAGGATTATTTATTTGATTTATTCTTCGCTACGGTTAATATTTCACAACTTCAAAAAGACTCTCACAGTATTCAGCTCTATTTTATTAAGGAAATAAAATAAATCCAAAATGAACACATATTAAATTTGCCAGGGCAACCTGCAGGTCTAGTTCCCTGGGCGTGTGCCCAGCAGGCCCGTGCATTAATCCGTCCCTGCCTCCCACGTGACTCCACCATAATATGTAGAGGATTTGACCCGTCGAGAGAAACCCCGGTTAAAATCCTTGCCGCAATGAACGACGTGCAGTAATGATTAATAATTGCGTTTAATTAGCCTTCGACGATCAACCCTCATATCTCAGTGAGTTGATAAACTCGCTTGCTCTGACCCTGACAGATTCGTTCATTAATCTTCCCCCGAACGTGGTGTGCGAGGCAGGTGAAGGCTAGTAAGTCTGCAAAACGCGGGCGTGTGTGCGAGCGCCTGTTTTACATGCTGCAGTGACAACCTACCACAACAGTATGTCACACTGAGGTAAAGCGAGCTTGCTGGAGTTCTTCTTTTTCAGGGCTCTTTCTTTTCCGTTTGATCTTGACAACAAAGCAGACACAGGCTCTCCTGCAAACCTAACTCGCCTCAGCCTTGCTGCCTGGAATGAACCACAATCACAAGATGACATTTGAAAAACCTAGTGTTGTGACATCTTATATGGTCTTCTACTATGGCAGAAGGTCGTTTTCCCTCCATTTGCTTGAGACACGTTGAACAGAAATGAACTCAGTAGGACTGTCATCATGTTCGTGAATTACCAAACATTCTTATAACATTTCCTATGGAAAAGGTCAAAAGTTTACGTGAGCGATCATTTTCATATAACTTGCGCAAGAACGCCTGTTTTTTCCCTTCAGCTAAACCAATGTCAGCAGATATGACAGTCAGAATGATTGACAGGTAGAGAGCAGTTCTGATTGGCTAAAGTTTCTAAATGGCTTAAAAGGTGCCTAGTCTCTCTTGCAGTTAACAGGGCCCAGGGCTGTCACACAGACAGGTGTGATTTCTCAAGACAGCGGTTTCAGAGATATCTGTCATATATAAGGGGACATTTTATAATATGTAGCGTTTAAAAAAAATCACTTTAAAATTGCCAGAATTGAAAGCATATGACAGCTATATTATCAACACATAATGGAAGCTGAATTTTAGAAATGATGTCTTTCGGTTCCCTTCAGAAAAATCACAGATGAGGTCTCTTTATTATCTCAATTATTTCTCCTGGACATCAATGGGATTCACAGGGAGCAAACTTCAGCTTAAATGTGAAATCTGGAAGATTAAGGCGGATCCATTGACAGAAATGCAATATAATAACTAGATGAATAAAGATCTTACATAATGAACCATTGACTGAATTGGCAAATCTAAGCTAAGCATATGACATTGTTGTGATCTCTTCTGAAACTTTAAAGTAGACATTTGGTAGACGTCTAGGTGGTTTTCTCAGGAGAAGTATTTGAAACACAGGAGACTTAAAGATCCAGTGTATAAAATGTAGCTGCTCTAGTGGCGAGGCTGTGAATTGCAACCAACGGCTTAATCTCCCTCCTCTCTTTCGAAACTGTACGGAGGCTGACACAAAACTACTGTAAGATGTCATCATGTTTTCACTTCTTTTCCGAAGGAGATAACGTATTTATGAAATGGTTTGTCCATGTAGGAAATAACATGGTGAATTTCATGTAAGGTCATCTTCTAACAAAAAATGGCACATTGGACCTTTCAGTAAGCTTTTTAATGTATAAATTGTTCTGAATATACATAAATTCTTGTATTAAATTATAACGTGAACAAAAAACTGGGCTCTCATATTCACGCCCGGGCCTGCGGAGTCTAGATTATGGCATTTAATTTAAACTTTCTGGCTTTTATCTCCACAGCTGGCCAACAGCATAGCTGACAACACAATACAATCAAGCAGCAAAGCCTGTGTGCACATCGGCTCTAGAACCAATCATAACACAGCTGAACATTCTCAAAGCCTTGCTACTTAGAAAAGTGAATTAGCGCACTTTACTTAAAGATTAATTCATTCATCGTCATTAATTCTCAAATATATTTAATAAACTGCTGGCTGTAGACTTCTTACGCAGCATTCCTTTGAGACTTATCAATATTCCAAGCTCCAAGAAATGAAGAACTCTCTGAAGGTTTGCTTCAGACTTGTGCGGAACTCAAATCCATTTTCTAAAAAGCCACTGGTGGTTAATAGGATAAACTCATTTAAAGATGTCACAGACAAATTCAGACCTCATTAAATGCAATTTAGAGCACACGCTGGGTTGTATATTGGACATGTTCCCAATTTGGAAATCTGACATATGGAAATACATTAACCCTTTCATGCATGAACTATCACAACCGTAGTCAGGATCTTATTTCCTATGTGTTTTTAATGCTTTTTGGGCATGAAAAACAAGACTTGAAATGTTTAAACACATATTTTCACTTTCATTTTTTTACTTGAGTGGACACGTGAAGACGTGACATTGCATAGAATGTGATGGTTGATGTGCATGAAATCAAAAGCCAAGAATTGTTTATGCATTTGCACCCTACGCATGAAATAGTTAAAACATGTGTATTATAAATATATGTTTATAATATAGAAACAGTGGAAATAAAATACATATAAGACAACATATACTGTATAAACTTTTTTTTATCAGACGTACGCGCCTGGCCCGAAGTTAACTTCCGGTCTTTGTTTGTTTATCAGTCTGGCTAGTGGCTAACAATATAAGTATATATTTGAATCAATTTATTTTAATATTTTATTGTACAATTATTGTATTAAATTAACAGTATGTTGAATTTTATTGTATGTTAATTTTAGTTAATGAACAATTAGCTTAATTTTAACATCACGTGTAAATCGTTTTATAAATTTAGCCAAATAACTGTTCTTCTACTGGTAACCCAAAATAATAGTGGCTAGACATGCTTTTAACTTGCAAGCTAATTTAGTTTACTTTTGTTTTGCTTGTTACCAGAAATGATCTACCGGGATTCTATACTTCGTGGATGTGTACCAGAATTTAAGTTTGAGCCACCAAAGCGGACATGTGCAGTAATGTTTGTTTTTGTTGTTATTTTGAAACCGTATAGCTACCATATGTTTATACATCAGAAATTAATCAGATTCCTGTATATATATGCAGAAGTTCAAGTGTCTGATTAATTTATCTAAATGATATATTCATGTCGCTTCTTATCAGCTACGGTTCAGTGTAAAACTTCTATACTGGATCTTTTCAATAAAAGTATAGTTTCCATTTCTGAAGCAAGCTTAGAGGGTCGTTGTCCTCTGTCACTAATTGGGTCGTAGGTCATAAATGGCTTCCATAACATAATCACACACTTGACAGAGGAGATCCGAAAGCCGAGGCATTACAGTGTTGCCAGTTGTGCGTGCTGAGGTCATACTCACAAGTTGTCTCATTTACCGATTCGCCTCTGATTAATGGAGGCTATACATGATGAGCAAAGACAGCTCATTTCTGATGAAGCTGAAGAGTGCGGTAATAAATAGGCTGCTGGCATTACTGGAGTGCCATCTGTTCTTATTGCACACTATGTTACAGCGGCCAATCCCTTTGATGCCAATTTTTCTACTTTAGTTAGTGTGTAGTGTTGCTTTTAGAGCATAAACAATATCTGCAAAAGGATAAAGCTAAAAGTTCACTGCCAAGTGAGATATTGTCTTCAACAGAATTCGATTTTCAAGGACTACAGAGAACATCTGGAATCGGACTACAACCCTATATTTCCTGTGTAAATGATGTCACCATTTTCCAAAAACCTCTGCCCAAAGGAATACAGCAAAAAAAGGGGCGAGGCCATCCTAAAGAAGAGGAAGCAGTGTTTGGTTATCAGAGACCGTAAACATTTTACTGAGCTACACGCTAAACTACTTTCACTTTCATCACAGTCCTACAGCTGGTAATACGAATTCAGCGACACACATTCTAAGATAACCTGTCAAATAACAGCTTCCATGAGTTTAACATCGGCTGTGAAAGCTGTTCTGTGTAATACACTGATATTGTGTGTTTGTGTGCATACCTCTAAAACACTTCTATGAAACGTCCTTTGAGGTCCTGCTTTCAAGTGTCTCCTGGTCAATCTGCTTGTTTTATTATCCAACTTAGATCCAATATAAAAAGGCAAAACTAACTCTTCTGTTAACTAACTCTTAGTGTTTGTTAATTAATATAACCTGTCTGACCCAAACGGTCCGGTCTCATTTCCCTCGTTTTAGTAGGAAAAAAATTTCGATCTCTAACAAAGATTGACGTTTGCACATGTACTAGCAGACCTATGTTACACTTGATATTAATTGATGAACTGAAGTTGATGCCATTGTTGCTGTTTATTGCGAAAACCCAAAGCATGTGAATACACATGCACTGAGAGGGGCAACGACCAATCACAGCAGCCTGAGAAGCATAAGCTCGCTGATATGGTATGGGTGGGACATCTTGGGACACACTCTCTAAGTGGGGAACCAATCACGACAGACCTGATCAGCTTTACCAATCAGAGCGTTTTGTTAAAACAAAACCAGTTGTTTTGTTAAAAGAGGGACAGCGGTAAAGAATAGACTTAAAATATGTGAAATATAAAGTGTTTTTTTAAACTTGGAAAATGAACATCCATTGTTAAACACCCCAAAAACATAATCAAAGCCTCAAAAACAGCTAAAGAATGGGTCCTTTAGATCAATTTATCAGCCCTATATCACAGTGGTGTTACTGTTAAGAACAAGCATACAGGAGCGACTTCTTCAGATAGAGAGAGTGTGTGGTTACACCCAGGTCCACGGCACTGTCATCACACTAATAGCCTCAGCCTTCTGTAGATAGATGACTGCAGCTGAGCAGTGGATTTTACCCTTGCTCTCGTCTCTTCCTTTTTCTCATTTTCTGAGTAGGGGTGGTGGAGGGGTGTCTGATTTACGGCCCTCTCATCTTCTCAATCCATTCTCAACTTCAGGCCATTCCTTTCAATTTTTCTCATTTGTCTGTTTTGATGAATAGCATGTCTTCCCGTAGCAACGAAAACGTGCAAATAAGAATTCTTTAAGTTCTAGGCTGAGAATAAATGGTGAGCAAATTTAGATTTTTGTTCTGAGAAACAGATCCCCTCAGAAAAGATCTCAAACTGTGCTCAGATTTGCTCACACATGTCCACGATCAAAACTCAAATATTTCCGTTTCAACATTTCTCAACCAAACCATATTATCTGATCTATGTACTTGCTAACATCAGGCCACCGAGGTCGATGGAAAAGCTGCAGTGACCAAAGATGCAAAGCCTGTAAGATGCTGATCACAGGGAGGGAACATGTGCGTGCACAGAGAGAGAGAGAGAGGATCTGTCCACAAATAGCTGTAAACAAACCTCAGAAAGCCCCACAGTGTGCTTGGTGCCATCTCCATCCACTTCACCTCTCCTTCACCTCGAGGAATGAAATCTTTCTAAACCTAGCATTGGATTTTCGGGTTGATGCTAATTGAATTTTGTCCCAGTTAGTTTAACAAGACTTGGCAACCGCAAAGACAAGATATGACACCTTTCCTAGTGGATCTCTTCCGCTGCTCCTGGGGCTTTGAAATCTTGTGAAATTGAGCATCTGCGAATGAAGAACTATTCGTAAATTATACGCATTCAATTGTTACATTTTAAGGATTAAAAGTCAATGTTTAATAAAACATGCACCCACATAATAACAGAAAGTGTGCAATTCACGTTAACTTAAAAATATTTTCTAGAATCCTGGTACAAAACATATTTGGGAGAGAACTATTCCTCTCATTTCCGCATAGTTTACTATTCTACAGCTTCAGTTTCACACGCGGAGAGTGTGGGTTTATTCAGCAGCTAATGGTGGCCATAAATCATTTCATTGATGAAATGCAATTACCAAGTATTGCCAAAGCTTTTAAGAGCCCCAAATAAAAGCACATGCATGGTTTGTGTGGGTTTGACAAGCTGAGTCTAAGGAATCATGTTGAGAGTATAGCTGAAGATGAATGCTTATGATGTCGTGATGTATTGAAAAAGCAATTTTGGGCCACAATGAACCTGCCAGCGAGAGTCTTTATAAGCCGAGTCATCACTATTTGAGAGAGGATACCGTGCAGCACTTCACAGCATAGCAAAAAGGAATACACACTAGAACATGAATTCATAAATGTCCTCAAAATGTACAGAGTCAGTCAACAGCAACAAAACTGATAGCGAAAGGTTGCAATTTTGCTGTTCTCAGCAGATTTTTGGTGGCGTACAGAAGTGATCTAAATGAAAACCGCATGTCAGGCAGATGCCAGGGAATAATCTGTTTGAAGAAGAAAAGTTGCACCTGTACTGGAGGGTGTCAGCTTGATATCTCACATCATATTCTCTATATATCTGCTGTAAGCACTCGGAAAGGATTTGTTTCCTAAACAATGTTTGGATTAAGAGCTGTGCTGTATTTGTGATTTTATCATAACAACATGTATATAGAAGATTTCTCGAATAATGTTCAAAAGTCAACTAATTGATTTTGTGTGCATACATTAGGAGAGAATGTACCGCCGATTGTTTGGTTAATACATTGTTCAAATTATGTTCTATTGTTTTCTGCTGTAGCAAGAAATGACAAGAGGGTGAGTGAATGATGACAGAATTTTCCTTAAAGGTGATGTTTATACCTGCCGTTACAGTGGTCATTATTAGCGGGCCCTTTTATTAATGGAATGCACCTCTATTGTTGGATGAAATTCCAGCAGTATCTTGCACCAGCTGTCATTGCTCTCAAAAAGCTGGCAAAACCTCAAATCCATATTGAAGGTGCATAAGAAAATGCAGCTTTATTTACAGGTCTCAACAAAATTTAAGTCAAAATAATTGAGGAGAATCGTGAAAAAATAATATACTGCAATCACTGTCTGGACAGTATTGGATTTTTCAAAGGAGAACTGAGTTGGCAAAAAAAGCGTCAGCAATTTGCTCTGTGATTTTCCTGAGGTTGTGAGAAAACATATGCAGGTATAATATGCATTACAGAAAAATGCATATTAGTCTCTAAAAACCGAGTTACTGAGCATCTTCAAATACACCCCTAAAAACAACACCATCAAGTTTTGTATGCAAAATGAAAGTCAACCAAGAGGGTAAAATCAAATAAATACAAGCGTTAATAAACTGCATGCTTAGTTGTGACATTTCCTATTAGCATGAGCTTGCAATTGTTAGTACGCTGCAAAAATCACTGCACAACACATTCAAAAGACAAAATGCCCTTTATATTACCTTGTATCCCCCTTATAATTTGCCACATTGTGTTTTACTGCAAACCATCCTATTGACCGAAGTGCACCGTTGCCGTCCTGCACACAAACACACAGCGGTTGAGTACTGAGAGAAAAGCCAGTCTCACTCGCTAGTATTTTATTGATTTTTCAAACAATCTGTGAACAGATCGACCCCGCTGGGTTGACATTGCTTTTATGTGCTAACTCTAATTAACATTATAGCACATAGGCTGCTATCCTAGGAGTCCTGAGCTAAAAAAGCAGCCTCAGCACACTCACTTAATTCTTCCCTGGCCTGAGCAAAGGGTTGACAGATCTTCTGCTCTCTCTCTGACCCCCGGTCTCTGGCAGGCTATCTTCTGCTATGTGTCAGGGTGCTTAATCGATGACCCATTTGTGGATCACTCTGCAGTGTAGGCTAAGCAAAGGTTATTTACTGCATAGATCAAAGAACCAATCTAATTAACAAAAAGCACATCTTTACCACCAAAAATGAAAGAAAATGCAACAGCCGGATGACATTTGGGATCTCTTACTATGCAAGGCAATAAATAAATCAGCAATTTCCCTTGTTTTCAAGTCAATGTTAAGAATGTTCGAAGACTATGAACATATACTTGTAAGTATTAAAATAACTTTATAAAGATAATCAGGCTTGCTTACAGAGAATATAACTTGAAAAAGTTTTTATGATTCAAGAATTCGCAGCGCAAAAAACAATCTCACAAAAAAAATCTTTATTTATTTGTATGATCTCATTTGTACATTTTAGTACAATCAGAGCCGTTAGGAGAGAGAGAGTCGTGTCAAATCCGTTGACTCCAATGGAATTGTTTTTTCACAGTGGTTCATGTCAATATTTCCCGGAAGTTACTAGGGGCGGGGCTTCAAAATTGCATATTTTTTAATCGGACGCTTTTGTGCGATTCACAGCGTACAAATGAGTAAAACAGTACGAGTTCCAGTGAGATCAGGTTATAAAATACTAGGAAGAAAAGTCTTCTTGCATATTAAAGAGTACATATTACATAAAAACAAATAATTTGAGAGTCAGTCTGTAAGTACGGTAAGAAAAACGTCCTATTATAACAAAATAATGGTGTTTTTACACCTTGTATGTAGGTAAACATGTTGTTGGACACTTCATAAACCAAAATAGGACATTAAAAATAAAGGACTATTTACTCTTTAAAACTAAAATAGGTACATGACGGATCACATTCTTTGGATAATGATCGCAAAACATTTACTTCACAATTGTCAATACGGTTTCTTGTTTCAAATGTGGGTAGAGTCTAGAGTCTTGTCTGTCTTCCCCTCAGGGCAGCCAGGAGAGAATTGAGCCTTTAAGCATTACCGAAGGTAGCTGATAGATGGCTTTGTTTCAATTATCTTAGGTGATGGGATAACACACACCCTTGGTCTCGAAGGAGGCATAGAAACAGAGAGCCACAAGGGCAGCAAGCCAATACAGGCAAGGAATGGAAAAGAGTCTGATGAAGAGATTTTCTCAAGCACAAGGATGATTCCCGTTCACTGCACGGTGAGTTTTAGACTCAAAACAAGAGTTAACCAATCAATAATAGACGAATCACTACTCGAGTCTTATAATAATCTTATTCTTGATGTTATCAGAGATCCTACTCTAAACGAAAGCTGTCTCCTCTTAAACAAATTAAAAGTTTATTAGTTAGCTGTTGTGTGCTGCGATCAATGCCCAGAGGTAAGAGAAGGACCATCTTGCACGCCGGGATTATTTCCACAACGCACTGTCGCATTATCCAACTGCGCGCTGGAAAGGAAAGGACATCATTTTGAGGGAGAGTAGAGAGTGTTGTGAGGGGGTCATCTGCCTCTAAGCAACAGGAACACGTCATCTGGACATGGGGTGGTCTACCGGAGAACATATGCTGCTTTAATACTGTACATTTCTTCAGTGAGCTTCAAATTGTTTCTCATCAAGCAGAAATGATTTTCATTACAAGGATTATGCATTTGTAGTTGGAAGTTGGAACAATTACATTTATATGCGGTAGCTCTAAGCCATGGACAACAGTCTCCAGAATAAGCCAAGCATCTTATGTTCTCATCCAAAGTGTTCTTTCCAAGCCAATTTGCCATGTAACCAAGCTGTGTTTCTGCACATACTCGGTCTGCCAAGGGATCACAGCCTATGGCATGAACTGTATGTGCAGGCAGT
Source organism: Triplophysa dalaica (assembly GCF_015846415.1). Lineage (NCBI taxonomy): Eukaryota > Metazoa > Chordata > Actinopteri > Cypriniformes > Nemacheilidae > Triplophysa > Triplophysa dalaica. Next base: position 8,970,490 of record NC_079562.1, on the reverse strand, counting down.
GTGACACCAGCCAGTATGGCAGAAGGATACACACACAGGCACGCACACATTGCATGATCTATCTATGTATATACTGTAGAGAAGTTCAATAAACTTCTTTTGTTTTTATACACGGCAAGTTATAAAACACTACAACCTAACAGTGGCGGACTGGGTAGGAAAATCGGACCAATTCTGTCAACGGGGAGGGGGGGGGGCGGGGGTCCTTGGGGGGTTTGTTTGGTTTGCATTGATGGGTTTGATGGCATCCACACACATGCATACGTGTCCGTCTGGATAATGCCTTTGCGTTTAGTGCATTTGCGTTTATAATACGTCCACCCCTATCACAGACTTTGACTCTTACCGGTCAGTCCACACCTGCAATCTAACCCTAAAAACCACACATTAACCTTCAATTTAAAAGAAAACATTCAGAACAAATTCTACAAGTAAAATAACATTCAACTTTGTCCTCAATATATTGTTAAGTAGACACGCACACGCAGTACGTCTGAAGGATCCGTCACATAAACATCCATGTAAAGTACAAAATAAGCTTATTTATCAATCCAATATTTTGATCATCAGAAGACCGAAGACCAAATACATTTCCAATATCTGCTTTACTAAAAACATGAACATGTTCTCTCACACACTTCTTTAGTTTACCTAAAATTTTAATATTATCATTATTTGCTCACCATCATGTTGTTAAAGACCTGAACATAGTTATTTTTTCTTTAGAAAGCAGAAAAAAAATTAAATACATTCTTCATGCCCTCGATTGTTTATATGTTGATGACTTATCAGTCCTTGCGCCTTCCAACACGGCGTTGTATTAAGACCAGGCCAACATTTTATTAATCTTAATCTTTATCATCTTTATTTATTTCATATCCTAATGTACCTCCAGTGAACTGTTTACTCAAGAATCACTGACTGAGGTAAGCATATTGATTTAAAGATTGTTCATTTAAACATACACAAAGACGTCTTCATTTTTTGGACAAGCTGTTTCTTTAAAGGATTTGAAGGATTGTTTAGGTCAGTAAATGCTTGACTGGGGTTATAGCTCAGCAGTAAGGGTGGTTGCTCTCTATGGCCTGCAGGAAGTTTTAGTTAATCAAACTTAAACCCTTGCACCAGGTCCATTGGTTTTGCTAGACTGAGGCTGAACTCCGTAAGGAGCTATAGTGTATCCATCAGCACAATGGAAAAAACAGGTCATCCATCAGTGCCAGCCCAGATCGATGGCTCTGGCTTCTGGAAGAACCATCTGATTCTATTACAAAAATGAAAATAAATTCGGAAAACAAACAGGACAAACCGGGCTTGTGGTGACACCTCTGAATTGGGGTGGCAGGGGGGTTTATTACTGCATGTATGCAAGTTAAGACAGTTTTTACAAACAGTCCTACAAAATCAGTGGTGACGAGGTAGAAACCTTGCAGCAACGAATCTGTCAAGTTTAATGGGCTGTCAAAAAAGAACAACATGTGGGTGAAAAAAAAGAATGAGGCTCTTTCTGAATGAAGGAAAAATAAATACCCCGCGATTCATTAATCTGATTCACTCTTGACCCTCATTGAAAAAACTCTGGCAGGTTGATATTGTTCTTCATTTGACAGGTAGGCAGATGCAGAGTTTAATATATTAGACAGGAGAAAAACACTTTGAGTTCTGGTAATGTAATGCAGCAGCAGACACGAGGAAACAAGGCAGAAACTGCTCAGCTTGAATATAACAAACGCTCGAGTGCTGCTGTTGTTGTTGTTATTGATTAAAACATCGCTAAGAAAGAAGGTTTTGTGTGTATGGGTTTGAAAGAGAAATGTGATCATTGAAGCTTTTTGATAGAAGGCTGGCTTCAAACTCCATTTCATAATATATAATAAAGTTGCATTTTGATTGCAAAGGATGCTGCTGAACAGATATTGAAAAAACACATTTAATAAAAGTACAAATGAAACAAAAATATATAGCTATATGTAACCTATGCATATGCAGTTTACATATTTGGACTACAAAAAAAATCTAATCAAACATTAGGATTACATTTTGATTTCAAAACGATTTTTTTTCACATTGTGAAATTGTACAATTTGATGCGATTAGTGGAAAAAATCTATACCGAAGCCGCTCAAACATAAAGTCATGAAGTTGTATAAATTCATATAATATATTCATACAAATTCTCAGCATGTACTCATCATTTTAAATCTAGGTACTGAACAATGGCGGTATCCATTGGTTTTGTGTCCATACAATCGAAGTGAATCGAAGTTCAAACTATCTTTCTTTGTATTCTGCAGATGAAAGAAATGATGAAACTTAATGATTAAAATTTTTGAGTGATTTATCCATTTTATTGTACTTGTATGAATATGCACATGGAGATAAAGAATGGTGCAGTAATAATCAAATATAAAAAGGCAGCACTTTTGATTTATTTTTATTGGTAAACACTTAAGATAAACATAGCACTTAGTTGTATATGGTAAAAATTCTGGTAAAACATTTTTTTTATATTTTAAGTCCCTAAAAACTAGCTGGGCAGACAGTGGAAGGTATCTCCAGTAGCCATCAGAAAGCTGCGTTTAAATTCACAATAGGACCACATTATAACAGCCGTGGAGAGCACATTTCCTGCATGTACAACAGTTCTCCAGGGCCTGAAAACAGCAGTGGGAATGGGATTGTGGGTAAAGGGGAAGTGTAGCCTACCAGTGTGAAGCGAAGATTATCCGTACCCCTCTTCACAGTTCTGACCTTGCTAAAGCTGACGGGAATACAAGAATGTGTTTTACAGCTCGGCTAACCACTGTAGTCACCTGAACCACACTGAGCGCAAGAGATGAAAATTCACATACACATATAAAGTCGTGGGGTGTGTAAAACAGGTAAAGCATCTTTTATAAACCCATAGCGCTATAAACACAAAACACACCAGCACAAAGCTATAATCTAAAAGGAAATTGTAATGGACATATATGCTAAGAGAACACTTCACCCCAAAGGGATAATTTTGTCATCATTTACTCACGCTCATGTCGTTCTAAACATGATTGTTATGGGATTGTCTTTGATAGGTTTATTTAAACTTCATTTGTTCTTGCGTGTCTTGTGACTAAGCATCATAAATGTAAAACTTCACACAATGGATCTAATGCTACGATATTTAATTTCAGAACTCCAGCAGGGAGTTCATCACAGAAAGCTATCACATGACATAAGAAGACTTAAAGTATAGCACACAAACTGTCTGAAATGTTTATTATACATTTGTTGTTTCGGCATTTTGGAGCTTGACAACTCCTATCCGCTTCCACTATATGCAAAGTAGCAGCAAGGATCTTAAAGGGATAGTTTGTCAAAAAAAATTAATAAAATTATATAATCATTTACTCACTCTCATTTCAAACGTGTATGGTTTGAATTCATCAGTAGAAAACAAAAGAAGATATTTCGAAGAATGTTTGGAACCAGTCAACATTGGAGCCCATTGACTTGAATTGACACATTTCTCAAAATATCTTTGTCCAAAGAAAAACGTGACAAAGACAGGTTTTGAACAACATGAGGATAAATAAAAGATGATTTTGGGGTAGCCTACCCTTTTAAAAGATAACATTTTTGAATTCACAGAACTCAATCGTACAAATTTATGGGTATACATAAACTAGTTATACAAGTTTTTTTCTTTATCATCATAGACCCCACTAGTGTTTTAAAGGGTTTTGTCCTAGTTTTCACAAGTGGAAAGGACACCCATATTGCACGCAACCTTGACTCAGATGATAGTGTGATTAAGCTCCCTTTAAGCTAAGGAATGGCAGGAGGAGGATGAAAGATGGAAGCGACTGGGGCAGTCAGAGTCAGAGATAGCAGAAAGCCTCCCAGGAGCGGCCGCTGACGTTGATGATTAAAACCAAGTACTAATGAAGATGAATGTAAGGACCACAGGCAAGCCTCTGTCAATATTATTGAGGGCTGTATGACAGAAGGTCACTCCAAGCATGAGTCGTCCTCCCCACCAGCAGGGGACCAGTTTGGATGACTTCGCCACCATAGCTAGCTTCATAGCGAGCTAATTTGAGCCGAGCGGGCAGCTGGATGCACACTCCACTCCCCTTTATCCCATTTCTTCCTTCTTCATAATGAATGGTCTTGCAAGCAAACCATGCTGACCCCTCCCTCATCTACCCAAAGCAATGAAAGTGTCAGCAATCGTTGAGGTTTGGTAATGGCACCATTTAGTAGAGCTGTCTAATTGTGCTGCACATTGGATTGTGTCTGCCACTTAGTATTTTTGTAGGGAAAGCGCTGCCACATAATGTTTCCATTCTGAGGATGGAATTAGCCATTCTTCACTGCTCTGCATTTATATTAGAGAGAACAAAAAGCAACTGATAAAGACTGAAGAATGGAACTGAGTCTGAATAGGAGATGTGTTGCTTTAGATCCCGCTCTCACTCTTTGGGGAGTAATAAAATGGATAGTTTTAGTCAGCGATAAATGATGAAGCACAGCTATGACCCGTTCAAATGTATGTGATCTCTTTACCCTCAGTAGGTCAGATCAATTTGAAGATGTACTTTACAATTTGAAGGTTTTTCAATAAACTTAATTTTATTATCACAGGTTTGTGTGTTTATAATACTACTGTATAACACCGTGCAATATGATGATGTGCAGCCTAATAAGCGTGTAGTGCCATACTTTCAGACAGAATTAAGTTGCACTGACCAGGGCATATTCATTACAAATGAAAGGGACAGTTCACAAAACAAATCTGTCACATTTACTCACCCTCAAGTTGTTCCAAATCTGTTAATATTTCTTTTAACACTTTAGTATGGGGACAAATTCTTGCTATTAACAGTTCTTGGCCATTATTGACTACAATAGTATAAGCATTACAATAGTCAGAAGTGCCCAAGAACGGTTTGCTTTCCTACATTCTTCAAAATATCTTCTTTTGTGTTCATAAGAAACAAAGACATTTATACAGATGCGTAACTGAAGACAGAATTTTCATTTTTGGGTAAACTGTTCCTTTAAGACCTTTTTGCAAAATGTTTTGGATTCAATAAGGGAAAACTCAAAAATACTGAAAAATGTGGTTTTCCCAATTCCTTCAGAATTTTAACTCAATTTTTTTTTAAACTTACAGTAATATTTGTGTCATAAGTAGTTAAAAGATTTAAAATATACAGTAAACCATGCAGCCAATGTTAAAAGTGAAAATTATGAAATCCACAAATACATTTAAGAAAAGTAGGAAAATAATGAAATACACACAGAATATTCAGGAACCCCTGCGGGGCTTTCCTGAAATATAAATAATGAAACATGAGGGTTGTTTCAAGACTTGCCCATTAATGAAAAACCTAAGGCCAGACTTCTCTTTCTATGAAACAAGTACTTAGAAACATTGCATCTTTAAACTAAAAGAGCTAGAAATCCATGCGTCTACAACCAGAAACCGATAATTGTATGAGTGCCTCATGTTTTACTAATCTAACTGACAGTTCTTTACAAGTCCAATGTAGATTTTCTTACCGTTAGGCAAAACCAAATCTCCTTAATTTCTCTATCAGTCAAACTGCTTGGAGTTTGAGAGAGCAGAGGACCGAAATTGTTTGATAAGTACTGCTGTCATTTTGCATCTCCATCCAGTATTCTGGCCTCTTTCATGCTTGAATGTGTTTCTGCTAAAAAAATGGTATTTTTACTTTTCAGTTCTCTGTCATCAATAAACCATGGACCAGAGCTGAAAATCCACATTGGTCTTTAAAGAAGACCTTATACTGGGTTCAGAAAAAAAATCCATCCAATTTTGGCACAATACATTTGTTGTAGTGACATGGAATCGTGAAAACGGGCATCAGTACCCAAGACTTGATCGTGTATTTTGTTTTATGGTAAAGTGTCAAAGTAACTTTAACCAACATCTGTGATGTTTTATAGCATCAATACTCCTTCTTTACAATGTTAATTGAAGGGACGACTACAACAGATTGAAAACAGATAAACCCTGGCAGACAGTTAGCAACCCTGAATTAGCATTGAAGGGAAAGTTCTTTTTGTGTTCAGCAGAACAAAGAAATTTATACAGGTTTCGACCAACCTGAGGGCAAGCAAACCATGACAAAATTTTCATTATTCTTTGAACTATCCCTTTAAGATAGCAAATCCTTCATTCTTACAATAAAACCGTACAAAACCCCGCTTCAGTAGTCATTACTCTTGTTTGTGAAAGTCATATGTTAGCTTTGCCTTCTCCGTGAAATCATGCACATCTTCAATGATGGAAATTACTGGTTGGGAAGCAATGTCTAGTCTGAAATTGTTTCCTGTCCACGACATGACAAGAAGTTAAAAGTCAAAATCGTATAATTGGCACGGTGACTTAACAAATGGTGTAGTCGGGCATAAATGTTTCAGCAAGGTAGAGGGTTATGCGAGGTACTGATGGAATTTGTCATCTGAAGGAAGTTAATGGATTTTGAATGATTGTTCATTTTTTTGATGTGGGTACAGATAAAAGAAAAGACAGCTAGAAACATTAAAAAAAGCAAGATATGCTTTAAAATGACATGTTATACAGGAAGGTTCCACATGAATGCATGGATTTGAGTGATTGGCGATTAATGTTAGCTGCCTGAAGAAGCAGACCTGTTATGCAGAGCTCCTTCAACTTTCACACTGACCTTGTGAGAAAAAGAGGCAGATCTCCATGGCAACTCTGCAGCAAGCACTGCAATAGCTCCTTCCAAGAAATAAATGATAGTGGCACTGCAGAGGGTAGCAACAGAGAAAGAGAGAGAGACAGAAATATCACAACTTTTATAAGCACAAGAACGTGTACATTTAAACGTGCTCGAAAGCCAAATTGTCAGCTAGATCATACAGTCATTTACTTTAATAAGAGCTCAGAAATCCACAGCTTTTGTGAAGAGCTGCTATCAACTTGATGTGTACTTCTGCCGCAGCACTCATCTCATTATTACAAAGGTCAATATTCTTCAGAAGGTGAATGAGACTATACGACACTAGACTGAAATTAAAGTATGTGGGGAGGTGACGCCGCAGTAAGAACAGAAAAAGTTTGCATCCAGATTTCAATATAAACTGCAGAGGTTTGCCAAAACAATTTAAAAGGAAAGTGATGTACATACAGAACATGTTTAGGGTCAGCTGTGGATTTTGTTGATGAACACTGTGACTACAGGACACCGAATGTAATTTTGTTTCCTGTCGCTTTAATATCGAATCATTTATGAGTGGTCTGAGCTTAGAGGGTCTTCTGTCTTCATAAAGGACGGATCATGGACCGCGGCCATGGATTGTCAGGGACCTCCAGCAGAGTGGCCCACGGCGCTAGACCATTGGAAATAAGCCACTGCAGATGTAAATGTTCAAATTGTTCATAAGACAAACAAATAACACTTCAATATGTGGCATTGACTAATGCTAAGATGCAGAAAAAAACACACACATGAAAAATGCTATCAGCATCTTCTCAGTGTTTACAGTGCCTTGAACCCTTTATGGAGTTGTCGCCGTACATTCGTGTTTCTTTCTTTGACATTTTTTTCTTTTACATATATTACCTTCAAAGCTAACTCTTGTAAATGCAACATTTTGAGTTTACTCGCCTCATTCGCGTGTCAAATTCACTTCACTACACACAGGCCTGCTTCATATCTCTACTCTCTAAGCTGTCGTATATAGTATTATATTAAAACAATTTACCCAAATGAACAATAAATAGGTTCTTAAGTTCTATAATTGTTTTATACTAAATTATTTTTGTGTTTCTGTTGGCAGACTACAAAAACTTTGTTATAGTGAGTGAACTCGACCCCTACAAACAACGCACCACCAGTTATTTTCATTGAACAGCTAAAATCCGTCTGTGTTGTAGTTCACACGTCAATAGTCTTGGCGTTTCATAATCATAAATGCTCAATCAAGGTCAATAAGTGATTAGTTCTTGGAAACACTGTTTGAACATGGGAACTGTGAATCTCATTCATGCGTCAGTACGGTCTTCAGCTCCTTCCCTCTGGTGGGCGCTCACATTGTAGAGTAGACGGAGAGGCGGTGCTGCGCTGGCAAGGCTAAAACTTGCTCTGCCATGGCGGTAGAAGTCATGCAGAATGTTTCGCTAAGTCGCCAATTATTCAGAAAGTAGCTAGATGAATCTATGTTTAGATGAAACTACAAAATTAGCTTCTTGGAGACATATGCAGAATAGTTCATCCAAAAATTAAGATTCTGTCATAATTTACTAACCCTCAAATTGTCCCAAACCTGTGTAAATGTCGAGTCTTTGCATTGATTTAACGTGTAAATCACTCGCGTCATTCGCGTTTGGTCTGAACAAACAGACAGTAAGACTAGCATTTATCTCTCATATCTTTCATGCAATGTCTCTTTTGCTGTTGCGACATAGACGTGATTAAATGATTAATAAAACTCTGATCACAAAATGTCTGAACATTAAGGAGATCAGTTTTGCCTGAAAGATAACCGATCTCAGCCTTCATACGTCAGACTGACAGAATAACAAATCTGTATTATCTGTGAAATTCTTCACAGCTTTAATGGATGATTTTTTCGTTCTTGCTCTGAGTGATTCCATCATGTTCCATCAAGTGCATTATAATTATACAAAGAGGCTTACGAAACCCTATTATGTGTGTTTGCAGCTCACACGCGTTCCTTTTCTAACGTAGGTGAGCTCTTTAGTATAAGTCTCATCCCAAGCCATGTGTCTAATCAGAGGGTTTTAAAAAAGAAGGCAGCGAGGACCCTTTCAGGCTGTGAAGTCGAGCCAGCAGCCAGAGATCCTTTGAAGTCATGATAATAGAATAGCGCTCACCTCACCCTTCCCTGGAGGAATTACCCGAAGCCCCGGTATGGCAGGCTTCCTCGGATGTTGGCACATCCAGAAGAAAATGATATTACTTAAATGTTGCAGTTTCACAGTTTGAGAGATTTTCTCAGAGTCCTCTCTGTTTTCTTTGTCTCAGGTGTTTCTACTGAAATGATGTATGCAGCAGACACACATAAGACAATTGTTGAATTACAGTAGAGAAAAGAACTGCAATTATGAATACAGATGCAAAATTTGGAAAATGTACTTACTGAAATCTCAGATTTTGGTATCTTGGCAAATCTGTGCACAACGTCTTGACTCTTTCGAGACAAGGACATTTTTTAAGGACATACATCAAAAAGGCAGATTACAGAATAACTGTCACAAACAGCTATAACAAAAATCTCATTTCATTTCATCAAAGACATTTCATATGAAATGATGAACATACCCAGACAGATTGCATTCATAGTATTGGTGAATTATCCTGCCTCCCATGATGCCAAGTTGGTGTTTACTAGGCAGCGTCCAACGTTGCAGGGCCTTATCTTTTACGCACGCAGAGAACTTCTCTGCGTTTCATATGAAGCTCTTCTGAAGAAAGCAGAATATTCAATTAACTCGTGCAGTTGAGGCTTCATGTCCTTGTTATTATTCAAAAGCTTTCGTCTTTGTCTCAAGGGTCAGTGAAGCCAGTTGTGAATCTCACTTTTGGCATAAATCAAGCTTGCGTATGCATAAATGATGTGGGTGTGTGCCCACATACCTACGAAATAAACAACAATTGCGAACGCTGGTACACATTAGGATTACTTGCACTGAAATAAACACAAACAGATTCAGGAAAGGCAGTTGCTATTGATAATTTACAGCAGGAGCCTGGGCACTCTTGCGCTGGACCATTTTAGTTCACTGTTTGTACTGACCTCGAGGGAACGGAGGGCTGCTTGAAGTGAGAAGGGATCAAACTAAGAAAGAAGAATGACAGGGTATGTGAGATGTGCTGTCAGCGCTTGATATTGGGGTTGGTAGAAAATAAACTGGCAAGGTCAATGTACAGGCGAAAGTAGGAGAGACGGGCGGTTTATTTCAGCCGTTGATTTCTAGTGTAAGAGACACATATATACATATATATATATATAAATGATATATATTAAAATATGAGATGTTTGTTTGCAATAACAGATAACACCGATTTGAAAAATGTTCAAAAGTCATCTTTTAATTATGCCATCAAGATTTGATTGTGTTAATAAGGTGAATTTTTCAGTTACTATCTACTGACTTAACCAAAACAACGCAACTGCAGTTTTAAAAAACTTGTAATGCACCATTAAAAAAACATGACTTTTGAAATAAAATCTGCAAATAGATTTTTAATGTCAGTTAATATCATTTAAATTCAAGTTAAAGCCAATTTTAATATATAAAATATTCATATTAATAAAATATATAATGTGCATTATATTTATACAGTATATATATATTATTACATGTATGCATATGATGCACATTATTCCATTTTTTTATTTGCCTAGTTTACATTTTATAAACATAACCAACAGTCTGTTGCATTAAGAAATAAATGATAATTTGCAGTTTTGAAAAATGTAGATGTAACAGGAACACAATTTTTAGTTAAGGCCCTAATATTTTTACAGCGTAATATATGCAAATTATAATTATATACAATATAAAATATAAGAAGGGAAACTATTTATCCATAACTACAAAAGAGGACCATTGAAATCTTTCCATTTTAAACCCATCTTATAAATGGATTTAGCATCATTTCAGATCATTACATTGACTTCTTCTTATTTCAAAACCTGAAGTAAGAAATGTTAGGGTTATTATTTCGTCATTGTGACAAAGATGAAGTCCTGAGAAATGACAAAAACATCATACAAAACCAGCGGAATTAAATAGCATATGTAAGGCTATTATTTTGGCTCGGCATAAACAAATATAATATAGTCTGACCTAAAACAGACATTAATGTAATGTGCTAACCCACCCTTGAGGACTGGCCAATCACTTCCAGGTGTGTGCAGCCACAAAGAATTATTCACGGGGCCTGGCAAATCTGCATTACTGTCAGAGCAAACAGACCTGTTTTCTTCTCCACTCACTGTTAAGCTGTGAAATGAGTTGCTGGAGAGGACAGAGGGAGCTTTTGCATTGAGATCCAGGCATCAGCATGCAGCCAGAGGTGGCTTGCCTTGTATACTCTCTAAGCAGCAGTCGTGACGTGAATGAACATCAGGCTGTAGGGAAACCGACGGCGACAAATTCAGTTTATCCCTGCAATCTGCAAAGCAAATCATAAGGATAAATTGTGATTAAACGTAACAGTGTTTTGGTTCATCCTGACAGGCTTACAGTACAGAGGGATGCAATAGTCTTTGTCGGGGTAGTGAGAGTGCGATTGCATGTTTTGTGTGTCAAATCACAGTTGCGCTGGAGTCTTTAAGCATGTCTTTTCATTATATTCTTTGTTGCGAAAGGGAGATAATGGTAGCTTGCCGGGTCCATTGTTAAGGTCAACAAAAGAAGATTATTATTAACTGAATGCTTTCAGAGCCACATTGAAGCATCTGTCAGATTTTATGAAACTTGTGCAGAGCAGAATTTAAGATGTCTGACTGGCAAACCTAAAAGAACAGACTGTAGAAGGATTGTTTACAATAGTAGTAGCTTCAGAGGAAACATATAGTTTTGTAAAGAATGTTTTATAATGGCATTAAAAGAGGTATGAGTTGATGCTAACTACAAGACGGACCACCTGCTGAACGGCACAATTGTTGGAAAACACAAGTGATTTTACTGTTCAGTGCTGAACTAGCTGACTAGCAATACCTACACCAGCGATTTTTGTTCAAATCACATCATACGCAAGTGACCTTTCAACACTTTTTAACTTTCTACAACCACATTCAGGATGCAGGGGAAGACACCCACATCCAAACATCTCCATTCGCCTTACATTTGGGATATTCAAACCTCCTTCACAACTCATTATGACCCAGACGGGGGATCAGCGGTGCGTATCGCATCCCAGGACCACCTGGTCCAGGGTAACAGGGTGCATCATGAGGGCCAGGTTTCTGCCTGAGAAGCTGACACATTGTAAATGAGGCGAAGGTGAAGTGCACACGCTGATGGCTTGCGGGGGAGAGCTCGGGGCTGTACTCACATGAGCTTGTTGATAGCTATGGATTGTTCACCTATCCCTCTGCGCTAGTATGCATATCGGAGAAAGGGAAGAGGAAGCACAAATATTCTTAGAACCGGCAGGTGGATCCCTGGGGAACGGGAGAAGAAAGACAAGGAGAACATTAGGACTAATTGGGCATTCAGGAGAAGGATGGATCACTGTGGCAAAGCTTTAGCAAAGGGAGGAGAAGTGTGGATAGTATAATCAGAACAAGTCAAGCACCTCTGCCATTCTGGCTTGCAGTCGAAGTGTCTAAATAAAGATTAAAATTTGATATTGTTCTATTGTGTAATCCCTCTGATGAAAGTTTTACTAAATAATAACATCTGTCAATGCATTTTCAACTTTTGGTATATGGTAATATTAAAGAATATGATGATAAGAGCTTACAGGAGTGTTATAAAAAGAATACTGTCAAAACTTTAAAATACAAATCACGAACTTCCCATTCATTCAATGTTGCAAGCACCTTCCGAGCTGTTATGAGTGGTACAACGTTTGGACAATATAAGAAGGTTTGTCAAGTAGAGAAACTGTTCTGTAAATCCTAAGTAGACAGTTGAAACATTTCCTCTACTTACCATGTCACCAGGTTTAATCAAAGTAGGTTAGACCGCTGTCGGGCTTTGCTCCCTTAATGCATTTTATGTCCCTTCTGAGTCTGTGCCTTGCGAATTTTGCCAAAAACATGTCATATTTTTCCCATTACTTACAAACCTCCAACATATGAGTAATAATAAGGCCTTGATTATTTGCAGAGCTAAATCCTAAGCCACGAATCTTCTAGCAGCTCCAAGACATGCATTGAAATTCAGCAGCAATGTCACAGAACTAATTGAGAGGGGCTCTTTAGAGAGAAATATAGAAGCTTGCAAAGTGTTTTGATACTAGTGCAAATACTCCACATTTAATTTGAGGCTTTTGCAATCACAATTTTAAAACAATGACGAAATCGCAACCAATTTTATACTTGCAGTATAAACTATGCTTAATATCTAAAGGAAATAACTAAGGGAGAAAATAATGAATTTTTTTACTAATGAAATATGAAGGTATAGGATCTCATTATGCAATTTCTGTGTGATAACAGCTTACACAGCCTTTGACTAAGTGTCCTATTTTTGTCTTTCCAGGTGTGCCTCTTAACGGATCCTAAAACCTACTCCACTGTGCAAGGATGTAAGATCAATGAAGTGAGACTGGACTGAATTAAAGCTAACTGAAAAACTGCCACACTGTACAGGTGACCAAAGAAGGATTTTAAAACACTTGTATGACTACTTCACTAGGCTGGTGATGAACAGACTGAGCTCACTTAATCTTTAAGACAATTTATTTTGCACAACTCTAGCAAGCCCTCGGCTGTCCAACCACATAACTTGTGAGAGACGGGAATAAGAACACAAACAGAATTGTCAAGCTCACAGTGAATCTACAGCAAATCAGTATAATTATGAAAATGGAACAGATTACAATGGTTCTTCTGCACACTCATCTCATGCTTGGAGTTGCAAACTCCTTGGTTATTCAATCCATGCCCTGGAGAGTGCCTTGCCCCCTCCAGTGCGTCTGCCAAATCAAGCCCTGGTACTCTCCCCAGTCTGTGTATAGAGAGGCTCCTACAGTTGACTGCAATGACCTGCTACTTATCCAGCTGCCCACTTCCCTCCCTTCAGAGACACAAACCCTCCGACTGCAAAGTAACCTCATCAGTTCTGTGGACCAGACAGAACTCCAGGGCCTTGTCAATCTGACAGAGTTGGATCTTTCCCATAACAGCTTTACCAGTACCCGAAACCTGAGGATAACTGACCTGGAAGCTCTTCTTAGCCTGCACATGGAAGAAAACCAGCTGAGACACCTCCCCGAAGCAGCGTTCTTTGGTCTCCCGAGCCTGCAGGAGTTGTACCTCAATCACAACCGGCTAAGAAGCATTTCCCCTGGGGCCTTCAAAGGCCTGGATAAACTTCTACGGCTTCATCTCAACTCTAATCGACTGGTTTTAATTGACAGACGCTGGTTCCATGCTTTGCCACAACTAGAAGTACTCATGATTGGCGGAAACCCTGTTGACACAATCCAGGACCTCAATTTTAGACCACTAGGCTCTTTGCGCAGCCTGGTCCTGGCAGGCATGGGCTTACGTGAGATCTCGGAGAGAGCACTTGAAGGCCTTCAAAATCTGGAGAGCATCAGCTTTTATGATAACCACCTATTAAGAGTTCCAAAAGAAGCTCTGCAGAAACTACCGGGTCTAAAGTTCCTTGATTTGAACAAAAACCCCATTCAGCTAGTCCAGAAAGGAGATTTCAGAAATATGCTTCACCTCAAGGAACTTGGCTTAAATAACATGGAGGAGCTGATCTCCATCGAGCACTCAGCGATGGAAAACCTCCCGGAACTAACCAAGCTGGAGATCACAAACAATCCTCGGCTCTCATATATCCACCCTCAGGCCTTCCAAAAATTGTCAAGCATGGAAAGCCTAATGCTGAACAGTAATGCCCTGAGTGCCCTGCATCGTCAGACGATAAGGTCGTTGCCCAGCCTTCAAGAAATCAGCCTGCACAGCAATCCCATTCGCTGTGACTGCCTGATCCGCTGGGTGGGAGCTGAAAATGACAAGCCAGTCCGTTTCATTGAGCCTCAATCCACTTTCTGCTCTGAGCCTCCTGAGCTCAAAGCCAGGAGAGTTAAAGAAGTCTCATTCAGAGAGATGGCAGACAGCTGCCTGCCCTTGATTGCCCCAAGCACATTCCCCTCTTACATTGAAGTCAAACATGGAGAGAATGTAGCCTTGCATTGCCGAGCACTAGCGGAGCCTGAGCCAAGTATCTACTGGGTCATACCCCAGGGTGTGAGATTGACTCCATCCAGCAGCTATGGTCGTTATCGGGTTCTAAAAGAGGGCACGTTGGAGATTTTGGGAGTCACCAATGAACAGACTGGTCTGTATACTTGTGTTGCACAGAACCTAGTAGGAGCCGATACTAGAAGCTTGAATCTTCAGTTAGAAGGAAGTGGAACGGTTCATGTAAGTACTCAAAAAACAGAAGAGAGCTTTGACGTGCAGGATGTCAAGGAAAGGTACGCTATACTGACCTGGCAAGCAAGTCGTAACGTCCCCACTGCCCATCTCTCTTGGGTGGTCAATGGAAGTCTCGAAGGGTATCACAGACACAGTACTCGAATTCTAGCAGGCACCAGAAGATTCAACCTAACCCATCTGCAACCGGGAACTCAGTACAAAGTGTGTCTTCATATTGAGTCAAATAACACTTCATGTGTTCATCTAACAACCAAGAAGGTGACCATGACCAATCCTTTACCAGACCTGACCCCTGCAGTCCTACTGGCTGTGTCAGTTCTGCTCCTTTTACTGGCAGCAAGAGCATGTCATGGTGGTGCTTCGTTGCTTTGGAGAGACCACATGTCTGAGCTTGAGAAACCTCACACCACTATTCTAACTAAGGAGGCAAAACCTTTCATGGTTCCTCAAATACCGGCAAAAGACCTGAATCAGCAGAACCCAGATAAAGCCCTATCAGACAGCAGAGGCAAAGACCTCAGAAATACTTCGCTGGGACAAGTTGCCCAGGGGCTAACAAATGAGGCATGCTGAGCAGAGTAAAGCGTTCAAGAACTATGGACAAAAATTCCTTTGAGTACAAGCTTCGCAAAGCTTCTTACTTTACCGCTCTTGACAGTCAAAACTACTGACCATCTGACACAAAAACGACAAAAATGTAAATGGCAGATCTCCTTCAAAAAAAAAGCAACCCAGTTTCAAGTCTAGTGGAAAAAAGATTTGTATTTATTTTATTTTGAATAAGTTACAAAACATATATGTATATAAAAAGCTTTTGTTTATGTATTCACATACAGTACAATATATCAACCAAGGACACAACAGCTGTGCTGCCAATCAAAAATAACAGCCCGTAGTCTGTTTATATGCAACCTCTCGATTTTTGTTGGACACAACAGAACGAACGGTTCTAGAAAGATAAGAAGCACTTTTATATTTTTAATACTGAGGAAGAGACTTGATGTAGGAGAACAAAGGACAGACAAAGCAACAAAACATTATCCAAGCCTCTTAACACTGAACTCAAGTCCGAGTCTTCTGAGGAACTTTCTACAGGCTGTGTTTGACAATTTATCTTTTTCAGTGAACAACTAAACTGGGAGGCGATCTCAATCTTGATCTCGTTATAAAAAGTGCTGATATAAAGAGAGTTGTCTTAAATGTTCTATAACTAATGTCATATGTGCTTTCTCTTTAACAACGTGTTGAATTGTGCTTTGTAGAAGGAGCCCCCAGAGACTACTCCAAAGTAACAACTATCCCAGAGCAAAGGGAATGTGTTTTAGTCCACAAAATATCTTTGCTCCCTAGAAATGGACTAATCTTTGTATCCGACAGGGTCCGTAAACTCGACACTCTGAAACATCCCAGACCCTTGCTTAAAAACAACCCCAAGCGAACACGTTTCAGCGCTGATGGACTTACGGCCTAGACATATGTTACGGAAGAGAAGGTTCATGGAGAAAGTGTATGTGAAACTCCTGTGATGCTCTGTGGCTGACTGGCACAGCCCTTTCAACAAAAAAGCCAAACATTTGGTAAGAGAAGACATTTGCTTCTATATCCACACAATGTTTTATACAAAGCGAGCACGGCAGAGATTCCATCTTTCTCAGTACTGATGAAACAAGTCCTGTCAGAGCGCTAATGGAAGACACTTCATGGAAAGATAGTGCCAACTCTTCTTGTGTAAAACGAGACAAATGAACTTTTTCTTGAATAGTAGGTGACTATTCAATGCACAGTATAAGGGAACACTGCTGTGACCGCTGGAGAACTACATTAATGAGAGAAATAATTCATGAGAGAGGTTACAGACAGGCTCCTCTTTAATCCAGGGAAGGAAAGTCAACAGCACTGGGGATTGTAAACTGTTACCCTACTTTCTCAAAAATGGGGAAATCCATTTTTTACAGTCTGTCATTTTATAGTACTCTGTTTCTTTGTTTGATTTTTCATTTTTTTGTCAGTTTGTGATTGACGTGCCCTCTTGTTTCAGTGACTCTCTCTTTAACTTGACCGTCTTGTCCAATCAAAATGATTTCCTTCTGGTTTGATTTCTTTTGTGGATCAGTGGTCGTTTTCCCTCCCCAAAGCTGTACATAAATCAATCTGAATTTCCTATTCAACATACCACTTTCTGAAATAATTTAGATGACTGTGTGTTAAATTCTATTTTGAGCTATAATTAAAACATTTTGGACTGATCTCAAGGTTTGGTCGATTGTATGGGGTTATTATAAATCAAAGTCAGTCTGAGATTCAACACTTACCACGCAATATAGTTTCACGACCAAGAAGGGCGGAGCAAAGAATTGTTTAGATGTCGATTTCAAACATCAACACCGATTTTCCAGAAACTTACTGCACCTTTAATATTGGATGTTGCCTTTACATCACCTAACAATAATTCAAGCTCATTCCTAATCAAAATCTTTCACTTGCATTACTGTTATTTCATGGATTCATTAGTACATAGTACATAAGGTCCATCATTTTAAAAGGTAAAAATACATACACTATTCATTCGCTTTTTTGAAGCATAAATTACCATAGCAAGGAGTGTCTGTAGAATTGCAAAACAGCCCTCGGCATCCTAAATGTGTTGAGAGAATAGCCCCAGGCTTGAAACTTCTGCTGTTGACAGGAAGAGTATCACATTCATCCACTTTTCCTCCACCAGTGGCCTTTTGTACAGTTCCTCATGATCCCTGCTGTTGTCTCAAAACAAGAACTTGACTGATGCCTAAATATATAAAATGACATGTTTGGCAAAGGTCTGCGGTTTAGAGGTAACAATAGTAAAATGATTTTTGGAGCTATCATACATAATCGCAGATGACTGTAATTGCACATTATTGTTACGTGAAGAAATATGGAAAGTGGCTGGAATCCATTTCAAAACTTTTAAAGCCAACCTTTACACTCAAGTGGATCCATTCCAGCCTATTAAGGCTGGAAATGCCAAAGCACAAGGCTCAATGCACCACTGAACCATAACCCTGATGTTTAATGGAGGAAAAATGAAAACATTTTTACAGTGCGAGATCAAAGGAACATTAAAACCAATGCATAGCAAGCTCCCTGTAACCTTACAGCTGCTGCTATAGCTCTAGTCTGGTGCATAAAAAACATATTTGTTAAATAACTGAATAAAAGGAATTATTGTCTAAATATTCTGATCAACGGAACATAGAAACTTAAGCTGAATGTGATGAGTTTAAGCTTGAGAATCATCATCATCATCAGTCCTCCCAGTACCCTTTAGTACGTGAGGCATCAAGCTTGAGAATAGATTGTCAGTTTTAGCCAAAAATACATAATATTGCAAACTGCAAAATTATGCAAAAACTTGCAATATATTGCCTAAGCAAACTGATATTATGTGACATTCGGTTAATAAGAATAAAAGTTCTATCACATTAACAGGGGGAACTCGCATATACACCCCAAATCTAATCTGAAAAGTAAGACAATAACAAAAAAAGTACAAATTAAAATGTGTTTTTTGATGATAAAAACTTAAATTAGCTTATAGGTATTGGGCTGCATTTGTTTGGGTGCCAAATAATCATTGGTTGGTGTTGGTTTTGAGCAAACCCCAGGTCAAGTAAAGTATTTGCTTGAGAACTTACATCTATCCAACACTTGAGAATCTTGGAATAAACCCCAACCCAAACATGCTTCAACCTTTTGATAGCACACCAACACCAAATTCAGCACTTTAAACATTTTGTTGCTCTTTTTCCATTCCTTTTCTTTTCTTTAAAGGGTTCCTATTTCCAGAGCCAGGAAGCAGTTTTCTGGAACGATGATAGAAAAATTGATTGTGAAATCTATTAAGTGTGGCTATCGATTTCCCCATAAGGGGAAGGAAGCCAGACCGTGTGAGTAAGATAATGGAATATGGAACGGGGGAGCAAGAGCGCAGAAATGGGAAGTGACACTGGTTAATGGAGTAGAACTGGGCTGTTTTAGGTTGGGCCTGAGTGTGTGGGCATGTATGTCTATGAGAGATCTCCACACCTCGCACACGTCTACACCAACGCTCTACATTTTGCTTTTTAAATATGAACGAAATATAGGAATGGAATAGTTCAACCCAAAATAAAAATTGTGTACTAATTATTACATTTACTGGAACACAATAGGAGATGTTTGTGTTTGCATTTTTCCAAACTGCAGGATAGCATGACCATGTTTGTCAAAGGGGGGAAATACATAAAGGTCTTTACATTTCAAAGGGGTAGTTCATCCAAAATAAAATAAAAATATTTAAAAATGATCAACACCTGTAACTCACAAGAAGATATTTTGAGAAATGTCAATGGAAGTCAATCGGCAACACAGTTTGGTAACCAACATCCTTCAAAATATCTTGTTTTGTGTTAGGCAGAATAAAGATAGCCAAACAGGTTTGAAAAGACAAGGTTGTCATGACAGAACTTTCATTTTTAGGTGAACTGTACATTTCTTTTTTGGGTGACGACTCTCAGCCAAACCTTATTGTCATGATAAGACTTTGACAAGCAGCCGAATACAACTTAATAGATAGTAAATGGGCCAAAAACACTTATTTTAAATCTATACAGAGTCAAAAGTAACATATTTTATTAAGGATCGCCCTTAATTTATTTACAGTTGACAGACCTCTTAAAACTCCCTATTTTCCATCATTGTACAGACATGAAGGCAGAAAACAGTAGATGCCTAAACATATTGACTAAACAATAAAAAGCCTCACACCCCATACTGAACACAACTTCATTACATAAGTGACTGACACAATTTAAAAAAAAAATGCAAGGAAATGAATTCAATTAAATTCATTTACAATTATTTAAATGGTCTGGCTCTAACAACAAAATGAAAACAAAAAGATATCACTCATGTGTCGACTGTGCTTCATTTAGGTATAACATTCATTATCCATGCAGAACTAAGCTGTGTCATTAGAAGCAAATGCATCAAGCTATTTTAGGATTTCTAATAAGTATTTATGATTAGGGTATGAATCTCATTAACTGACTGTCAGTTTTCCAGTGGTAGCTTACTGTATTTTTATGTGATCAAAATTGGACGAATATTTCAACCTGGCTTCAGCAAACATGCAACATCACATTCATAACAGGGTGGCTGATATATCAAGATATTATATAAATAAATAAACTTTGAGAACAATGTGAAGCAACAGCGAAGATGTTACCGTGCCAACCAAAGCTTGGGCAACGTGGTCAAATCATTGCTTCACGGATTGTCAATACCACTTTCACAATCACTACATCTTCCTTACAGTCACATACTGTAAACAAAGACTGAGAAAGAGCCAAAGAGAAAACAAACACGTGCACTTCATGTCACAAAAACACAAAGATTGACCAAAAAAAACACAAAACAAAGGAATATCTATATCGATGTCTCAAAGATATTAAAGGCTCATCATTTAACTAACAATATGGCGCATACATACAGTGCGTGGGGATGATGTTCAGGCAGGATGCCTTTTAGCACTCACCAACCGGCTTCTGTCAGTTTAACAGATGTAACCTGATGATGGCAGGCCCATTAAGGTAAAGACCGGAGCTGGTGAGAGATTAGAAGTGCGATTAAAGGAAGAACCCAATTATCCTTCAGCAAGGATTCTGACCTCTAGAGACACTTTCATTATTGATTTCCAATGACATCACTGCATCTTCCATTGGACAGGGCTGACGGACAGAAACAAGCAGAATGTCATGTATTAATTGACACATCCTTCACAGATATACAAAGTTCATGACCATCAAAAGGCCACAAAAAATGAACAACCTAACATAAAGCCTGGTCACTGAAATGCCGTAAAAATGTTTCACCTTGATGGCCAGATTTAAAACTAAGCCAAGGATTGTGCTAAAAGAACATATCGTAACTACACTCCAGAAATGGAAATAGTAGTCTTACGGTAGAAAAGAACCTTCATTTCTGTACTGCTAACCCCATGTATGGAAACACGCTTAAAATGTGGCCAGTTAGTATTTTAGATATTTTAATATTATAGAGAACAAATGTCAATGGTTTTCTGTCTCCAACATTTTTCTAAATATCTTTTTTTGTGTTTAGCAGAATAAAGAAAGTCAGACAGGTTTGAAAAATGACAACAGGGTAAATAAATGATGACAGAAGTTTCATTTTGAAGGTGAACTATCACAACAATTTACACTTACACTCTGTATAGGCCTTCAATGATAGCGGTCACAATACTGCTTCCCAAGACAACAGCACAATAAATAAATCTGTTATTTTCTTCTTCCTCTACTAATGTATTTGTTTTAAATGTTAAAGAAAAGGAATAATTATTACCAAAAAAGGAATGGATACTCTAGGACAGGGTTTCTCAAATCTTACCCTGGAGGTCCGGAGCACTGCAGAGTTTAGCTCCAACCCTGATCAAACTTGCATACCTGTGATTTTCTAGTGATACTGAACAACTTGATTAGCTTGCTCAGGTGTGTTTGATCAGGGTTGGAGCTAAACTCTGCAGTGCTCCGGACCTCCAGGGTAAGATTTGAGAAACCCTGCTCTAGGAAAACAAAAAGCTGTCTTATCTGTCTTATCGTCTTTAAAGGTTATATTGCCCTCTAGTGGCTGAAAACAATATTGACGCTGAATTTTTTCAGTCCTCAACATTTGCACTTGCATAATACACAAAAGATGGTTCAACATTATCATGTGGTACTAATACAGCAGCATTTAAAAAAATACGACAATACCCCAAATACATTCACAAAGTGCTTAACAAAAGTATAACGATTTAATCGTAAACAACACGTTTCAGAAAGAGTAGATTCCAAGGAGTGTTTTATCTAAAATAGCAATTTTATTATTTCTGATTTTGTTTTTGATGTCTGTTGTTTGGCGGGGGTTGTGGTCCGGTGATGTGGACTGTGATGTTTTTGGTGTCAACATGCTTTCACATGTAGCACAGAATTACCTTCAGAGGGCGACAAACATTCTTAAAACTCTCTTTAAAGTGATAGTTCACCCAAAAAAAATAATTCTGTCATTATTTACTCACCCTCAGATTGTTCGAAATCTGTATACTTTTATTTGTTTCGTCAAACAAAACGGAAGATATTTGGAAGAATGTCAGTAACCAAACTGATCTCATCCCCGATTGACTCCCATAGTATTTATTTTCCCTTTTATAGCAGTGAATGGGGGATCTGTTTGGTTACTGACATTCTACCAAATATCTTCCTTTATGTTTAACAAAACAAAGAAATGTATACAGGTTTAGAACAATCTGAGGGTGATACAATAAGGACTTTTTTTATTAATTTCTATTTTTGGGTCAACTATCCCTTTAAGAGAAAAACACAGCAAGAGATAGTAATGATCTGGGTATAATGCATTTTTGACTCATTAAATAAAAGAAACGCAAGACTAAGTCAATGACAGTCAACTGTCATTACAGCTAAACTGTTGGACTGTTCATGAGTTTGATACATGGTGCGTTCACTATCTCTCTTTCGAACTCCTCATTTAGAGGAAAGAAAGGACTGGATGGAATAAACAAGACTAGAGGTAATCAGTGCATTTCAGGAAATTAATAAGATTGGGTTCTCAAGGACAGCTTTTCCCTACCTTAAAAATCCCAGCAATTCTGCATTATTAAACCAAAGAATATTTAGACTGCTATTTAACAATGAGGGCATCTAAACGTCACATGGCAGGGGACATTGTGTTATGTGGTGTTGATGTGTGAGCAAAGAGCACCTTTTAGCACTTACCAACCAGATTCTGTTAGTTTAACAGACCATTAAGGTAAAGACCTGAGCTGGTGAGAGATTAGATGTGCGATTAAAGTAAGAACCAAATTATCCTTCAGCAAGGATTCTGACCTCTAGAGACACTTTCATGATTGATTTCCAATGACATCACTGCATCTTCCATTGGACAGGGCTGACGGACAGAAACAAGCAGAATGTCATGTATTAATTGACACATCCTTCACAGATAAAGTTCATGGCCATCGACAGAAAACGAACAGTGTTCGTTTATACACATAAAATGTAAACAAACTAACCCAAAGGTTGGTCTTTAAATAAAAGGCACAGTTCTAATACTGCTTTAGAAAAAGATATAAAAGCTATGGCTGCCATCTTGTTTTCTGTACCAACCCATTTTCTCGATTTAGGTTTGCAGGTTTCAGTCAGCTTAGATAATAATTTCAAGACATTGCAGTACAAAACAATGACCGATGGTAGCAAGTAAGGGGAAAGAAGAGCATCTTTTATCTTTTTATTGGTTAGATTATTTACTTAAAACAAAGAAATAATGTTCAAATTGAATCTGAGAAAAAAAATGGATAAAACACACAAACAAACTTCATTATATAATTGCATTGGCATAGGATGAATATTCCATACTATGCGGTATAATGGCAGTGATGTAGCAATAATGTTCCACACTAGAAAGTTCTGGTCATTGGAAATAGGCTATCTTGTATAGCCATCACAAATAGGTTAAATTACACAGTATTAACTAGAACAAAACAAAAGCACAGAGTACTTGAGCAATAGAAAAGCTAGTACCGTGAATCCATTGCGTGCGCCCTCTAGTGGGTGAGGACGATATTACAGATGAAATCCTCTATAGCTGCACATACACAACAGTTTAATCATTTCACTTAAGTACTGAATAACACAGCAGTATTAACAAAAACAGATGACAATACGCCACATAAACTCGCAAAAATAGGCTTTGAAGAGAAGTGCTCAAGTTAACGTTAGTCCTTTTGACCTTTCAACCATAAAAACAAGCATTTCAGAAGATCAATGAAACTCCTCATTACGAGTATTGTCCATAAAAAGCGTGACAGTCCAAAGACATCACATTTTCTCGTGTCATCTCACCTGGCAGTTAAATGTAGGACATATTGAGAACAAGCACAAAGGAACCCATACACTAACTTCTCAAATAGGCTACATATAATTAGCATGACATGCTACATACCAGTATCCTATACACTACCTTTAACAGGCACAAGTGAATGGGTATGGGTGAACTAAAACAGAAATAAAGGCACAAATAAAGAGGCTAAACAGCCCTGGATTATGTGGGATCAAAAAACAAGCAAAGAGGAATTGGAGCTTCTCAAAGTCATGGTTCACCCAAAAATTAAATTCTGTCGATTTTTACTCACCCTCAGTTTGTTCCGCTGAACACAAAGAACAATATTTGGAAGAATGTCAGTAACCAGAAAGATCTCATCCCCGACTTACTCCCATAGTAGGGAAAATAAATACGATGGGCGTCAATGGGGGCTGAGATCTGTTTGCATACTGACATTCTTTCAAATATCTTCACTTGAGTTTAGCTGCACAAACAAACCGAAAAATTAGGTTTGAAACAATCTGACGGTTAGTAAATGATGACAGAACTTAATTTTTTTGATTTTGGTGAACTATCTCTTTAAGAAACCAATAGTTGGAAAGCATGTCAAAAGCCTGTAAGTTGTAATAGAAAATAAGTTAAGGCTTCTCGCTGAAGGTTCTGTACGACACCATTGAAGATTATTTAACACTATATGATAAGTAATACAGCAGGTTCTTCTTGTCAAGCAAACTTTGGTCATACCGTCAGAATACGTCTCAATTTTATAAATAAATAAATATTCCAGTACAATCTGTTTAAAGCACCTTTCCACAAATCCCTCTACTAGGTCATTGGCATCCCCACAGTGTTGCCCAAGGTCTTATTTTTTAAGTGCCAGTATCTGGAGGGGACTAAATTATTTTCTCTATCAAATAAAAGCAAAATTGGTCAAGTGTGTTGAAAGGGCTCTTAAATTAAATGCTTGCCCAAGAAACTCTATAAATTTTTGTCTAAACTTTACTAATTACTATAATGTTTTTAATGTTTATGCAGGAACTTTTACTGAAGCCACGCATTTCATTTGCATGAATTATAATCTTTTGATTTGTTTTCATACCTTCTTCACTTATCAGGCAGTAGCAAGTAGCACACGTCTTGACCTAACAGAAAAAGGAACAAATTACTCTATTTAGAAAACCTATGCTAATAAAAACGATGGCAAAGCATTATTACGAGGCCTGTTTCAATGCACCACAGTTAAATTATATTCTGTACATTATTTTTACTTACTTTGTACTTAACACCGCAAATCAATATAGATACACTAATCTATGCTTTCATCTTAGCCTGGCAGTGTTTCCTTTATTTCCTCCTTCATTATGAACCCGAAAACCATTTTACGAATGATACGCAAATGTGTTTGTGATTCATGCCTGTGAATTGTCCTGTTTGAGTCATGCTATAAACGTTTTGATGACCTTCTGTATAATCTGGCCACATCCCGGGCATGGCGCGTGAAACTTGTGCAACTTGCGTGCACAGGGAAAGCAGGTGATCATGTGACCGGTGCGCCCGTGGATGATGTTGCCGTTGCGCGGCCGCACCCGGCACAGCTTGCAGGGCTCCAGTATGGCCTCGGGATGGCATTCGGTCTCCATGTCCAGGGTGTCCTGGCTGTCACCCTCGGAGCTCTCCTGTGAGTGGTGAAGCTGTGAATTGCCCTTGCCTTTAGACGAAGAAGCGGACGATGGGAGGAGGTTTCTAGAGACTTGATGTGAAGGGAGTACAACTGGGTCAGACACAGTCCTGAGGCAGTCCGGCATGTCGATTCCATCATCTTCCTCCTCATCTTCATCCCTCTCAGGAAGTGAAGTGCAGATGGGGATGTCCGGAACGGAGATGGAGTGCACGAGTCGAGGACAGTCCTTGTACCAGTCCTTCCGCAGAGCCCAGCAACGCATGCAGTACCTCTGGAGCGGTGTGTTGAATTTGCGGCACTCAGAGCATTGCCACGTATCCTACCAAAAAAGGAAGTTCAAAAACGTTGCAAACTTGACACTCTAGATTTTGTCAATTGTCATTTAAAACCCTCTTATAAAAGATTAGACAGTCTAATAGTCGGTCTGTTCTTCATGGTTCTACCTGAGTGGAGATCTCTGTATCTGTGTCATCACTCAAACACTGCGAGTCCTCATCCTGGTCGTCCTTCATCTAAAAGCAAAAATGAAAGCTGATTTCTCATTCTTGCATTCTAAAATGCTTCAAAAGCGAAAAAATAAAAACAGACCTTGCTGTCATCTTTACTGTCTCTTCCAGTCTCCTCCTCTTCATGCGGCGAATCTGCATCACTGCCCTGCTCCAGCACGGCCTCCTTCATCTCCACGTTCACCTGCTCACTCTCCGCCTCATTGAGGAACCACAGATCATCAGTGGTGTCAGACACGATGGCTGTGTCCTCGTCCTGTACGGGAGAGAGCTGCTTCCTCAGTCTAGTTGTGTAACAGTCTTGCTGTACTTATTAAAACTACTTCATTCTAAGGGGTTGCCACATTGTATTGAACAGACACATATTTCTAAAGGATAAATGTTTTATAGTCTTTCTGGGAGGTTTGGCTTCTTACTTGATTAGTATGGATATCTGTTGAACCATTGCTCCGCCGAGTATAATTACTTCGCAGGTTACCCAGAAACCACCAAGGCAAACCTGAAAGTTCCAACTCTTCCACAGCCACGTCCAGCTTTGGCCGCTTGGAAGCCGACCTGGGTAAGTCGTCTGAAGAATCTGTAAATCATCAATACAATTTCATATTAGTATATGCAAACCACCATTGTAAAATGTCATATTTTTTATATTTTACTCAAAAAGTGTGCGAAAATGATTATTCTTTGGCTTATACCGACCTTCATCTGGATCACGTGGCCTGCGTTGAGAGGAGCTCAGCGTAGCAGTGGTGCTCATACTGCTGGCATTGAGACATTGTCCATTGCTTACTGACCCACAGGACACCTATACAGTAAGGGAAAAGCAAGATTAATGCAGAGCAACATAAAGACACTCGGCAAGACAGCAGTTCCTTCTTAGCAGGTGCCCTTGGGTGTGGCAACAAGAGGCCACACCCTCACATATGGAGAGTGAGGGAAGGGGAATGAATGAAAAATTTCCTGGAGATCTACTTTTCTGAAGAGTCTATATAGCCAGTCCTATTTACACCAAAACCAGCTAAGTGTAGCGTTGATTATTACATGCAGGTTTGCGAAAGTGTGCCTGGAACATAGATCTCCAACAGTAGGATTAAAGGGATATAATTATTACGTAAACTCATTATTTATTCACCAAGTGTTGTTCAAAACCTGTGTATGACACTTTCTTCTGTGGAACACAAAAGAAGATATTTCAAGAAATGTATCTGTGGTTTGTGTTCCATCCAATGGAAGTCAATGGGAAGCTAATGTTGTTTGATTAGCCACTCTTAAAAATATCTTCTTTTGTGTTCTAGAGAAGAAAGTCATACAGGCTGAAAATGACAAAGGTGAGCAAACAATGAAATCATTTTTTGGATCAACTATCACTTAAGCACCCCTGGACCAGGTACACAGCTTTATTTCTTTCAAAAAAGGTGAGCGTGTCAATTACACAAAACCGTTATCTAAATGATAAAATCTAAATCTTACTATGTATCTTTTTAAATACAGAATGTCAATTCAAAATGCCAACACCTTAAAAAGCGCCTTAAAATTAACGGCGCTACCAAGCACCTCATCCAGACTGTATCTCCCAATCCCAGCATCAACTGTATATCTCCATGACAGAGGTGTTACATGTGGATGGTTTATAACAGGGTTCGGGGGTGGGGGATGTGTGAAGAGGGCCAATGAACTGTGAAGGAATCTGCAGTCCTTCCGAAACCAAGACGCAGAGAAGGAAACTCTGAGCGACAAACAGAGACAGGTACTCTGTCCCCCAGCAGCCAGGCCCATGCTGGTGGCTTCACCGGAAGGACCACCAGGCCAGGCCGGCCGTGGGGAAGTACAGAGACGGTGCCACTCTGTACAGATGCGGCTGTTGGAGACAGCTGCTGCTCTCCTCTGCATGGCAAACAGGCTGGGAAGCTAAGTGTGAAAACTCTTGCAGCGAAAAGCCTGAGATACAAATAAAAATCGCTTCATGTGTTTTGCGTAAGATTGAGAGGATAACTGGTTTACAGGTAAAGAAGAAAATTAAAGAAAAGATAGCTTCTGCAGAGAACAAAGCTGACACAAGTGTTAAAGTTGCTGTGAGTACAGTTCAGAGGCACATAGCTAATGTTAAAGGGCACCTAAAAGCTGTTTTTCTAACATTGGAACACATACTGGTTTGTTTTACCACTTATGTCAGCATTTCATTTCAAAAGAAAAAAACAATTATTCTGATTTATTCATTGACATGATTTTGATCAAATCATGATTTTCTCTACAGTTGTTTGCCATGAAGAGGAGACATAGACACTGTTTCTCCGGTGCACCATGCTGTAGTTTTACCTGACCAGGATCTTCACTTGGAGACTCATTAGAACCCTTGCCGACTGAAAGATTCTTTTCAGCATCTGCATTTCAAATAAGACATAGTAACAAAACAAAAAAAAGAAAGAAAAAAAAAGTCTGCCCTTTAATGACCAGGCACACATCAGCCACTCTTAATGTCAAGCCTAAACAGAAGTGCATAATTGTGAACATTATTTAATTATTAGCCGTTTTCTCTGGTTTCTTAGGTTGCTGCATGAGGACTTTTATAGTAGACATGATCCCTAATGATATAATTAATGGAGAAAGAGAAAAAATACAAAGTTTTTACATACCCACTGTATGTACGTCACATTCAAACACATACACACAGACAAGCCTCAAAATGAAAAATCAAGCTAATCAAAATAAGAGAAAGAAATAAAAGTGCAACATGACAGCAAGATAAACCGTGAGTCCTTTTTGTTACATTCAAAACATGCATCACTTCAGAATCACATTCAACAACAGGAGAAATGGACTTACCCGAATTATTCAAAATAACCAAATTCTTCTTCAGCATCTCATACACTGGACTATGAAATAAAGAAGAAAATTACAACATGAACAACTGAAACTCACTTGTGTCTCTAAATGCATAAAATCAATATTATCATAACCAAGAGATTTGAACATTGACATATACAAATATTACAGCAGATAGTCAGGCAAATACATGGAAGCGTCTTTCTATCTGCCGATTAAACATTCTCGGTGATATCTAGAAGCTCACCTGGGGTTCTTAACAGAAAAGCTCCTCACTTCCAGCAGCTCTCCGAGTGGGTCATCTTGACAGTGGACGATGTGTTGCCTTTGTTTGTCATACAGCTGCTTCATCATGATGTACTGACCCAAATAGTGCATGACCTAACGAACAATTCAGCAATTATTTCACGTACTGGTGCCTTAGCCTTTAAAATCTAGCAAGGATTTAATTCACAGGTGCCTTATGATAGATACGCTTCAAACTCTCCCTCACCTCCTTCAGAGTAAACACCTCCTCCTGAGCACCTGCCACTCTCAGTATCTGCAGGAGAGGAGCCCTGGGGTGGACCTGCATCAACAAACAGACCATACGTTTAAATGCGCAATCAAATGAGGTATAACCTCATATGAATAAATATGGACGACGTAAAAGAAATGTAATGGTGCATATTGGTCACCTGGCTACCCTCCCCAGGAAGGGTCCTGCATGTTGAGCTCGACCCCGTCAAATGAGATGATGACAGTGATGTCATGATTGACTCAAGAACTGTGAGCACACACATGATTATTTATATTTTAAATATCGCTCAATGAGCTCCCTACCATGACAACGTGGATGGCTGCAATATATAAAATACTCTTAGAAGCATACTCTTAACAAACCTGCTAAACAGGAAACACTGTGAAACCCAAGACATTGAAATTAGGCATCTCACACATCGCATTATATGTGTTTAGAGATAAGGAAATGCTAACGACCCTATAACACATTTTGTGTAGTTTCAAACATATGGAGTAATAAATAAATTAGTCAAATAGAAGGACTGCACTAATATGAAAATATTGGTTATTTTAATCATAATAAGGTAGAGTTTTAGATATGATTCTTTCACCGTGACTTTAAGCTAGTATGCTAGGCTAACGTGCGCGAGATATTTACGCGCGGCATACAGAAGAATACAAATCTTTGAAATCTGGCTCTAAATATCGAATAACAAACCTGCCAAGTGCACTTACACTCACCGTGCTGTCTGTGAACGAATACATGTTTTCAGCATTTCGTTAAAAATGGGAGAGGTGTATGATTTTTTTGAGAAAATGTTGTAGTCAGTTGACGCTGAGTATGACGTCAGCACTCAGCACTCTTGTCCGTTTATGGCACATTAGCGCCCTCTACTGAAATGGAGTGTGATGCACATATAAATAATCCTGTTTTTACACAACACGGAGCGTTGTATGTCCTTGATTGTTTCATAGACAGTGTAATATTCCAAGGGCAGACTACGTTACACGTAACAGGATAATGCTTCAAGGGGGTTATATTGGGGCATGATCGGGTTTGCCAAACTGTCAAGAATCTACCCCTGCAAATTTATGCGTGGATGCACAATTTGTCGAAACAACTAGTTTGATGCATTCACACAAGCAATACTGTTTGTATCATTAATCATTTATTCTTAAACAGGCTCCATCCAAAAGCCTCAGAGCTGTAGTGGTAAGAGTGTTGTCATGGTGAGCTGGGGGGTAATCCTGTTACATACCCGGATAAATTGAAGGGTTTAACTTTGTTAAATTGTTAAACTCTATGTATGTATAATACATACTGTATATACATAGAATTAGGTTTTTTAAAACATCTCCAAATATCACTGGATATACACACCTTACAATTTAAAGGACCTTACAAACAGTTAAAGTATATATATAGTGAAGTATTTTAACAATTGCAAATCATTACTTGTCCACTTATTTGGCAATATTTGATGCGTTGGGTCAAAGATAGTTGTGGCCTAATGGTTAGAGAGCCAGATTTAAAACGTCAAGGTTGCAAGTTCGATTCCCAGGCTGGCAGCTTTCCAAGCAGGGGCGTAGCTACATGGTGGCCATTGGTGGTCAAGGCTACCCCTAAATGATGGATGGCCACCTACCTGGCCACCTCTGTTGTGCGAAGCAGTTTTAAGATGTGTCGGAGTTTACGGAGTGCTTTGTAGATCATTTAACGTATATACTTAAAGTAATGCGAGAACATCACTCTCGCATTAATGTGATGTCGTACGCTGACGCACTGACGCAAACACTCTGAGCGCTATAGCTGAAAAGCTGCTAACCGCCTTGTGACAGCTGTCTGTGTACTGATATTTTGTATAAATGCAATGATGCCATTTGATTTATATAATTCAGTTTCATGTAGTCTTGCAAATAATTAAGATGTTCGATTTTTCTTGATTTAAAGATGTGCATATACAGCACTATAATATATGTGTAATTAAAAGAATGTACATGTGGTTGATAACAGAAAATGACTTCAGTTTTTTTGGTTTACATACTTTGTTTCATATAACTCCTTGCTAATGTTCTTGTAATTTGTAACATCTTATCCTTTTGTAATGTTCCAACAGTTATCTGTTTGTATGGCAAAATTAAAGTAGAGTAAGCAAGAAAAGACCCATGATAGCATTGCAGATAAATTGGTTACTTTACGTTCTTTTTGTATGTTTTTGACCAGCAAACTATGTGTAATGAAGAATTGGTGTAAAAGGTAGAAACGAAAGAATTTCTGTATATAAGGATTTTTTGGTCACCCAATTAAAAAACACTGGGTCTTACCTGGTCACCTCTAAAAAAAATGTTCTGGCTACGCACCTGTTTCCAAGGCTTTATTAGGTGACCCCCAATCTGATCACCATGGCATATTATTCACATATTAATTTTTTTAATTATAATTTATAATCCATTTACACAAAAACTTAAGACTTAATTTATGTTTTTATACTGATTGTATTCCTTAAAAATGTCTTTCTGATCCTACAGTTTAGTATTAAAAGGCCTTTCTCCAAATTACATTTAGCCAATCCAAAATTATGACCAATGTAGTTGTTTCTAGAATTAAAAGAGTCTCCATTACTATAATTTGACTAGCAATGTTGCATATAAAGCTGGTACAATGCAAAGTCAGTTTTTTCAGAAGACCAAATAAAGATAGATTTTTTAAGGATCATTCATAGAAGGAATATAAAATAGGTTTAATACTGCTTTGTAATCAAATACATATACACAACAGAATATTGGTAAAATACCATGGTAGAGACGTTAAAATAACAGTTACAAACATCTCAACAAATCTACACTTTATGTAACAAAGATAGCCATGATGAGTATATATTTAAAATATAGTATAAAAATAGTGCATAAATTTAAAATATTTAATAAAATTAATTTATAGCGATCATAGTTTTATAAACACATTACTTGAATAATTTTATGATTTTCAATCCCGCACTATATATACTGATGCAGATGTAAGTCTTCTCTGGGAAAAAAAAACTCAACAAATTAAAGCTTCCGGGCCGTTTCAATGGTGACTCGTGAAATCTATGATCCATTGACAAGATCTTCATGCTGCTTCCCAGAGTTAACTCTGGGTATCTTGCAGGAGGTTGATTAAACTTTTCAAACGTGTTCTGGAACCGACAAACCCAGAGTATTAACTAAATTAACCCTTTTCTGTAACAACCCACTGGTCTTTGTTTTTTCTCTTTGAACTTAGGGGAAACTCATCTGACAGCAACATTCTTAATTGTCAGGATACGTTCCCCCTTCTTAATTGGACAAGTTTATTGATATCAGCCTGAAACTCTGAGAACCTTCTTCTTGTGATGTTAAAGTAAGGACCGATCCCAATTCTGTTTAAATGCCCTCCTCTACCCTTCTACCAAATCAAGACCACAGACTACATGTTACACATGACTGGATAATATTTTAGGGGGTTATATTGGGGTTAAATTGCCTGGATGCACTTATAGTAAAAAAAGCTAGTTTGATGCATGCACAGAAGCAACAATGTATGTTTTATGAAGCATTGATTCATAATGCCATTATCTCTGTTATATTTCAGGGGTATACACACTAATGACGGTTTCGCAGACAGGGTTAGATAAAGACCTTAGTCAAATTAGGACATTTTAGTAGTTTTTACAAACATTCCTTACAAAATAAAAAATAACTTGACCAAACAATGTGTTATCAGTTTAGACAGCGCGACCACTAATTCATTCCAGGACTATAGTTTTAAGTCCTGTATGGAAAACCACCCCTAAATGTTACACATTTGGCAGACATTTGTACCCTTATCAACGTATAGTGCATTCCGTCTAAACATGTCTTTTCTCAGGCTGTGTGTTGTGATTGAACCTGCAACCTTTCCATTGCTAGCGCAAAGCTTTACCTACTAAGATACAGGAACACATAGTTCAAGGGGGTAATATTGGGGCTCAAATATCTGTTTTGCCCAAATGCCAGGATTTAACCCATATTAAACATGCTTACCTTTACCAAACACTAAGCATTGATGCACATATAGGAAAACATTTGTTTGAAGCAACACTGCCTGTATATCTCATGAAGCATTTTTTCATATTTACATAGACACGCTACATTTTAAAGCCAAACTGATCCAAGAAAGGATCAACACGACAAATATGACCAATATCTACCATAAAACAACATCTTCAGTGAGCCATCATCCTGCAGCAAACCTTCAACAAAATGGGTTGGAAAAGAATATCACAAGAAAAAGGATTTCAGCCTCATTGTATTTCAAATTCTAATGGCTTTATTTATATATGTATATATATATATATATATATATAGATTTAAATATATGTGTATATATAGTTTGTATAATAACTTTAACTTCAATTGCTTGATTATCCTTTTATCCATTTTTGTTCTGTTAAATTTTCAACGACAGGACATAGAGAACAAGGCATTCCACATGATCATATATTACAAAAAGTAAATAAAACTTGAAAGTTTGCACATCCCACACATACATTACATATATAATACACTTGCGTTAATGTTAAGTAATATTTTATGGGAAATTTCTTTGACAAAGGAGCGCAAGCATACAGAGAAAAAAGCAGAAAGAGAGAGAGAGCGAGCATTGTTACGACAGCTAAAAGAATAATACATAATTCATTATACAGTTTTTCAATCCAATGAATCTGTTGCATAGTTTGAAGCAAGCAGGACTGACATTTCAGCATGATAAGGATTGTTAGAAAAGCAAAATGGAGGTCCTTTTGCCAATTAAAACACACACTGAGAGCAGACGCCGTTCATTAAAGTCAGAGCTAGATATCATTTTCTCTTCAGATACCAAGTTTGTTTGACAATTCACTTAAAGCATGAATTCAAATTAGCAAAGCTACTCCTGTCAATCTGTGGTAGTTTATGTGTCTACTTGTGATGTTTTTTTCGTTCACTGTGACAGGAAGGCGAGTAAAATGAGTAATGCTTTGATGGAAAATGTAAAACCAATACATTTACGCTCCAACAACATTGATCACAACTTTTTAAGTCAGATACAAGTTTCTCATCATTAGACGCAACAGATTTAGCGACAATGTGTTTCCCTACAGTCACCTTATAGCCCTTAATACTACACTACACATTTTCCATGTAATCTAAAAGAGACAGCCAGACTGTAAACTGAGAAGCACAGGCATGCAGCTTTTTCAGTACTAAATATTCATAGATTTTTGTGAAATCAATTAAGGCTGCCACATTTCATCAAAAAGCAATATTCAAAGACAGTTTCTTGTTCAATTTCAATTGATTAGTTGTCTAAATCATCACCCAAAGGTGACACAGTGGTGTAGCTTGTCCATTGGCACTTTTGTGATCGTAAAGATGACATGTTTAGAGTAAAAGCACAACACTAAATTGCTGTCACTAAACAGTTCTGCTATGGCAGTTACTGTAAACAGATTATCATTGTTTTTTGTGTCCGATGATGTACATCTTGCAGACATTCCAGAGCCCTTGTCCCTCAAAGAGAACTTGTTCGGTATTACACGTAACACATAATTGAACGACCATGGAACATCTGATGACCACCTCACATTTACAATATTAAGAGAAACAGCAAGACATATTGCCAGCATTTTTGAGTCCAAAGACATGTTACCGAGCTCGTAAATATCTTAAAGCTGTTATAACAACGCCCTGTCACTCTCTCTTTCAAAGCCCTCACTGCAGAGGAAAATGAGGACAGGATGGAATAAAAAGGAATCAAGGGAATAAATGTATCGGATGGGATGTTCCCTACCTTTAAAATGCAATTCCTTCAGTTTTACTAGCGTGACGTGTTAGCTGTTTTTCCACACTTGTGAGAGAAGGGCTGCACTATCCTCTTTCATCTTTGATGGATCATGCATGGATGACAGGGAGCTGTCTGGATGGAGTTGGCAGCCACACAATAAGGTGACGGAACAAAGCTTGTATCACTCTGCAATTAGACAGTTCACTAAAAAGCCACACAGCATGGCCAGAAATTGAGAGCGAGACTTAACTGGTTAAACAAGACCAGAAAATTTTAAGCACGTACTCTGACATTCATTCCCAAATTCCCACTCCAAATGATGAGGAAACGTTATGGAGCCGCGCTCTCATGATGTCTAGACAAGAAATTAGATCTCAGTATAGATAACACATTATTTTAGCATGAAGCTCTTAAACAGCATTAAGTCAGTGTGTGTTTCTCCATAGAATCTATTAATAAAGTAAATGTGTGCACGAGTGTCTGTGTGTGTGTAACATTCATTCTGGAAACAGTAAACATTTTGGGGACGCCTCATTCCATATGTAATCATGCAGCACATTGAACAAACATATAGAACAATTACATTTTTTTCCAATGCAGTTCCCCCACCCCAGTACAGCATGGTTTAAGCTACACAGGACACTAAAAATACCAATCTCACCAGGTTGTACATATTGCTTTGAACCACCAATTTTTTTATAGGTAATGCATGCCACATAGATGATATTATGTTTATACAAAAATAACACCAGGGTATATTACCTTTTTTTATGAATAACAGAAATTGGATGCATTTGACTCAACACAAGATGATATCTGACTAAATATAGGCAAAAGAAATGGTTATAACTTAATCTTATATTTTCCAGTTTTAAAACACAATCTTTTATTTACAGGTGTGGTGTATCGTTCCTCCCGATCCAAAAAAACAAACCTGTCAGTCAATGTCAGTAGAGTTGTAATGTGTTAAAGTTATTGCACAACACCTTGAAGCAATTCTCTGTTTACACAATGCAAGAGAGAAACATGTGCAATAACACATTTTCTACAGAGCTGTTAAAGGGAACAAAAAATAAAGAGAAAACAATTGATAGATCATTTGATCGCTTTTTTCTGTACCCACTGTGTACAATTACTGTACATCCAAGCAATGAAAGAATATAAAGAGAAGACTGTACTTTCATATGTCCTCAAAGAGAAAACGTTAGAAGTAAGGATGGAGTCCAGTTAATAAATTATTCCAATGAAAAACAACATGAAGGGAAAACAATGCCTTTTTAACAGAACTGATTGTACAAAACAACACTTTGGCAGAATTTTTATAAAGCTCTAATTGGAAACCACGATCACTTCCACATAAGATCAAATGCATTCCTTGTTCATGAAAAACATGTATTTAATAATGTTTGCACAAAGACAAATTTGAGCTAAAACAACACAAAGCAGGATGAGTAGGAGCTCTTTGACATGCTTTTATGAGGGGACAAACAAATCAAATCAAATATTTTAGATAACCTGCTCTTTGCCATTTTTGATGGATTTTACATAAATAACAATTATGTATCTGCCTTAAACAATATAAAATACATTTTTTTTTAAGTTTAGACAGGAAGTACCTCAAAAAACTTGTAGTCTTATGATTTAGTCTGTGTAATTCAATTATGTGGGTATAATAATATCGAATAAAGACTTGACCATGACCAGCACATAAAAACATTTATCTATGGCTGCAGGGTCGGAGCAGACAATTAGGAATAAGGCAAAAAAGCTCACTTTTCTATCGAGAACTTCACCAGCCCCCTGACTTACAGTAAACACAACTTTCTCAACTTAGACATCAAATCTGACACCCCATGTTGGTTACAAACGTGGCATAAATATTAATTTATATATATTTAAAAACTGCAATATGTACTCAACTGCTTATTTTGTTAAGTTGTCACAACTCTCCGGCCTATATTTATATTTTTCCAAAATATTAAAAAGTACTTAATATAAAAATACAGAACAATTGTAAAAAAGGAACAAAACATTGAATTTTATATGAAACCCATGCATGCTTCCCCACATTAACATACTTGTGTTCATTTTGAGCGAAATAACAAGAACTGCCAGTAGGGGGAAGCGCAGCATCAGCTGACTGCTGTAGAGCCATTCAGTAAACATTAAGGTGGTCCATCTAAGTTGTTGTTGTTTTTTCTTTAGGCAGTGACTCTCTGTGTGTTTCTGAATTTGGCTGGATATACAAAATAAATCGCAAAAACAATGGGATATAAAAGAACAATCTATAAAATATGGCTCTGAGCAAGTAGAAAAGGTGTAACTCGAGGAATCGATTTAACCTAGATTGGTATGGAGTGGAAGGGCTGGACTATGGCAGTAGTGTGATTCACCTAATCGAAAGTACATGTCGCCGAGGTCACGCTCTTACAAAACTGTACCATCTATTTTCTTTCTATTCCTATAACCGGGCCGAACAGTGTTTTCGCTTTCATTCTAATAGCAAAAGCATGCTAACTACAACATACACGTGCAGGGTAACTTCAGTGATGGGATCTTTGAGTTCTACCAGTGCTATCTGCAAAACTGATCAAACCCTTGAAGCTTATGTGGAGCACAGCCTGATGTTAGATAACAAACAGAACACATATCTGCAGAGCCGATCATGAGGTGTAAAAGACTTGTCAGATTTAGTTTGAATGTACGCACATACATTGAAATCACTTCTATTGTTTTTTCCTCTAAAAGAGATAGAAAGAAAAGGAATATTTTTTATTAGTAGATAAGCATAACAATTCCCATTCCCATACAATCAGACACAGATGAACCTACAGATACATGCACACTATGGTGATGTGCTGTACCTTTGATAAAGTACTTGGTCGTTTAGCCAGGGTATTTGATGGAACTTTGTTTTGAGGCAGTTAAGCATTAAATGGTCTAACAAGAGACTAGAGACGCCTTTGGGTGTGATGTGTTGAGATGATGTGGGTTGACCCTCTCTGCCCCCTCAAGAGCCAATTGGGTACTCATGGCTATCCAAGAGGCGTTTTTAGAGTCGTTTTATTCTGCTAATGGTCACTATAGCAGCCTTACATCTGTACATATAAAGTGACAGAACACTCGAAATCAGCATCCTACTTGACAAGAATGTAGTGTGTCTGAACTATTTCAAACTGTCCGTTAAAATTGAAAACATTAAAAGAATGAGTAACAAGGATAGCTGAACTGCCATGTTTTTCAATCCACCTTAAAACAGAACAAAAAAAGAGAAATAAAATCTAAATAAACATCCAAACAGAAACTGAGTGGATGAACAAAATGGGCTTGATCAAAATTATGCAAATGAGAGTCCTAGGACAAAACAATAAATGATTACAGCAATACACGAGACCAGAGAAGTGACATTATCACAACTGTAAAAGAGATAAAAATGCCAGTGACAGGCTGAGAGAGGGCATCTGACGCAGTGCCGCCCTCTAGTGTGCGAGTTAGGCAATGCGTCACATCGGCTGCAGCACAGCAGCATGTACTTACAGAGTGCTGCTGCTGCTGCTGTTGGCGACACAGTGCAAATCGAGAGGGGCAGAGGGGTTGAAGGGTGGGTTATGGAGGAGGGAGAGAAGGGTTGTGGTCGACCAAACGGCCACTGCGGGCGCTGTCCCTCTGATGTCCATTGGCCGGACTCTCCTCGGGTTCACCGGACGAGTGGTGGTGCCCGGCGTGCATGTCAAAAACATTCTGGGGCAATAAGGCCGGACAAGGAACAGTTGTGAGGGGATCAGACGGAACATTCCTGGCTGTGGAGAGAGCGACCCGGGGGCTCGCCGCCGCCTCCGTTTTTGGAAGAGGAGGGGAGCATCTCGATCTCTACACAGCTCTCCTTTATCGTGGGGACGTGGGCTTCCTCCTCAGAAAGGGGTACGAACTCAGGATGAGACATGAAGTTATGGATGGAGCTTCTGGATTCTGGCTTCTCTAGACCCTCGTATAGGGAGCTACGGAATGCATTCACCACCTTAATCTGCGAGGGACAAAAAGAGAGAATTAGTGAAGCTGGAATGGAATAGTGTCCACCTCAAGCAGGCAGTTGGAACAGACTCAATGAATTAAATGACAAAAACATGAAACTGAACTTCACACCTACGATAGCATTAAACCTGCTTATGAAATACAAAACAAACACAAATAAACCCAACACAAGCAAATCAAACAGCTTGACAAAATAAAATAAAACAAAACACAAACACTCCAAAGCATTTTCTAAAACCTATTTGGAACAAGTACACTCCACAAGTAGGACACGACACCAAACCACTTCATGACATTAAAATGACGAGAAACACACAATCACTGCAAGACAGGAGAGACATGCCAGCTTTGTTCTCAACGTCATTTAGGAGCCAACAGGGATAAAATGATTTTCATTTTTGGTCTTATCAAAACAGCCGTTTTTATCGTTTCCATTCTTAAATAGTTTTCCATAACATTTGAATCTAATATTGTGATTTGAGCAATTCCAGCATTATGGATGTGACATTTTCAGTCAAAGCTTGGAATATAAATTCTCAGAGAAGGTATTTATGTTGAACCATGTTTATTTGACTAAATCCCTGATGATAGAGGCCAGACATCAGAAAATAATCAGTCTACGCAGAAGTTTATTTAAAAGAGGGATAGATTAATTAATGTGTTATGCATGTTACAAAAAAATGCGTGTTTTTGAGAGACAACATACTTTTTTAAATTAAAATGCACCAACCAGAAGCAATAATACCTAACAAATGGTGAAGGGATTCCCCTTTATAGAACGTGAAATAGTTACCGTATTTTAATTTTCACGTGCCCATTTATGAGGAATATGGACCGCTACGCATGTGATAATTTTGATGCGGATGTGACAATTCACTTACCTGACTATGTAAACTATGCTTTAAAACACAAAGATGCATTTACAACCTTTAAGATAAACTTCACATGGTATTTAGATTTCTGGACCTCAGGATGGTAAAAACCTTTGATAAAACTCATATAAAGGTTGCATGGAACAGCCCATATGGGTTTTGCTACCATCACCCACTCATACAAGTATTAGGTGTCTTATATTTCAAGCCTAAAATAAGTCCAGTCACAGAGTGAAATAACAACACAGTCAGAGATGAACAGTGAGAGAGAGGGACAAAGGGGAGAGAGAGAGAGAGCGAATATGCCGTTAAAAGTAAACCCTCACAATCACACACGCACGCAAAAACAAATTAAATTTCAATTCTGGATTTATTGCTCCATAGATCTGTTTACGAAGGAGTATATAAGTGCAAAGACTTTGTATGCATGACTCAAACGCTGCGCCGGCAGCATCTCTAATTCATTAAGTGGGGAGGAAGAGGAAACCGTCCTCTTGAGATGCTGTGAAGGCATGCTGCAACTGAGGCAAGAATGCCAACAGGACGGTTTGTCAGGTAGTCTTGTGGGTAAATAAACCGGAATGAGGTTTGACAGACTGTTGAGCGTAGAGATCCTCATCCAGTGCCAAGCACTCAAGTTACCGTTATCTCTGCCAGAGGGTGTCATTTAGTTTGACGTCAACTTGAATATGTTATGAACCACATGCTCGGTTTTTGACTTCTAGGACGGAATCCAAAATCTTAAGTGAATATGTTTTGGAGTTTGTTCCCCTCAGAAACACCAAGCTCCCAGGAATACAAGCAGACAAACATTAAAATGCAAAGCATGTGTATCTAGTGCTTCAAAACGGTTGCGCTGAGATTTTTGGCGCGGTGCAAAACACGCTGATAAAATTCGTAAACTAATTTTGCATTCCTGTTTTTTTTCCTTCACATTAACCCACAGCCGACTGAGGAACACTCTGTCCTACCAGCTCAACCAATCAGCAAAGGCTTACACTTTTCAACAGTGCGTTCACAGGTTTACATTCCTCTGCCATGCAGCTATGTCGGTCCGCTTTTACCCCAGACTACCTCCTTGAAACCAGAGAGAGTCGTGACAGTGATGTTGCTCATGCATACAACCGCATGCCAGATCATGTCGGAAAGCTCGACTCTACTATGATTACTGAGATCAAAGTGCCTTCCTTTTCATTGCAACTCATCTCTAGATATTTCTGTTTTAGTTTTAAACGAACAGCTCACTAAAATGGTTGAACTCACAAACACACTCTCAAATGCGGAATGCTAAACAACGGATGTAGCCTAAATAAAGACGGCAGGAAAAACAGTTCATGACTCAGTTCCTGCTAGAATATCAATGAAGAGAAATGGAGACGGAGAAGACACAAGGCGTGACAAATAGGCTCCAAGTATTAGAGAGAGAGAGAGAGGTGTGCCTGGCAATGAGAAAAACAAAAATGCACAGTGAAATCGACAAAAGGAGTGTGAGTATTGCTGTGAAAATAAGAGAGTGAGCTAGGACAGGTGAGAAAGTAAGCATCGTGAAAAAGACATTATGCAGCATTACAAATGAACAAATGAGATGTTAGCGACCCTGACAAATGCTTCCTGCCCGTGGCTTCTCGCAAGGGTTGTCGCATGGAGACATCGGCAAGACCGGCCATATTCAAATCACACGCAATGCGCTGGTTCAGACACTGGCAGAAATGCAAAGTAATTTGGGGGAGGAGGATTTTCACCTCTGTAGGCTAGATAGACTGGAAAAAAATGAATGATAAAGTGTGAAAACGCAGGGTGGAAACGAGGGTTGTTAATGGGTTGTATGCCAGGTTAGAAAGCATTCGGGTTATGAATGCATTCAACATGGCCGTCATGCAACAGCGGGAGCGTGTTATGTGGCACTCACTGCCTGTAGTAGAAGAGGAAGCAGGGGCGGGCAGCCCAGTGGCTGCAGCAGAGTTGGCGGACAGGGAGGAAGAGGAAATCCCTACATGGGTGGGGCTAACAACAGTTTTTGCGTCGTTGTGCTGGCTGACCACGGAGGGCTGGCGACGCAGGGCCCCGGGCACTGCCGTTTGGCCTGTTTGGAATGTATAAACCACGTCCATCTGCAAAGAAGATGAGAGGAAAAAGAAAGGAAGCATGGAGAAGGCCAATAAGAGCAGTTAGAGCAGATACATTTGTTACTGGAAAAAAGAGAAACAGAATATCCCCTCAATGACAAAATAAAAGCTTTAGTAAGTTTTGACAGAGGGATCGAAAGGAAAGTTTAATGTGGGAAGAATTTGTGCCGGAAAAAGAGAATAAAAGAAAAGCGAGAAACTAGTTCTATGAAGTACTGATGAATTTGAATCCTATTCGTGCCAATTATTTCTTTCATTGTGTACCCCTAACCATGCATGTCAGATAAAAAAACAGAAATCCCGTGGGATTTTAAAAGTGGGGTGGTGGGACTCTGGGCGAGAGAGAGAGATAAGCAGCTAATTAGTAGAGTAGTGCTTTTGCGGTCAGCTGGCTGACTTGTAATCAGGAATAAGAGCGAGAGGAAGGGAGGAGGGAAGAGGAGGCAGTGAAAGGAACGTTCAACCTCTTATTCGTCTGGGCTTGAGGCAAGTCTGGGAGAATTTGAATGGATGTGATGTGGAATGCGTTAAGACTTGATCTACAAATTACTGCCTCACTGACTTGATAATCAAAGGGATCAAAAAGGGTTAAAATAAAATGTGTCATTTTTTATACGGCCTCTTGTCATTTCAAACCGGTATGACTTATTTTCTTCTACAGAACACAAAGGAAGAAATTTTGAAGAATGTTGGTAACAGAAAAGCATTGGTCTCCTTGACTTGCATTGTTTTTGTGTTTATACAATAGAAGTCAATGGGGACCAACGGTTTTCTGTTACAAACATTTTCAAAATATCATATTTTGTGTTTTGCGGTAGAAAATGCAGAGGACAAGTGGGTTAAAATCAACCCCACATTTCAACGGCCATCTGTGATATTACACGATACAGAACCAACACAAATTTGTTTGTTCTGCTGAACAAAACGGAAAATATTTGGAAGAATGTCAGTAATCAAAAAGATCTCATTCAATGGGGGATGGTTTGGTTTGGTTACTGACATTCTTCCAAATATCTTCTTTTGTGTTTAGCAGAACAAAGAAATGTATACTGGTTTTGAACAATCTGAGGGTGAGTAAATGATGACAGAATTGTCATTTTTAGGTGAACTGTCCCTTTAACTAGATAGATGAGGGTAAAGTCGATGCTGTTTCTCAGGAGCTGAGGAAAACAAATGAAATCCAGAGGGATAAATCAGCGCCTGTGGAATACATTGACAGTCTTCAGTAGGAGGTTTACCGCCCTTTCAACAGTGTTTCGTAAAGCATATCCTTTAAAGGCACAGAACGCCTTTTCAGAATTCAAACCCACAAACATACGCAATCTTGAAGGATTCACATAAATTCATCTGTAAACCCACTTACATAACCCACTCATTGTTAGTAATTGTGACTAAAAGATCCTCCCACATGCCCTGCCATCCTCAGAGGAAAATAAAGGTCTGTTCCCGGATTTTCTCTTACTTCTTGACGGAGTGAAGAGGATTTGTAGATGAGCCCTTGTATACACAAAAATCCCTCTTAAAGGTTCTGCATGTTGTCTCAAAGACAAAAAGCTGTCCCTCATGCATTACAGGCATGTCATCTCCAGGGCATGGGCTGCTCTCAACCTGGGCCACCAACGCAGAACACAAATCTCTGCTTACTCCTAACATGTATGAACCCATGGGAATTTTCATAGGCCATTGGGAT
This sequence comes from Triplophysa dalaica, assembly GCF_015846415.1. Classification (NCBI taxonomy): domain Eukaryota; kingdom Metazoa; phylum Chordata; class Actinopteri; order Cypriniformes; family Nemacheilidae; genus Triplophysa; species Triplophysa dalaica. Next base: position 8,926,390 of record NC_079562.1, on the reverse strand, counting down.
ACATGACTCGAAAACAGCCACCAGGCATTCACAGAGTTCAATAATATTACCACTGGAAATGAGGTATGTGCTGTTTGGAGCTGGAAAAGCATTTGATTTATAAAAAAAAATAGATGGAAATTGTGAATGCGTTAATCTTTGATTTGGTTAATGCGTTAAGGGACAGTTCTCCCAAAAATAAAAAATAAATCTGTCCCCACCCTCATGCTGTTCTAAAACTGTACAAATGTCTTTGTTTTCAAATAAGACGATATTTTAACCAATGTGGCAAACCAAACCTTTCTTGGGTACCATCGACTTTCATAGTAGTATCTACCCTACAATGGAAGACGTAGTATGGTAGTATTTAGATAGAAACATTCTTCAAAATATCTGTTTTGTATTACGTGGAACAACAACATTTAGACCGTTTTCTTTCAACGAGGGGATGAGTAAACAATGACATCATTTTTTTTGGTGAATTTTCCTCTTTAAGTGGTCATGATGCAAAACAGTTATACAGGGTATATACAGGAATCATGGAGCTAAATGTAATGCTTATTAAGACCTTTATTAAGGCTCTTTGTATACATTTTAAGACCTCGTTGCCACCTCAAGTTTAAACCGGTTACATAGGCAACACTTTAACTTGAAATAACTATATACTGATTGTAAAACAGCACGGCTAAACAGTCTTAGTTTTTAATCCAACATAATTCAGAAGGGTGGGAACCAAGCACAAGAGAATTAATTGAGTAACCCAATGCAAGGTTTATTAGAAAGAGAAACCAGCTTTGTGGCTAGCACTTAGCATGTGGGACCGGACAGTGTTGATCCCCATCGAGGCTACGCTATTCCCCTTCCGACACAGAGAAGTATGCCTCACAGTTATTTCCAGAGACGGCCCCCAGCGGTCTTGTGCCAACTCCTTATCTTCTTACAAGTGCACTAAACTTGCATTTCCCCAATCGTCAGCGATGTTGTTTAACAAATGGGTGTAAATGGTCCTACTTTTCGCCTACGAAAAGAATATGACTTCTTTGGAAAAATATGAAAGATGACACACAATTGAATATCTTGGAAAATGGCATTTAAGACTTTTTAATACATTTTAAGGGCCTTCATTTTCTCTAAAAACTATTAATACTTTTTAAGACCCCGTGGACACCCCGTTATAGATACTAGAATCTGTATTTTTCAGACACTTCTTAGGAGCAGAAATCTTGATTGAAAATATCTTAAGTATTAAAAATTAATAATAAAAAATATAAATATTTTAAGCTGATGATGTCATTTGTAATGAAAATAAATATAGTAGTCAGACGTCTGGATCCCACTGAAAATCTTGCAGCAAATGTGCACTCAAGCCAACTTTGCTTTTTCAATAAAACGACTTTTTAATGATTAAAACTTAAAGATCAATCATCGGCAGTGGAAATGAACCATAATGTTTCAAATTATCACTGAACAGAGGTTTGAACAACTACAACTACTGTTGAGATCATAAATCATAAAATAAACCAAACATCTGTTAACAATGATCTACTTAGACACAATTTCTTCAGGTAGAATCAGGGATATATGCAGGTCATGGCTCCTGTAGTTTCATCATTATCCAAATCCTGGGACGTTTGGTGGAAAGGACAGGCATGAATACTGAAATATAAAGTCTAGAGCAGCTTACCTGAGTCTGTATACGGTTGAGTCCTCTGAACCACAGAACCTGTCCCCTACGCAGCTCCATATCTACAAGGTCCATCTCATCATCACCCTCCATCATCACATCCTCTGCGATCTCCTCTTTCGGTATGCCATGACCGGCCTCCTTCAGAAACTTGAGGCGGTGCGTGGGGATGGCAGAGATTAACTGGAAGACAAGGAAAAAAAACACGGTCACTCAAAGGCAACCGTAGATCATCGAAGACATTAGCTCAGCAGTTGGGATTATCCATGGCTTTATGAGGACCGGGATACGGACAACCAATGATGTGCAAACGCATTTTTATAAATCACTATGACATTCAATCACAATGTTTATTATATACGGAGGACCGTAAGAGCCTGATGGATATTCAAGGTGGTACGTGAACATTTTTTGTACCCGCGACTGAACATGAAGATTGTGTGAATGTTTCCATGATGGGGGTTGCACTCTCAATGCAAACCTACAGTGGCTCTAAAACATCTATACATGACAACTCTACACTTAGTAGATGAACTGCTGTTCATCCTGTTTATATGTTCCGAACAGCTGGCTCGCGAGGCCACATGTGTGAAACAACAAACGCAACACACACACACAGACAATCTGATAAGCTGGTAGGAAATGGCTTATGTGAGATGCAACTGCCAGAAGGAAGCTTTACCCACACAAATAGCTTGCCGCCCTGTTGATGACCTACCATGATGCATTAGTCTCGCATGTATGCATGTTTTTCAGGCTGTGGTCCAGAATGCAATTCAGCAATATGAGGGTGGAGGGCCATGCTTGTGCTTCCTGGTTGATAAAGTAAAGCTCGCCATCCTGTTCTTCATAAGGTAAACTCTGAGCTGATGGCACCCGTTCCCTGGCAATGTGTGGCAATGTACAGTCTCTGCTTGCCGCCCTCTCTCCCTCCTACAGGTTTGAAATCACACATAGCTTCACCTTCCCCCCCCTGCGCTCCCGAAGAGTGAACTGAAGATGTTCTAAATCACCCACGCGTGTGCATTCGGCCATGATGTTTTTATTATTTCACCACTGAGAAGCCAGTGCATCTCTCTCTCTCTGTCATCGGTAAATGTGTTCCTCTGTCTGCCTACAATATAAGTGGCTCCCCTTGTATTGAAACCATAAGTGGGGCTTAATTAAAGCGAAGTTTGAATGCTTCTTATAAACTGCAAGGATACAAGTCATACTAAATCCAATTTTTATATTAATACTTAATATCTCCGTCTCCGCATAAAGCAAGAAAAATCATACGTGATATGTAATCCTATGATACGTAATCAAACCTGTTTTATTGATTAGTCAAGGATGTCTTACCTGTCCCCAGAGCAGCTCACCAACCCCTATAAACACACACCAGAGCCATTGATCCAAGCTGAGGTCCGTGCAGGAGAACGGCTTTCCTCCAAATTGCACAATTATGATCTGCAACAACATCATAAGTATAACCATGAAAACCATGAAACAAAATGTAGATGTATGTGTTTTCATCCATATCTACTGTATATTAAATAGTAGTATAAGGTAAAAAAAAACTTTGGGCAGATTTGCATTTTAACTTCTTTTAAATGTACCAAAAGTACTGACGACAACCTTAAGATTGACAAGAATTTGTGTAATTAACTGACAAAATGAACTACAGTCCTTTTGCTATAACCCAAATAGTCTAGTTTCAACAGGAAATCTTTAACAATATTAATCACAAATAAATGCTAGTGTTATTACACCCTATTGTAAATATAGGCTGTTAACAGTTGCAAACTGCAAGTAATGACTTTATGTTTCACCTGCAGAGCAAAGGTTCCCACCACAACGAGGCAGAATATGGGGTTGCGATAAATTCCCTCGAACACGTTCCTTTCGCCATGGATCTTCCGGGCATTGATTTCATTGAACAGCTGCATCATGACAAACACATTAAAGATGATGGTGTAGTGCTCAGATGGCGGAGAGTGGAGGGGAGTGTTGCGGCCGCTGTCAATGCTAAAGATCTTCTCACCTTTGGGGACAGCAAGACAATGAGTCAGTGATAGGAACATTCAAAACATCACAGTTCATACTGTGTTGTATGTGTGAGGAGAGCTCTGCCAGGGATTATTAACAAATACATGGTCCCATAAATAAAAAAACGATTCAAGTCTAGTGTAATGTCCACTAAGAGACATATTTGAAACATTCATTCAAACTTTACAAATTGAGGTCTGCTGATTCTTAAACGTTCATTCAAACTTTACAAATTGAGGTCTGCTGATTCTTAAACGTTCATTCAAACTTTACAAATTGAGGTCTGCTGTTTTTTAAGTATGTAAACTTTGATATACTCAAAGTCTAAGCAACACAATGTGGGATTTCTAGTGAGATCTACTAAAGCACTGTAGACAACAGCGAGTGGTGTGGAAAGTGAGTTGGGATGGATCAGATTACCACCGCAAATTAAACCTGTTTGTTTGTTTTACAACATACCAGCTTCCATGGCTATTTTCAGGGCAATTCTTTTTTGTATTTATTATATTAGGTTTGCAAATTAATCCAGCAGTTGCCTGGCAACTACACATGTATCCCATAATTACACAAAATGCAATTAGCCATTACTAGATTCCTGTAAACTTTTGAAAGAATAGTAACTCATTTCATTTTAGATATTGGGAACGCGTTTCATTGGGAACTCATGTAATTTCAACTCAAAGAAAACAACAGAGCTTCTTACCAGCAAATAGAAGAGTAAATGTGATGACAAGCTGATAGATTGCATGACCTAAGATGTTCTTCATCATAGTCCTGGAAATGAGTGGCTTGTCCCGCCCATAAGGTTTGCGCAGCAGGAGTGATTCTGTCGGGGGTTCGGTGGCCAGAGCTAATGAAGCCAGCGTGTCCATAATCAGATTCACCCATAACATCTGAACCGCTTTTAGAGGGGAATCCTGCAGACACAACAACCAAGAGTGAGAAAGGAAAGTATTATCATATGTAATAATGTTAGACAAGGACACAATAAGACCAGCCAGCCCTATGTAAGTCAAAGTCTGCCACCAGCACTTAACAGCAAACAAATTAATGAATATACTCTAAATGAATAAACCTGGGCTTGCAGAGTTTGTCTTTATGGTTGAGTCCTTTAATCATAACACATGATTTGTCTTCCATAATTCCCTGCTTAGCTTAACCATCATGTTTTTTGTATTTATTGCCCTGGCTGTTCATCTATGTATCTTAAAGAGAACATTCAGAGCTTATGGGAGGTACCGTTATGTTTGGTTGCGGTTAAAGAAAGCTAAAAAAAGTGCCCATTTTTTTATTAAATGCCGATTAAATATATATTTAATCCGTCTTTGGGTACTATCATCAAAAATGTAAGCAAAATACATTTTCATTATTTTTATTGTGACCGTGTCTGTTGTCATAAAATAGCAATGAACCTAACTATGACAAGCATATTTTCCCAGAAACAAACTTAGTCCTGATGTCCTCAACATAGTCCCATAAAATGAAAGTATTAACAATTTCACAATATTTTTATATGCATAAACACTGAGACGCCATAACAAAATGCTGGAAATGCTTTTTTTCCCAATAGGATGTAAATATACCTGTGTGATGCAGGCACCAGTGAACGCCACGATCACAGCCACCACATTGACTGTCAGCTGAAACTGCAAAAACTTGGAAATACTATCGTACACGTTCCGTCCCCACATTACGGCTTTGACAATACTGGTAAAGTTGTCATCTGTGAGAATGATGTCAGAGGCCTCCTTTGCAACATCAGTGCCAGCAATTCCCTGTTGGACAAAGCATGCATCTGTTTTTCAAAAATATGAATTCAGAGTCTGTGTAAACACTGGAAAAAGTCACTTCTTCATTATTTGGTGATACCATTTCATTCTTAGAAACAAGATGTTTTTATTAAGTTAAAAGAGAAAAATAATACAGCAGTGCGAGTTTTAATGGAGTCCTGTATTGGCTTGGAATGCATTCTATATAGGCATGCACAATAAATTATTGCCCATATTGGTATCGGCCGATAAATCATATTTTTTTTTAATGTTATCAGTATCGGCCAATCATAAAACTTAGGCAAATAGATTAAAGCTGATAAATTATTAAAACATTTCTCTGGTTTATTTACTTCAGCTGCACACTGAAGTAGTGTAAAGTAGGCTTGGTACATGATTTGTAGCAGACAAATAGAATGTTCAGTATCAAAAAATGTTATATTAATATTTAGGCAATGTTTATTGGCCAATATATCGGCTTCCAATGTTCAAGATTTATCGTTAATCGTTATCAGTCTGTTTCAGTGTTATTTGATGAGAAATTTACATATTGATGCATCGCTAATTTTATATAAAGACATTTCAGCTGAATGAAGAATGAAGGGATAGTTATGTGGGCCCAAAAAGCACAGCAAATTAAAGAACCAAATTCAGCCGTGTTTTTGACAGCTTTAGGACCTCTATTTCATAAAACTATTTCCTAATGCCCTAATCTCCAACAGTTTTGATAATTCCACCACCTACTGCTTCTGAAATGGACAATTCTTGAGTTATACATTTTGCATCTTGACACCAGTGTGTATATGAGTGAGAACTGGGATTTATCTCCAGCTCAAGTTTGCTCCGTTAAGTGAATTCTCACACACTCATTATGTCATGGGTTTTCGTGAGGTCATTTAAGAGACATGCAGGGGATTCTGTGAGCTGGGGACACCCACTGATCAACAAATGAACTCACACACATTCTGCAGCAAATTTCTCATCAAACAAAACTGAAACAGACTTTTTCAATAAATCAGCAAAACCAAATGGATTGAACACTCTACACAAGAGTATACAACATATGCATTTACCAATCTTCATTTTGCAGACGAATAAACCCAAAACATACATGTATTGCATTCAAACCATCAACTGCATGTATCATGTAAACCTGGGATTCAAGACCATGACCTCTGCACACCTTGCACCATGCACCAAAGAAGAGGGTCAATGCTTCTATGTTTGAGTGAGATCTGTAAAAAAAGGTGTATTTTCGGCACCAAGAACACGAGATTTACCATGGCAAAGCCGACATCAGCTTTTTTGAGAGCAGGACCGTCATTAGTTCCGTCTCCAGTCACGGCCACCACCTGTCTGGTCTCTCCAACTGTGCTGTCAATGATGCCTGAAAGACAACACAATTTCACATCTTTTTTACAGAATTTGTTTTCTTATACTAATGTATTTGTGAAAGCAAAACTATGTGCACTGTAGTTTGCTGCTGTACCAAACTCTGCATTGCATCTTAAAAATGTAATAGACCCCAAGCCCCTTATTTTTAACTATTTATTTTGTAGCAATAGCAAGTATATGGAAGATACATTCATCCAGTCAACCATTGACAAGTTCTCACCTTTGACCAGAGTATGTTTGTCTGTTGGGGAGGAACGGGCTAGAACACGCAATTTAGGCCAGATCTTGTCAAGACGCTCTTGTTCCACCTACAGACAAAGATTTGCGTTAAAAAAAACTGCTTTGCATGTATAGTATAATGTAATAGGATAATGTTTTGTAGCTTCTTACATCTCCTTTATCATTGCGGATCTGCTGGTTGAAGTCTTTTCCCTCCAGGCACAGGAAGTCCTCTCCGGGCTGCAAGATTCCACACTTTGTAGCTATGGCACGGGCTGTGTTAATGTTGTCTCCGGTGACCATCCGGACCGTAATGCCCGATTGCTGACATTTAAGAATAGCATCAGGAACCTGCGGGATAAGGAACAGACCTGAGCATGATCTGACTGGGTGCAAAACCCCTAAGGGGATACTGGACAGTCTAACATACATTGACAAATCCACATCGATTGAGCCAGACTCCAACTCCTCTAGTAAAATTGTCATTTGTGATAAACAAATTTTCAAAGCAAGTGAATTCGAAAGTCCCAAATATAAAATGATAGGTACGTCAGAAAACTAAAAAACCTCCTACAAGCTTATAGAAACCAAAATAATTTTTTCAATTAAATCCGTTTGTCTAAAGGTCATTGACATTAATGATTCCAGATTCCAACCAATCAGATCAGGATGTATTACAGAACTCAAAACTGGAAGTAAAAAAACTGTGGGTTCTTCAGCATCACCGCTGGCCCCAGATAAGTGTGATATAGACTGTAGGACTTTGAGTGACCAGAGCATCCTTATAATACTCGCTTAGCCATCATAGCACAAAGACGGCTTAACACACAAAGGGGCCGGATCCAGACGTTCAGTATGTGTGTGTGTTTGCTAGAGTCCTATGTAATTACCCCCACTCAGTCTTGAATCACACCATTCCCGTAATTAGAACCAATAAGCTCATTTATTTATAGATAATTAGAAACCTCCCAGTGTTTCCATTGACAGAGATATTGCACACGGATGTCACCCTCATGGCAAGTGAAGAACGGTTATCTTGGCACGATGCTCAGAAACGAGTACGATCAATTTGAACCTTTAGGCTGGACTTCTTTTCTCCAGCAACCGCACACATGGGCTTTATCGCTAATATATTGGATATATTGCTGCAAGTATGCTAAGCTAGCACAAAAACAGCCCAACTGCACTTCTCAAAGACTCCATTACAAGTTGGAATTGGGCTTGCTTCACTATTGGATTGATCTCTTAGCAAACTGCTACTTGTCCTTTGCATCAGCTCAAACAAGCTTTTCATAAACTCAAAAGTTTGTTGGTAGAGAAGACGTTTGTAATTAAATGTTGTGAATTCAGATGAAAATGTTTGACATAGTGGGTGACGGTACCTATTTGGTAAAGAATACAGTTAGATTTATTTTCTTTAAGTTTTCTTGCCATGTAAAGCTTCTTTTCTTTGTTAGCTTGTGTTGACAATGTTAAATTAAAACCAGCTACCGACTTCACAGCTCATAAATGCTTTTCTTAATGTGAGAAGGTTATAGTACGTATTGAAAGCAATACCTCTGTATGTGATAAAATCTAAAGGGAAATTGGATCCCTCATGTCTTCACCCCCCATTTACCTATATATCAGTCACATGTCCATTACACAATTATAAATGGCATCTCATTTGAAAGACTCAATATCCATAATCAAAAATAACACAATAGCCTGTCATGTACCTATTTTATCACCTTCAAAGGAATTGGGTCAGATCGTGCCTCCACTGATAAGGCTATTCCTGTTTATACTTTTATAGGGCTTGACATTCCGCAAATAATCCATCAACATCACACGATAATCACCATCAGTACATTTTCATTAAATAAAATGCAATGGGCTGGCCCAGTCTCAACAAGCTGACACGTAATACCCCTTACGTCTTTTATGAATTAAGGACTGAAATGAGTTTTTAAAGTGGGTTGATGATGGAAAGGTTGTGATGTCATTACATTCATGAAGAACACTGAATTTTAATCAACTTACACAGACACTCCTGATATTTGAAATTAATAGAGACGTTTTAAGTGTCAAATTAAGTGTCAGAAAATGTATACTGAATATATGCCATGTTGGCGGTATTCCAAATCCAAGATAGTTAAACACTGGACAAGAGAAGGTAAAATGAACATTGAAAGGTAAAAATGTGTCACTTCCAGATTCAGTTCACACAACACTTCCAGCAACAATCACAAAGATCATTTTTCTCACCTCAGGGCGGACAGGGTCTTCAATGCCCACCACACAGATACAGGTCAGGTTGTTTAGTATCTCAGCCTCGTTGTCCCAGTCAGGTTCGGTTGGAAAGTCTCGCATTGCTACACAAATGGTCCTTAAGCCTTCACAGGCCATCGGCTCGATGACTTTGGATACCATATCATCCCGATCCTTGGCCTTAAAGACACGAGGCTGGCCTGAAGGATCGAGGATGTGGGAGCATCTGACAGAAACAGAATGTGGAATATTAAAACCTAGCACAAAGAGGAAGTATTCGTAAGTCAATTTTTTCCTTCTCCTAAACTCCTCTTATAATCCTATCATATTTTTTATCAAAAGCCAAATTCAAATTAAATTGATCGGAGACCTTGTTGAAAGCTGAAGGGTTTTGCTTTCCCACATGTAACCTATATGTCATTATTTCTTCAAGTATTCATCGTGCGAAATGTCACTACACCATGGCTTGGAATATCAAGTTTAGGACCGCATAATATGTATTAATAGACTTGCAAATGTAAATAAATGTAGAAATACAGGTACAGTTTTATTCCAGAGTATAATGTAATCCAGCATAACAAATAAAAAACTGTTAATTATATTTCATAAACATGTAGCATAGGCATACTTGCGCAGGATGATCTCAGAGGCGCCCTTGCTGTACATACGAAATCCTGTACCCGTTGAGTTCTTCAGCACGGTACTCATGCTCTTCCTGGTGGAGTTGAAAGTGTAAACCTTGTAAAACATTTCTTCTGGAACCTCGTCCCTTATAGGCTGATAATCTCGCTTCAGTTCCAGCACAAAACCCAGAAGGCCACACTCCGTCTTATTACCCACATGCCTTGGCAGACCACCTTCCCTTTCTGGGGGCTGAGACGCATCACAAAGAAACAATTAATTCACCACAAAACACCGTAGATCAATTATTCAGCGATTTTCAATTAAGGTTTATTCTTACCAGGATCTTGCTAGTATACGCTGAATTAATGGAAATGCTGTTCACCAGCAGCTCTAGAATCTCTGTACTTAGGAGATCTGGTTCAGGAACTTTCTTGTAGTGGATGTCACTTACAAAGGCCTGCACCACGGTCATCCGATTCATGGTCAGCGTTCCGGTTTTATCAGAGCATATGGCAGTGGCATTACCCATGGTTTCACATGCATCCAGATGCCTTACAAGGTTATTATCCTTCATCATTTTCTGTTGAGAAAAACAGCAGTTAGTCTAGTGTTAGTGCAGAAATAACACACACAAGTTTGGTCTAACTAACATATTTCCTACATAACTGACAATGTGTCTGCACATACCGAAGATACAAGGCAAAAACTGTCATTAAACCTCCAGAGACACCATGAGCAGTAAATGACACTGTTGTGTTGGCACTAGTTACCAACCTAAAGCCTCTCACCTTAACTGAATAGGCCAGGGAGATAGTGACAGCCAGAGGCAATCCCTCAGGCACTGCCACCACCAGTACAGTCACACCAATAATGAAAAATTTGACGAAGTATTGAATGTAGATGGGCGTGCACTCTGCAGTCCATTCGCGTCCCTGAACACCGAAGGTATCGATGACAAAGTAAAGGATGAGAATGATGACTGTCGCAGCAGACATGATGAGACCTGACGAAGAAAAGAAAGTTAAGACAGGGGAAGGTAAAGCCTACCAAATTTCCTGTTAGTCGTAGCACCACAAGCCGTGGGCTGATGCTCTCAATCTGAATGTGATTTGTGTGTGAGGGTAAATGTAGGATAATTATGTAGAACACAGCCCAAAGAGACAGGCATTTTTATATGGGGTGACACTATTTCTTTGGGCTGAAAGTAAAAGAAACCTTCAAAAACAACATAAGGAGAGGACGCCTTAAATGGGTAATTCACCCAAAAACGAAATTCTGTCACCCTCAAGTTGTTCCAAACCTTTTATAAAAGTCTTTTTTGGTTGAACACAAAGAACAATATTTGGAAATATATAAGCAACTTCTGGGAAATCATTTATTATCAGTTTTAACACAAAAAGAAAATATTTTGAAGAATTTAGCAAAGCAGATAGTCCTGGGGTACCTCTGAGATTTTGGGGCACCATTGACTCCCATTAAAATGGTTATCAGTTGCTAACATTCTTCCAAATTTCTTTGTGTTCAACAGAACAAAGACATTTATACAGGTTTGGAACAACCTATGATTGAGTTTTTCATGACAGAATTTTTGTGTGAAACCATGTGCTGGAAATATACTGTAATACATAATATTGTTGCGCTAAATACATTTAACGCCATTTTGCAAAATTGGACACCACCAGCAAAATCTGGCCCTTATAATGATGCTTTATGACTCATCAAATCAAAGTGCATAAATTCAACAATGGCGCTAGAGGTATCCATACCTGCTTTACCGATCTGGACCGCCAGCCTTGTCAGCTTGCTCTGCAGGACCGACTTCTCCTTCTTGGAGACTTTGAATTTCTTTTTCTCCTTTTCTTCCTTCTCCTCCTTTTCTTCGGATTCCGCTCCTTCCTCGCTCTTCAGCGGCTGGATCTCCAGAGCGATGCCGTCCTGGGTCTTAGCTGTGGAGGTTGATTTCAGGAGTGGTTATGGGAACAAGGGAGGAACGTGGCCAAAAAAAGGATGAAGGAAGATGAGAGGATGGAGAAAGGGAAGGAGAAAATAGGCAGTTGATTAAAAGCTAGAGGGCAAGTCATATTAAAGGTTTCTAGAGAATTAAGCAGATCAACCGTAGCAGAAAGAAAAACTCTGAATTGATAGTGACTTTGAAATTTGTGAATTTGAGCAGGTGTGGACAGATTTTTTAAATCACAGGGCCTTTTAAGGTTTAAAGTATGCACACAAAATTGTGTGTAATTCCCAAGCAGCATGAGACATTTCTATATATTATGAGCCTATTCTTATAGATAAAATACTTTGTCACTGGCCAGAAAGGTACAACATTCAGGTATTTAAACCTATGTTCAAGATACACCTAAAGATCATAAAAAAAATTGGCCATTGATTTTCATTATTGTGTTATCAAGGAAAGCCTTCCCTAAGTACATTCACTTTACTGTGCATAGTAACTCAATGAACGTGTCTCCAATATAGTGCTACTTACTGATATGCTCTTAATGATAAGTAAACTGCTAAGGATGTATTCGGAATGAAAATGTTTAAGACATTAACAGAGAAATCAGCTGCTGAAGTAAAAAAAAAACTCTGATTGTATCATCAGTAACTTTAATTCAATTACGCAACAGGCAGGGATAAAGCAACATATTATATTACCCAGCATCCAACTGAAATAGAAACTTAATGGAGTCGAAGATCCAATTCAGCCACTTTGCCATAGCTAGACATTGATCCCTTACCCCAATTTCTCATTAAGTCCCCCTTTTAAAAGATAAAGAGAGGCCGGAATGTTTTCATATAACAGTTAGCTTATGCATCATCTCGAACATGCGCTCATGAAGGGCTCAAAATCTGTTATGATGACGTTGGGTGCAGAAATTCCGAAAGGTCGAAAAACAGTCCATGAGCCTACCTGACCACCAGTCACAACAAACAACTGACCAGATACGACGACCACACATGTATTAGGGATTGATGGGCGAACTGACCGTCTGACTGACAACACGAACAGAGGCACGCACAACGAACACGAGAGGCAAGTGATTTGCAGACAACTCAAAAACAGAAAAACAGTCCAAACAACAGGCAGAGATACAACCACGAGGAAAACAAGGACCAAGAGGAAGACGATCGGAGAGGAGAGGTTTCGGTTCGTTTTTCTGCTCCCAAATGAAAGGGCGGCACCAGAGAAAGAGGTGAAAGAAAGGGTCAAATTTTGACCACGAGAAGAGTGGACAAGACAGCATGAGATCCTGAGCCACACCCTAGAAAGAAGCAACAGTGAGAAAAACAAAGAGCTAATGAAACAACAAACGGACAACAACGACAATCCACAGCTGGTCCATTTTGCAAGGGTGCAACTCCCACAAAAGCCACGCCCCTAAGCAACACATCAATGTCATAAACCTCTATCTATACTATGTCGTAATAAACACGTGAATGTATTCTTCGTCCAAACGTGTAGGTAGAAGATCACAGCCTGATAACAGCTCATCTGAGTGTGTGCGTGCTTGAGATGAAGGGCAAAGGGAAGGAGACAAGATGAGCAGTTCTGTGTGTAGCAGATGCTCGGTCTCTATGCGCTATAGGGGGTGGGTTGCTAAGGCTCAGCCAGGGCACACCCTGAAACATGGTCAAAAATGACCCGGCCGAGCGCACAGAGATAGTTAGTCTGAAAATTAATCCTCGAAATGTCACACTGGGGAAAATTAAATGGACAGAACAAAAATGTTTTTAACAGTTTACTTCTAATAACATATTTACGCATGACATTAAATAAACGTGTTCATTTTATATATGACACTACAACAGTTTCGATCTGTTCTGTGCGGTAAAAGATTTATCTAAATGAGAGCACCATCGCAGGATCCAACAACAGTGCTAATAAGGTCACTGGAGACCTGCTGCATCATCCATAAAACATCTAAAAAACATTTGGTCTTCATGCCTTATAAAAAGGACCGAATGCATTTATCTGCATGCGCTCCATTTCAAAGAATCGTGTATTTTTTTTATTTTCGGCAAAATCTGAAAAACACATTTAACCATTAATCACAGATAACTTTTTATATCTACTGAAAGACAAAGTTGCGGACATGCAAAGCCTTCTGGCTGCTTAGTGCCGTTTGTAGCAGGTGAGAGTTGCACCCTTTCATAGGTAAAGCGAGGCAAAAAGCTCCCCGGGGCTCAGCAGTAAGGGGTAAGCGACAGCGTGAAAGACAGAGAGAGAAAGTGAGCGAGCAAGTGAGTGGGACTGAGACGAGACTCCGAGACTTGCCGCTGAATGGGGAAGGGGGAGAAGGGATAGGGAGTGGGTAAGGTTACCTTTGTTGCGATTTTCAGGGGGTCCTTGTTTTTTACCTGTTTAAAACGAGAGAGAGAGGGCGGAGGGCTGATATAACATGGCTCAAAGTAAAATAAACCATAGACAGAAGAACATAAATCAAAAAACAACCAAAGCTATATAAGTAATACTACATTCCATGAGCACATGTGGGATTTGAGATGTCATCTAGAAAGAAACAGAAGGACTGGAGGGTCTTTATGCACAGCACACTGATGGCAATGTCACTGTTTTTGACTGTGGCGTACGCCTGACAAAACATTTTTATCAGGAATTTTGTTGTGATAAATTTTGTTTGGCTGAAACAAAAAAGCAGCTTTCTCTATTTTTTTAATCAGAAAGTTCATTCTTAAACTTGGGGTTAGAGGAAACAAAAATGGAGTCATTGTCAGAAATTCGGTGAGGACTCTGCAAAGGTTTTTAGGTGTTCCTCTAACGTTGTATGTATCTTTAGGCCATGACAAAAGAGTGTGTCAAATCATTTCAACTGAATTGACTGCTGAATTAGATAGTGACCCAACAGACACGACCATCAGAGAGACCATGAGAGGTAACAGCAGGTGTTGTCAAGTAGCTGTCAGGTGAATATTTGAAAGACCCTGGGGTACTTTGAAAGCCATCACAGCTTGCGCACACAGAGGGGACATACTGACTATGTAACTGCCGATAAAAACAACAGGACGGCAATGATTGTTTCCCTAACTGCTTATCATCAATCATCTTGTATTATCGATATAATAGCTAATAAGGAACGTGGAGCTCAAATTTGGCTTGAGCCAGAAAAAAAACAATACCTTTAGAAATCAAACATAAATGCAGCACAACGTAGGGTGATTTCAGTGACACTGACGCTCTAGAAAATAGTCACAAAATTTAAGGCTTGGCCGAGGAATTAGTAGACGATTTGGAGTAGATGGAAACTATCCAGCAAATCTCTTGAATGGCTCTTACCTCTGGCAGGACTGATGGTCGGTAAACCTCATAACCAGAGAGGTAGACTGTCTCACTCAAACACAGAGGGTATTATCCACAAGAGAATGAAAGTATGTCAGACTCTCACCTTTCTTGACCTTCTTCTCCTCATCATCATTGCAAGTGCCCAAAAGGGTGAAAATGATTCCAGTCTGAGAATTCAGGCCCACAGCACTGACCACCATTTTGCCAGATCCCTCCATCACGTGAGTTCCTAAACAAAGAGGAAGCACCACAACCATAAAATTTGACTTCAGTAGTTGATATCAAAGTAGGTAACATTTCAAAGTTCTCGATAACCAATTTCAGATATTTGGTACTGTCAAAGATGCCTATTTAACGGCTAGCTAAGCCAAGATTATATATATAAATTATATTGTATTAGAAAATAAACTTATGTTACGATACATTACATGTTATGTTATATGTTACATATATTATATATTATAAATACATTATATTATAATATCATATTATTACATAGTCCAGATTTTATATAGTCACACACCCAGTCTGTCACTTTCTATCACACACTGTAACACAAGTAAAGTCAGAGAACAAGCTATCATTATTACTTCTAACATGACAATTACCAAAGAGTAGCTAAGGCTCAGGCCCATTTTTTGACCTAGCAACAGATTTTGAATATATGCCGTAAAATAGTTCCACAGAAAATATGTGCTGAAATTTTGAAACTTGCTTTCGCATTATAGCATTATTTGCATGACGCATTTCAGATAGAGCCAGGCTGTTGATGGGTTTCTAGAAAGAGCCTGACTGTGTTTGACCAACTCAACAAACTTCTAAATTATAGATGTACATGTAAAATGTGAGGCCAAACAAGTGAAACAGACACACAGTCTCACCAGAAAGAAGCATAGGGTCCTTCTCCACAGATTTGCGAACCTGATCGCACTCTCCAGTCAAAGAGCTTTCATCTATTTTCAGGTCATTGCCCTGGATGAAGATACCATCGGCTGGGAGAAGGTCACCTGATGGAACAGAACTGGGAGGTGAATGATTGTGTGGTGCACATGAAGAGAAAGATAGACATGTTCAGAAAGAGAAAAGGAGCAGAGGCTGAGTCGGCCGCCATGACGACAAATATCTCCTGTGGCTGTTGGAGCCCCACGCATCGCCCACGTTGCAGGCATCATGAGCATGAGCAATGACTCACGTACGTTGTTAAGGATGACTCATGAGCCATGCTTTGTGTCTCAGGAAGACCAGCAGTGACATAAGATCTGTCACAACCGCTGGAGAACTCACAGATCAACTCACCTCTGAGGTTTATGGAAAGGCAAGGGGTTGTGGAGGGAAGCTATCCTTTATAAATACCACAGCACTAGCAAAGATCACCAAATACAGTGACGGCAGTTCAGTGATCAGTGTCACATGTGAAAAAAGCCACGTACGGGCCCCAGAGGGGAACCTGAGTGACTCGTCACGTCTAGATCAAGCATATTTTGGAAACTTCACAATAAAGTTACAGCATGATACAGTACATGAACTCACCATATTTGATTTGCGCGATGTCACCCACGACAATCTCAGCCACGGGTATCTGGATGACCTGGCCTTTCCGGATGACCGTAAACTTTTGCTCCTGCTCGATACGACTCTGCAGCCCACGGAACTGCTTCTCTTTACTCCAATCATTGAAGGCCGTCACCAGCACCACAATGATGACGGAAAACAAGATGGCAGCACCTTCGATCCAGCCCGCCTGAGCTTCACCCTCATCCTCCACACCTCCAGCTGCTTGACCGCAGTCTGGAATTACATAAACACAGAGGAAATCAATTTAAAGACAATTTATATGTTTCAAACATCCTGCGATTAAAAAATCTCTCTCTCCAGTCCAAGTTCAATATAACATTTAAAGAGGTTCATATAACCTTCAGAGACCATTAAAAGTCAAAGCAATATCAACAGCAGCTGCACACTCGTGTTTTACTGGTGTCTCCTCTTTAGAAAGGCTTCCTTTTGCCAGATTTAGTTTTACAGCAGATTTACACTTCATTGACCTAATTTCCTTCTGGAGAACTTGATGACTGTCTAAGGTCAGCCGTGTGGTTTCAGCCATATGGATAATAGGAAGAGCCTGCAGTCACAGCCAAATTCAAGTTCTTTTGAACAACAGTCCCAAATGGGGCCGTTATTGAAATGTAAGATGCCAAGAAATATTGAGTCACTAACAAAATCCTGATTTAAAAAGACTGGTCCCTGAACAATAAAAATAACAAGTCTGACGGTCTAAAAACAGCATTGTTTTGATAATTGTTTTCTTACGTAGCTCTAGTTTAGCACTAAGTAAGGCTAATGATAACAATGTTCAAACAGACCAAAAACTTTAATTCAGCAACTCACTGTCACTGCTTTCCCCTTGTGGGTGGTAAAAGGACAGGCCCAGGGAAATAATGGCAGCCACCTCCAGAATAATGAGAGTGACATCCTGGAGGGCTTCCCACACCAACTGAAGAAAGGTCTTGGGCTTCTTGGGGGGAATGAAGTTTTGACCGAACACTGTGCGGCGTTTTTCCAAATCAGCAGGGTCACCAGAGAGTCCTATAAAAAATAACAAAAAGAATTATTAAAAACGTTTCATTATTTTGCTGCATTGAAACCATCTATACTAGTGACAAACAGTAATGTCTGGGGTACAACACTTGGCCTAAAATGGCTCCTGAAAATATGAGACAGTACAAAATGAACAAAATGAACTTTTAAGGCATTTAAAAAAAATTAATGTTTTGCAAAAAGCCTACCAGAAATATTTATTCTGATTCTTTTTTTACCAAGCCTCCTTACACATAAAACAAGAAGCCAGACATTCAATGTGTCACCATATTCTTGGTTCATTTGCATTTTAGACCAAATTGGTCGCAGACAAATAAGATGTATCAATGAAAAGCCATAGCCATTTGCTTTTCAGTGTGCCCAATTCAAAACAACCATTTCAAAAAAGAAAAGAAAACCATCCTGACTAATAGCACACCCTGCTCCATTTAATATCAGAACAATTAAGCATGCCTGGGTGGAACCCATAAACCTTAAAACTAACACGCTTTGTCAACCTTTATCCGAGCTAGAGTCTATTTTGTTGAAACAGAAATCGTACACCTTCATACGGTTATTATTTTGAGCGCACAAACAATGAACACGGTCAGATATTCCTGCATCTCAGGTGGATTATCATTGATATGCGTGTCAAGGTTTATAGGAGCAGTGGAACAATTAATCAGTGTTGAGTGCTTGTAGCAGACAAGCCCAGAATATTGAATGAGTTTTAGACTTTATGTTTAATCAACCAGAAACCAATACATAGGGGTTAGGCAAAATAGAAATTGCACGAAAACCATTTTAAAGTACTTTGTTTAATCCATTGTTAACCAGCACCAATTCACTTGCATTGGTTTTGCATCCATACAATAGAAGTGAATGGGTACCGGCGCTGTTCAGTTACCAACTTTCTTCAAAATATCTTCTTTTGGTGTTCTGCTGAAGAAAGAAAGTCATACAGGTTTGAAATGACATTAGGGTGAACAAATGATGAAAGCATTTTCATTCTTGGGTCATCTATCCCTTTAAGGTTTCTTTTTCCAACCAAGATAACCCTTGTAAACAATCAATCCTCAATCACAATAAAAGTGCAAAGTGCTTTGTGCAAACAGCAGGCCTTCGAGACGAACTGTCAGTATTGGTAAAAATATTATTATGCAATAAAAGATTTGGTATGTGCGCATTCCCTTAATAGATCCAGACTGTGTCAACAGACCAGCATGTTCTTGATTGACACTAAAACAGTCCTCTCAAAGGGGAACACATCAGAAAGCATGCAGCTGAGATTTCGTGTGCTACGACTAATTTGACAATCGTTTAAACAAAGATTTGGTTACCGTGTAGTCGACTAGTCTAAAACTATTTATGGCCCAGAAGGTGGTCCAAAAACTATGTTTAGCGCCTATGTAATACAATTAAAAGACTAAAGAATGTAGGCTATTAATCAAACTTTTGATATCCAATATTTAATTTAATCTAGCTAAAACAAGCAGATGTGTTCCACTTTCCTTACATTATGATTATTAATATTTCTGCAATTGCTTATGTGCCAACCCTGACTGGATCGTTTATAGCGGCTGCAATAAGTGACGCGATGAGCATTTGTCTGCTTTGGCTGGTCTTTGCCTGGGCTTAAATTTTATAGAACTTTTAGAGTTTATTTTGAGTAATCAAATTATATTTTTTTTATATAAAAAAGTGTGTCTATAACACTGGAATCATGAAACTTAAGCTTTTAATCAATTGTTGTTAGATATTATTCAAACTTCTTAAAAACCTCTGTTTGCCCTCTACTTTTAGACAAGCTGAAGGTCAGAATAGATTTTCCAGAGATTGCACCTCTCTTTCTTTCTCTGCATCTATTTATCTCTTGCTGCAGTGCATTTCAGGCTGGCCTGAGAGTGATTTGTATACGTTTCGACATTTACGAAATTGAGATTTAGGACGAAGCATCCCGGCCCTCCCAGAGGAATATCAAGTCGAAATGGAAACATTTCAAAGACGTTCCTTATCATTCAGAGTTCTTCATTTTGTTTAAATGTTGTTTTTAATAGCCAGTTTCTCACTATTGACTCTCTATCCACTATCTAAATGAATGCCCTCTTGTTCAGTAACAGGACGGCACCAGGTACATTCCCACAAAACATCTGACTCACAAAATGACCACTTGAACATTTCAAGAGAACGGCACCAGGCCCTGTCAGCTCGGGTCTTGGAAGCACAAGGAAGCTGGAAAAACCAATCCATCGTATCACATCTTAATTATAAGGTCTCCATTCGGAAATCATCAAGAAGAGAGAGCAAAATATTTTTTGTTTGTTTATTTGCTAGATGCTAACAGGAGCTGACTGGCTCCAGACTGCAGTCACATCTATGGCTGGCAGAGTGTTGCCGGGGGCTGGTGTCAAGGTGACGGAAGTGGAGGCTTAGAAAGTGGATGCTGCAAGGTGATGGTTGTGTAAGGGGAATGGAGAAGATTGGGCTAAGCATTACATTAATAGGGCCAAGCTGATAACAGGCTTTAAGTGGGTTCACAACAAGAAAACATATACAACAACTGATCAACTTTAATTGCAGGTGATAGATAATTACAAACAAAAAAGCATCTAAAATATCATGAAGCAGGATTGATGAGATATACTGTACATGGTTCTTTGTTTCTCTGCTTAATATCTGTGGTCCATATGAACTGTCACTGTCTGCATTCCACAGACAAAAGCAACAGCATTTGGGTTTAGATCCCGATGAATGAGATAACCAAAGTTTCATTTTTCACCGTTCCATTAAAACTGTTGATTCCACCTTAAAAATCGAGCATTTTGTTTTCTTCACGTGGGAGGATGGGAGGTGAGAGAGGAATTCTTAACACATGGACAGCATAAGGGCTGTGGCTAAATGGAGCACAGCCAGCCACACCCCCTACAGCTACACAAACTCTCTTTCTTTCTGAACAGCACATCCATCGTTCCCTCACATCACTGCACCTGATTCCTCCGTAATGTCTGTTGTTCACACTTAGGGAAAATTATGCCGTCATAAACACTGAATCAATAAACCCAAGCAAAAATTGACAAATCTATGCAAGGACTGGACGCAGCTGCTGTTGTTGATATCTCTGACTCGCATTTCATTGACAATCATATTATTCTACACAAAATCCTCAGACACCTTTAGTAATTTCTGCACTGATATTGGAAAGAAAGAAATCATTGACATTCTCTTAAATCTGGTGAAATGTATTCATTTCTTAAGATAGTTAAATGCGTAATGAAATTAACACACACAAGTGGTGAAGAAGAAAAAAACTTTTGCTATCGTAGACGTACTCCAGTTTACTGCATGTGTTACACAGTTTACTCCTTGCTTCAACATTTTTTATCAATATCTCTGATTTACATTTTCATCACAGTGATCATAGCATTTCTATTTTGCTGTTAAAATAGGGCAAACAACATTGGACAATGGACATGCCTTGCAATCATTTCAAATTTAATGGTTGTCAGCCATCTCTTTGGGTCTGATGAATCACTTTGCAGACAAATCATTATTAACGTCTTTTGAATTGAAATTTACCATGTGTGCTTGGGTTTTAATTACTCACATCAGTTAAAACATTTAATTTAAACTTTTGTAGCTTATTATAGCGTGAGTTTTACCTCAAAGTGCAGCTGGTGAGTCTGGTTATTTCACTATGCAACTAAAAGGCTTACATTTGAGATCAATTTGTTACTCAAATCCTGCAGAGTTTTCCCACATGACATCACAAAGCATTTCAGGTTTTAAGTATGACAAGCAGTGCCAGTCAAGTTGTTTTTATTTTTGAAACTATTATGAAAGTACGGTTTGTATGAAAGATATATAATAGATAAAGGAATCCATTTTAAAAAGTATGGTTTTAAAAATGTTTACCATCATTTTTATGACAAACTGTGGGTATTATAACGGTGTGGAAAGCAATATAAATCGTTTATTATGAATGCGGCAAATTTCATTTTACAATATTTCCAGATGAATACAATTCACTCTGATAACGGAGCTTACTATGTGGTCCAAGTATTACAGGAAAGCCTACTTTACAATCTAACTTTCTGTCAGGTACAGGGAGTGTTCATCTTGATGTCAGGACCCAACAGTACACAATGCTTTGTTTATTATTCAATATTTTTAACTTTTTCTCTTTCATTCTCTTGTGTTGTGTACATATAATAGCACGGTCCATTGAGCGGACCTGACCTGACTCACATTTCACTGCTGATTATATTCTATATAATTGTGTGTGTGACAAATAAATCCTTGAAAAAAATGCTTTTACAGTAGGAAAACTAGAAAAATTATAGAGGTATCCTCTTTATAAAAGTATTCATGCAAGACTGGTCTTCAATTAGCTTGGAAATGTTTTAAACACCAAGGGGCGTAAAGAGAGGAAAAAGCCGTTTGTTGCACGCTTTAATACATTTTTTCAGCTACCTTAGAACTGATGTCAAAGCACACTTTTTGGAATAAACAAATGTTACCCTGACTAGGCGTTCTGTATGTATATAATGTATTTCCTTCTTTGTGCATATAGTCCTTTCATCTATTTAGAACAGAAATCCACAAACACTTATTACATTTTAAACCTTCAGGAAATGTTTTTATCCATCTAACACATAAAATGCTCTTCCTCCCTATGTGAATGTTCAGGCCTGCTGTATAGATGGATGGCATGGAGCACAGAAAACAAGAATTTTTGCTTTTACATGAAGCTATTCAAATGAGAGAAATGACAGCATTATTTGACCATCAGTAAGTCTATGCAGACAAACCTGCAATTGGACTTAACAGTGGGTTATGATTCACTTTTGCAGCCATGGCAACTCACAACAGAGTGTATTTAAATGACACTATTACCAGCTATGCTTTTATTCACAACATCGTGATAAATGTGCGGGACCTGTGTTTTAAGATGACATCTTAAAACATGGGCATAAATTAAAAGATCCACAGAAAAAGTTTTAATCTGCATGTGGTGTCCAAGTTATGTTCAGATTCTACTAATTGTTGGTGACTAGACAAACAAAATACCTTCAAAATGCCTTTTAACCTTTAAAAAAAAAAAAAAACAATTTATCTTTCGTTAATCATTAATAAAAAACTGTCTGAAGGCTAAAATCAGTAGATCTGTTATTTTTAGGTCTCTGTATGACTGGAGGCTGCCAAAAGCTGGTCTCTTTTACCAGGAAGCATTGTTTAGTTTGTGGTCTGAGAAATCAAATTTTAGCCATTTATCCAAATAAACAAGGAGGACCCCCAACCCGAGGCTCAAATCATCCCCCCTCCAAAAAAACATGAGCACATACAACGCCCACAGCAAGTCATGGGTGTGAACTCAGCTTCTATTGATTTACCATAGAAATTAAGGAGTGGTTGCAAAAAGCAAAGTCTAAAAGATAACGCAGATATTTCTTGACTTTATCTTCAACACAAATGCCATGATTTTGGGGTCAAAGCATATATATAAGAACCATCAACAGGACTAATAAATGTCTATTGAGCCGATAACTGGGATGGACTATTGATTTAAGTCTGTGTCATGCTTTAATGCAAACAGGAGAGGCTTGAATTTCAAAAAAATATTACAGCAGACCAGTGATGATTCATTTTTATTCCCAAGCCAAGTTTGCAACAAGAGCTAAGTGCCAGTGCCAAGCCAATATGCCGCTACTTACAATTTTAATATTTTTACTTTTTTTCTGTACCACATGGACAGATGCAGCAGAAAATAGGCTTATTTCTTTTGCCCTAGACTAAACTTGTTTATGACACATTATAGGATCGTAAAATAATGTAAAAACTATAACATCTCCACGGCACCTAAACTGAATGGCGAAAATGTTACTTTGGTTTTGGCTTTTCCACCCACTCCTGCATTTAATGATAAAAGAGAAAACATTATTTATGCTCCCTTCAATAAAATGAGTCATTTCTTGTGTTGCGAAGTCTGTACAGCTGTCCCTTCATTACTTAATGGAACAGAGCGATGATCTAAAATGTAATTAAGGACATGGTGTGGAGCAAATTTCAATGCTAGAATGATCCAACTGAGTCCATATGCCAAAGGGGAAGATGACAGGCCTGCTGATGTTTGCTTTGCGTGCTCAAGCTGTTCTTAAAGAGCAATGACCAATTTCACCTTGAACTGACGAAGGTCAAATAATCTTGATGCCGTGACAAGCTCATTTATAATGAAATACTGCTGAAGGTGATTCTTTTTCAAAAAGGGGTTGCTTATTCAACAGGGGCTAGCAAATATTTTTAAAGGTCAACATAAGAATTAAACTATCCTGTTGATAAGCGATGTCACCCTCAGTGCAGTGAATGTTATGGCGTTACATGCCCTCAAATCAAATCAAGATAACCGTGCAAGGTTTCACAGTAAACAAACTCCTGTGCAAGAGACTGACCTATGAAGAAAGGCAAGACCGCATCCAGAGAGCAAAATTATCTTGCAATTTCCAGCATCACTTCAGACATTGAAATAACTAATAGTGCTCAATAATCAGATTCTTCTTCTGGTTTCAACTATTAGTCCTTACTTTAGCCATAACTAAGGTCATACAAGCATCTCATTTCCTGAGCCCATTCAAACATAAATAGTAGTGTATTGCAGAGTTGAATAATTGAACTGAATTATAAATCCTACATTTATGGAGAATGTGCACTCAAAATCTCTTGCTACACTTAAAGATATGATAACCAAACCTTTCTGCATTTTGACATTTTCAAATAAAAAATATTCAGTTTGATTTATAAGCCTTTCCTTAATGGGATCAAAAATGTCCCCACAAGGTCAAAAGTTACTGGCATTGCTATCTTTGTGGGAATACGGAAGATGACAAAATATATCTATACATATAATATAAGTCTTGAGTCATTTTTTTACTTGCATCATAGTTACATTAGGAAATGAGTTTAATTTTATTCTGAAATAATAAAATATTAATAAGTATATAAACTACAGGGATGTGCACGAATGTTAAAATATTAAAAATGCTATTTGAATATTCATATTTTTCATAAGAATAAAACTGCGTCATCTCATGGTTAAGTTACAGCTACAGAAGATCTTCGAGTTGTCACGCCTTATCTAACGCTTATTCACTACATCTGTAATGATTTTATAATAAATTCAACAACTTGAAACATGAAAATGTACATTTCACTGCAACTAATGTTAATGAATTTGGCCTTAACATAAGACTGGCACCTTTTTCCATACTAGTAAACCAGAATTTTCCTTCTAGAAGTTCAAATAAGGTCATAGCCATCAAGTGAAGACCTTTTTAGTGAAAGTGAAAGTATTTTTAAGGATCTTAACAGTCGCCATGGAGGTATCAAGCAGTTTACTTTATGGTTTATAATGTTGATAATAAATAAAGGCAGATGTTCTTGTCAGATCTGGGTTTTGTTACCAGGAGTTAGAGAAGAGCAGCACGTTTTCTCTGCTCTGGCTTGTTAACCGTCGGCCTGCTAAACAGACTTTTACCAGAGTAAAATAGACCTATATGCTTGTTTTTCTTATAAAGAACATTTAAAACAAAATAAACAAGATAATCATATATCACAGACTTATTGTATTATACCGCACAAGGTTTAAATGCTGTTTTTTTTTCAACATTAAAAAACGTATATACAGGATATAGTTTAAATGTGTCATAAATATTTAATGATAATTATAAGCTTGACGTGAAATTGTGACTAAATAAAAACGAAACAAATTATGTCATTGTTAACTTCATTTAAATAAAAGTCTGCTAAATGAATTAATGTAAATAAACACATTTTCAAATAGTTTTCGATGAGCTCAAATATTCGAATATGAAATTATTTAAAAATGACTAAAACAAGTTGTCAATTCTGGATAACAACTGCAGCATAATTTTTTTTAGAAAGTTTGCCACTACATTAAACAGTTGCTTAAATAAGGAAATGGGAACAATGTTTAATTATCAAGAGGTGTAAACTAAATCGAAACGGGCTTTCTGTGCTGGTACAGGTTTTCAGTTAGTCTTACCCTCGATTGCCGATGTCTTAAGCCTGAGGCAGATCCCCTGTACATCTCCATAGCATTCAGCTATCTTTGAGACTCCCTCACCGCTGCGGAGTTCCATCAGCTGGCGGAGCTGCATTGTCGAGCAGCCAAACTCCCCATCATGGTCGACCTCAACAACAGAGTTCCCCTGTGGGTGGTCCGCAGTGTTGTTGGCCATTTTGACTCGTTGAGTTTCAGTCACACCTCAGGACGTGAGACTTCTGATCTGTCAGCTTGTAAACTTAAGACTGGAACGCTTCAGGTAGTAGACACGCTTTTCCCAATTTCAACGGGCCTTGCTGTGTGTGCAACCGGATGTAGAGCAGAATTGTCTTTTCATGTAGAGAGCGAACATGCATCAGAGGAAGTGTTTTTGAAGATGATGATTCTGGTCAGACATGTTACTGCAGCAGCGGGGCGGCAAGGGGATGTAGATTCAAGACGCACCACGGAGAAACTGGAATAAAGAAGAAAAGACTGTCATTTTGGCAGCTTGAGGTAACATATTCAAAACAAAAACAAAGGTGAAGGAGCATGGAATGATGACAGTTGTCATCTTGGAAAAAGATGACAATGAACTAAAGTTTTGCAACATTAACCTTTGATCACATCAATGTTTAATGGCAAATTACTACTTATACAGTACATGGCAGTATATTTGTCGAATTGAATGATGCGGTAACGCAGCGGAGTACAACAATGACTTTTTTGAGACTGTAGAAGCGGAATGGGATCATCTTCATGTGATCCTTTCACAGGTGATGCAATGAAAGGCACATTACACTGGCTAAAAATTGATAATTTCTACGATTTAAACATTGCTTGCTACAATTGGCATACAAGTACACATAAAAATGGGTATAATGTGTAAAAATCTTACATATTGGGCGTTTACATTTTGTACAAAAAGTGACCTCATTTCTAAGTTTTGTAAAGGAGCAGAAATATGACAACAGGAATTGTTCACACCATCTGAATAGATACAAACACGTGTGGCTCTCAATACATTTTTTAGAAAACACATTGAGAATAAATAAAACATTACAGAAGCAGTCTCTCATAAATCCTTCACAAATGTGCACCCAGAAGATGTGCAAAGAATGACTTTCTCGTGCACTTAAACAGTCTGCAACAAACAGACACACAGCTAATGAAAAGCACCATTTCCTTCTCAGACACTGTTCATTTCAGTCATACATAAAAAATAACCTCAGAGGAATCCATAGTTAAGGAGGAAAATTAACTTGTTTACCATTTTGTAGCCAGTCTCTAAGCCCACAGAAGGGTCGCGAGAGAAGAGAGAGAGAGTTGTTTCAGAACAAGACAAAAACACCCCATATGAGAGATAGGGGTCTGTCTGTGTTAATGTGAGATAGGAGAGCTCCCAACTCCATCGGGTGTTCTTATGTACACACAAAAAATGGAGGTCACTCTTTGATGTGTGCTTACAGCTATGAAAGGGGATTCACTTGTAAACACTAGAATTTCTTTTTTTATCACACATATATTCATTGATAGAAGCCAAGAGAAGTAAAACCACTGGATGATGAAAAGCCCCGAGGTGGGTTTTGACCCAGAATGGATTACTGTCCACTCCTATAGTGTTTTCAGCTCTAGCGTAGGTCAAGCTTCAGCCACTGTACAATAAATTATCTTATCCTCTTGCAAACACATCAGCCTAGGGTGAGTGACCTGATTCTTTAATCCCGCCTTGTATTTAAACTGAATGAACGAATTGCTAATCTGCCGATATCAATGACTACTTGAGTTTTCAAAATGACAACAGCCTAGCAGCTGAAGGTCTGTCAAACTAGAGTTTACCAAGAATTTTATTGGTCAATGTATTCCCAGTCATTTTGTGTATGGGTGTACCAATGAGTATAAGTTTACTTTGAACATCACAAAGTACTAATGTAACAATGTCTGTAAATGTTGAAATGTGTAAATGCCACTAGAACAAGTTCTACCGTGTTTCCAAACAAATGTCATCCATTGCCCAAGGCTTTGAAAGAGGCCATTACCAAGCCTTCAGATTAACGGAGCACAAAAAATGTTTGAGCACTTCTGCTGAGACAAAAAAAACAATCTTAGCTTAGGCCATGTTAAAAACAAGTGTCCGATTCCATCTCTGAAAATTTAACTCCAGTTAAAGTATATTTTTTAAAGTATATTTTCTGTGGAATGCGACCGGTTCCTCACCATGCAAAATCTGCCATGAAGTTAAGAAGTTGCAAGTTTTGTTACCTAGTTGACAACCTAGTTGTTCCTTGTTATTCTGAGTGTTGCCATGTGATGTGTAGTTTCTGTTAACACTGTGAATAACATGTCAGCAGTACAATTTGCAATGATGTTTGACCAAGGGTTTAAAAATATTTCTTTTTACAAAGCAATTACAATGCAAAAACGTTTTACTTTAGGAATGTGTAACAATGAGAGAAGACCGGTATGGCAGTGCAAAAACCGCATTTCAATGTAAATGGTTCCACCCTTTACTGCCTCTGTAACCATTTAAAATACAAAATTCATGCTACATCTTCTTATAGTGAAAGACAGACCCCTATTAAAATGGCAACTTTTGCATGCTATTTTCCTACACATGTGGGTGGTCAAACGATCCATGATCTCCGAGAAATACCTCAAGATGATAACTCATTTGCCAAGAGCATAATCGAAGCAGACCCTCTGTGTGAAGGCCTGACAGTCACACTGATTGACGCCTAAAAATGGAGCAATTTATCACACAGTCTCAGCAGGGCATTTAACAAATCATTTTAAATGCTATGAGCTTTCATACAATGCATTTAGGGAATGAGCTCAGCCCAAAGAGCTATTTGCATTTATCAAAATGAAACCCAAACGGTTGTAGGCTGGTTTAGCAAGTGCACAGGCCAGGCACATAAACCCCCCCCCCCCACTTATGCTCAGGTGCAGTGAATGTGCAACCAAAGAGCCTATTTAAACTAAAATGCACTTTTATTAGGACCAAAGGTTGTTAGCTGTTACAATATAGGTGGCAGTTTAATAATGTAGAAAAAAGCTAAAAGCTGGTCCATAGTTGGACAATTAATGTATTTTGCAGTCTATGTATTTCTAACTTCACTCTTTTGGTATTAGACAAACTTACTGCGTTTTAGATTTGCAAGTTCAAACTGCACATTAAAGGTCCAGTGTATGAAATTTAGCGGCATCTAGTAGTGAGGTTGCGTAGTGGGTCAACCCGACCCACTACGGTGGCTGATAAATAGCCAAGATGTCTTCATGTTTTCACTTCTTTACGGAAGGAGATAATGTTTTTATGAAATGCGCTCTATAGTGCAGTTTGTCCTTTTAGGGCTACTGTAGAAACAACAGGGTGAATTCCATATAAGGGGACCCACAGTGTGTGTGGATAGAAATAGCTAATTTTAAGGCAATTAAAACATAACGCTTCATTATGTAAGGTATTTATACACCTGAAGACATAGTTATGTACATTATATTGCATTTCCATCAATAGAGTGACATAACTTCCTCTGAATGCGACTATGTACATATTCTACATGACCAGCATTTCCCAAACAATCCATTTATTAGGTATGAGATAAAAATACAACAAACTGTAATTTACCGTTTTATTTAACAGTAATTTCACATATTTTTAAAAAGTGGTAAATTACAGAAATATATGTATGAATATGAATTATCAAGTACAATGGCCTATTGAACCTTTATGTGATTCAACATATTCCAATGTATTTGCTATAAAAAGTCACAGCCTACATATTCGTAGAACAGACACAGATTTGAAAATCTTAGAGATAATGCTGCGCTGATGATACTCCACATTAGTGGTTCTTAATCCTCGTCCTGGGACCCACAGCTCTGCAGATTTTGTAAATCTTCCTTATTAAACAAACCTCATTTAAGACCTCAGTTCGTTAGAGAAAAAGCTTCATATACTGAACTTGTCGTGTCAGAAAAGAGAGACAAAACGTGCAATACTCTCAGTCCAAAAGTCTGAAAATCTATGTGCAAAGTGTGACAGCGTACAGGGAGGAGAGGGTGCGCTTAGCAGTTTTCTCTCCATATTCTAGTGTGAGAGTAAGGAGGATGGTGAGACACTGAGAGGATTAAAGCCCAAGCTGTATTACTAAATCTGAATGTGTGGATTGAGCACAGGATGGAAGTAGTGGAGACCAAACACCGGGGGAGTGGAAAACTGGGCGGGAGCATCCGGTGTAAATGGAAGATGTGAAGCAAGCGAGGGAGGAAATAAGAGAGAGGCACTGCTGTAGGATTAAAGCGTATGAGCAGTCACTGGTACATAGCAGATGTAGATCATGGCCACATCTGTTTCCCTCCACTGTCCTAAAGCAGTTGTGCCAGCACAGGCCTTAAGGGCCGATATCCGCCTCAACTCTACTGGGGCCCTAGAGCAGCACAGACCCTTTGCTGCCTCTGCCTTCTTTCTTTGGTCTCTCGCTCCACCCTCTCACTCGCTTTCTTTATTAGGGTGACTCATCAGTCTACATTGCATCTCAAAAGTTTCAGACTGAAACACGCAAGTTAGCAGACATCTGAAAGGGGAAACATCACAGGTCCCTGTAGACGAGGAAGTCTCATGCTGTCAGTAGCTGCGTTTACATGGACACATCGGATTAAATTTATTCAGATTGTGCAATCTGAATCTAGTGTTTACATGAAAGGTAAATAAAGTGATCTGATTGATGTGCGTGTTTACATGACGATCTTAAAATACGATATAATCTGCTGACAGTTTATAAAGGCAGAGTAATGTCTCGTGCCAATGAACCATGTGCACATCTGATGCGGTTTTACCTAAACCAAGACAAAATTACCAAGACCCACCAGAGCTTCTGCAGGCAAACAATAATTAAATGTGTAGCAACAGGTAATAACAAACTTTAGAAGTAATAATATGCGTATTCATATATCAGCATTAACGTTAAACAGAGACAGGCATGGTTGACTAGGGTATCATTATAATATTCACAAAATGGCTACTCAAACAAAGTCATTAGCACAGATGTATTTATTTTATGTCACAGACACCAGGATAATAATGTACAATTCATAAATGCAACAAAATGTCTACATATCAGAGAAGTGTGACAGCGACTAACCATGGTAAAACCAGTTAATCCTTCCAAAGCACATGCAAGTAAACGACAAATAAAATAAATGTTCGGTAGCCTACTATAAACATAAATGAAACTTTATGATTAGATATTTTAGCCTACAGTATGTTTGTACATCTGCAAAATTATTGCGTTTTAAAAAGAAACAGACTATCTCCATGGAAACATTAAAGACATTTTAAATGCATAAATACATTAATATTTTAATTTAGAGATGACAGGCATATGGAAATTTCTACTGCTTTGTCGGATTTATGGTGTTTGGTTTCTTTAGCAACAGCTGCGCCGTTCCGTGCGTCATACACCCTTACGTCTGTACGACCCAGCCTCATCTTTGCACATGTGCACAACTTCCTATTTCGGTTTTATTCTGATCAAGGGTTTACATTTCCCATCAAGCAGATTAAAAACAGCATAAACAACCCCTTACAATCCGACAGAAATTTCAATCGGTTTGGGAATTTTTTTTATCTGATTGACATCTTTGTAAGGAGTGCTTTCATTCGGATTGGACTTTTATTCGGATTGCATTGGTCCATGTTAATGCAGCTAGTGTCTAAAAATGACAATAGTCCCGTTATGTACTTGCGTTGACATGTCGACTTTAGTCTGTCAGTCGATACCAAAAAAATATAAATGCTATCTTTATGGCGCCATGCTTTTAATTTATTTTTAATCAGGAAGCGGATGAAATTAGGCAACGAACCTATCAAAATGCATTTGGCAGAGAGCTATGTGGTGTTTTTTTTAAAAGTCTTCCCCTCTGCAGAGAGATACAATTAACCATAGGCCAGTCCAGGCATCAAAGCCAGAGGGGAGAATCAAACTGTTTGATGCACTCCCGATAATTAAAGGCGGAGCACCGGATGGAGGCCGCTATTAAATTACCCCTGATAGGTCTTTGTCCAATAAAGTTTAGGACCGGTGAGGCAGTGGGGAATCCATGGGGAGCAGATTAAACAAAGCATATTAAAGGGGCCGTATGGCAGAAATACGTGTTTATCTGTGTCTTTGGTGTGTGTGATATAAGTTGCACATGCATGTATTAGACACGTATAATTGCAAATATGTAAGTGTCGGAACAAAAGATGCATTCTATCTAAAAGCGAATGTGAACCCAGACCTGCCTGAAACACCTCGTGTAACCCACCCCCATGCATGTACATCACTTTGTGGTATGGTAATAAGAACGCTCAAATGTATACGCAAGTAAGGTAGGCGGTCTTGAAAATCTCATTGTACCGTAGCCGGGGCAGCTAGATGTTCCGAATATGGTAGAAGGCGCTACATATCCGTGCAGTATTCGACCAATCACTACGCACTAGTGACCTGGCCAATCATAGCACAACTCGCTTTTCAGAGCGATGAGCTTTGTTAAATATCAGCGCGTTTAAGAGAGGCGGAGCAAAGAGGAGATACAAACATGGGTATGTGGAAAATACAGTGTTTTTTTAAACTTAAATCGTGTATACACATTGTGTTACATCAAAAGCAAACAATAATATTCGTTTTAGCCGAGTCAAATGACCCCTTTAAAGCCCAAACAATATTTTTTGCTGATCAGCTCAACAACAGGAAAATGCCTTGCAGACCTCACAGGCAACCACTAGCTCCCTGGGGAGAGCGTGACAAATAGTGCACAAAAAACCTATACTGCCACCCTGGCAACTTGTGAACAGTCATTTTTTTATGTTAGGAAAACAACAGATGCCCACTAGCGAGTGTATTTGATACTGTAATATTTAACCCTTTAATGAGTGTCTTGCTGAGTGATGACCAGTCTTGGCACCTAATCGGTGACTGTCTCCCCCTTCCCCTGACCCCAACTATGGCTCCATGTTGCAGAACAGACAGCCCATTCATCTTTGCAACGCCTCCATGTGTTTCCTTCCCCCAGCACCTAGGTTTCAGCTTTTCATTCGTCAACTGCCCTGGATCCCTGCAGGAGAGCGGGAACTAAATAACTTCTGACTGAAACACATGACAGGCGACCAAAGAAAGAGAGGGTTGATCGGAAAAAGGCTGATGGAAGATGTATATCAAAGTAGACAAGAATTGTCTTTTTTCAAAAGGGCATGGCCCGGAGAGATGACTGCATGAGATGGATGCAGATGACAGGGTAAGCCATTTTTTGACTGGAGTGGTACCAGGAGATGAAAAAGAATGACGCGAGATGGAGTGGAAGGCATCTAAACCTGACAAATGAGGCATAAAGAGAGGGGAAAAAATGACAACAATGTTGTGGCTAGAAAGACAAGACAGAACAGCATTTAAGCATTCGTGGTGGTGCATGTGTGTGTTACAGGGGCCGTGTAATTGGACCCAGTCAGGAGCGAAACACTCCGTCTGTGTGTCAAGGCGGCGGCCTGAGCCCACCCTCCCTCTGACTGCAGCCACACCTGCCTTGAATACTAAACCAGCAGAATGCGGAGCCTTGGACGCAGCTGCTCACTCTGCACCAATCCAACAGACCCGCACTCATACACCCACACTTGCTGCGCCCACACAGCCGAAGGGAATCACCCCCCCACCGCCAAGTTGCGACATGCCGTAGTCTGTGGGGCATTGTATGGTACTGAATGAGTTATGTTATGTATACCAAAAAACAAATGTGCCGCATACCAAACAAGGCTTGCGCCGCAACTGTGTGTGAAGGAACAGATCCAAGTTATTCTTGAACAAACAGCAGCTGACTTGAAGATAAAAGCTGGTTCTCCAAAGCATTATTTGTGACCTGGTATAATCACATACTCTGTGAAACTGGAATGCTTTTTTCCTTAAGGCTGCACACTGAAATCATGCATCTTTAGTTATAGATTATAGATGTTATTGCATGAATCACTCTTCAAATCTGAGAAAAAATAAATATACATATGTTTAGTGTTTCCTAAGTATTCTTGTTATTATTGTTAACGTTAAATTGTGCATCTTGCTATTTTCGCAAACCACTGAATTTACACACAAACAGGTGGGGCAGATTCTGTAGACCTATTTTATGGGCTTGAACAAGCACTTAGTAAACATCTAAAATACCCTAGCGACCGACAACCTGCAAATGCCCCATCAACCACACAGTGCAACCTTACCATAGCAACATGATTTAAACACTTGCAAACGCTATAGAAACCAAATACAAGTTTACAAGGGCAGTCAAACTTTTCTCATGATATTTCTTTCATTTTTCCTTAACTCGAAAAGTACAAAGTACGTGTTTATGTCCACTGGAGCAGGTGGGAGAAAGTGACACACTCGCGTCTCTGTGTGCATGCTGTGATTGTTTGTGTCCTAGTGTTCATGCCAACCCCCCACCCATCCGCAAAAAATCATCTACTGACAGCCTCATGTCTGACACAAGAACACGAAGCATACAGAACAAGCCTGACTGCCTGGAAAAGGCCACACCCTGTCTACAGTCATGTGACCCAGAGGAAGTTGGAAATTCCTTACACAATCTCTGAATCTCATGCAGCCCATCAGAAAGAGGGAAGCGAGGGAAAAGAGAGTATGCGGGGAGGGTGATAAGAAAACAAGCCTGCTCACATTAAAAGACTTGAAATGCAGAGCAAGTGCTTTCTTGCATGTCATGAACAATATTCAGAACTCATTCAGCCGCCAAACCCCATGTGCTTACACAGATAGCGAGCGACGTCCCGAATCTACGTGTAAACAACTAGGCAGGTAGAATGCAATTAAACCCATCATTAGCAGAGCGTGAGTAGCAAGAGTTGTCATGGCACAGGAGCAAAAGAAAGAATAGAAGACACGAAACATGGAAGAAAAATGCTAACCAAATTCAGCCAAAGGTCTTGGAGCGAAGGTGTAGGTGGGGGTAAGATGGATTGCGAACAGGTGCAAACAAGACAAATGCTCCAACTGTTTGTTCAACGCTGAACTCTGCTTTGGCTGTTTCACAGAGAAGAAAATTGTCATCACAATCATCTGTGCCATTTTGCAGATTCAAAATTCATAATGCATAGCACTGCATCCTAACCATGTGTAATAAGGTTCCAGACAGTAAAAAACAATTCATGCAAGATCATTTGAATCCTAGTAAACCCTAGTAAAACCGTAGTTTAACTGCCATTTGAGTCTGAAATATGTTTGTCCATTCCCGGAGCTACAATCCTTTCCTTAGCCCTTGAGGGGAATTCTACCCTGAACTCAATAGGCTCTCAAAAGCAAATGCATTAACTTTCACTGAAATACAACAACAGCACAGAGGCTAGACTAATAGGCTCTCAAAAGATTGCAAACACATTGTTCCATTCTTGTTTTTCTCCAAGACGAGCAGACATAATAGAACCTAAGCCGAGGGTCCCTCTGCATTTCCCCTGTTGATGGCAGAATAAACAATGCTGAATGGCAAGAGAACAAACCTAATGAAAAGGAGAAACATGCTGCTGAGAAGAGGAAAATTATTACGTGTGTACCACTGACACAGCATCCATGCAGGTCCATGCCACATAGTGATAACAGAAATGACGGAAACACAGACAGACCAATGCCAATGGAGTAGCTGTTGGTGGGAACGTTAAAACATTGCAAAAAAACACACAAGAAGTGGAAGGAAAGGAAATACAAGCAGTGTGTTGGAAAAAGGAGGGGAACAGTCATGTTGATCAGCTCCTACTGGCATAAAGTGCCAGTGCATTCTTGCCAAAATCATGAGGCTTGCGACCTGCATCAGGCCTGGATGTGTTTTAGACTTTAGAGGAAGCCAATGCTCATTAGTTTCGAGGACATGACAGGGTACTCCCCAAGTCCACAAATACATTTTAAAGTGATAGTTAAAAATATTGTCATCATTGACTCACCCTCTTGTCATTTCAAACATGTATGACTTTCGTTCTTCCGTATAACACAAAATAATATATTTTGAATAGTTCCCCCTTTCACTTGCATTGGTCTTGTGTCAAAAGTCAATGAGGGCAAGTGCTGGTTGGTTAAAAATGTTATAAAAGTTAAACATGAGAGGGTGAGTAAATAATGACAGCATTTTCATTTTTTGACGAACTATCAATTTAAGGGGAAAAGATACTAGTACATTTAAGCAGCAGGTCCGCAGCAACTGCTATTATGAAATGGATTTTCTTTGGAAACATCACAAATCTAAATTTCAGTTATAAATAGTTAATCAGACAGACAACATTATAATAAACCTTTAACAAAAAAGACATCATCACATCATACAGACAGAATCAAAAGGGGCCCAAAATTTTTTGATATTGGAAAATGTAAGCCACATTCACAAGGTTTCAAACACACACACGTGGGCTTAGAGTCAAACACAACAGGAGATCGATCTCACTTGCACTTGAAACACCAGTGCCAAAGGAAGCATCATCCTCACCCTTGAAATGATCTTGGCACACTGACTGGAATTTTTTAATCTTAATCAAAACTATTTTTAACTCACCTCTTAATCTTCGATACAATCGCCATCAGGAAAGGCGATAATGATGCTCATGCTAAGCCTTATGCAAGCAATACAAAACAGCACCAGCATGATTTGTTTCCATTGAAACCGCCAACGAAATTACAAAAAATAATACTTATTAATAACATTACTAAAATCAGATTACAAACTCATTAAAAGAATAATTGGGCTGAATACCCAATTTCTCTGTTCTGATATTTTTGAAAAGCTATTGGGGGATATGCATTCGATTGTTATGGAAATCCCCAGTTAACTTTCCATGCAAAATGGATAACTTCAAAATAGTTGACAGTCCTGCTTTGCAATATAGAAAGGAACAACCCTATTATTGACTCAAACAACTGTAGTGAAAGCAGACTGGTCAGTCACCAGCCCACATTTCCCACCCCCATGCCTTGATCAATGGCCTCCTACAAATCAAAAACAGTCCCTCAGAGTAAACACAATGGTGATAGGATCAGGCAGCTGTCCCAAACCACCACCTCTGCTTTGGTCATTTCAATATGATAAATACTTCAGTCACCAAAGCAGAGAGTACCGAATGAGCAAACAGACGAAGTGCGCAACAAAGATCTGTGTTGCAGAGAAAGCTGACAGTATCTAGCAACCGGTGACCGTTAAATAAGTGTGAAACATATCAACAAACAGTGCCGCTATGTCAGAGAAAATTCTGGTACAGCTTACTCAGAGTACAAGCTGCAAGATTTTTTTCATCAATTCTGGTCCTACTAAAAGACCTGAAAAAAACATGTACACAGAGAGATGACAAGAATGGGTCAACACTCACGCTTGTTTGTGTGGATCCAAACAACTGGAGAGAGGGCAAAGGAAAGAAAGGGGAAAGTCACGCTCATCACCTGTTCTGATGTCAGCAGGGTAGGTGGACTATATCCGGGGTTGGAGGTGAACTATTAATAAAGTCATGATGCGGTACAGGGAGGGGGGATCCCTGGATTACTGACTGTGCTGGGTTAATTATAGTCTGACTCACTGCTCTATTGGTGTCCCCTCAGCCTCAGGAAGACCGACACTAAATGAGGGGGACAACATGTTTGTTCAACATGCGAAAGGCAATGTGAGACGGAATGGGTTGAGTGCTTCTATGTATGTCTTGTGTGCAAACATACGCTTGCGTCTGGCCCTCCAGCTTAATTTGTGCTACACAAACATACCCACTTGGCTGGATTTTCCTTTGTTCTCATGCACCAAAAATCTAATATTGGCTTCTCGAATAGTCAATGAACATTTGGATCATACAACTTTTTGCGGTTCTCACAAGCATCATGTAAATTGTTATCATGTTTCAGTATTACAGTTCAATGTTTGTTTGACTTTGAATTATTAGTATTTCTTGTAAATAGAACCGTCGAAATTGTGCTGCTGTACCAAAATATCAGCACTAAATATCTGAAATTCAGTACAAAAGCCCTTTGGCTCTTTTGATAGTGATTATTTCATCCATTAGCTAGCCTGCTCTCTAGATATTCTACTGCCACCAAAAAAAAACAGTCATTAAAGAGGCCGACAGAATGATAGCTGCCTCTCAATATGTACAGAAGAGTAATGTAGCGTGGCTTTTAATTCCCCATGCCTGTAGAGTTCTCTGACAAACTGTTAGAAAGTACAGATCCTGTAGTATTTGCTAAGAAGGATTAATACTTGGTACAAAAATAGTACATTCCTCGAAATCTGAATCATTCCCAACTTCAGTAATAGCAGATGTTACAAGTGAAATTAATCAGATGGGACTGCAGCTCTTTTTTAATATTGTTGCATTTTTTGCGTGAAGAATACAGTTGGTATAAGCCCATTTTCTGAAGCATTCCAGAAACAGGACAGGCATGATTTTTCTTAGAAAATCCTCTCAATGTTTTAATGGAATGCCACTCAAGTCCAAATCTGTACAGGAATTTATGAGCACGAGTATGCGAGTTTGTGTTTTGTTCAGCTATGTAGACTAGTCTGATTCCAGGCATTCCAATCCTGTCTTAAAGTAAAAAAAAAGGTGAATGCAAAGACCAGCGAACACGAGAAAATATGCATTCCTCTAGTTCTGTTGTGAAATTGTTTTAAAATCACTATTTAGCTGGAAAACTAAATACGGAAAACCCTAAAGCACATTTCCGCACACCAACCCCTTCTCTCAAAGCATGTCTATTTTTTTCTTCCCCTAGCCTTTCTTGTTCCCCTTTAACAGTTCTTCTCTCTGTAGTTTTTTGTACTGGGCAGAAAGAAATGATTGTTAATTTGTACGCCTGTCATTCCGAGCCACTCCCAAAACACTGTGTGGGCCTGGCCTCCATTTAGAAATTATTCCATGCTGTCAGCCACTGAGAAAGAGGGCGTATTCAGGAAAAAGGGAATAGACAAGAGGAGAAACAAAGTAAGGGGTGGAATGTGGGAAAATAGTACCTACAGACCTACAAAATAAATCAGCGAGACAGGAAAAGGAAAAATTCCACATGAGCGTAGGGAAACTTAGCTACATTAGGAAAGAAAAACCACCCTGCACTGCTGGTGTAGGCGACGGAGTGCTCTTGTGATATTTCTAGTTCTGCAGTCGTATTTGTTGCCCACCTCCATGCTAATAACACGCTTCACAAGTTTAACCCAGTCTGCTGCACTAGGAAGAAAAAGGTAGCCATTCCGATCCGTCCTGGTCGCTTTTATTGAATTAACATCTTGTAACTCTGATGACCTTTGCGTTCAAAGTGAGCTTTCTTGATGTGTACTTGTTACAGAAGATAGACTGCCAGATGGACTTGATAAACTTCAGATTCATTAAACAAAAAACAAATCGACACTTGTTGACATTCACTTTGCGCAAGAGCTGTGAGGCAGTCGAGCTTTAAAATAAAATGCCATGACGAGCGTTGCATAACCTCTCTGATCCCCTACACTCCCCTAACCGAAAGTACAAACACACAAGAGATATTCACAACAAGGAGACAAAGACTGAGGCATCAAGAGCAATGTTTAGCACAAAATAAATGAGGAATTGAAACCACCAAACTATGATTTAAAACACTAGCTGACATATGCAACTTTTGGTGCATTACCCTGCTTGGGGTATTGGGATGGGGTAAGTATTCAGTTCCAAAACACCCTCAAAGGTTAAAAGTATATTCTTCTGCAAAACATTGAGGTATTGGATAAAAGGACTGGCAGATTTCAGCTGACTAACACATTTGTAGTAAATAAAAAAACTAACACACCCCACGTCGCTATTCCAACAGCTTAACATTTGCAGCATCTTACCGGAGTGATGACTCTGAGAGCTTTGAAGTGAAGTGCTTTGAAATGCATCATCAGATGCAACATTCCAGGTGGTTTGTTTTACTTCAATCCATAAGACAGTGGAGGCAGACAGGAACAAGAGGGTAAGAGACAGGATGTGGAATCAGGACATGACCCCGGTTAGACTTGAACCCTGTTCCTAGTGAGCCAACTTCTCATGTATGTGTCTGGAGCGCTAACCACTGGGCTACTGCTCTGAAATGACATTCCAGGTTTATTAATTGGTGTGTTGTGTTAATGAGCAGCACCGTTCACTAGGTGGTCTTTGCTCTTTTATTAGACGGTGGGAGGACACTGTCATGGTGTCATGGTGACACTGACATCAGCAGGTGAAGCCACACAACCAGAGTACAGTCAATGCTCAGGCATTCGGATGTCTTTCTCAAAACTAGTCATTCTGCATTGTAGATGGTCAAGTCAGCTTTACATGGTTTCAAAAGGTTGCATGCGAAGGAGGAACAAAAGCATAACAGGGAAGGAAGCAATGAACAGATGGGCAGGCAAATTACACCTTTAAATTCAACTTGCATACAGAAATACAGTTCAGTTGATTTTGCCACGTTAACATCAATCAAAGAAAAATGTCAAGATGGATAACTGCCTGCTCAGAGAAAATGAAAAAGATTTTAAACATTTTCTTTACTTTAATTTAAAGCCAAAAGAGGTTTTCACACAATCAGTAATAACATTGCTAGAGGTCACCAAGGCAATATATAGTTGGTGCCTTGTAGGCGTTTCTACTCCGCTACAGTTTTAACTGTATCATAAGGTGGAAAAAAAACTGCTCTACGCTTCCACTAATAACCAAAGCTACATATTTCCCAAAAGTGCAACTTGGTTTCCTCGCCAACACTATCAATTATTTCACCTCAAATTGGCATTTCTCATTGTAAATCAAGTAATTTAGTTTGCTGTATGACTGCAAATCGCTGGTATTATGAATGGCTCTTAATATACATTTTCTTATTTGATCTATTCCACATAATAGTAACTGCACAATGAATGAATTGTTTTCCCTAGCAAACGCAAATTAAAACCATTTACCACAGAAAATAAACAGTAGGGTTCATAAAAACAGACCAGGAGTCAGAGATATTATATGCTTATTGCAACCCAGCATAATCTGGTTATCACAGAAACAATGCTCTACAAGTCTCTGTGTTATTATAAACGTTTTAAACGTTTTTTACTTTTATAAACGAAACGTGTACCATGGGAAAAAAACATTTGAGCAGGTCAATTCTAGGGACGTGCGCTACGACTAATTTGACAGTTGATAAACCGTGTTACAGTGTAGTCGACTTTTAGTCGATTAGTCAAAAACTATATGGCCCATAAAGCAGTCCAAAAACATTATGTAGCCTATGTAATACAATTGAAAGACTAAAGAATGTAGGCCACTGTCCTTACATTATGATCATAAATATATCTGCATTTGCTGATGTGCCAACCTTGACTGGATCATTTAAGCGGCTGCAGGAAGTGACAAGATGAGCATGTGTTTGCTTTGGCTGGTCTGTGCATGGCATACAATATGTAGCCTATACATAATATATTTTATTTTGATTTAAGTTTGTTTTTTTGGATTCTTAAAGTTAAATAAAAAATAAATAAAAAAAATTAAATACATTTTTAGTAAACATGTTTCTATTACTATTACACTATTAAGTAGCCTACAAGTTATAAGTAGGGTAGGTCTATAGCCTATCAACAAACAAGATAGCCTACATAATATCATGTTTTTATTATTTATAAAGCAAAGCAATGTATGTAAACAAAAAAGTGAAGTGAATAGAAAGCAATGGATAAAAAGTGCAGAACAAGCTACAAGAACGCATGTAATCTCATGCAGAGCAAACTGGAAGTTTTTTACACAACTGTATGTACCTTTAGATTATTATCAACTTTTTCGTTTTATGCCTGCATTTCCTGCTTCCATCCGCAATTTCCGCATCGCGGCAATACAAACCCAATACAGTTTGGTTACGCATGGGTCCAGTGAAATTATTATTATGCCACTATGATATGAAAAATCTACCCGTTTCATCCTTTAAAACATCCCCACAACTCGTCTTTCAAGTAGTTATTTATGAGCGTGCTGTAACTGACGACTTGTCGATTAGTTCTGCATATCCCTAGTCAATTCTAGGTTATCAGCATTTAAGTACAGGAACATGTGCATCATGTGGCGAATGACGAAAAGAATACTC
This sequence comes from Triplophysa dalaica, assembly GCF_015846415.1. Lineage (NCBI taxonomy): Eukaryota > Metazoa > Chordata > Actinopteri > Cypriniformes > Nemacheilidae > Triplophysa > Triplophysa dalaica. The sequence continues at coordinate 8,884,410 of NC_079562.1, read as the reverse complement.
TAGTGTACTATAGTATTTGCTATAGAAAATTGCAGTGCCCTTGTAGTAAATTGATAAACTCTATTTAACACTATAGTGAATTTCAAAACACTATAGTATCTAGGAATTGTATACCAAAAATATACCACGTTTGTATGGTAAAAAAATTCAACAAATTAAGGTAAACTAAAAATTATATGTCCCTTATTTATCTGTGTGTAACAATGTCCTATGTCAGTTATCAACCTATTCATGGGATGAACTGCACTTGCATATTTCTTTTTTTGTTTTTTTACTTGTGCTACAACTGTTTGTCATCTTCAGCACCAGTGCTAGTGCAAAAAAAGTTAACATACAGGCCTGACACTAATAATAATTACTGCTATACTTTGTTCTATAGCAATTACGGAGAGTATAACCAAATTCAGGCAGCCACAGAGTGGAAACTAGGTAAATCTCTTCGAAGCAAACTTGACTACTCCGATTCCGAAACTTCAAATGAAATATCATTTATTATCTTCGGACAAGTAATTTTTTTTATTGAATCGCCAATATACTTCTCTGAAGGACAACCACGTGGCAATGCTTAATGTCAAGCCCTGAATTGACTAGAATCATTTTGAGGAAATGGTCCCTTAAAAGACAGAAGGTAGAAAAAAACGTCAGTAAGCATGACAAAATTTCTCTGAGTCATGGAAAAACATGAGGTCCAAATCATGATTCATGATGGTGATGCACAGCTGTTTTTTTTTAAAGAACTCAAATATTTCCAGTTTGTGACACCTCTGCAGTTTTCTACATTTTAAACGGAAGTGAAGAAACCGTACCTGCTGGACCCAAGCATGTGACAAATTAACAAGCAAGCCTGAAGGCCATCTATCAATCTTTTCTTGCTCCATTGTGCTCTTTCTAAACATCACTTTCCCAACACAGTCCAAGACCAAAGCGGTTTGTGAAAATTATACCCTCAGCATAAACATGTCTAAACATATTGCGATGCTGCCTAGGATTTGTCAATGCAATCAGTTGTGGCTCATTCCCCCATCTCTTTATTGAACTATCTCAGCCTTCCAGTTTTTCCCTGACAAATTTGGAAAAGTTTGACAAAATCATGGTCTGTTTGGCAGAAGTTGCTACAGATGTCAGAATCTCTGCTTGTAAGGCTGCCTTGCCCCTGGAAGAAAAAGGGTGAAGCCGGACTATCTGCATTGCTTTAGTCTTGCTCTCAATGGACACGCACAACTACACACACTAAACAAAAAAAGTGCCTGTTACCTTGATAAAAGTTTTGAAAAGTCGAACACTATGATTGATCACAACACAATCTTTTCCTCTCGGAGGACAAAACTGTCAAGAATGAAAATTGTGGGTAGAGCTCTGCCAAAAAAAAACGGTGAGTAAACGCAATGCAAGACAGATGTAATACCGAAAATGTAGCTTTGGTTTCTTTGTCTCAATAGTAGCTTTTAGGGACACTGCAAGTGTCTTTACGGTTGAAAAAAGTGAATCCTCATGTGAGAAATCACATCTCTCCTCAAGCCATACAATTTAAGGTATTATTTGCATATGTGGCATAAATGTTGGCGGACAAGACGTAAAACAAAGTTGAATATTTAGAATTCAAACAAACCATTATGTGCAAAATTTACAATATATTAGAAAACACCACCAATAACTTGACTATTATCACCATCAAACAAACCGTCTTTTCTTAAAATAGCATACATATTGTATACACAAAGTGAACAAAATAATCTACCTTTAATTGAAGCAAAGTATGATGGGTGGAAAGATTTACATCAGCTGTCAACTGGACTGTTTTGATATAGTTAAGCCTTTTTGCTTTGTCATAAGGAGATGGACTCTAGTGGCATCTCAGAGAGGGGAGGTCAACAGTTGACACATTTGATCTCTATCATTCCCTCATGACTTGAGATCGCACCGCAGGGAGCAACCAAAAGACCTAAAGCTTGTTCAGTTGAAGGCCAGCTGCGTCCCATGAGCTCCCATACATCTCTGATGTGTCTGTGACAACGTTAGGGAAATTACCCCACCTAATGTCAGCCAATGACCCTGTAGGAAATTCAATTCAAAGCAGTTCATCTTCATATAGACATTCTGTTTTGCTGCACAGGGTCAAGCTCAGAGCTACATGAAACGTGAATAATTTGAAACACAATGAATTACCAATGGCTCCACAAATTGGGTAGAGAGGTTAAGAATCATACAATGTCTGAAATAAATCATCTGCCTGAGAACAATGGTCTTTTTGGAGATGTTTTCCTCTTTCAAAAATGAATGTCACAAGATGCTCGCAAATGCAGGGAATCTGACCATTCAGCAACTGCTGCACAAACTCAGAACATTTGGGTACTATAATGTTTTTTTAATGGGGTAATTGAATTTCTTGTAGAGATTTGTTTTTTATTCAGTTGTGATGGGGTCAGAAAACACAAAGAAATTATTGTCCAGCACTAGGCGTATCTTACAATATTCTGCTATGCTAGCTCTCGCATACAAAACCGCATTAACAGTCAGCCTTACACAGCAGTGGAAAAAGTTGGGAGAGATTGCTCCATCTCAAAGACTCCTTTCACTCCTCTCTGACTTCGACTCACATGCTTCATTCCTTACTCCAGCCTGATTTCAAACTTAGACCTTTTTGTGTGCAAAGTGAGTGTGTGAGACATTTCTGACTGGTTTCACCCTCCCTACGACATGTGTCACATCGCGAGGTAGATGATCAGGGCAGTTTTCATCCGTGACAGACCCAGATAGATGCAAGATTTCCCCAAACACCACAAAGAAAAGTGGAGAATAATCAGATGATGAAAAACGTGAAACAACTGAACATCATGATGAATTTCAGAAAATACTGTCATTGAGAAGATTACCTATCATTTTACATCACAAAAATAAGACTTAACATATGTTTTGTAAACAAAACGAAAACAGTGTGTAAATCCCACAACCTCAAAAACTACCCAAACAAGATCTGTAACAAATAATTTAACAATGCCCACACCAATTGGAGAAAAGGCATGACAGAAATTTTTGCATCCGTCATAAGAAATGGCACAAGGTCAACAATGATCTCGGAGAAACTTGTTCTGCTCAGACGTCACAATACTGGTTTAGATGTCCACGATAGATATCCTATTGACACACCCCGTCAAATTTAAAAGATACACTGCATATTCAAAAACGAGTTGACAAAATAAAAAAACATTTTCTTGACATAACGTAATAAGGTTTTTAGATACAATGTAGGGTTGGGCAGAAAGAGGATGCCATCGGCTAATAGACATGACGCGCCTCACTTTAGAACTCTTTCATTGAATATAAAATCAGAATAACTGTGGAGCTTGCGCTGTATAAAGAGGACCCCCAGTTTTGCGCAGAAAATTTTATAATGGGAAACGCATGTTTGTGCATCTCGCATTGTATTAAGAAGCCGCATTACTTTATAACCCTTTTATTGAATAAAACATCAGAAGAACTGCGGGGCATCGTGCTGTACAAATGGAAATGCAGTTTTCGCAGAGCCGCCAGACTTTATAACTGCCCGGCTCACTTGTAAAAACAAGATGCAACACTGAGTAGATCATATCAGACGGGTCTTACTTTATAACGCCGCAGGGCTTTAAAAAGTCATTTAATGGGAAAAAGGGAAATGTTTGTTCGAAAATGACTAGAGATGAGCAAATACATCAGGCAATGAAATCGGATTCATTCAAATTAATAGCAAATAACTCGAAATAATAAATACCTAAAGAGGGTGGCACAGCGGAAGACAACCCAACTGGAATACTGAATATGCGGAAGCGAACAACAACCCCCTTTATGTTCACCGTTACAGACAACACAACAATCAAGAAAATAAACATGCTGTATGGCTAACTCAATCTATGCTGTCAGGCAGTCTGGCACCAGTTAAGGGGGGCATATTGTAATGTGATGTTACATAGAGCAGAAAACTGGAAGGTGGTTGTTTACACAAACTGCGCCAAACATTTCTGGTCAAACACCATATAATAGAGAATTTATAATAGGCTTACTTTAACAAAAGCAATATTTGTGCTTCTCGTCTACGGTGTGACACTCCGTAGATTACTGTTGCCAGAATATCCGAAGCACAAACCGTTTTGTTATTGAGAGTCAGGGTACTTCAGCAATCACCAAGTTGCAGAAATGCAGTGGGCAGCCTCCATTCACAACAATACTCTAGCCCCACAAAAGATCAGGGAGGGCCTTGAGAGAAGGCATCGTGCCTAAGAGTTTCCCACATGGCACACTGCCCAGCAGCTAAATTAGAACTGTGCCTCTGTCTAGCACCTCTGAGACACAAAGAACTACAGGCAGGTCAAAGCAGAATAACAGCAAAAAAAAGTGTTGTTGTCCAGTCAAAGACACTTAACAGCATAGAAGCGAGAGCTAACACACAGACTCACACCAAGCACATAGAGAAAGGGTGTATGCGAAGCTCTGCTAAGCTTTCGTTAAGTCATGATGAACTCAATCAGCCGTCTTCTCTGTCAGTAACATCTGTGACCGTTGATGTTTACGTGGAAAGGCAAGTACATGGAGGAACCCATACCGAAAACACAGCCACCTTTTCATTCGTTCACTATCATGTGAGAGAGAGGCGCTGACCAGGCTCTGCACACAGCATGACAGAGAGCCGAGCACTCGCAACTCTACAATGAATTAAGCCGTTTTAAATAGTAAAATAAAAATGTAAATAGGAATCATGAAAAATCTTTTCATGGCAGTCAGTGTTGATAGAAGGGATGAGTCACGAATTTCGAATATTCGATTAGTTTTTTAATTATAGAATTTAGAATATTGTGTGAGATCTTAAAAAAATTTGCTGTGTTTTGACGCGTAACGTTTTCATGTAACCAAAGGGTGGTGGTGCCATTAACGATGCACCTTTAACCTAAAGGCTGTCAATCAAGAGACAGTAGAGGAAAATATTTTAGCACAACAATTGTTAATTAAGTTACGCACACTGTAGACCCGCGTGGCATTACGGATAAGATAAGATACGATTTTCACGGTGTCAAAAATGAGTTCTGTGTGGGGTCCTTAAATAAAATGAATGAGAATAAAGTGCAGTGCAAACTCTGCAATGAAAATCTGGTTTATCGTGGACCAACAACTACAATGCACAATCATTTGGAGCGAAGCACCCAGCAGGTCCATCCACAGGTCAGCAATCAGTTGCTAGTTTTATGGTCAGACCAACTAATTTGGATGCCAGACGGGCGGAGCAAATAACGGCTTTAATTACTAAAATGATCGCTTAGGATATACTTCCGATCGGCTTTGTCGGAGGAGAGGGTTTTAAAAATCTTATGGAGTTTGTACAGCTCGAAAAAACGATCACTGCCAGACTGGAGAAACTTTTTCATGACAATAGAAATGGAAGCCTTTTGAGCTATTAATTCATGAAATCGTTCCGGACTGTGAATAAATGCCGTCATTCGGATAATATGTTTTAACGCGTTTTAAGTCTGGTCTGAAATCTTTATGGCTTTATAACTTTTCCTTGATCAATCACACTGCTGTTTTATAGTAGGCATAAATGTGCATGCTCATATTTTATAAGGAAATGTTCTAGCCTTATGAGTGGTCGATGCTGATCGAAGTACTGTTAATAAGTGCCATCATTCGGTTGTTAATATATTAATGTTTCAGCGCGTTATCTTAATGTTAAGCTTGATGTAAGATTGCCTATTCCATAATAAATAAAGCAGTGTGTCGTCACGGATTTAAAGCGTAAATGGTCTCTCTCTCTCTTCCTATATGTGTGTGTAATACTGTAAATGCGTCCATGTGGGGGAGGTGTGCGAATTTCGAATAATTTTCTAATAGTTCTCATCGATCTTCAAATATTATTTTTGCTTTACATGCCCATCCGTAGTTGATAGTGTGGCTGTCCCTGACGAATACATCAAAATGGGAAACAGAAAACACCATGATATGTTGTTATGAGAAGTATAAAAATTTGCGGGGCCATCAAAGTCTAATTAATGAATGGGAAACGTGGCAGTATTAGTACATAAAGCGCCTCTGGCTGTTCCATTTCCCCTTGAAAGATCAGCTTTACCGTTTTTTACTCCATCTCCATCTGTGCCTGTTGATATAGACGGCTGTCTGATAGCCAATCTCTAACCTCTAACCACCGTGTGTAATTAGGACATCTTTAAAATGTACCACAAATTGAAAAATGGGCCAAAATGTGACTATGCAACATGCCAAACAATCTCTACGAGCCGCCTTCTTTGGGAGTTTTCTACAAAGCTTCGTCATTGTTCTTTTTTTCATACAATCTTCCGCCCAAACTAAGGTTATTGACTATGCCACCCAACATGGCCCATAGTACTAGGCCAGCAGTGGAGGTTGGATGTGATGCGAGACCTGTCGATTGACTTTAACAGTTGCGCTGGGAGACATCAGTGATCGTTATGTAACTGCCATTGCTGCGTGGGCTGTGGGAGCAGTGCTATCATTCTGATAAAGCTAAGAAGGCTGTTCTGTTTCATCAGGCCAAGACTAGCTTTTCAATCTGAATTTTAAAAAACAGCACCAGTCCTAGTATATATTAGAAGTAAATGCTTTTCTGTAATAATGAATTAGTATATTGCAGTGGAAGGCATGGTGTTTTGTATTATATTAATGGGTTTTTAAATTGTGGTATGCGTTTGGTACACTTACATTTCACAAACCCACACGGAACACAGTACAATGGATTACTTTCAGTAAAAAAAGTACTAATTAAATCGAACTTTCGTTGAGGACAGGAAGTTATAGTAATAAATGAATACGACATCTATTCCATTTAATTGATTACATCTATTTGAAACATTGTAACGCTATTGACGGACTAATATGTAATGAGTCACTTAGTAATTTAAATTATTCAAGAAAACATACCAGAGATTGCTTGCACACTATTCAGATGAACAACATTCAGAAAATCTCGCATTTCTGGTACATTTTGCATTCTGTCACTGCACCTTTAAGAAATACAGTTTTTCATGACCTATTTTAGGCGTGGTTGAAATGGGTTTTTCACAGTGATAACTGTGCAACTTGGATGGTCTGACTTTACCAAACCAGACAAGAAAGACAACCACCGTGCTATTACATAGCATTCCTCACTCACTTGCAGCGTATATGAGTAATGTGTTTGCATTACTAAACACTCCAACTGTGAATATCCACATAGGTACCCAGTAATGGTACTGCTAACGCGTTTATTTGTGCATGTAGAGCCTACACAAACAAACATACACTTAAGAACACACACTCTCTGTTCTTGCTAGTAACTGCCGCTGCAAATGTATAAAGAACCTACACAGATAATCAAAAATCACGTTAACTCAAACATGACCATACACACAAACACACCCTGAGTATTTCATTAAGAAGTGGGAGGGTAAAAGATAAACAGAAGCAGGGAAAGAGAGTAATGGTGTGAATAAGAGGCAGAAAGACATGAGGCACGAGCGTGTGTCTTCACATGGCTAGTTAAGAATCAGGTGATGAAACTATCATCCGCTACCGCCCATTGATATCAGCACAACTGTTGAAGCCCATCCTACTTGGAACATACAAATAAGAAAAGGCATGTTTGTTTTTCCACCTGAACGAGTATTGATACAGCACCTCTCTTTATCTCTGTCAGCAGATATCTTTCACCTAACTATCCATGCCAGGCAACCTCACACCCACACACATCTATGCTTCGTCAAATCTGCCATTAAGGCAAAATTACTTATTTATGCATTTAGTTAAGCATTCATCATTTCACCCAAGCTGAGGCAATATGACTCGTGGCTTCCCTGCAAGGTTTGCTGATTACGCTTCTCTTCCATCAAACCCAGGCAAGCATACAACAGCTTCTGACAGCGGAGAGGAAAACAACTCACAGATGCTTATAATCACCTGACCTCTGTAATCATTACACCGCCACACTTAACCCTGGTACAAATGTTCTCCTCTTTAGCGACACTAATGTCCCAAATAACAGCAAACTACAGGGCAAACAGTAAAACAAACCTGTGTAACATATTCGTGGAGGACAAAACAAGCTCTATGCAGGAAACAACTTGTATTACTGTTTTTTTTGGCAATTTTTTGTTAATGTGTAATGATAAAAGAAAATCTTACCTAGTTAACAACTCTGTAGGAATAAATAGAGATTCTTTCCATGTTATTGAATAAAGACTGTTAAAGCGGCAACAACATAAAAATGATGTGGCCAAAATTAGAATTCCACAAAGAATCAACAACTGCTGCGTATTTCATAAAATTAATATAAAATGAAATATTCGTATAAATGTAATAAATATATATATTATAACAAACACAGATGGGAATTTAACTTCAGGCCAGGCATGTGTGTCTGATGAAACCGTCAATATTGTAAATATTTCCATTCAATGTGCAAGCCGATTGATCTAAAAAAAAGAGAGATTTTTTTTAACAGATTTTGAGTAAGAGGGCAATTCATTTGCATACAAAATTGGCACCCTTTTCTTTACCCAACTATATCTAAACGATGTATCTTGTTCTTTTAATTATAGGATGAAACATGACCTGAACATGTTTACATAAGAAAGAAACAAACGACACCCTTAAGCTACAAAATGCAAAAGCTCATATATCCCCACTTGTGAATGGAAGGAAATATTCAGTCCAATTCAACAGGTTCATCCCCCACACTTTTTACACTAATTATGAATCCACCAAACCTCATTAAGTTTCAACACGGTAGTCAAACTAGAGCATGCATCTAACATTTGACATTAAAGGAGAGAACAGAATCATGATACTGGGAACTAGTACAGGCCGATCTTCACTGCATCCATGATCATGTCAGAGGAGGGAGATGAACAATGCTGCAACTCTCCCCTAATTAAAGGGAACAGATGCTCTGCAGGGCAAACACAACTTGGTCTGCACAACAATACATTGCATCAGTTGACTGGAGCAATCACTAGAGAATAAAAGTTCTCATTACAAGCACCTCCTCCCCACCCTACAGGTTATGTAAATGAAAAGCATGAAAATCAACGCATTCACTCATGGTTTTATTGAACTACGAAATCGATTTACATTAACCAGACTTGAATTCATATTTTTTATTGAAAATGCACATTAAGCACATATGTACACAAGATTCAACGTCTCTGTGTAAACAACCATGTGTCCACTGTAATCTATCCGATGACACTGCAATCTCTTGCAGTTTCATTCTCATTTGGTTAACAATAGTGTTTCAGCCACGGGATGGACTCTCTTGGACTACTATGGATCTGCACGTAAATTATCACAGCATTTTTCATAATGACTGGCCTTTCTACATTGATTACTTTGCAGCCACAGAGAATATCTCGCATAAATTTCCATAAAATAAATGATTCTCACACAAGCAGAAGGCGGCTCATGAACATCATTGCGAGCTATAAAACAAGTAACTGCCTTTTCATACTGGGAGGCTTTGTGAATGTAGAATGGTAAACAAACCAAACCAGGATTTCCAGTTTTTAAAACCTCTCATACGTTTATCGGACATTAAACCTTCCGAAAAATAAACCTGCTTTGAAAGATAAACCTACTAGATAAACGTTACACAACCTTTATGTGCGCTAGACGTCAAATGTCCATAAGAACATATTGCTGTTTACACACAATGCAAAATACACCACGTAAACATAACTTGTCTACTCAATTTGTAACGTTAACGAAGGGGGGATAAACACAATTTTATAACCCAATTTCTTTACCTTTCACATCCCGTCACGACTGTTGCTAACGTACAGTTTGTTGTATCCTCAGCAGAGACTACAAGACACGTGAAGACACGTGAAGTCGAACAACCGCTTCACGCCAACAAATGTGTCACGTACATACTCATAAAACTTTCGTATTTTGGATAAAGCAAACCAGAAAGTATATTTGCCTCGAATTTTTCGCTCTCTGGTGTAACATGAGGGGTTTGTTGTCGTCGGGTAAGAGAATCGCGGCTCCTCACAGGCAACAAATTGCAGGGTTTCCCCTTCGACGCAATAGCGCGGGGACACACCCAGAGAGGCGCGCGAGAGGCGAGGTGGACGTTACCCAAAGGGGATGACGTCAGAGTGATCGACTGATCACCTCCCCATCAATCAGCAAGAGAGCTTCTTTACTCATCACGTAAAATGCACCCGTTTATTATTTCCCATTTAAAAGCCCGTTGTGAATGTGCCGTGGAGGAAACGGAGTTAATCACTACCAGCGTGCAAAGCAAATTCTCAATAGAGCTGGCCGTTGTATGATTTGACGGCGATCATTGTGAATTACTAATAAAACGGGGTTATGGTGAATGACAAGCATGATTTTAACGCAATTGGCGTTTACGTTGCCATGTTGGAATGCCGTGGCGAAATCAAAGCCATTTTACAGTTGACGTGTAATATTTTGTAAAGGTAAACCCTACTTCCGCATTCAAATTCCTCATTGAAAATCATTGTTTTCAGTAGTCACGGTCGAAAGACAGTTCGTTCTTGTGAGCAAACACCGTGTAGCTTCGAGAAACATAAGAATTGACACTGAACACGCAAACACGAAAAACACACCTGTGGGTACCAAAAACAAAGTTGAGAAAATGTGTAAAACGAAGAAAATAACAAACCTTCTTTAGGGCTGTGATGTCCGTTCCTGTCAGGAAAAGTGGACGCCGCACATAGGACGTTGCTCTTCGTTCAGTACATCAAGAAAAGACTTCCTTCCCTTTGGCTTCGAAACGAGCCCGCTCCTTAAAACTCCAAATAAAGACGCAGAACGTCTCCGAGCGAAAGCGTGCAAGGGCAGATCAAGTCTTTCTTTGGGTATCTGCTCGTAAAGCGCGTTTGTTTACTCTGCATCTGGAAACTAACTTCAGAATCGGTGCCAGTCGAACCAGCAGAATGGAATTCGTTGTTTTCCTACATGTAAAACTGACCTCCGGGAGCAGGCTAAACGTATCTTAATAGTAGATGGAAACTTGTTAAATCACGACAGCACGTTGAGACTTGAGAAGCCAGCGCGCTCGAACCCGATCCAACAGCCTTTCCTCGTCCAGTGCAAAAAGAGGAAATAATCGCGAGGGATCGAGGTATACTGTGTATCGCTGTGAACGCGACGCAACAGATTCAAGTTTGGTTTAGTTTTCTCTTCTGTTTTCTGCTTGTTTATCGATCTGTTTGCTGCGGGCGAACCGCGTACTCGAACCCCTTTACCGCCGGGAAAAGTGAGGACGAATGCGACCTTTCACCGCACAACGAAAAACGACACAGTTTCAATCAGTGGTTGCCGTGGCTGGAAATCGAAAGAGGGAAGATCGAGATTCGGTCTGAGGGTTGGGAGAGCTGCCGCGGAGAGGGAGGGACTTGTGGATCAGTCATTTAAGGTGGATCACAAGGAAGATTCAATCAAACGAACGTGCCGATGTTTGGTGTTTACATGTGTATTACTTATTGGTTTAAAGATAGTTTTTCGATGTTTGCTCGCATCATTTTTGCACGAGGGAAGGAAACGTGTAATTGAAGTTCCTACGCGGTGCGCATTCTTGACGACTCTTATTTGAAGGCAGAGCAACTGAGAATTGTGACACGATACAGACAACCTAGTCAAACAGCACACCCTTTCGACCTGTTTAACTAAACATCAGTGTTTGTAACGAAGTCTAACCACAGTTATTCAGGCTCCCTCACTGAACCAATAGCCCACAGGTGGCCCATTACTGTTGGGTAGTCATGGTTACATATAGTTCATTTACATTTATTCATTTGGCAGACATATAGTATTCTCTTAAAATACTGCATGGTGTCTTTTGTGATTTCATTGGTGTTTTTTATTCCTTGGACATTTTAAGACGGTAGCACATAGTGAGACTGTGCCTGGTTTGTTTTACACAATGTCAGTATCAACTTAATAGTTATTTTTAAGAAAAGCATTTACACTTTCCAAATAAAATGCTAAGAATTGGATATTGAAAAGGTGTAAACAACTGCATTGCCCCTTACATAAGCCAGTACACGCACAACTAAACACCAAAGCTTCGAATGAGAAAGATATCTTATTTAGCAAATGGACAACTTTGTTCATGGCCGGTTGATCATGTTATTGAATTAAAAACCTCAAGTTGAAGGTTTAGCACGATTAGTTCCGCAATGTGCCTCGTACTGAGAAGGCTAAAATGTTAGAATCTTCCCTTCTTGTACAAATGGCATAATTTCTTAAACATCTGGGTATATTTGTTTTTCAATATTTGTTTGTTTACAGTTCATGCCCTTTCTCAAGGCTGTTCTAAATACTGGTATTTACACATGTAGCTAGAGCGTCAACTGATGTGCAGCACTCCTGAAAAACAAATGTTTCCCCTGGAGAACAAGACCTGACGTGTATTGTTTAAAGCTTGGGGAGACATCCCAAAGGATGCAGTGCGTCTTATTTTTACTTCTCCTGTAGCTCAGGGATCTCACTGTGGTATCGCCTATTTACATTTGGTACAGACACTGTTGTGGCAGCAGTAGATGGCAGAAGGTTGGCGATTTCAACCAGGAATAAATGCACGGTGGATGATGATGTATGTGTGATAAAGTACAGCCACATTGCACAGATGGCCAAAGATGTTGTTTAAATTGGCAAGTGTAATGCTCGACTATGATGTATGGACTGTCACGACTAATGGACTAAAATGTGATTCATCCCAACTTTATGGTCCATCTCAACTGAGACACTTGACTGTTTTTGGTGTTATGAACCAGCTCTGCAAGGTCAATTAAGGAAACAATTAAGACAAACAGTTTTCAAACTGTTATGGTAATGATATTCGTCTCTATAATGGAGTCTTTTAAACAGATCTCCCGAACAAACAGCCTGCTTTTTCTTTTTCTTGCACTGTTAAAACACCCAAATGACTCTGTTTAAAGATGCTCCAAAGGACAAATGTGGAGAAGAGAGCTGTTTAAAAACAACTTAGATATATGCCAGCAGTGTTGGGTGTAACTAGTTACTTAGTAATTAGTTACTGTAATTTTAATAACTTTCCCCTTGAAAAAGTAAAGTAAGGGATTACTATAATTTATTACAGTTACTTCTGATGTAATGAAACTAAATACTTTGTGTAATACATGTATGTGAAATAGTGGAATTGACGTCAAAAGTCAACTTTAAAATCTGTGTTTTAATGTATCATTCTTCACATTTGTAATACTTTGGTCAGTTAATAATACTATGTGTAGTTTTATTTTATTGATTTGAATGAATGAAAAGAGCCGTTTCATGTCTATCCTTGAATCACTCAACTAATCAAGGTTGATGTAGGATATAAAAAGTTATTAGTAATAAGTTATTAAATACTATTTGGAGAGAGTAATTTGTACAGTAATGTAACTACTATTGAATCTGTAATGAGTAACTAGTAATGAATTACTTTTTCAGAGTAACTTGGCCAACATTGTATGCCAGTATGAAAATAAACTCTTGTTTGCATGTGTTTGTTGTAATCTGGTGAAGCGATGGGAATCCCCAAACAGCAGGCATGACCAGGGGCAGAGAAAGCAGACAGCGTCTCCAAAGACAAGGGGAAAATGTTTAAAAAAGTGAAAAGAAATAGCCAGAGAGAGAGTTGCTTTTCAAATTTTAATGTAGTCAAGAGTTGGCAAACGGTAAATGAGATGTTTCCTTGCAGAATCTGAGATATTGCCAGGAGCATTTCCTTCCGCTCATTTTTTATTTTCCTTAAAAAATATCAGTTTTACACCCTCATTCTCTGAAGATTAAGAGGAAGAAAATGGAATGTTACAGTGCAAGCACAAAACTTCCATATAAAAGATCATAAAATCCAAGCTGAAATGAGCCACATATTTCTAGTGTGATGTTCTTTTGGTACTTTTTTATTGTGTTAATTTTATGGTGTTCAACATTTGAACTTACAATAGGTTATTTACAACAGCTGAGATGACATCTTTTATTGGCATCATGGTTTTAGAAAGAAATATTACATTACTTGCTTTGTCAGTGTGTTGGATTAAGGGCGAACAATGTCAGATATAACAAATACAAGAATGATTGGCGAAACCAGGTGCATTATTTATCTATCAATGCCAACAGCATCGTGCTAGCTTTGAATGATTCTTTCTAGTGAGTGTCTTTCGTGTCAAGATTTCACTCTCGTAGGCTAAGGGATGATTTCTGACACCTGTCCTAAAAAAGCTGCCAAGAAAAGCTGCAAAGCTCTGTTTCTGAAACCATGGTGATTTTTTTCCCCGAGACCTTATGCTTTTATGTAGAATGAAATAAAAGCTTACTTCATACGTCCGTCTTAAAACCAAGACTATCAAATTATACACTCCACAGCACTTAACACATGGTAAATGGATTTACATAATGTACTGTTTCCACAAACAGATAGAAAGAGAAATATTTAGTTTAGATTGTGGAAGCAATAATCTCCCCAATGTTTAAGGGAAAGTTCAGACAAAAATGAAAATTCTGTCATGAGTTACTTACTCTCTAGTTGTTACAAACCTGTTTAGATGTATATGTTTTGATAAACACTGAGAAATATAATTGGACAGTTGTTGACCACCTTTGATGACCATATTAAAATGACAATGGGAGTCAAAAGTGCCCCAGAACTATTTGCAGTCCTTCATTCTTCAAAATATAGTATTTTATGTTCAACAGAACAAAAATGTATATTTTTTTCCTACTGTGGTAGTCAGTGGGGTCCAAGAACTATTTGGTTACAAACATTCCTTCAAAAATCTTTCTCTGTGTTCATCAGAACAAAAAATACAGATTTGGAATAACTCGAAGCAGAATGAATGATAATTTTAGTTTTGTGAAAACAATCCCTTAACCAAACCTTTATTCCTGGGTTATTGCAAACTAATAGAATTGTCTGTTATATACCGTACAAACACTCTCCCATATGCACCCATATGCACAAAAACTCATACCGTTCTTCTTGGCAACATTTGCTTGACAAATTCGTGCCTCTCAACACTAACTCCCCACGGCGTGAAGCACATAGACACGTACACACTATTTCAGCTCAGATTAACACCTCACCTCAAAACGTGCTAGCTCCAAGGTTAAAAATTCCCTGCATTGACACCCTTTTTTTGCCAGCCAGTATGCAAATGAAAGTAGTATTAGGTTATGCACTGCCTACAGTTTATGGTTTCTTATTATAGTTTTATTTTTAGCCTAGAATAATACAAGACAGCCGTAAAAAGAAATTGAGCAAAATATGTGAAAATAGATAAAGAGAGAGGATTCTGGGTTGCTTACACAAATCCTACAGATTTGAGTATGGGTTACTCAGAAATATGAATGATACAAAACGTTCAGCTCAGTGAGACTATCGCCTCGAGCTAAACACTTCACCCTAGGTTTCTCCAGAAACCATCCAGGGCCGTCCATGCAATTAATGTATTACATTAATAATTTAAGTCACTTTGAATTGAATCATCTGCTAACAAGTAGGGATAACCTAATAAGTGACATCACACCAATTGTGGTTTTCTAATTTAACTTTATATTTTATGCAAATGTAGATCAGTTTTAATTTAAGATAATTTAATTTTTTCTACACAATAAGATTTTGGTATCAGATAGCAAGTTATATTATACCTTAGAAATCTAATAAATATTCAAGACAATTTAAGCCAATAAATGTGATGATACCTTTTGTACAGTGACAATGTATGAGTAGGTGGGTGTGGGTGGGAGTGTGTGCACCCAAGAACATGTGCAACAAGTGGTCTCCATGGCTACTCTGACAGGCAATCTATATTTCTCCTGCGACTTGCTATGCGTGCTTTGACCTCTTAATGATTGCCTTCCGGGATTTCTGTTGGGTATTTTCTGACAAAATAAAATCTATTAGTGATAATTAATACAACATATAAAAATGAACGGGTCCAAAATAATGTAAAGGGTTTGACTTTAAAAAGTCTGCAATAATAATAGTATCGATGACATCAATAATCAGTATCAGAATGAGTAGAAAAGGCACGCACACAAAATATCAATGAACTCATCAATCTTTGTAATCATTCTTGTAATCTTTTACCAGTTTTTCATTAATCCATAGTACCCCATAATGCACTATGCCTTTCTCTGTAGGTTTTTGTTCTTTAATAATACTGTAAACCCTTCCTGGTTTCTTTTTGACCTGACTCCACAGACACTGTGATACCCTCAGAGGAATCTTTTTCCAGCCTGTAGCCAGATTTGTTGCTATAACCTTTCACTCCTGGCAATGCAATTATATCTGGTGGCAGGCTGATCTTAAGGCTAAGAAATTGTGCTCTGCCGTTCAACTGTGATAAAGCTTTTCCAAACAGGCCGTACAAGGAAGGACACCAGAATCTCTGCACAACAAACCATTTTAACCATGTTAAAGCGGCCCTAACACACAGGGTTTCTGCCAATCTCATTTTAATCCTGAGTACATATAGAGTAGTGTTGCATACTGTAGAAAAGCTCAAGGCAAGGAAGGAAGGTCGCTCGTTCTCTTATGCTCCCGATCTCCTTCGTGATACGAGACCGGTGCGCGCACAGCTGGCGCTCATTAACAATTACTCACCGGTCTCGAACCACGGTCTCGCCCCGCCTACTCCACTACACCACGTATCTTCGAAGAGTATTTAATTTGATCACATTTATAAAAGATAGATACAGCTGTACGATAACTACAGAAATTGTTTGGCGCATGCAGGGGGGAGGGGTAGGCTGAACTAAAGATTGTCAACAAAACACTCACCGCATGCGGTTCATGTCCCGTATCTTTAAGCGCTGGGACAGCTCAATACATCAGTTTCAAACAATCACCATATCAAGCGTTATATCTACAGTTTATATCACATTCATCACCCAAAGTCAGTGAACAAACAAACACCTGAATCTAGCGAACATATGCTCTCTCTCTCTCTCCTGCAAACAAGTGAAAGTGAGGTCTGCGCGTGCTTCTTCTCTTGAAAAAAAAACTTTCTGAAACCTCACGATCGCTAGGGGAGTGTATTGAGCACAGAAATACTACGTAATACACCCAACTCATTTTTTGACAAGTTGACCATGTTAAACATGAGAAGACAGCACGTTTAACATTGTAAAGAAGTCAGAATGCATGACGCATCGTTGCAGCACCCAAGCAATTTAATACTTTTTTCTTTTTACTTGTGGAGAAATTCTTCTGTATTCAACATTTTTTTCTTGTGTTTTCAGTGCAACCACTGATTGCTGCATTTAAATTATTAGATTCCATCCCTTTTGAATAACACTGCAATATAAACAGATATTTAGCAAATAAATATCTTTTATTGAACGTGTCCTTTTAGTAAATGAAAACTTTCAGAGTATGCATAGCAACTTAGATTCAAAACACAGATGAACTGGTCTGTGTTCTAGAAGGGGGTTTGTTCAACATCTAAAATTTGAACTAGTCTATTGATAGTTAACCATCCTAAACATCTACAGTTTTATCCTTCAGAAAAAAAGACTGAACCGAATATTAGAAATCTTGCTTATACAAATTACCCCGCATTTTTTGAAAGCAAAGGATAAAATTGATGGGCATTCTAATAATGACTGTCATTTACAGAGGAATGTCATTTGGCACTCTGAGAACAAAAGCATTTGGATGCGCTAGTGTTACTATAGCTACTGAAAAGAAAACTATTTCCGTCATCAGTTCTATAAGGAAAAGCCAGAGACATTTATGTAATTTATGGCAAGTATATATCTTCATTTATGAGCTTGCTCTAAAACACAAGCGACCGTTTCTGCGTTAGTCAAGCAGAAAAAACAACTTTCTCCATATCCTACCAATGATGTGGAGCCGATATCTCTTCCATATGGATGATCTTTGAAGTCAATTTCTTCTAAACCCTAAAGTGGCTGAAACAATGGTTTTGGGTGAGCAAATGGAAGAATCCATCCATAGATTTCCACTCATTGTGAAACCCAAGGGAATTTTTTTTTTGCAATCCAGTCCCAAAGCTGTTTTCAGTCAAGTCAAGTTAAATGGTTGAATAACAATCGTTGCATTTGTCAACTCTATAGTTTCTACTGGAGCGCCACACATTTGGTTTGAATTATGATGTGTTTTTTCAAATCTGTAAACCTAAAAGAAATGTGTGAAATTGTGTTACTGCTACTGCAAAGCCTCTCTTGAGTAACATCACCAGCGTGGGCTGTGTTAGACCTTTCTCCTTTCTCCCACGCTTGGTACCACTGCCTCATCATTAGCATGCAAGCCACAAACACACACCCGCACACACGCAAAAGTACATACACACACACACACAAGCACACAATCCTGTGCCCAGGCGTTCACTTCAAACACCAGCGCAGTTTCAGTCAGCATGCTGCCGGCAGCATCAGAGCACTGCTGTTAGGAACAAACTCTGTTCAGAACATATCCGAACGCCATCGCAGCACGCATGTTAAAGCCATGTTTGCAAATAAGGAAGGAATGATCAAATACAAGACGTGCACATGGGCATAAGCAAGCTCAATTTAACAAATAAACCAAATTTGTGTGAAGCAGACATACACGTTCACATGAAACCACGCTTGTAGCCAAACCACATCAGTCTACCCTCAACTGTAGAATTTGGATATACAAAGATTCCGGTAACAATCATTTTCATGAATCGTGCTCGCCTTTCTCAAAAGTAATGTTCCTCCCAACATTTACATGTTTGAGTTTAGCAGTGGCCTGTTTCACACGGATCTGCTCTAAGAGGATTCAGCTGTAGAATTACTTTTAAATGTAATAAGTTCACAGCTCTGAGGGACTCTGCTCATTTAACATCAGCCAGAGGGACACAAGAACACCAGTTCTTTATATGCGAATAAGACTCCATCCTGTGCCTACATTTAACTGTTCCATCACGCAGCTACTGTATGCTCGCATATGTATAATATTACATGGCTCATTAGTTTAGCAACATTTCCTTAATGAAGCTCTTTCCAAAGAGTTGCAGGGGTACACATATATTTTTTTTTAAATTTGAATAAAAGTTAACATATTATACAAATTGTGCAGTACATTTCCTTACTATATGTAGAATTGAAAATTATGTTGGGCTAAGTCTACTGCTAAAGGTGCCCCAGAAGTGTTTGTTTTCCTAAATTCTTCAAAATATCTTCTTCTGTGTTTAACAGAACAAAAAATATATACAACAAAAATCTCAGCTGCTTACAATCATCCAAATATATTTCTTTGTAATTGTATGCAGGATTGGAACCATTTGAGGATTAGTAATTCATGACAGAATTTTCATTTTTGAACTATCTATTTAAGGACTGTAATAACAAAAAAAACGTTATGATTGTTTGTTTGGTAGTGAGAAATACATTTACAATACAAATACAGTAACAATGAGCATGGTAGTATTCAATCTTGTTAAAAAAAATGTGAAAGGTGTGGGGCACTCACAGATGCAATCTTATGACGCCTCAGATACCTTTAATTTAAATAAATACATTAACATGAAAGGAATAGTTCACCCAAAATTGGTCCCCGTTGACTTGACCATAGTGATTTTTATTCCTACTATGTTATGTCAATGGGCACCATTTTTGGGGATACGATTCCTTTAAGCACATTGTTAAATTATATATTGGTTTTGTTACAACACATACAAATGTCTTTTTTACAATGTAGATCAGCAGTCATTAGCCGGGTTCCCATCCAGATGTGATGCAAATCTTTTCAAAGTTTGCAATAACAGAAGGAAACTAACGCCAAAGAAGTATTTCCATGAAGTTCCTAGAGCGGATGATAGTGACATTGGTTTGTGTAACCAACATTTAGTAAAACAAGACCTGGAAAGACACCATCAGCAGAAATAGCCGCTTAATCGTGTGGATTTAATGTTTGCTAAATCACAGTTGATTCATCAAATGCATTTTCATGTCCCATTATTCCCATGAACTGTTCTTCGCCAAAAAGAAAAAAGTGAGCCTAAAAACTCTTTTGTCAATTAAAGGATTTTTCTATCTGGTATTTTCAAAACTTCTTCCTGATGTGTAGCCAGGGTGATGGAAATAGGAATCTTGCAAAGTGTCCTTGACATGTATCTGTTGGTCTAGATCAATAATATAAATCAAACGATTAAGGTGCTGCTCAGGTCTGACTAGTCGAGGTTATGTGGAGGTTGCCACAAGAACTTGTTAACAGCTGTATTCCATGCAACCCAGCATGCATGACTAACAAAATAACGCCATGCTCTGAATCGCATGCCAGGCCCAGATACTCACGGGAAGCCCGCTGTGGCATTATCCCGTTTCGCTCTAGTTGTCATGTACGTCCGTCAAACATGTAAATGCGTCCACTCTTGCAACCGCATTTAGCTGACAGATTGATATTGATACACGATTGGTGTTTTAAGTTGATTGGGATGGTATGTGTCTGATTATATATTCATGAAATCCGGTGTGAGACTGGAGTTCCTTCTGGGTATAAGAGATTGCCGCTTCAGAAAGAGAGGTTTTGTTGTGAATGTAGATTATGAAAGACGGAGAGGGAAAGAGGATGAAGAGAGAGTTTCTTAAAGCTCTGTCTGTGCTGTTTACACTAAAAGTAGAAAAGGAGCAAGAGAAGTCTTCACGGATCAATGTGAAATTCTAAGGTTTTTGATATTGAGAGAGCATTTGTATGAAGGAGTTTCAGTGTGACAAAGAAACCTTGAAATCCAAACATGCTGATATGCGTCCACTCTTTCTCTCTCAGTCCGATCGCAATAATTCAAAGACCTTTATAAGCCTGGAAGATCCAAAAGATGTAGGATGACCTTTAGATAGACATGCCCCTGTGTGAGCTTCACTTCTCCTTCAGATCTCTCTGGAAGCTATTCTCTGACAGTTTTATTCTGGTGTTAACATGTTAGCTATTAAAAAGGAATTTGGGGGCATATTAAGATGCATGTCCTTTTCTTTATTGTAGACCTAACATAGGGTGGAAAAACACTGATATAGGTCTAAAATTAATCATCAAAAGCTTACATTTTGGCATCATGGATTTTGAAAAATAAGATAATAACAAAATATGCTCTGATAATATGAATCCAGTAAACATTTCCCCCGCTGTATAATAGGTTTAAGGAAGTCGAGTTCAAGTCTAGTCATTTGTAATGCCTTGCAGCAGATTGTGACTCCACAATTCTGTTGAAAATACATCCCATGGACATCTCAGAGAACAGGCAGAGTGACAGTTAGCAAGGCTATCAATTGCTTTGACACATTGCACGCCTGCGGGATTCATTATATACACTCGCTGGCCTGAGAGGGTTGTAGCCATTCATCACAGGACTGAATGACTCTCAAGGCTCATGTGTGAGCTGCAAATGAGATTTTCTAATTACGCCTGCCATTCCTTTGATTGAAAGGGGGTAAACAGGGGGTAAACTGAAGAACGGGCTCCTATGGATGGCTTCGTTCATTTGATGTCTATGATCACATGGAACTCATAAAGTTAATTCTCCAATAGAATGAATGTGGCGTGTCTCATGGTGAAAAAACCGAGACAAACACAAATAAAGGTATATAAATAAAGATCCCACACGAAACATAACGGTTAAAGAAAGCACTGAGAATATTATAACCACAGTTGACTTTTGGGTAATTGTGACCATAGGGTACACTTCATAAGAACATAGTCAGTTCTGTACATATCATAAATGTTTGCTGGTGAAGTCTTAAATCTGATTAAATTGATAAACTACTACTAATATGGTGAATGAAAGCAGGCAGCATCAGAATACAATATAGGATTTATTAAATTACAGCATGGCTTTTGGTTTCATAACATCATGAAAACTCACATTTAGTGGATGTTTCACTCAATTCCGACGATAATAAACCCATTTGTGGGCGCACCACAGGATCCGACCCCTTATGGTGACGTCTTCATTTTTCCCTTCCTTCTTAATTTCTTTGCAAATGAGGCCTAACTAGTTTACCTGCTACTGAGTCTACTTGCCCCTCAGCTTCGAAGGATCATTTGCGTTTGCATTTCCCCCTCATGTCTTGACTTCCATATATGAGCATTTCAGTACCATTACAATCTGTGTCTCAATATGAAGTCTGTATTTGTCACACTGTCCTCAGCTCCCCACTGTTGTCCTGAAGCTGTTTTGCTTCCAAATGTCCAACTGTTGACGCTTGGTGCCAGAGAGAGAGACAGAGCCTGCCAGAAAACAGACTGAGTCAGCATGGGGAAGGGAGTCATCGGCCCTGGTGCCTGGAGCCGAGCCAGTTCTAACTGAGTTATGACGATAGCAGGAAAGTAGAGGGCTGCTGGGAATCCCTGTTAGATAACTCAGGTGTGTTCGGTAGCAAAGGTAAAAAGATAAACATATGGTAACACATTTCTGAAATGTAACCTGTGCAGGCCTCTTTACTGTGATCCCAACTTAGTTCAACCCTAAATGAACATTTTGTTATAATTGACTCGCCCATTTTTCTGCAGAACACAAAAATGATATTTTAAAGAATGCTGCTAACCAAACAACAAAAGTACCCTTGACTTGCATTGGCTTTGTATCTGTACAATATAAGTAAATAAAAACCACTATTGTTCACTATAAACAATCTTCAAAATATCTAGTCATACAGGTTTGAAATGACAGCAGGGATCGCAGATGATAACAGAATTTTCATTTTTTGGAGAACTATCCCTTAAACACGCAGAAACATTTTTGTAAGCAAACAGTGAGTACGGTAGTTATTTTTGCCTTGGGAATATTGGCTCAACCAATAGTGTGAATTTGGACTGTGACTATTTGTTTTCTAACCAAAAGGAGACAAGGGAACTTTTAAGGAACCTTCTTGAAAACACCTATACTTGTGCAAAGAACTTTGCATTTAATGCTTATTTGTATATTCAAAAGGAATCTGATTATTATAGGGCGGAATCTTCTATAGGGTTCATGTTAGTTTCCATGCCCTCATGACACAGACTATCCTGTAAAGAGCAAGTTATGTTTAGCAAGAGACAATGCACAGCTATGTTGGAGTAACACCCAGTGGAAAAATCAATGCAAAATATGTCTGTTGCAATTTAGCATTGGTAACTATTGATCATTTTAATAGGCAAATAGAACCAGTCTCGCCCATACATTATGAAAACAAACCTAGCCTATTTGATTTATTAAATGGGTCCTTTGTTGCATTCATTTTCTTAATACAGTACGTCTTCTTGTCTCTCATTCTTTCTTTCTTTTCTCTAACATATAATGTGCCTTATTTAGGTTCACGGCGGTACCCATAGACTTTCATTGATTTTGTGTCCTTACAATAGAAGTGAACGGGAAACTGAAATATTGATGTGATTTTCAATTATATGAATGAAGAAAAGAGTGATTTGAGAGTCAGAGATGTCTGACTTTGGGGTACAGCAATTGTAGACTTCAGTCAATTCAAATCACAGCTCCATGTCATTAATAATGCAGAATGATGGGAGACAATTAAACGGCTTACTTTCACATCCATACATTTTGCTGAAGTTACGCCCCTCAGGAAAAGACATCTTGATTTAGCTTAAATGTAGTCTAACTCCTCAGAAATCATTGTTGTCTATGATTGTGATTTAAACTGCGTTATCATTAGCCTTAGTTCACAATTAATCAGGTAAGCATTATAGCATAACAAACACAGCTCGTTACATTAACCATCATTAGCATGCAAAACCCATTTGCGCAGTTTTCCAGGGCTTTCCCTCTGCATCATCAGAAATTAATATACTAAGTCTCAAGGACCTAGAAAGATGCCGTAAGACCATCTTACAGTACGACTGTGGTACGGTGAACATCTCTCCTTTAAATTCAAATCACAAACACAGTATCTTAAAGAAATATGGTGAAATAGATTAGCATTCCTAGGAGAGTATTTTATCTGGGAGAAACTCTTAAGCCGAGTAGTGGAGAAAAAGACAAATTTGAAGTCTGTGTTCGAAAGGATTTCACAATTCATTATTTGTGAAAGATAGCGAGATGTGCTTTTCTGCTTAGATTGCTCATATGTTGTTCCTTACCTGAACGAAGCCACATCGCATCATGTCATTTATTTATTTTGCACTTTTCCTTTTGGATTGATTTGACATTTAAGCCCTGTTAGCAACTGATCAATCTGGAAACAATTCTTCTTCATCTCCAATACTATGACTGCATATGCTGATTGCATATGCTAACTGCATTGAGTGCCTCTGAGTGCAGCGGTCATTCATTGATTTAATAATCTGAAGGGTATTTTAAACTTCCAATATGCACTCACATAACTTACTGTATTCCTCACAGCAGTTATATAATGTGTAGTGTGTTCGAAAGCAAGTAAGTCTCAAAACGTGCTTTGCGATCTATCCTGCTCATTTTATTTCTAAAGGGGCCTTTATTATATTCCATTTTAGATTAGGAGGACCTGCACATTTTGTTCCGCGGTTCCACTTCAAGGCACCGGTTAAGCCTGTGGGAGCCCGACATATGCTGGATTTCCCTGTCTCTGACTGCTGTGAATTTATAATGAGGATGGGATCACACCTCACATTCACCAAACTCAAGGGTTGTATGCACATTACATCCACACTTAACAATGCCAATCATCAAAATACCTTTTTATTTAATATGCAATTATGTGCTTGAGCATTGCGTGGTGAACTGCCAGTAATTAAAATGCTGACATGCATTGGGTCACAGAAAAATGAAGCAATTTACCTAATCTAACCGGCAGGCTCGAAGCTTTTATCACAGTATGAGGACAGAATTGTTTGTTACAGAGTTACTATGGATTATCGTACGTTGTCATTGTGTCTCTTTTCTATATAAAAGCAGAAATACGGTACATTGCAGGGAGATTCTGAGGTCATTCACAGCATTGTCTAAACAAGAGGTCTTAAAGATTATATCTTTTTTCCCCTACGCTAGGACTGTTCTCTCAAGTCAAGGGAGTAAATATTTACACATTCACAGTCTGTACAGCTTGCCTCAGTGATATTTCAGATAAGATGAAATGCAGTGGAGTTGTTGTAAACGTTTCAGAAAATAAATTAGCTTGATCTGTAAGATTGTACAGTTTGTGTATATACTCACAAAAGCATAGAGCAATCCAGAAAATGCTTGTGGTGGTAATACAACTCATCAACCGCTCACAACCTACATTAAAAACCATTAAAACACCCTTAATGAGTCATTTATTCCACATTAGGCTCTGAGAGATAAGACACTCATAGGAGCGGTTTGACAACAAATGCTCCATACAACACAATGCAGTAATATGAGCCTCTTTCGTAGAAGATAACCCTTTTAATCTGGAATAAAAAACAATATTAACCTTTTGAAGTAAAAGCTTCGCTGACCTCTGCTAATCATCTATCTAAGAGGGGGCACTGGCAGCAGTTTTAGGTCATTCCAGCCAAGATATACCATGACGAAAGAGCAAAAATTGTTGTAGAACGTGTTAGTCCAGTTGGTTCCTTGAGCAATCAGACCCGGCTTCAAATCTTGACGTCATTTACATGTGTCATTAAATGAAAAAGGTAAGCATGATTCATCGTAAACTTGACAGCCAAGGCTCATGTACATTCATTGTGTTAAAAAGCAGCTTGGCTTATTATTCTTAAAGGAACACTTCACCCAAAACTGAAAATTCTGTCATCATTTACTTACCCTCAAGTTGTTCCAAATTTGCATAAATGTCTTTGTTCTGATGGAAGAATGGTGTCTTGGCCACCATTGACTACCATAGGAAAATTGCTTTATACATTTCTTTGTTCTGTTGAACACACAAATATATATTTTAAAGAATGTCAGAAAGTAAACCGTACTGGGGCATTTGTTTTGACTACCATTCTCATTTTCCCATTTTCCATAATGGTGGTCAAGAACAGTTTGCTTACCAGCATTCATCCAAATATTTTTCTTTGTGTTCATCAGAACAATTTTTGTTTTTGGGTGAACTGTCCTTTTAAAATCTCAAAATTCCAAAGAACCTTCAAATTCAAGGTGGCTAAGAAGGTGGTGGTGGTAAGGATTCATTGCCTTTACTTAACCTATAACCAGCTAAAGAGCAAAGCACTCCCCGGCTTACCGTTTGACCCAATTACAGTAAAAGGTGAAAGGTGAGCATGTGTGGTTTGTGCTGCTATATCACTCATTTATCTTTCTCTATGCATTTTTTTTCTCTACACCAGTGGCAGCCTATTGGAAATCCATGTAGTATAGTTCTCTACCTGGCATTCGCTCCATTGATTATGTGTCCAGATAGCTGGCGAGCTGGTCTGTGTGAAGTGGTGCAGAAGGAGAGAGAGGAGAGAGGAATGAGAATGAGAAGGAAGGAGCACAGAGAGATGGAACGAAGAGATGAAAGAAGCTTTGACATGAGGATTCTGAAGGGATGGATAGAATCATAAATATGCTACCATTTCAAGTCAAGAATGGACTGTTGCGGTCTGATGTAGTTTTCCTTGAAAAAACCCTTTCAGAGTTTTCCCAGCTTCAGTCAATCAATTAGAGTTCATCACTAGTTCTGTGAAGTATAAGGATGTATTTAAAATTCTTTTTTTCCAGAAAGACAGCATTTTTACACTTCCACATTGCAAAAAAAAACATTTGGTGAGTGACTAATATGCTGAAACAGAATTATGGGAAATATAAATCACCCTGACGTAATACCAAGTAAACACTTCAAAATATGTGCAGTATAGTGTAAACTGTGTATCATCAACATCCACAATTATATAAAAGGCTTTCACTTGTTTTTGTCTTAAAGGGATAGTTCACCCAAAAACTACAATTCTGTTATAATTTACATCTACTTTACCTTCAAGTTCTCTACAGACATGTAGAAATTAACAACTAGAGGGAGTAATTCATGACAGAATTTTCATTTTTGGGTGAACTATCCCATTGTTTACAAGTTTAATACCCAGAAAGGCTAGTAATTTTTGATGTGACAAATTTTTTTACATGTCAGTGACATTTTAATTAATATGAATGTGTAACGCTTTGAAATTGGACTGGACAGATGAGCACCACTGAGTTCCAGTGTAGAGATTTTAATCCAGAGAACAGGCAAAAAAATCCCAAAACAAATACGGATATATTCCAAGATGACAGGCAAAAGAAACTAGAACAACAACTGAAACACAATAGGGAGAGATAGGGGAGAACTCAAGACAGATAACAAGGGCTAAACAGGTGAAAGGGATGAACTAAATGAGGAACAGGTGAAACAGTCAAAATAAGGGGGCGTGTACAAATGAACGTCCATGGGCAAAAACAGGGGAAAATGTGGAGAAACCAGGTAAGGGACAAACGGGAGTGTTACAGAATGATCCAGAGTTGTTGTAGTTTAATAAATTAAAATGATTAAAACATTTCTGCTCATTGAAATCCAACAAAATATCAGCCTAAATATAGTTTGAAAACTTTTTTTATTTTGTGTTCAGACTTTATTCAATTTATTTTTGTAGATATAACTACCTTGGCAGTTGGCCTGTAGTTCCCATCATGCTTTTTTTATCTGACTGCATTAGGAGATTAATTTTCAAGATTGACTGTCATTTAAGTGTTTTTCAGTTAAAAGTAAGAGTTCATATTTTTGTTGATTTATCTTTGAGATTTAGGGGAGTTATGGTATTATTTTCAATTTTGGGTTTTTTAAGTTGTTACCATTGTTCAGAAGAGCGGTGCCTAGGCTGAGGGAAGTACGATATTATTTATGAAGTGTGTTTTTTTTACTTATTGAGCAGTAACTGTGCTTTTACCAGTACAGAGACCACCAGTCTCTTCTTACTTGACCATGTATGTTGAAATAAGATAGAATAGGCCTATATCAATATGAAAGTAATTGATCCGGGAAGTTTGAGTTAGACAAATGTTTTTTGTGTATTTTAAGTGACATTTACTTGATATTTTAACAAAAACTAAATGTATTTAATAAGTGGAAGTTACTTTATTCTGGTCAGTAAGTTGTACTTGAATTATAGCAGCAAATTTTACTTACAAATATTTAATGCAAATTGTTACGATCAATATGATTAAAACAAATTAAACTTATAGCAACATAATAAATAAGTAATAAAATGATTAAAGAAAATGTAAATTAAATATATCATGAACACCATACATTACATATTAATACAAATATTAGAATTCTTTAAATAAAAGGACAACTGAAAAGAAATTACATCTGGCATGTTTCTTGGAATCAAACCCCCAAGCTTTACCATCACAATGCAGTTGAGCTACAGGAACACAAGTGTGCAACATGAGGTCACTGAGTACTGTTGGCATGTGTGATATATTCTACGAAAGCAATAAAGCAACGTTACGCTTAATTGATTACTGAGAAGAAAGCATACTCTGAAGATGTGTTTATTGGTTTTAATAAAATTATCAAGGAAAATAATTGGGGAAAGAGGAAAGAACTAGAAGGAAAACAGTCAAGGAAAAAGGGTAATGTAAGTAATGACATTTGTGAAAATGCCAGAGCAGATGATGGATGAAGGTTCTCACCGGCAGGTGAAAAGATTTAGAACTGCAGGTGCAAAACAACACTAAAGAAGACAGCCAAAGAGAATCGGCAACCATGTTAATCATCAGCGCAACTGAATATCATTAGACCGTCTGAAGGAATGTTTATCCATAATTAACTCACTACATATTAATAATGAATGCAGTTTGATCAATTTTTAACTGCTACATACTGCTGGAACTTTGCCAGACAAATATATAGTGAGCCAGACAAAATGGTGGATCTCACGCGGTGAATGTTAATGGAACCATTGGAATATTTAATTCATTCCATTTCTCGTAGTTAAATCCCAAAATAATAGACCTTTTATGAACCCAAAGGAAACGTGTTTCAAACACAATAGTGCATTGTTCGAGATGCACTAAAATTTTGCTGAACAGATGAAACAGGCTCTTTCTTCATTAGGAGCAATGGTATGTGAAAAGGGAAGATGTAGAGAGAAGAGTCCATAATTCTGCTCCATCATTACTATTTCTTCCATTTTCTGCTTGATTGCTTAACATCCTTCTCTCCCTAAAATCCTTTCTCTCTCCTATCTAATCCTTAATTCATTTTTTATGCACCTTAACCTCGTTTTATTTTTACCGCTTCCCTCTAAGGATGAATGCAGGGGTTCACATGGTTTGTAGATCTTCACAATCATTACTTTATTATTACTCTATATTGGATTTTGAAGGCAAAGATCAAATCCAATGTGCAGATGGAAGTTTCTTTTGGGGGTAACACAAATTCTGTCTTAATCTTTGTCAAAGGATTAACAATAATGAAAAGTTTTTGTATCTTTAATTACAGTTTGAAATTCTATATGTATCCTGTTGCATTCAGAATTATGTCAGATTATGAAAACTATCTTTCTTCTGCACAACACAACAGAATATATTTTGAAGAATGATGTTATCCGGCACCCATTCACTTGCATTGGTTGTGTGTCCATACAATTGAAGTGAATGGGTGCCGACGCTCATCGGTTATTTACTTTCTTCAAAATATCTTCTTTTATGTTCTACAGAAGACAGTAAGTCATACAGGTTTGAAATGACAAGAGAGTAAGTAAATGATTACAGAAGTGTCATTTTGGGGTAAACTAAAGCTTTAAATGAATTATTATAAATAATTGCAGTGTTTTTGAGAAATGTTTTACAAGGAAAGTTCTAGGATTCAGCATTAAAGCAATGCAATGACAAAATAACAAACAACAGTGTTGCACACCAAGGAGCTGATAAGGGCAGAATAGAAACACTTAGAGACAATAGAGATGTGGTGATCAACCTTCCTTTTATATCTAAATTGGATCTATTCCACAGCTATCTCTAAGACACCACAGTGAGGCTTTAAAGAAAGCTTCTGGGGAGTTTGTTTACTGAAGTAAAGAACAGTGAGGTTCAGTATTTGATGTTGAATTTGATATTTTGTAACCTTCCTCTATAAATAATTCCACAACTCCACACATTCAATAAAAATACAAGGCAGGAATACTGTAAGTTATACAGGTCCTATATTTGAAGACTTTTGAGTGTTGATATTCTTTAAAATGTATGGATTCTATTGCCTTAGAAATAATATAAATATAAAATATAATATATTTTAAAATATATTAAAATAAAATATAAATAACTGACAATTTTAGTGATACTTTCTCAAACTCCCTGAATAGTGTCATGTAAACACAGTTTTCATGTCTGTTAAACTTAAATCAAACCCCCAAACATCATTATTGCAAATTATATCCAATATCCAATTTCATAACGATGGATTATTCTGCGTGCCCTACAAGTCGAAAAATTTCGCCAAAGGGGTACCCTGCAAATTAAAAAGTGACACAGAGGGGCGCTGACCGAGCGTCAATACGTGACGAGTCGAGAGTGAGAATGTGTTGCATTGCAACCAAAAACAGATATTTCTGTTTTAGACAACATGAGGAATATGCAAATGAAACAGCATTGTCAAACAACAAGTGGGGTAATGGAGTAATTTCTCAGTATTCCTTATAGAGGTCTGAGTTTAGGATAAAGGATTGAAAATCGAAAGTCCACCCATAAGCTCCTTCAATACCACAGAAGATATAAATCCTCTTAGGATGAGATGCTTCTGCTGGCGAGGGGTTAAATCTGATAGACATCCAAGTCTGTTCTCATCGATGACATACACAGATTAATGGCCCATGTGCTGCCATTACTTCAGGCTATAGGATCACTTAATGTTTCATCCTGTCAACCAACACACCCGCACATCGACATATTTTTCCCTCATGAACCACAACATTAACATTGCTGATCTTAAACCTTATATCACCGACCTGCAGTAATATGAATAAACTTAGGTTGCATGATATCTTGTCCTGAACATGACCCTATAACACACCTGTTTAATACAAAGAAATCTATAAAGCAATTTAGTTATTACATAAGAAACTAACATGAATAATTATAGGCCTATTGGTATTAACTAATATGAACAAAATTCTGAAAAAGCTAATGCATTAACTAATGTTAAAGGTCCAGTGTATGAGATTTAGCGGCATCTAGCGGTGAGATTGTGAATTGGAAATAAGAACTCAGTCCAGCCCTCCCTTTCCAAGCACTAGGGTGGCTGACAGAGAACTAAGATCACGTCACTTTTTTTCTGTCCCGATAAAGTAGATGTATTTACAAAACACACTCTGTAGAGCGTTTTGGCCCCATATTCACTGCAGGTCTTGATGCTCAATTCTGATTTGTTGCCTATTTTTTCGACCGTCCGTTTACACGTACTTTCAATTGTGAAACATATCCGATTTCCTTGCTTATACTTGCCAAACCATTTGAAGAAACGTGCATGCGTAAGCACGGGTTAAAGAGCCAAGAATACTCTCTAGCCATGATGGACGAATGCGAAATGTGCTTGATGTTAGCTCTGAGATATCTGACATGTTCGCCAAACATTAAATTGATTTTGAGGTGGAGGGAATGAGCCGTCATAGCACCCTGCGCATATTCTTCGATTGTTTAATCAAATTGTTAAATGTCTTTGATTTAAACGCATCCACATGTTCATGCTCCTTATCATACGTCATAAAACTGTGGAAAAGTACCAAATTGTCGCCGTTTTAGTTACGTACAGACCGCAATGCCTCAGAAAATCCGATCTGCCTGTTTACATGACATTCACATTGACACATATCTGATTTATATCTGATTTATTTCCACATATGAATGAGGCCTGAAACTGATCTCCAAATTTCCGAATGCATGCGTTTTTTTCCTGTTTACACTATGGTGGGTCATATCCGATCTGTGTTATTTTGGTGGAAAAAATCGGAATTGGGTCACATTTAACTAGCAGTGAGAACGGGGCGTTAGTCCGTTTAGGGCTACCGGAGAAATAACATGGCAAATTCCATGTTAGGAGACATATTAACATACCGCGATGTATGTAGATAGAAGTAGCGTATTTTAAGGTTATAAAAACATAACGGGTCATTATGTAAGGTCTTTATACCCTTCTGAAGACATAGTTATGTATAGGCCCATTATATTGCATTTCTGTCAATAGATCCTCTAAAAATTACACTCAGCACAATTGTTTTGTAAAATGTGGTACTTTAACCCCCCCGCAAAAAAAGATGGCAATGATGCTATTTTCAAACCCAATGGTGTCTACCAGGTCTCAACCAGAGAGAGCAAATTAAACTGTGAGAAGCAGCCAAACCCTGACCAACATGCTTGAACAACATGAAGCCCATTTAAAACACAAAGTCCTGCGGTGTCGACAAAAGTTTGAAGTTGACGCCTGCAGACCTCTGCAGATTTCACACAGTCATTGGTCTGACACCTGATTCTACCCTCAGAACAAACGGATAGGATCAAAACAATGAAACGTGCTCATTCTGGCATTTTGTTCATTTTCTAGGATTTCCCCAGGCTTATGTTTTGTTGCCTTTAGTCATCAGGCAACAGCACACATTTGAAGCCCGTTCCCATAATGTTCCTTAAATGAAGAACATATTTGCTCTGCTTGTTTTCAACTACTTTGTTTCAGTATAATTCACCTATTCCCTGACCCCACCCCATGCCCACACTGTAAAAACCCCAATTAAAAAAACATAATTTTTTTAAAAACTAATTTTGTTGTGTTGGTTGAGCAAATTCCATGAAAAAGTTCAGAGAACTTCTTTTAATAAGTTCATAGATTGTAACCAAATATTTCCTCATTAACTTTAAAATATGAGTTGCTCGTGTTTCTTATTTGTTTTTCTTTTAAAGATTAGTGTTTTAGGTCTTGCTGGATTCATTTATGCTTTAATCTTTTGGTTATTGTTAGTTATCTGTTGTGTTTAGAGTTTTTTTATGAATGATGGTTTTTAATTGTTACCATGGTTCAATGTCGAGGTGTAAGTGCATGACTCAAAGTCCAATCCAGTGCACAAGCAGTCAACTCAAACTGTTCAAGCGGTTCTTTATCAAAGTTTACTATAACTGTAGTAAAAGACAAAAATATTTGTTTATTTGTAAATAACCAATTTCTATTCTTTATTTATGTTCAGCTAACAAAAATACTTTGCTATGCACTTCATTATGTAAACGTGACTATATTGTGACTTAAGCATACTTTTTTAGTACCTCTCAAGAAAACTACTAATCCTAAATTACCTCTATTTTATTTGGCATCTCCAATTAGTTGTTTTAAATCAGTACAACATCTATTCCATAAAGTTGAGTGAACAAGAGAAAGCAAGGGGAAATTATTCCTAAGATTTCTTTTGTTGTGCAGGATTAATTTTTTTTACAGTGCATCACAATCAGGTTGTTGCTGAAAGAATGAATTATTATACAGTTAATTGGTGTAGTTTGTAATTGGAATGACTGAAATTATATCACATTTCTCATCAAGACACAAGCCTGCATGCAAAACACATAAATAGAACGTCGGTGTGAAAGGGAGGGGTTGCGACCAAGACTGAGATACTGTATGTGCTAACAGTGGCTACAACAGCAATAGACAGGGAAAGATGGAAGGAGAGAGAGCGAGAGAGAGAGGTGAGATAAAGGAGAGTGAGATCGATGTGAGATATAGGTTCTCTTTTAAACATGTGCAAGAGCTAAGGGACAAATGTGTTGATTTAAAGGGATATCTCCCCCAAAAATGAATTGAATATCATGGCCTCATTGACTTAGACATTTCTCAAAATATCTTCTTTTGGGTTCCACAGGGGAAAGAGTGTTTAAGGTTTTGAACTTCACGAGTAAACGATGACTACCTTTTTATTTTCGGGTGAACTATCCCTTTAAGCTGTCTTTCTGTTCACAAGGCTAATGAGGACTGGTCTCACATAGGCTCCACAAGCATGTGCTTTGTTCTTCATCAGTTCTCCGTGGCACGGAGGTGCGCAGCAGGGACTAACACAATTATCCTATCTAACCTTTCAGCAACTCCCCCGGCACCGTGTGCCTCTCCTGAGAGACTCCGTCCAGCCCTGAGAGAGTGCGTATGCCTGTGCACACGCATTCATATGCGTGCATGCGGCTCCAGAAGGACAGCAGAACTGGCAAGGACATCTCGGTCCCGCCCTGTGATTATTTTGTGGTAGTGAGCACACCAGGCAAACCGGGCATCGCTCCAATCAATATGTAGCTTTTTGCACTTTGTAACAGGTGGAACGTCTGTGGGGATATAAAAGTAAATTTGAACGCTTCACACATTCTTTGTTTAAAGTCAACGCATCTGCGTCTGTTAAAGGTGCTGTGTGTAATTTTTTGGAGGATTACAGAGGCATTAGAGTGAGGTTGAAACCAAATTCTTTAGGAAAGTATGACTCCATAAGAAGGACTGCGCACCCCTGGTGTAGGCTAATGCTTTGCATAATTACATTCTTGTGATTAAACAGGATAATTAACATTAACGACTCTGTTTGTATATGTACTCTTATTCTAATAGACAGAGTGATTCATTCTGCAAGTTGCAGAGCAAATAACATATTAATGTACTGTATGGTATCTTGCTGTCACCACCCATTAATACTAGTTTCTGGAGTTAAAACAAAAACCCTAAGAGACATCCTTCCATACCATCCTCAATCCAGATGACATAAGACCCCCGCAGCAGCAGCATTACAAATTCAGCCAATGCAATTTCTATGTAAATGCACAACAGAGCCAAGCAAGTGACTAGAATAGAAACACTACGTATAGACAGACAGCAGCCACAAATCAGCCTGGGCTAAAGAAGCCTGTTAGGGTACTCTTGTGCCTTCCGAGCAAAGCAGTGATTTAGTACGGATATTTGCCATTTACCCTGTTACAACAGTGACCTTTTCACACATAAAAATGTGCACACACATAAGCAAACACATACATTGAAAACAGAGACGCATTGCTCCCGCATTCCATTGATGATATTGAATATAGTGTAGCGTCGAGCTTCTTTAGCAAACTGCAGACAGGCTGTAAATGTGTAATTGATGGTTGTAGCTCATAAACAAGCTTTTTTCTCTTTTTTAAGAGTAGCTAGGAAAAACGAAAGCACATGAAAGGGCCTGCACATGAAAGAAATTGTTTGATGTCCTTCACAAAACAAAGAATGACATCATTTGGAAAATGTAATCATTTCTTCCACAAATGTAATACTCTAAAGTGAGCTGTAATTTAATTCCTCTAGATATCGTTTTGAGGCAGGTGCTGCATGACAAACAGTAAAAAAATATTTAATGGGCTTGCCCAGATGCTTACTTTAGATTGCAGAATCAATCGGTCAAGCGTACTAGATCAGATACCTCAAGGCAGTGCAAGGGCATAACATAAAATTGTCCTTCAATTTGAATAGCCCAAACAGACTCAATTTATACCGAAAGAATCTTTGGAATCGCCATCCAGTGAATATTACAAGCCGTAACTCTTTGCATCATTTACTGCCTCTGTGTTACTGCCAGGCAGGTCAATTATACCTGCAGAAAGCTATCTGTTAGCATTTATATTTATCTTAATGGCAGTTGCTCGGCTGGTGCTTGAAGCGATTGAAAAACACTATTTGAAACGTGCCATTTTTGTTCCACCAGCTCAACCAAAGGTGTAAATTTAGAGTGTTACTGTATCTATTTGTCTACGCAATAGCAGACGAGAGTGTGTTTAAGAAAACCCATTTAAAGTAATTAACCATTCATTTTGTTAATCTCCTTCCTGATACTGGTGGGGCAAAAATTGCAGATTTTCACACAAAGGTTTGTCTCTGTGTGAAGTGTGCACATGTCAGAGAAGAGCCTGTCCATTCAACCTCCAATGTGACCTTTACACAACAAGCACACGGAGCAGATCAATGCCTGAGAACTGACACTATAATGAGATCAAGAAGGAACCAAAGTACAAGAGAAGAGGCCTGAGTGGAGAAGACACTTACGATGTGCCTGAAATAAATAAAGGCCTGTGAAACAGGAGGAGGGGGAAAATGTAGGTATCAAGTGGTTTTAATCAACACACCCAGAATGCATCATCACCACCGGCCCCAGCGCCGTACACACATACAATATTAGCGCCATAGGGAACCATGGGGCTCATTTATAGAATGTGGCGTAGAGACCGTCCTTAATTTGATTTTACGATCATTTCTTATAGTGCGTAGGCCTACGTGTGATTCATAGAACGAACGTTTGCACATAAAACGCGTGTGCGCCTTTCTAGTTTCTCCAGAGAAGCTTTGGTGAATTTGTGTTGTTATAAACTGTGCCGTGGTCGCTCAGATGGGACTCAAGAAATATTACCTAGACTCAAACATAGATCAAAAGAGGTGTCAAGGCCCCACAACACCCACTGAAGAGTCAAACAAAGAGGAAGAGACAATGACAGAGTGCTAAAATTTATTATCAAATCACAGCTGAAAAATTGCACAGGAGATTTGTGACTTAAACAAATGCAGCACAGCCTACCACAATAAACAGCACCAAGCATCTACTCCACCTCAACTCCCTCTAACTGCACATCAGCCCAGCGGCTGACAAAGATTAAAGGATCAATCTGATTGGTTCAGAGCCTGTCAGGAGTAACTGGCTGTCTGAAATCGCCCCACACCCTTATTCACTTTTCTCTGCATTACTTCACTAATATAGTCCATCTGAAAGATTGAATGAAAGGAAGTGAGTGAATTCGGACACTGAGTGTGCCACAGTATGCCACAGGAGCAGAGGCAGCATCTTCTGCTCTGCAATTTTTTTTTTAAATAGGCAAATATAGCTGGTATATATAATATCAAAATGAACTAAAATATTAAAAACATATCTAAACTAAAGGAGCAATGTGGAGATTTTAGCGGCATCTAGTGGTGAGGTTGCGAATGACAAACAATGGCACACTCCACCATTCCCTTTCGAAGCACTACGGCTACTGAAGAAGATAGGAGATAACTTATTTGCCGAAGGAAATAACTTATTTACAAAACATGCTTTGAAGAGCACTTTGTCCGTTTAGGGCCACTGTAGATACAACAGGATGAATTCCATATAATAAAAAACATAACACTTCCGTGAGGTCTTTATACATCTTTGAAGACATGTATACATTAGGCATTTACATTATATCGCATTTCTGTCAAGAGATCCTCCAAAAAATGACATACTGGACCTCAGCTGCTTTAAACTTAAAATCACCCCAATGGGGTAAGAAAAATAAACTTGAAGTGTTTGCTTTTTAAGTGTTGCATTGAAGATTACTTTTATTAACCTACTGGCATTTTTTCTGGTTTTAAGCAACTTGTTTAATTTCTTAAACTTATTTTTGTTAATTAATCTTGAATTAATTTATCCTATTTTACAATGGATAAGTAGTGGTTGTACCATGAACATGAATAGACATTATGTGACATCAACTCTGAATTGTATGTCAATAGCACCACCATATTAGGCCAGGCAAGACTTGCATACAAGTAAACAGGGAAATAATAATAGAATAGAATAGACAACAATGCTATATCTCTATAATTTTAACAGTTTATGATCAATGTGGAGTATAAAGACATTTAGGAATTTATAATCGCAATACTTGAAAAATTATTAATTGTCTGTGGAACTGGAAAACTCACACCTTTGAGACCTTGATTTGTTTTTTTTTTAGAATTGAATATTTATTTACTGATTAATAATTGTGAAGATGGTTCAAATGATTTGTGAGCACAAGATACGCTTTTGTGACAGAAAAGGCAAAACGTGATTCCTTTTGGTGAGCAGATTTTGTTTTTGTAAAGAAAGTTTTCCTCAAAATGTAGGCATGTGGTTCTTTACCAGGGAGGCGCAAAGGTACTGCAGGTGGGGCGCAACGTTTCGCGACGATAGGGGAAGCTGTTGACAGGTATTGAAGAAGTAAAGCACTATTTTCGACAGGTAAATATATTATAAACTATATTATAAAAATGTATTATTTCGGCTCGTGTAAAAATCAATGAAACGCGCACCGTTCTCTTGATCTGGCAGATTAATCCTTTCGGAATAATGCCCAAAACACTTCAATTTGGGTTTTAATGCCAAAAGCTAATAGTTCACACTGGAAAGCATTCATTTCTGTGATGGTTTCTTTTGTGTTTTTCAGCAGGGTTGTTACATTTATAATCTTATCTCTAAAGATCAATCTGTCATGTACAGATATTTTTTTCTTTATTTCTAACATATTTAACCACATTAGCTCAATAATTCATTATATGTATATTTGTAAATATGAAGGTTTATTACTTCAGTGTAGTGTATGACATGTGTATGTTTTCATCAGATGTAACTGCTGTAGTATGAGGAGGGAAGGCTGCAGAACCTGTCACGGTGCATTGTCACTTTGTATCTTATTGTCTCACTCAGCAGTCAAGAGTCACATCTGTAGGAAGGGCCTCATGTGTGACAGCTTTCCAGACACCATGTTACTTTAACTCCAGGGGGACGAGCCAGACAGCCCTGGCAGCCAATCCTCTTTTCTCAGCGGGTTGCTTATTTACAAAACACCCTAACTGAATGCTGATGAACGCATTCCTCTACCATTCTGCTGCTCCGCTGCTTTCTCACTACTGACCCCTGTTGATCAGTGCTGGATTGAACGTCAGTGGTGTGGTCCTT
The DNA here is from genome assembly GCF_015846415.1 of Triplophysa dalaica. Classification (NCBI taxonomy): domain Eukaryota; kingdom Metazoa; phylum Chordata; class Actinopteri; order Cypriniformes; family Nemacheilidae; genus Triplophysa; species Triplophysa dalaica. Next base: position 8,845,793 of record NC_079562.1, on the reverse strand, counting down.
TCATTCAGTGTGCATAAGCACAGTCAAGAGCATCCACGGTGTGCACATATTTATTTTTATGTATGTCCATGTAAAACTGAGCATGCTCTTTTTACATTATATGTCAGTCATTACCAGAGTGCACAACTGCTTATGGCCAGACAGACATTGCATAATATAGATGGCTGGACTCCCTAAAAGGAGCCAAGGCAATTTTCATCTCTTCCTAAGAACACAGGACCAGAGACTCTAAATGACTAAATTTGGGACAGGACAGCATGCACTTCCCCTGCATCCTATGACCTTCTTCCATTTCAATCATCTTAGCAGGATATGTTTTATTGTTTCCACACAATCACGCAGCTGCAAAACCAATGGAAGATAGTGTTCAGGAAACCTCTTTAGTTTTTGCAATTGCTTTTGGTTATGCCAGTGGTGTATAAAGTACACACTAACTCTAACCCACAATTTAAAACATATGAACTAATTTACACAAGTGACTAAACTACAAAATTGTGTGCACTAAAACACACTTTATTTAATTACACTTAGTACACTTTCATGATTGTACTTAAAGAACTCTCTTTTTACACATTAAGTTTATATTTAATATCCTTTAAAATTCATGTCTCAAAATGGAGTCATGCAGTGCGTCCCAATTTGCATACTATCCGTTCTAAACAGCACTCTTAAAAGAATTAGTACAAAATCATTGTATTCTGAAATGAGTATCCTAAAAGTACTCAGTTGGTCTTCTGTTTCCTGTAAAATTTCGAAATGTAGATCCATGGACACTCAAACAGCTGATATTACCCACAATGCACCGTGAGAGGGTTAAGCGACCCTTCAATGCATTAATCAAATTAAATACTTAATAAATGTACGAACATAGTAAACATTACATAAGAAATAATGAATGCATAAACACTTAAATGCAAAAGCAGGAAAAGAGATGTTTAACAATCAAAGTGTTGTCTAGGCAACAATGACCGCTTCCGTTTCGTGTTATTATGTTCCAGTGTGTGCATACTGTTTTGGAACGTGCTAAAATGTATATACTTTTCCATACCAAAAAAGAATGTATTTTTAGTGCATAGGTGAATTGGGACGCAGCAATGAGGTTGAATATCAGTACACTTCTTAAGTTTTTCTAAAAAATACTAATCTTTGTATATTAAGTACAAAATTGGTGAGTGAAAATAGAGCACTTAATACATTTAGGTGTACTTTAGTGCACTTTTTTCCCCCTGGGTTATTTTGTGGGGTTAACTAAAACCTGCCTTGCAACCGCTTCTATTCTTCTTGATTCAGCTTCACATCCTGATGTTTAACAGGAATCTTACATCATTTAACACTGACATTTCCATTAGTATCCTAGATATTTTTACTTTCCAGAAGCTCAATAGACCTCAAACGCACACAATCCTTTAACGTGACTTGGTGGACCATTAAGCAATTTCCTCTCGCCTGAAACCCCAAGGTTGACAATCATTGGGTTGAGAATCTCATCCTCTCACGTGGCTAGCCCGAGGGGACTGCACAATGGAAGCAGGGGAATAGATGGAGAATGTAAGGGTCAGATATGTTAACAGGCTGAGCAATGGTCTTGTCAGGTGCTTTGATTGTAATTATTGGATTACACTGCTTCCGCAGCCTTGCTAATAAACCAATGGCACCATCCCAGTAATGATTGTGGCTAAAAGGGCCTTAGAATCTCTTCATGTTGTGAACTCTGAGGACTGTATGAGACACTCACAGGAGCGCTTTCTTTTAATGCTTTTGCAAAAAACAGCAGAAATGTCCAGTGTGTAATTTTTTGGCAGATCTATTGAGAGAAATGCAATATTATATACACACTGTAACTTTGTCTTCAGAAGTGTAAATAGACATTCCCTAATATAGCGTTATGTTTTTATTGCCTTAGAATGAGCTATTTCTATCTACAGCCCCTTTACATGAAATTCGCCATGTTGTCTCTGCAGTAGCCCAAAACTGACAATCTGCTCTACAGAGCATTTTCGTAACAAAGCGAAACCGTGATGACATCTTAGTTTTGTGCAGCCATCCTAATGCTTCAAAAGGGAGAGGGGAGGGGCGGAGTGAGCCAATTGTTGAAATTTGCAACCTTACCACTAAATGACACCATTTCATACACAGTACCTTTCAAATGTACGAAACCTATGGAGATTAAGGAAGGAAAATTGTTGGTGGTTTCATTCAGCATTGCACTTTATTCTCTCTGTCCACTGCAACATATCTCCTAGGCAGCAATCCAGAAGAATGGACTTTTCTGGCACCACAAAGGCAAGACGCTGCTAGCTGTCTGCAACCCTCCATCTGTAGTGTGAGCAGCCCCTCATCTCCTCAGTGGCCATGCTGAAAGATAGATGAATTCAATTAAATGCATCTTGAAGTCTGTGGCTCAGTGTTAAAAAAAATCAAAGCCTGCAGCATGGGGACGACTCATAATGAATTCCATAACATCCTGCAAAGAAAAAATTGTGATGCGTGTGTTTTATGTTTGACTACTCCCGATGAAGGAAAGTGATTAAAGTCTTTTTGCAGTCTTAACAGACCGTGCGCTTCATGTTCGCACTAAAGAAAAAGTGAATTATTGAGCATTTTGCCGTTTTTGTCCAACGTAATTATGCATTTTTAAGGATTGTTGTCTCTACCACATGTCTTCTTGTACGCAGCAGGTGAGAGTTCATGAACAGCCATTATAATAGATGCAATAGATGTTAGACACTCTTACCTGCTCATTCAGCTGCTAAAAAGCATTCATACAAAAGACAGCTAATAGTCCTTTTTGCACAGACACTTGTAAGGAAAAATGTGTCTTATCTGTGCCAGTTGTTTGACAAAATTGTTTTAAAAAATAATAAATGTTCTATCTCTTTGCTCCTTTCTTCACCCTTCATCTTTAGCTCTTCAAAAGCACTGCAACATCTGTAAACTCCTGGCATTCATAAACCAGCTGGAAAGTGAAGGGTATATATTCATTAGTGATGCAGAAATCATTCCTATAATCTTGTAGCTTGTGAAGGCCTCATTTAAACACCCATGTTAATCTGAATCAACCAGTTTGAATAAATTATCACCCATAGCCGAGTGATTGATGAATCACGCATCCCTGAGATTTATAAACGGGGTGAGTGTGACCAAAGCTGAACATGTCTGATGTTCTTTTGATTTGAAAACTCATTAATAATGTCAGATTACAAAAATTCCTTTTGTTGTTCTTTTGAACTCATTAAGTTGAGAAAGAGAGGGTGGAAAAAGAGCTGCTTTCCAATAGCGTCTCATTGATCTTTTCCGTTTCAGCCATGGACTGGATACCATCTCTGGCTGGAGTCGATGAGATGATAAACCTTTTCTTTCTGAAGGTAAGACAGTTTAAAGAGGATCATGTCATTCCCTGTGAAGCTCACATTAAAGGAGGAGAAAGAGGGAGGTGGTGTCAGACATTTAGTAGCTCGCAGTGAAGCTTTCTATCATCATGGGCCTGTTGGTGATACCAAGAGACAAATATTACACTGTGCTTTCAAAGAAATGTATTTCCTGTTTGATTGGATATTGATTTTAGGCCATATTTGTGTTGACTAAATATGTCTCATATGAAATACAGAGCCACTACATTGTTTAACAAATATAATGGATGTGCATATTGTCCCACACCCCTCGGTTAGATTGTTGGTTTGTTTGTACCTCTAAAAACAAAAAATGATGTGATTTACTGTTTGCAAAAGTCATGCATGCTATATTTTGACCGTCAGAAAAAAGGCTCAAAACTGAAAGTATTTTACACTTTCATGTATCTGTACCTTATCAGAGTATCTTTACTTTGGAAAACAAAATACTCCACTACATTATAAAGCATGGTATCATACTTTTAACTCCAATACATTTCATAAGTATATGTTACATTTACATTTTAAAACATTTTATGTTTGGCCCTATTTATGAAATTAGTGGCATCTAGTGGTGATTTTACGAAATGCAACCAACGGCTCAAAATATAACAATGATGTATGCAACTTTATGCAAAATTTATTATGCTTTATAATGTAGTGAAGTACATTTTTTTAGGTAAATCCAGATATGTGTAGTATAGAAAAATACGTCACTTCTGTTCACATCTGTGAAGTAGCCTATTTTAATGGCGAGAAAATTAGACACTTCACTTTAAAGACTACTGAACATAATGAAGATGTAGCCCTTAACAGAATCCCTTCCACTATAATTGTAATGAAGTCTAATTTAGTATAAGGAATTTAAATCATAGAAAGTTATTTTCACCTTCACACAGTTATGTTTTATGGTTTCAGTCAGTGTGCCGGATTTTTGTTTCCCCATCATTGAAATATACTTAGAATTACCAACAGTCATATTCATACAAAGTATAACCACGGAAAACAATTACTCAATCATCATTCATCTAAGAAAAGTCATAACAAGGTGCTCTACCCCCCAGCCATTTGCTGTCTGAAACCTTCCCTTAAATGGCAAAGCAACATGCTTACTCCACAAAACTATCACCGTGCCTTTGAAAACAGATGTCTCCTTTGAGAGGGAGGAGAATGGCCAGAAGCCATACTTGGCTATGATGGGGAGAGGGGGCAGCATGTTTTTGGATACAGTTCGCTTTTCCCCCTCCGTTTCTCTACTCTTCTCATCCTGTAACTCTCAGGGGGAGTAAATATCTTTAAAGTTGACCTCAGTTCACTGCATACCTCTACCACAAAAGGAAGAACGAGTTTATGTTCAAGCATTTGTAAATACGTTTGCCTGGTTCTGAGATCTGCATTGTGTCCCCACGTGAATGAAAGAGGCCACTTGTCAGAGAAATTGTATTCTGAGTTTGAAGTACTTTATGTGGGGGTGTGAATTTTTTACACCGTTTAAATTTATACAAATAAGATCAGAAGCGGGTCGCCATTGTGGTTAAGATTCAATCGTAATGGATATATACCTCTAGCTGTCACATGGACAAATGATGAGTGTTTTCATTGACTGCAGCCCTCCCATAAAACGCAGCAGCGTGTAAAGAAAATGGCCTCGGAATGTATTTCCTCCTCCATTTTCTATACCACATGTACAGTAAATGAACTCCATAGTATGATTAAATACAGGGAATTGTTTTTTTATCTGTCGCTCTCCCACTTTGTCCACAGAACACTCTTTTATTGATCGCACGCCCACACCAGCCCCCGGTGTTCCTGACTGCAGTACAGCCACCGCTCTGTTCACCATTCTCTCTCTTTCTCGCTTCATAATTCTTACTTTTACTTTTAATCTGTTTCTTTCTCCCTCCCCCTTTCCCTGCCGAGGCACAATTGTCGCTCTACCCTGCAGTAGAAACCACTGTGCTTTGAAGTTGAAATGGATTCATCTCTCTTTTGTCTTTACGCTGATGAGAGCTTATAGAATAGACAGTTATCTATTATTCAGACATTTTGAATTTGGGTTTGAGGTGACGTGCATTTATTTAAAGGGCTAGTTCCGCCCAAACATACTAAGGTCTGTTTTTAGTTTCTCTCATGTTTACAAATACATTTTCTGGGAGAATATCTGAGCTGCTCTTTTACAGTAAAAATCCCCATATAAGTAGTCAAAAATGACTCACTGACTGTCATTATTACTGTACTATTTGTCCTCATGTCAGCAAGTAGCTTCAAACAACCCTAAGAATTTGATAACAATTGAGTCAGTTTTCATGTGGGAAGCTGAAGAGAACCTTTGTATGCCTGTTATTTGCTTTTTGATGGCTCGTTCAAAAGATGCGTTTAAAACATTTCGCCTTCCTTAGCCCCTCTCCTCACCTGCTACCTACACACACATACACATAAACACAGCTGAAATACACCCACACAGCATATGCACCTATCTAAAGCCCCTCCCTCCCCTGAATCATGTGGGAGGGAAGCCCGTAGGGTCTTTCAGTGATGAGATCAATGGATGAGCTCAGACAGAATGCAAGGTCACCTTCATGAACCCGGCAGAGTGCGGCAGAGAGAACGAGGGAGAGAATACAGACGAGAACTCGAATCCGTGGCATTGAAGCAGGTGCACTCCTGACCCTCGTACCAGGCACCCTGCATTTGGTTTACAAAACCTTTTTATTTTGTTGCATCCTCATCGCAAACACGTCTCCTTTTCATGTACCAATTAACTGGCGTCTTCAAACAGCTCAGTAGTCGTAAAGGCTGTGTATCATTGGACCTCAGCCGCTGGGTTGTCTCTCCTCCTTTTTTTATCAAGTGAGTCACCGGCTGCCTGTAAAAGGTTAAAAAAGGAGGCAGATGCGACAGAAAAGGGGCGGAGGATGATATGAGCCCTTGTGCAAATAACATTAGGCAAATGACAATGAGAGGATCGTTGGGTGAGGAGAATGGGGTCAGAATAAAAGGAAGGGGAGAGATTAGTAGTGCTTATATTTACCATTCTCATGACTTGTCTCAGTAATGCACTGCCGACATCAGCAGTTAAGGTTGTGATTTATTCAGACAGAAATCTGGACTTTATGCAAAGCATCGGTGAGGGATGTCTGAAATGAAGAACCGTGCAACACGTTTTCCAATCTGACTCTAGTGTTTATTTAAAGCCTTGAAAGAACGAGCGTAGAGTCTGAAAGCCTGTTCATTCTTTTGGGATTAAATTTGTTGGCGACTTTACAGGTGCTTAACTTCCAGTGCAAATCATCTAGGGGTATCACACCGTGTGCAAGGGTAAATGTCAAACTATAAATATTTGACAGTTGCTAAGTAACCTGTAGACATGAAGAAACTGATTTAAAAATAGATGTAACTGTATACTTCCTGACAAACTTCTGAATGAAAAACAGCCACTGAGAGATTCAAGCATAATGTCATTAATAAAGAGCTGGATGATCTCAAAGAGTGAGAATCACTATGAGATTAAATGAAATCTCTTAACAGGTGAAGAAGGGCTTTAGAAATGCACAAATCGTTGCCCCAAAACAGCAGAAAGTGGAAAAGGGCGCCACTTTGTGGTGAAAAAGGGAACAAGCGTTTCACTTTATATTCTTGCTCTGACTTCCTGTGTCATGACTGATCTTGTCTAGTGAGATTTTTAGAAATGTACCTAAGATAATTCAAATACTCTGTTCAAAGATGACAGATAATACACACACACAAACTAGAAAAAAGTATGAGACATTTTCTGCTAAACTGGAGTGCCAACAGGTAGACGCGGTAAGCAATAAAAAGCTTGTGCATAGAGATTGATGTCCACAGGGTTTCCATCGAGCCTGATATCTTCCAGGGCTTTCCGTATGTAGCTCATATCATGACTGTTACAAAAAGTGTCTTGGCTTATGCTCTGGATATTGTTGTTCTGAAAGAAATCAAAAGCATTTTGATGGTATTTATTTTTTTCAGTAGAGACTTATGGAGATAAGAACGAGTTGTTTTCTACCTGCAGGTGAAGTACTCTTAGGGTATCAGGCAGGGGTACAGGAATGTAGTTTAACTTGTTATTGGAGAGATACAGAAACTGCAGTTCTTTCATTTCCTGTTCCGCAGAGAAAGTTAAGGTAATAGTGTAATTAGATTACTGTCCAAATTACTCTGTCCAAAAAGTATTTAGTTACTCATTACTAATTACTTTCTATATCCTACATCAACCTTGATTAGTTAAGTGATTCAAGGATAGACATGAAACTGCTTATTGAATTAATTCAAATAAATAATATTATTAACTGACCAAAGTATTACAAATGTGAGAATTATACATTAAAGCACAGATTTTAAAGTAAGACTTTGAATTTTGATGTCAATTACACTATTGAACACGCATATATTTCATAAAGTATTTAGTCTAATTACATCAAAAGTAACTGTAATTAAATTACAGAAAACATATAGTAATGCCTGACTTTACTTTTTCAAGGGAAAAGTAATTAAATGAAAGTAACTAATTACTTAGTAACTAGTTACACCCAACACTGATACTGTGGAAGGCAAAACGAGAACAGTTTTATTGCACTTGTGCTTTTTGTTGTCCTTATGTTGTTCCAATTGCTTCCATTGTTTACCTCATCTGTAAGTTGCTTTGGATAAAAGCGTCTGCTAAATGACTAAATGTAAATTATGCATATCTATACAGCACCTTAAAAGCCTCAGCATGCATGCCGGCACTCCTCAGCTGGTTATTCCGGACATCGATTTGTTTCAGTCTGGCTGGGAGTTCTGGCAGGGCCTGGATGTTATTGTCAGCCCAAATAAGATCCTGGAGTTGAGACAGTGAACGGAAAGCATCCTCATCCACTCTACTAATCTGGTTTCCACTCAGGTCAATCCTCTGCAGCTGATCTGAGAACAGAAGCCAAAGAATCTGAGTGCAGGTATCTTGTGATCATCCTTTTCTCAAGTTATCCAAGGGTATAAAAAATAGCCTTTGGATAAAATGTTTAAGTCTTACAGATGATAGATCTTTTCAGTTTGACCCAGAAGGCTAATTCAACATGGCTTGCCTGAGAAATTCCTTATTGGATTTTAGAATGGCTGTTTTGTATTTATATGAGATCTGTGGTTAGCAGTAATTGAAAAGACTCATGCTTCGTGTTTTCATCAGCAACATCATTTCTAAACAGGAAAACCCTTCCAATGTGAATTTTTAAGAACGTTGTCTTCTTCACAACTATGAAAATCTGCCAAAAGATAAAAAACTCAGGCCTGATGAATCCGACAACATTCGATCAATGTAACAACTTGTTATTAAGTGATAGTTCAACCAAAAATAAAAATGATGTCATCATTTACTCACCCTCTTGTCATTTTAAACCTGTATGACTTTCTTTGCTTCGCAGAACACAAAAGTAGATATTTTGAAGAATGCTTTTAACTGGCCCCCATTCACTTGCATTGGTTTTGCGTTCATACAATAGTAGTGAATGGGGTCCAGTGCTGTTCGGATACCAACTTTCTTCAAAATATCTCCTTTCGTGTTCTGCAGAAGAAAGAAGTTCCTAAAGGTTTGAAATGACAAGAGGGCAGTAAATGATGACAGCATTTTTAGGTGAACTAATACTTTAATGAATGGACATTCTTAAAGAAAGAGTGTAGAAATTTTACCTTCATACAGCTTACTTGTATATGTCTAATTGTTATAAATGTAATCGTTATAGTTCTTATTTTTTACATTAATATTTATTTATTTAAAAAACACATTTTTAAAAACAGTCTTACTGAGATTGATGAAATCTTTAGCCTTGACTTCAGTGATCTTGTTGAAGCGAGCATAGAAGTGTGTGGTGTCTTTAGGAAGAGGAGGAATCTGAGTCAACTCCAAATCATCGCAGTACACGCTGCCTCTGACACACACACACAGCAGGCAAGTGGGCAGTCCTGTACACAAACAGATGACCGTGTTATGAACGTTTTAACCAGTAGATGGCGCCAAACGCACAGTTAAAACCATTGATTTGTTAAAACTCATTTCTTCATCTGTCAAACAGTTATGTTTTTACCTAAGCCTGTGTCAGGACCAAACAGTCCCGGTGCACGGAAGTCCAGGGTGGAAGGGGCAGGTGATTTTGTTGGACGGGGTGGCAGAGTCAATTCCTCCACATAGTCCGGGTGAGGAACTATAGCAGGTGGTTGAGTGACAGGAGGAGCCAGCGTCCCAACCACAATCTGAGAGGTCAAATAAAATGACGTTTAGCGTGAATGATAAACAAGACCGTAATGACAAAATGTAAAGATCTTATCAAATTAAAAAGGGATATTTGTGAAGTTTTTAAATTTGTTAGGTCAAAAAACATAAAAAAACATTTATCTTCTCTGTGGAAGCAAATAAAAATAGGCCTGTTCATAATTTTCAAGTTGTATACAAATGTTTAGTCCAATCAAATCATCTTTCGAATAACAAAAAGGCACAGGTGCTATATTTCGTGGTCGTTCCCTTATTCATCCTCTCACCTCCTCATCCAGATCATCATAATCATATGTCTCTCCATATGTATTCAGGTCCCACGTATCCGAGTCCACATCATAATTCTCAGGGTCATATGCTGCAGAATCCACCGGAGGGGCACTTACACTGAAGCCCACCAGGGTCAATACCAGAAATGTTTGTAACATCGCCGTCTATAGGAGAAAATGTAAGTGCCATATAAATGTTGTGAATTTAGATATTATGTAACAGGGATTTGGGAGAGGGATTTCTAATTTGCGATAAGAAAAACATTCTAGAGTTTGTATTTAGTAACAGTTTTCTATTCAACAAAAATGTTTAATTTTGTTTCTGTTGGCAATGTTCTCCTTTATTCCCCATGGAATTGTCTACAAAGGTTGTCTTAAGTCCTGAGTGTCTGTCATATAAGACTACTTTATTTAACATTTAAGAGCATTTCTTCCCAGCAGCTTAGACAAGTAAACATGTAAAACTAGTACACATCACAATGACAGCCTGACGGTTCATAGACTTTACACAGACACTTGAATCCATCATAAATCTAAAAACAAATAAAGTTATTATGTGTAATAACAGTATTCTGTCGTCAGTATAAGGTGCATATGGAACATTTCATATCTCAATAAAGAATGCAGATAAACACTGTTTAATATAATGGCTGACATTAGTGTATGCGAAAAAATATTTTTCCCATACAGCATTATATATCCACCTAGACTCTAGAGTCATTCTGAAAACAAGAATATTCCCTAAAGCTTTCCTGTAGCTCAGTGGTAAGAGCAATGCGTCAACAATGCAAGGTCGTGGGTTCGATCCAAGGGGATTGCACATACATATGTATAAATGTATAGGACATTGCGATGTAAGTCGCTTGTCTGCCAAATGCATAAATGTAAATGTAAATAACCGATTAACCAACCAAATATATCATCGATTTTAAGCCTTTGACACTGAAATGACAAAATATCACATATCTTTCTCAACGAGATGAGGTCAATAGTACACAACCTACATTCTAGCACGCTTCCCACAATTGTACTGTACAGCAATCAGACAACGTGACCAAGGTTTCACATACAGTTCCCTCCATGCTTTCTCTTAGGGGGCCACACCAGCCCTGTACGCAAGTCCTGACACCTTCATCCTGACACGTCGGTATTCAGGCTCTCTTGGGCCTATTCAATCGCATGCAATCCACTTCCAAAAGCATTCAGAATAAGAGTGATTACCAGGGAGCCTTGCACAGCAGTAGAAGAAAAACATGACCAAGACATACCTTTGATGTTTGTGTGGACCGAACGTAGATTCTTGGGTTTGGAAACTGGAACTGTGAGCTCCAGAGGTTAAAGCAATGAATAACTGACCCGGGATCGAGGACACTACCAAGCTGGATGAGGGGGAGAGGTGGGAACTCAGCTGGGGGAACGGCCAGGACAGTTTGCTCAGCTGTCACTAATTGCATAGCCATGTCAATGCTGAAGTCGCAGACGTGGTTTAGTTTGGTAATTTACAGCCTCATATAGGCAGCTTGTTGTCTTTGTGTTTTTTTAAATGCGTATCCTAGCGAGATGTAAGCGTTTCTTTGAAACATTCTATTTTGTTGCCGCATTTTATGATGTTTTGGTTCTCCCTGATTTTGTGTCCGAATTTCAAGTCAAAGGAGAAGCATTTCGGCCGTGTGGATTTTAGGGAGGGGTATGTTCACCCTTACCAAGCAGAAGCTTGGTAATCCTTTGATCTCATAATATAATATAGTGAGAACAAAATTCACTTTGTTGACCTAATTTGCCGAAGCTTTAAGAACTTGCTTTCTCTGAACTCCTTAAAGTCTGATTTTAACTAATGAGCTAAATGTTATTTCATGGTATATTTAACAGGAAGTAAACTAAGCCTGCTGTGATTTCACTCAGACTGACATCCAACAACAAACCTAGTGGATGACCTCTGACATCCTCAGATTTTTTACTGGCGTCTGCCTGACGAGACACAAACAGACACAGCCATGGTCCAGCTTTATTCTATTCTTTCAAAGGTTGTGCGTCAGTCCCCAATTACTCCCCGTGTTTCAAATATCAAGCATTCCATTGCTAAATACTTTGTGAAGGTGACCGGTAGCTCAAGAGGCGGCCTTAGGGGAACTTCTTTATGTCCTGTTTGAAATTGCTTGTTTGTAATAAAAGTAAATACAAACTTTCCCATTACATCAGTCTTTACACAAAAATTCAATTGAGCCACAGTCAGCATTATGTTTATGTACTGGAATGACACTGCCGAGAATATTTTAACATCAAATAAACCCCCCCTCCAAAACAAAAGACAGATTAAGTACAGTATCTGCCTAAGAATTTAGATTCTAATGAAAGAGATCGTCTGTATTTGCCCTGAAAGGGACGTTTTACCCCAAAATAGAAATGTACTATGGTAGTCTATGGTGGCCAAAACTGTTTGGTTACAAGCATTCTTCCACATAACTTTCTCTGTGTTCAGCAGAACAAAGAAATGTATACAGATTGGAACAATTTGAGGGTGAGTAAATGATGACAGAATTTTCATTTTGGGTGAAATGTTCCTACAAATGCCATAAAAGACTTGGTCGGTATAGCTGGGAATGACCACAAATACATCATTTCCATTTGTGCTGCGGGGAAAGTCAATGCATTACAATCAATGTGTGTAGACTTTGTTAGGCATTTGATCTTCGCTCTTTGTAATGATTACGACAGATTTTTACTTGGTGCAGTGTCGAAAACTTTCTATACGAAGTTCTGCATCTCTAATAAGTTAAAAAGCCTGATCTGAAGTTTTTTACACTGTGGAAAACCAGACCGGTGTTGTCCTGTCTCCTAATTCTGTGATTTTTTTTATTGTACCCCGATTATTATCTTACACTATTTCATAGAGTTAGTTTTGTAGTTATAACCACAAGAACGCTAAATCATAAATGAGTGGCTAATCTTAAATCGGAATGCTTATATTGCACCTTAATTGCAATACTGAACTGTTATTTGATTAAAACAACCCTTATACACACTTTTGTCCTCCTTGTAGACGTCCATTATAAGGAAGCAGCTTTGTGGCTTAAACCAAATCAACAATAGGTTATCCTCGTAACCCAGGTTCTCTGAAACATCGAGTGGAGAGATCGACCTATGGGAAGGGCATCCATACCTGACTGACCTCTGCAGAAGCATCCAATTGCACCAAGTCTGGCTAGACAGACAGAAGCGCGCAGCCAATACCAGATTAGCCCCACCACCTTGAGAGCATATGCCTTCGCTGCTGTTCTCCAGTAAGTATATTTGCTTCTCTTACAGCAGACAGGGCTGGTGGATCTCGCCACTCTATGTTTCAGAGAACCAGGGTTACGAGAGAAACCTATTGTTCACTATTCTATTGAGGACATGGACAGCTCACCGATTGCCAAATACACTCACACTGAGGTTCTAAAAGCTAGAAAAGGACGGCCATCCCCAAGGGGGCGGTGCTTGACACGTCCCATAATCATGCACCTGGAAACCCTGATGCACACACAGCTGGTGTGCGCTCGCAGGGTAGGAAATGTATGAGGCACACACATGTAATTATCCCAGCAACACATATATGACACCCAGGCAGAAATGTGAATGCATGCTTGGTGACATGACTGTGCATGGCAAGAAAAACCTTATCTCCACTCAGAGAGAATTTAGTGCACTAAGAGAACTAAGAATGCATGTAGCTCACTGACACTCACAGCCCACCACACAGAGCTCATGGGAGTCCTCAGGGGCAAGAGCCCCGCACACGGCCAGGCAGGCCCGAGACAAGCTGTTTCTGGAGTAGCGGCAGATTTAGGGAGCGACGTATCAGCGAAAAACTCATTAAAATCATTGGCGCTAGCTGTGGAAAGGGGGCAGGTGAGAAAATCCACGAGGCAGAGGCATCTGGCAGAGGCAGATCGGACGATGTGTCTTCCTGAAGACACACAGTGAGCAGCGTAAAAACCAACCGAACTGTGTTCGAGCAGAGATCTGGAGAACTGGAGAACAACAGCACAGGCAGACCTTATGTGCTCTCAGGTGGGGCCTAACCTGGCATTGACTTGGTGCAATTCTATGCTTCTGCAGAGATAAGGTACGGATGCCCTTCCCGTAGATGAATCTCGAAATGAGATGATGAAAGAGAACGACCTACCATAACCAAATTTTAAATACATTTCTTTACCATTGATATCAAACATCAACATAATAGAAAATTTGGTACATGATGTCACTATTCCGAGTGCTTTAAATAACCTCCACCCAAAGGAATACGCACTACTCCACTTTCACTTTCATCACAGTCCTACAGCTGAATAAGAATTCAGCTACACACATTTTAAGATAACCAACGGTCAAATAACAGCTTCCATGACTTTAACATCGGCTGTGAAAGCCGTTCTTTGCAATACACTGATATTGTGTGTTTGTGTGTGCATACCTCTAAAACACTTCTATGAAACGTCCTTTGAAGTCCTGCTTACAAATATCTCCTGGTCAATCTGCTTGTTTTATTATTCAATTCGTGTCCAATTAAAAACGGCAAAACTAATGCTTCTGTTATTTGTGTTAATTAATATAACCGGTCTGACGCCATTCGGTCCGGTGTCATTTCCCTCACCATAGTAGGAATACAAATTGCGATCTCTATCAAAGATTGACAGAGATTGACGTTTGAACATGCACTAGCAGACCTCCGGATGTTTTTAACTGATAAAGTGAAGATTACGCCATTCTTACCGTTTACTGCTAAAAGCCAAATTTTCTGAATTCACGTTTACTGAGAGGGGGACCGACCAATCACAACAGCCTGAGAAGCATAAGCTCCCTGTTATGGTATGGGTGGGACATCTTCACACACCAATCAGACTCGTTTCGGAAGGAAGGACTTTATATATACCAGAAGAAATCCAGTCGTTTTGTTAGAAAGGCGACAGCGGTGAAAAATAGACTTGAAATATGTGAAATATAAAGTGTTTTTGTTTTATTAGAAACATGAACATCCATTGTTAAACACCCAAAAAACATAATCAAAGCCAAAAACAGCAAAAAAATGTCTCCTTTAATAAACATGGTATAAAAATATAGACTGTTGAATGACTCTGGGATACTGCTTTTACAGTCGCCTAGCTGGCAACTCATCAGGTAACAATAAAAGTTGCGAAATGACACCTCAGGACATTCCGTTGGGTTGTTTCTTTTTTGGGTTGGAAAAAAGTGATTTTTTCGAACCCTATACTGGCTAACACGATGCATTTCCAATGAGAGGTCAAAGGATGTTTTCCCCCTGCTATGGAAAAACACAGACCAGGTCTATATTGGGAATTTCTGTATATATTTTTAATTTCCACCTGTTGGGCGAGCAAGAACGCTGATTGTCATATTGTAAAGCATTTCAAGTAATGGTTTACATCAGCCACCTGAATAACATTAGTCAAGCCATGAAGATGGATTACATTTCAGAAACCTCAATAAGATTGTTCCTAATACTGAAATGGACATATACTGCAACAAGAAATATTAGCATTTCATCTCAATAAGCATTTAAAATAATGCTGTAACAATTATTTTAGCCCTAGGTTTATTGGAACAAGTGCTTAATTATTACATATTAGTTTAGCTACAATAAACAAACAAACAAAACTAACTAAAAAAACTATTTATACTGACTTGGACTAATAAGAAAATGACATTAATTAACCACACCATTTAATAAAATAAGACTGCGAACAAGAAAACTAGCTTTCAAACAAAAGTCATGACGATGGTAACCTTAAGCTTTGGAATTACAACCATAACTCTTAACAACAATTAAATAGTACATAACTAGGGATTTTTAAGGTCCTACTTTGGTTTATGGAGTGTCCAACAACAAGTTTATGTAAGTAGAAGGTGTAAAAATGCTATTATTTTGTAACAATAGCCAGTTGTTCTTACCTTAGTTCCTTGACTGACTCTCAAATGATTCGTTCAAAGATTCATCTGTCTAATCCCCTCCTTTCCGCTAACCTATTCTAATGTGATATGTCAGATGACCTAGTCTGCTGTGATTGGTTTACCACGAATGAAGCTCACGAGCTACAGTGTTTAGGGGAGAAGATTTAGATTTTTGCAGGCAGTCCTGGGACTATATGTAGTGACGTAAATCCACGACGGTTCGTGAATCGGACAAGGGACGACTCGTTTGCATGATTCAGACTCAACACTTTTTTTTCCAAGCCAATAACTTTATTCATTCACCTTCGTGTTTTACAACTTGGCAGACTGCTTACTTTCAAACACGGCAACATTAAACACTGTATGAAATGTAATTTTCATTATGTCATGTTATGTATTCTTTAAGAATTTCATAATTACTTTCAACATCCCTGTATAATTTTACACTAAGCCCCCTCAGTGGGGGAGTTCAAGTCTTCTTTACTGTACGTCCCATCGAGTTAAAATACTGCAAGGGCCCCTGCAGAAAGACCCCGTACAAACGTTTGGAATATGCCACAGTTTGAATGGAAACACTTGTTCATGTCCTGCTGGAAAAAGCGTAGCCAGTTACTAGCACATGTTTGTCTCCTGATGACCCTTGTCAACCCCTATGTTTACTTGCTAGTTTACTTAACCAGACCCAGCTAAACCCACCAATATAATATACACTAGTATGGTTTAGAATGTTCTGGGCACACACTAGGGTGCGTTTGATGTTATTTACTCATATTGAAAACACCTTAAAACACTGAAAAGACATGTGAGCTATGTAGTCACATGACTTTGTAGGTCTAGACAGAGTTGAATTTTTGGGGGTTGCTGGTAAGAGAATGCAAAGGAAACACCATGTGTGTGCATGTGCATGTGTGCGTGTCATTGTTTTTAGGTGTTCTCAGACTACTGAGAGCCACAGCAAGCTTGCTGACAACTGTGCTTGTTTTGAACTACCTCCAAAGCACACTGCTCCTGAGAGACGGCGCTAGGGTGGATACAGTTACCTCAGCTTATCAAAGATGTATAAAATGTTTTTTCTTATTCTATGAATTTGCAAATTATTTAAAAATAAATAAAGGTTTCTTTTCCCATCTAAGAATTATTCAACCGATCGCCCACAGTCCATTCATTAACCAGGCACATAACCAACCCATCCCACGACCAACCCCTGAGACTCTAAGGGATAACTGTTATTTTGCTTAGCTGGTGGTCCAAGTTTGTAGTCCCAACTAGTCACATATAATCAAACGCTCTCTTAAATTCTTGTAATTCTTTAAAATATGACAGGTGTTAAGAAGAGTAATCCTTTGAAAATGTGGTGGTAACACTTGTATGTAATCTCTGAGTGGCAAAACTATGAACCTCATAAAAACATTATTTTTATTTATCTCCCTACGTTTAGGTAAATCAACCATCAAAATTCCAATCCTGTAGTCTCACACTGAGGGACGTTATAAAACAGACCATTCTCAGACGATTTTATTTCATCGTTTCATTCTCGCACAGTGGGAAGGAAACCTGGATCATCTGAAACCTAATGCTGTTTCAACGATATTCTGTTCACCCCTACTCACGCACTGCAGTCAATGCATAATCAGTTATGCAAGGACAGTCCTCTGCTTTTTTAACAATTTCTAAGTGACTTTGACCTTTTTTAGTGGCTCTTTTAATCATCCATTCTATAGCACACTTTCCTTTTATTCCGTTCCAATAGTGCAAAATAAAATACATATTTATACAGCATGTCAGCCATGAGAGTTTGCATCTTGGAAAAGGTACCTCTACAGACTTCGTCGACAGGCAGATGTGAAGTCTGTGATCATATTTTTGTTTTGAAGAACACACACTAGGATGATCCACTGGGAAAGACAGGGAAACGGGAAGACTGCCAGGTTGTGTAGGCAGGCCATGCCTTTATTTCATAGGGCCCAGGGCCAAGACAAAATATATATGGGTGTGTAGACCCTGACAGCAGAGATTTGGGTGTGTGGCCCCAGAGAGCAGAGATGGGAACCAAAGGAAATGTAATAGGATTGGTTCCAAGTTACATGGTTGCTTAACAATACCTTAGATAACTCTTTAGTAACTCGATTGAATAATATCCAGAAAAAAGCTTTGTATAATGCTGTCCTCAACAGCCTGCTGCCAAACGGTTAGATAATTTAAAAAATGATTGAAATCTGGCAGAAACAACAGCGTATTAACTGTTTCAATTTAGTATTCTATAAACATCTTTGATAACTTGAATGAAACTTAAGAAATAAAAGAAAAGTATACGTGAAGTGACTTGTATTAAGGCACAAAAGGCAATAATGTATTTAGCATAACACTTTTCCCCTGCACTCAGTTTGAATGTTATTTTAGTCTGTTATAAAGGCATTGTTTTGGAAATTAAATTGAAAGGGATAAATAATGCAAAATAAAGAAATACCAGCATCCATGCACAGCCCATCTGCACAGCAGGAGCAGATGGATAAGGGATGAATGCTGAGTGAAAGAATTATATAAAATTGCTTTAAAGCTTTCTTAAATTGTAATTAAAATTGTATTTATTTCTTAAATAATTTTATTTCTTACCTGATGTTTCAATTCACTTTCGGAAAACGTTGACTTCAAGGAACATTGTAAATGTTTTTGATTTCTAATGAAAGAAGTCTTGTTTTCACAGTTCACAAAAATATTTTTGAGCATCCTCACTAATTTCAGAAGGTTTTGGAATCAGGACTGTATTTGTTATTATTTACATTGATTATCAGAGGGGCACTTTTACATTCTGAGAAAACATGTAACCTCTTTGCACAGCAACGGCAAGGACTGGAAACTCCACAGACATTGAATCCGAATTCTCCTAACCTGCATGTGTTCAAATTTATGAGAAAACCAGAGAGCCTGGAGGAAAGTCCACTTAACACGGGCAAGGTCAAAGGTTAGCCGGTTCTCAAACCAGCAACCTTTTTGATCAATGGTAAAATGGCTTCCCACTCCCCAGGTCTTTTTTAGCTCAAATTTCTTTAAAAAAAATGGGACTAGCATTCGGATTTCTACTATTGCTTAAACCGTGAATTGTTCTGGATTGCATTTCCTAATGAAATGCATTTCCCTGCGGGAAATTCACATTATAGCTATCTCTCCATGGGCTCGACTTCATTAATATGCCTGCTAGACAGTATAGCTAACATGCGGTCTGTGCTACATACATTGTGGGGAAAACAGGGAGAAAATCTTCTTGGAACATAAGTCCCAAAAGCCCAGTACTGCTGTTTAGGGTTGTTAAAAACAGCCCAAACGTTAAGCCGCAAGCGCCACACTATGAGCACATATTGGTTAACAGCTAAATAAGGTCGGGTAGATGTCCAAGAGCAATAGAACACTTGTTTAAAAAAATTATAAAGCTATAACAGAATGTATTCTATTCCAAGCGTTATTTTAGCCACAGTGTATTTTCAGAGGCTCCAGATACATGTGGTTCCACCAATATTGGGAAGTCATGTGACACAATGTGCCTCTGCTTTAGAAATTTAATAAACCAAAAGAATATCAGATGGCATTTAAGGTTGGAGGGCCAAAGTGTGTATGCGAGAGAGCGAGATGAAGAAAGCCCAAGAGAGAGAAGAAAAAAAAAGATTGTCAAGATGTCATTTTGCTTCATTCAACTTTTGTTAATATAACTTTTAGATTTTCACTCTAATTAACAGTTTTGGTTTTCAAATATATATATTTTTAAGGTTAATAAAATTGAATGGCAGTACCTTTGTCTTGTCAAATACATCCCATGACCATGTTCAAAGCAAGAGAGAGATTGAGGAATTTATGAGATTTAGATTCTAATTCCGTAAAGAAACAAATAAAATAAAATCTGCATTCTATCTGTTTGGTTTAAACAGTACAAGGTGTTAAAAAATCTTAATTAAGATATTTGGCTTTTGATCCCTTGAACCGAACTGACTATCTATAAGAACTGACAATCTATAAGATGTTGGTAAATATGTCCGTTATTTCATTGATGTACATCTTAAAAGCGTGTCTTTGTGTCTTTGTTGTATACTTTGAATATTTACTGCTGAATAACAAGAGCATAGCTGAATATTAACTCTCGATTCCCCAAATCGGAAGCAGAACAGTGATCTACTGTCAGCACACATACTTTGGTCCTATAATGGATTCACCCTTTTTCTTTGAAAAGGTGGCCCATGTGTAAAGCATGTGTTCATAGTTACTGGGGTGTAATGTGGACTATGTGTAACAAATTCTATTCCTTCACAGAATTCGATTCATCATTTGCCTTAAAAAATGTAAAGAATGTTATGAATTAAATACCCTTTGAACTGGATAAAGTTGTCCTAAAAATAGGTGTTGATCTTTAATAAAATATAGATTGTGTTGTCAAAGTAACATTAGTTTTTCAACCCCTACCTCAATGGATTCGATGATAAACTTACATCCACACTTTGTGCCCCACAGATCTATGAATAAAGCTCAAGCACCCCATCACCAACATAACTGGACATGTGTTTCTTCTTCACAAATACTGGAAATCATTCAGCAAACATACATTATATGGGTGAAAAACAAAGTCACCAAGTCGCACATACAGTATAGTTTGCAACACATGTTAGAAATGCAAACATATAAAAGCTGACACATGATTTCGTAAGATTTAGTTAGCTGTTGTTGGCTTACAAAATGGTCCACAATATGTGCTCTATATCTAGGTTAAGATACTGTATAGCTGTATAATGTTTAGCATCACTCTTCTTATGAAGAGTTTAAATATAAAAAACAAATGAATACATAATGAAGAGTTCTACTTGAAACAATCAGTTCTTGTCTTAGATTCTGATTGGTTGATCCGAAATCTAAGATGTATAAAAAACCCATAGCAAAAATATCCCTTTATCTACTTTATTTTATGAAACCATCCATCCATCCATCCATTTTCTACCGCTTATCCGAACTACCTCGGGTCACGGGGAGCCTGTGCCTATCTCAGGATTCATCGGGCATCAAGGCAGGATACACCCTGGATGGAGTGCCAACCCATCGCAGGGCACACACACTCACTCATTTTATGAAACCTTGCTTCACATATGGAATAACCATTTTATAAAAGCAATAAGCCCCAAGAAGCAGCTTCTTGGGGCTTATTGCTTCATTGTGTCAATGACAGACAGAGCAGGGATTTAAAAGGAAGCATAAAAAAATATATTCAGCATCTTTGTTGACATTGTCTCCTAGCCTTCATTCATTCAAGAGTCCTTTAGACCATTAGTGTATTCTAAACAAGATGTCATTGATCATCTATTTAATACACTATACTTTAATTGACGTGAATCAGCTCGTTTCAAGATAATAATTACACTTACTTCTAACAGACACAGAATTTATGTTTACAAGCAGTTTAATTAAATAAGACATCTGGAATCTGGAGGAAATCTGTATTAATAATATTTTTTTTATTCCATTTTCATAGAAGTCATAACAGCTTTAACATCAGGTATGTGGCAATAATTCTTGAACAACATAGGTGTCGACATTTCGAGTTTCGAGTGTGAGATAACTAAAAGATTAAACATCTGTCAACATTTACTCACCCTCATGTCTCTCCAAACACTTGTTTCTCTTTCTTCACTGAAATGCAATATAAATAAGAGAATGTGTTTTATTGCCTTTCTACAGACAATGAAAGTGACATGGAACGAAGAGATCGGAAAATGACAAAAAAATATTTAAAGAGATCAACACAAAAGTTGTCAATAGAAGTTGTGAAGTATTCTCACACAAAACACATTTTCAGCACAAATGTATGCTGAGGAAGCTTGTAATGTACTACCTGTGTGGACTAAAGTTATTTGTTTAGTTTATTCAGTTAGTTAGTTTATGAAGCACATGAGTGTGGTTGTGGCTGGAACAGCACGACGGTGAATTAACAATGAGAGAATTGGGTCCTATACATCTCTCAAGATGTTTTGCTGTGTCCAAAGATGTATTCTTCAGCCCACATTTCCACACATTTGAAAATCATAAATTCCTGCATAAATCACATCTTTTAGAAAGAATCAATGTTACTGCAACTCACATGGGTAACTTTTGTCTATTTTGTTGATCAGTTGGTTTAAGTGGGGAGAAAAGGAGAAAGGTTGTTTTATTGAAACCAAGGAGGGGGCAGAGAAGGAGGTCTTTAATCCAGCTCCCCTAATTGGTTCACTATAGACCCCAGGCACTTTGAAACATTCATCAAGTCATGGTTTCACTCTTCAGTTCCCCAGCAAGTTCAACAACCAGATAGAAATACGTCTTAAGCCCACAAACTTTTTCAGATGGGCAACAGTATCTTCATCAGGTTCAAAACGCAAAACAAAAAGGTTTCCAATGAGTCTTCATGAGGACTTCATTCTTTTCTACGTGCTCAGGTCAGCCAGATGAACACACACATAACAGCCCACAAAGCCAAGGTAAGAGAGTTTGGTTAAACTAAACATTTATCATGTTCTTTCTCCTGTGCAAACCATGTTTTACATCGGCATGATATATGGTATGTGGTGGCTATCGCGTTTATGCCCGGTGCAAGTTGATTGCTTGTTTAAAGTGATGTGTACTGTAATATCTGTCAATCTTACTGTTTGCGCAAAATTACAGAATAATCTTTTTTATGGACATTTGCGTGACTTTGGTCAAGAATTGAACGGAGATCACAAAGAAGCGTTTACCTGTGAATCACCCCGTTTCCGAA
This sequence comes from Triplophysa dalaica, assembly GCF_015846415.1. Lineage (NCBI taxonomy): Eukaryota > Metazoa > Chordata > Actinopteri > Cypriniformes > Nemacheilidae > Triplophysa > Triplophysa dalaica. The sequence goes on along the minus strand of NC_079562.1, from coordinate 8,823,158 downwards.
CAAAAACTCACAAGAACATTGATTAGATCTCTTGTGTAACCTCAGAATGTTTTTCTTACATCGAATACTCGTTGAACTTTTTCCGTAGACTTTTATTTCTTGATTTATGGCCATCAAGTCATTTGATGTGAGAAAGCCAAACCATTAAACAACTGGGGGCACATTACTTGAGCAATGCATGGTATGTAAAAGAAACCTGTGGCCCGGGAAATTTCATTGCTTCAGTTGGATGTACTGTTGAGGTTTGTTGAGTCAAAACGTGCTGCCAGTTTTTCAAACTAATGTAGATTATTGGTCATTATGTTTGCTATGGGAGAACTACATGCCTAGAATTTAATTCCTTTTCATTGGCTGTTTTTGTACAGAACGGCCACTTTATGAACAGATACACTAGCGGGGACATGCAATTTATGGTATTCATCTTTTTAGATCTGTTATCACTGCATGTTTTATTGTATTGATACCTCAGCTCATACCAGAGCATAGTAGGGAACTCTGTCTGAGGAATTTAAATACAACTTTTAATAAGGTTAAGTTATTGCTGAAGGAAAAACGTGCTTTTAAACGTTTAACCGCAGGCATAACTTTATGAGATTCTGGGAACTTTTTTCTTTCAACCCCCTCAAGGATCTATTTTATTCAGTTTAAATATATTTGAAATATTATTTCAATCTATTGTATGAATTTTGTGCTGCCTTTTTGTAAATCTCAAAGCACCTCACAAGTAACTCCATCTTATAAGAGGTGTGTGTATGATAACGACAAAGGAAGCAGTAAAATGATCATGTCACTACAGGACATCTCAGCTTATTAATAGCGTTTCAGTTACTTAGTGTACAAGCAGAGGACCTGGAGCCTTATAAATGTGAGTTACTGAAGTAAAGGCAGCTGTGAAGCTGCTGGAACCTGCTTGTTCTTATGCTCTTTCTTATTTTATTTTTGACTCTGTAGTATGGTGCCAATTCCTTAGCACTACTCTGGTGTTTTGATATAAAATGCTAAAAAGTCATTTTGATTCTAAAAGAATGTATTGTTTTAACACAGATAAGGCATCAGTGGTTCTTCCTTATCCTGTGCTTTCATTTGGTCTATGCTGGTGTACCAGGCCCATGTAAGCACTCTGTCACCCAGGGCCATCTCCTGAATTTGAGACGCCTGGTAAGACAATATATATTTTTATTTTTGATCAGCTGTGAGGTCAATTTTATGGGAAATTTTGAATTCTTACCGGCTGCTTAAGGGGGAAAAGCAACTATACAATGATCTCAGTCAAATCCTTTCTTTCTAAACTGATTTTTTCCTCTACTATTTCCTCTATTTTTTTCCTTTTTAGATTAAAAACCAGCTGCAAAATGGTTGTTTAATAACATACAGTTTCACTGAACATCAAAACCTGGTAAGTATTGTATGTTTTTAATTCTTTATATGCATGACTGAGCTTTATATAATGGACAGATTTTGGATTACTGAGATTTATATAAAAGCAGCTAGGAATTACTCAATTTCCTGTTTTCAAAAGATATTTCTGTGAACTTGATATCCACGACACGCCTATTATGATCGGTGACATTCTGGTATCATCGATCTTCAAACTATGCTGCAAAGTCGGAGACGTTGATCTGAAACAGATGTTTTATGAGATCATGTATACAGCTGAAAAACTGCTAAAACCAATGGACTAAAAACTATATTTGTGTTTTTCACTGTGAGCCACTGCAAGAAACCAAGGAATTGTAGTGTAATAAATCGTCTCAGACCTTGTAATTTAGCTTTATAAAGCGAACAAGAATTTGTTTAGGCTTGTCAGCACTTTGTTATAAAGGAGCTAGCAGACTTCAACCGTATCAAATCATTTTCTCCTGGCTTCAAATCTCACGTTTCAAGTCTCAGGAGGTTAGAAGAAATATGCAACACCATGACCTGTTCGTGTTTGGGTAGCTAAGCACGGACATTAAAACCGAATGTGTAGTTTAAATGATTGATATGGAATGTTTACACTTCACAGTAGAGTTCAATTTATTGACAGTAGTACATAGAAATAACTTTTCATGTTTCAAAACATTATAGGATCAAAGACATTAAGCTTAATTGCTATACTATTATTTATATTATGATAGGGATAGGGAGGTAAACTAGTGTACGTTGTTAATTTTAAGGTAAATAGATTACTCGAGATAGGAACAAAAATGTATAGTAAATTCATATTACCTGCACATTTCAAAAGTAGTTTAAAAGCATTGTATTGCACCTTTTTATGCATTGTAATGTCTTTTAAATAATTGTTATTACAATTAATACATTACAACACTTAGCAATTCATTGTTACACTACATATTTTAAATTGGTTATAATTCTTTATAACTATATATAATGCATTACAACACACATTATGAAGAATTATTATGCAATTTACTTGTTTATAACTCTTTATAATGCATTATACATAGAGCCTTTAACTAAAGTCTTACCACGTTTTGCCTTTGTAACCTTTAAAATAGGAAGTTCCCTCTTAAAAACACACATTACATTTTTGTGTTGTATTGTGTATACTGCCTTCACATGATAAGTGATGATGTTCACATTTTTTACCACATGACATGAAATGTAATCAAATTACTCATTAAACTATTAAATCACAGGATGTAGGCTACAGTATGAAGAAAAAACATTAACTGAAGGGGACCACTGGCAACAACACAAATACTGTTGTGAAAAGCTCTTGTTTAAACAAACTGCTGAAACCATCAGTCATTCAAGAGTTTGGAAGATCACAGCTTGAAACGCCCTTTTGAGACTCCTGCAATATCAATGGCTTGTAATATTTAAACCATGACCGTTTAAATAAGGCATTACAAGAAATATTCCTAAATGACCAATAGAAGGAACGCTGGTATCCCACTTAGGAGATATTCCAAACAGGGAGACCAAATGTTGTGCCTGAGCAAAACACATCTGGGAACTACCCCTGCAACAGATTTACTTTAATTTTATTTGGATAAAAAGCTCCCACAAATATAAAAATAAATCTTGTGAAGATGATGATGATGATGTCAAGGGTACCCATACACAGAATAAGCTTTTAAAGGTCTACATTGACACTGAATGAAACGTCAAGCAAAACACTGTTCAGTAAATTACTAACAAACCGGTATGATTTATTAATATGGTAAATTTACATAATAAAATTGAATGAATGAATTTAAATATCAGGTGCAATGTGTGAGAATCAGGAGGATCTATTGACAGAAATGCAATATAATATCCATTACTATGTCTTCAACGGTGTATAAATGTCATGGAGCGTTATGGACCACAACCGAGGTAATGCTGAACAATAATTACACTCTTTAATGTTGCACACACGAAAGAAACTGGAACTTACGAGACAGGGCAATGCACAAAGGAACTCAATGGGAATATGTACAGTCCGGTGATGAGGCGGATGACAGTCAGGTGCAGGTGATGTCAAACACCAGACAGGTGAGGGAGCATGGAGAATGCTGGGATGTGTAGTCCGGAGGCACTATCGGGGGAATAGGCATTGTAACAATATTGACCTTACATAATGAAGCGTTATGTTTTTATTACCTTAGAATGACCTTTTTCTCTCTACATACACCACGGGTCCCCTTACATGGAATTCACCATGGACCAACATGGCAAACCGCTTTACAGAGCGCATCTGTAAATACGTTTTCTCCTTCCACAAAAAAGCGAAAACATTTGATGACATATTAATCCTGTGTCAGCCAGCGCAAAGCGTGCAATTTGCAACCTAGCCGCTAGATGCGGTAAAATTTCGTACACTTGACCTCTATATGTGTAAAATGATAATCATTTCTTTTTTTTTCTCTGTTTCAGAGTGTTGTTTGTTACATAAAAGCAGCCTTCCCTCACATACTGGATCTACTCAACACACAGTTCAGATATGACAAAGACTCTGACAATTATCGTTACACGAATTCACTGAAGAACGTCATCTACAACTTATACTCTCAGGGATGCGTACCTTCAATCAATGAAGAGATCGAGGTAACAAAGTCAATCTTCACATTTTACTACAACTGCCCGAGAAATCACCAACGATGAAGACTTTACAAACTAATCTACTAATGCATTTCACAGAACAGCCCTGCAAAGTTTGTAAAAATCCACATGACCTTGGCCAAGGCAGCTTTGGTAAAAACTGAGGAGGTGATTCGCATGTACATGGATCTGATGACTAGGAGTGATGATCCTGTAAACTGGAACTGTGATGAGGAGTACACAGAAGATTACCCAGAATCCACTGCTGAACCGCTTGACCAATCCCCAGGTGATATAACAGTACAAAGTCACTGTATGTGTGCATGTTTTGTTTTTGTTGTTTTCATAATTTAAATTAAATGAGTCTGTATTGTTCCTTCAGGGGTCTCAGAATGTCCGTGCACATGCCCAGCAGCGATCAGTGCACCATCTAAGATGCTCTTTTCCACAAACCAATGGAACATTTACCTAAAACCTACACCATTACCACAAAGATCGTCCGGGAGAACTAAACAACTTCACAAGACTGAAGTAAAACACCGAGGAGCAAAATCAAATCCAGGTCCTACACTTTCTTCACGGACAACTTCTACATTAAAACCAACAGTGGGAGATTTACAAAGCTTCCTCTTGGACAGCGTTCTGAATTCAATGGACAAAACCTCAAATTCTGTTTCAAAGATGGAGCAAACATTGGGTGTTTCCCCTTCTCTCGCGAAGTCAAAGGAATTAACTGATTTCTCGCCTGGAGGAACTAATTTAAGTCTTCAGTCCACCTTGCCTGGCCCCAATGGAGGAGACACGGGAGAAAGCATTCAGAACAATGTGGAGAGAAGCACCGCCATTTTACTTGCCAAGAGGTCTTTAGATTCAAAAAGCCAAAAAGTATCATCGGATTCCCACAACTTGCTCCAGACTTGGGTTACCGCAACATCTCGCCCAAAAGTTGAATTAAAAACTGCAGCGATAGAAGTGGCTCTTGTTGCAAAAGAGAAACCTTTTCAAAATCTCCAAATGAGCAAACACATGGTACCAGTCACAAGCACAATTTTGAAAACAGCAGTGCATTTATCAAAACATTTGACCACCCCGGTTGAACAACTGGTTCATCTAAACAGTCCTCCTGAAAACTTCCAAACACACACCCAAACATTGGCGAAGGAGCCAAAACATTTTATAAAATCTCCTGAAACAAAAGGTAAGTGCATAAGTTGGTATACAACTCGCTCGTGATTTAATAAAAAGTTTATTTACCGACATAATTAACAACAGATTATTTCTACAGACATCAGATCTCAGGAGGACATGCAGGAGATCCACACTCCAGTAGATCAACAAGATAAAGGAACACAGAGGAACTCTACCATGACAGAAACCAGCAGTACAATCCTCTTTTTTGCCTCTGCCCTCATAATTACATTAGTGTGTAGTGGAGTTTTGCTTATAACTGTGCTATTTTACAGACAGCAAAAAGTAAGTTACCAAATATGCCTCTTTGTACTAAAACAAAACAACATCTCAAATGTACCAATCAAACTGGAAGTGCTAGAATAGAAACATAAGTTGTGAAAATGGGTAAAACTATTTATTCAAGGCAGAATGTATGAAACTGAACTGCATACAGGACCTCAATGCTCAAAAGATGTCTAAAATCAGGATTAAGTACTTGAACACAGAGGATGAATGATCTCATAAGTGGTCCTTTGCCATGATTTAATATGTATTAATATATGGACATATTTTAAGCATCCTTGCACAATTGTTTCATTTATATTCTCATAAAATCTTGAAAACGTAAAAGGGTATATAAACAAAGAGAAAGACGGGAGGAAAATCTTAATTTTCTTCCATGAAAAATTTGGTGTTTTGTCTTAATATTAAAAAATATTAGGAGCGAGAATATAAAAATACATATACCGTTCATACCGAAAGCCATGTTATAAGCTCCGTCTTACATCATAAGCAAATATTTACGTAATGTTTTAATTGGCAAATACTACTTAAACGACTTTAACAACAATACATTTTGCTCAGTCCCAAAAAAGGAATCGTAAAAGCAACCAAAGTCTGAGTTTTTAGAATGCCTAGCAAAGTCAACATTAACAATGTGTTTGCAATTAACACAATAAAATGATCTAATGTTTATTTGTTTGTTTGTTCCTGTCTCAGACTGCTTTCAAGACTTACAAATTGCTTATTCACATATGACTATAATAAAATAACATTGTCTGGCCAGAAATGTGTGCAGTGGTCGTACCTTACAAAACTTTTTGGCATCAAGACAGACATTTCAAGGATGTGTCATCTGTTTGTGGCAGATGCTGGGAAAGAAAATTGAAAAGGAATGACACGCTGAAGTTATCAAGTTATTTGGGGTTTTCATGAGACCAAGGGCCTCATTTATAAAATGTTGCGTAGAAACCGTCCTACATTTGATTTTACGATCTTTTCTCAAAGTGCGCATGTGTTATTCATAGAACGAACGTTCGCACAGAAAACGTGTGTAGGCCTTTACCTCTCTATAAGATGTGAAATCTATGTCGCAAATGGATCGTGAAATTGCGCAAAGCTGAACAGTTTCAGATTTCCGCCTTTTAAAGATGTCTAAACAATGTCATGGATATATGAAAGAGCACCTGTCAACGTCCAAATCGTATACAAGCTATACAAGAATGACTTATTTTGCACAAAACCTCCTGCACTCGGACAGTCAAAAGTACGTAGGCCTACGTCTCCTCTGACCCTGACATGGCGCTGAGCACTTTTCCACGATTTTATAAATATCAACGCTGTCGTGGATTTCTGCGTACGCACGCTGCGATCAAATCTGTACATACGCACGTTTAACAAATGAGGCCCCAAATGTTTAATGAAACCATTTTCACATTTATTGATTTTTTTACTTACTGTTTATGGAATGATATTGCGGACAATTTAAAAAAAGCTAATTAATTAAAAAACATGTACAAATACAATAGTAATGGGAAAACTGTAAAAAGTAGCATACATAAAATTGAAACAATTGTCCTACAGAGTTAGTGTGAAAGAATGTCTTTTGTTAAATTACAACAAAACAGATGAGTTTGTGGAAGCATTATTAGCTCATTGATAAACTTTAAATGCTCGTGCATTTTCAAGTCGCTTATGATAAAAGCATCAGCTAAATAATCACATTTAAAAGTAAATGCAGATTATAATAGCTGAACTAGCCTTTATATGTATGGCTTTGAATCCACATGGTTAAATGCTTTTAGATGTCATTTTTGTCATTTTATGACTTCAATCTGTCACGGAAGGTCTTGATTAGTGTGGCAGGAAGACTGGAGAAGTTTATTGATGGAGTTTGTTAAAGTGGAATGTTGGTGGTCAAACGTTTATTGCACAAAAGCAATCAAAACATTCCAGAAAGCTTTATTTAATTTGGTCACGAAGCCATTGACTTGAAAAAAGTAATTAAAAAAGAATTAAATACAATGACTGAAAATAGAAATGTTTTTTGTGTTTCCTAATGCACTATTGATAATGTATGGACAACCACAATAAGTTCACACAGATAAGCTTGCATGTACTGAAAAGAACTGTATTGTTTACGTCAAACCAAGTCAATAAGATATCAGCAAGACCGTTTTATCCAATTTTGACAGAGAATGTGATCTCGCATGTGCTGTGGAGATTTCTGTGCATGCTTGTGATTCACCAAGCCACCACACTTCAGACGCCAAACCTCTTTGTCATTCCAAAACACTGATTCCTGGAATCCTCCGTTCCAACTGTTGACTCATAATGTTTACAATGTAATTACTTTTTGACAGCCAGTGAAAACATACTTTTGTATGTAATAAAATGTTAGATATAATGACAATATATTTATTGTTAAAAAAGCTTCATTTTATTACGAATTTATTAAGAACAATCTTTCATGCGCTGACTGTCATGCCTAAAGCAGAGGAAGAAGAGACATCAAAGATATCCATTATTCCATTATTGGTTGAATGTGAGCAATACAAAGAAGTTATTTTGTTGCTTTGCCACCAAATAAGTCTCACCCCCGTGAAAATTCACTTCAGCATCTGTTACGAACTGAACCTTATTTCAACTTCTAAACCAAACCACATGCAAGCAGTGTGTGTATAAATCATGTGTGTCGATAAATAGCATGTGTAAAGCTTTTATCACACAAAGGGGAAAGAAGAATACTTCAATTCAATTGATTTTATCAATAAAGCGCTTTTCTCAATGTGGATTGTTCCAGATCAGCTTTACAGGAGAAAAACAGGAAATGCAAAACACAGCACATGGTGTTTACAGAACAAGCAAGATCATTCTAGTTAATAATATCTAATAACATCAAATAAATGCAGTATCCCGGTGAGCAAGCCAGCCAACAATGCCCTGTGGTGAGGAATCCAAACTCCAATGATAAATAAATGGAGAAGATAAAACTCTGGAGAAACCAGTCTCAGCCGGGAGGGCCAGATCTCCTCTGACATGTCACAGCTGCACTAAGTTACTTTGATTACAAATTACTAAGTAAATGTTTATGAAGATTAGGGAACGTTTATTAGTTGTGATTTAGGAAGTTTGTAGAAAGTGTTTGGGTCTAATTTGTCTTATTTTTTTATTTACTTGAAGTGAAAGAATTAATTATGTTTTCCACACTTGGATTATATTCCACAGAATCAATATCGGGTTACCCAAACAAATTCTGAAATTCATTACATTCACATTACATTCCCCATGAACCGGAACTTGCGATCGTTTTTACTTCAGTATTCTGACACATTTCCGATTGAAAAGGAATTTCAAAGGAGAAAATTAGTTGGCGTGACTTGCATTTTTCACTGCGAATTGAACGGATGGGAAAAACAGCTGTTCCAGTGGGCTCGACTAAGATGCATCTTCCCTCGCCTGAAATGAAGACAAGAGTAGGCGGCTGCAGTAAGGGGAGGAGTCAAAAAAGCGCAGCCGGACACTCCCCGAATCTCGCTTTTTTGTGTTCCTGTAAACGTGAGGAATGGAAGGTCAGGGTATATTCTGGCAAACTGTTTCCCGATCACGTTTTTCAATCGGCAAAGCAGTCCGTAGCACACGCCGTTTACCAACACACGATGGATATTCGCAAAGCAAATCGGCCGTGTCTGATTTCCCAGCGCTACACAATCGATTCGAATTTGAAACGAGAAGCAGGAGACGCAAGAGGCGGGTATCTGTTTGAAAATTTCAAAGTAAAAGTTGTAAACGTTCGAACGTAAACCGCACATGATTGGTCAATGTAGGTAAGGTAACCCGCGTGCCAGTCTGAATGCAGAAAGCATATCTTTAACTCGACACACCCGTTACAATGAGTTTATAAACGTATAAAACTTTATAATACCATGTAGGAAAATGGACACAAAGATACACATAGAGCTTGGAATGCAGAGGGGAATTCAAAAGAGAAATTTAAGAAAATTATGTTGTTTAATTATTCTAATTTTATTTTTGATGACCAATGTCGTACAGGTTTTAGACTTCTGGCTATTTAAAAAAAAGTAACTCTTATAATTATTGCGTTTATCCCACAACGCACATCACTTTGCAAAAGCACAAGATTATGTTTTTTTACCAATACCAGCATGTCCAATTCTTAAGTAAAATTGATTTTATACAACAAGTTATTGCTGCGAAATATATTTTAGATATAATATTGTCGGGTTAGGTCTTAATTAAAATAATTACTAGCTGAATCCGCTGTTTGAACCGGTTCAATTAAATCAATAATGACTCACCACTATTCACATATGACTTACTTCGGTAGCTATAGCGAAACCCATTGGCGGTTTAAATTTAGACTTTATTTCTATTAATTCTATTAATCTATTAATTTCAACGTTCTGTTTTTAAAATGCACTAAATCATTTACAGGATACCAAAGACTGCGTTTTTTTTCAAGGTCTGAGTTTTTGTTTCTTGGTATCCTCTGTTAATTCGTATTTATTTGAGTGTTTATTCAACAGAAACAATGCAGGATAACATTACAGATGCTCTACACACAGACTTCTAGCCAATGGATACTTTTGCAGCCCCAGTCTATGGATAGGCTTTTGAAATACAGTAGAATTAAAACATAAAAGTGTAAAATTACAAGAACAGTAATTATAACAAAAATCTGAAACCGTATACAACCATAAATGTTCACAATCCTGCTTTTATTTTAACCATTAAATCATAAGGCTGATGCATGGATTAATATCATAATTTGATTAATTGTGAACGTTTTAGGTTTATCAGTACCAAATTCTATAAGGGGTATGTAATTTTATTTAAATATTCCAGCAATGGCTTATTTTAACCCAGCAGTGTGTTCTGTCAAATATTTAATCATGGGTCAAAAACAACCCAGCACGTTTTAGAGTGTTTATATATACACTGCTCAAAAAAATTAAGGGAACCCTTATCATCGCAGTATAACACCAGATCAGTTAACCTTCAGGAATATCAATCAACCTGTGACTTAAGCATAAGTGATTGTGAACCATTTTTACAGTTTTTGGTGCAAATAAAAGTGACAACAGGTATACTGGAGAGTCAACCGCAAGGGTGGTCTGGGGTGGACCATCCTTAGGGGGTCACACAGACCTCATGTGCTATGGGGATGAAATCCTCAGATGTGTTTTCAGACCTTATGCTGGTGCAGTGCAGGGTCCTCCTGGTGCATGATAATGCCCAACCACTTGTGACCAGAGTCTGTTGACAGTTTCTGGATGATGAAGGCATTGATGCCATTGACTGGCCCTCATGTTACCCAGACCTAAATCCAGTTGAGACCCTCTGTGATCTCGTATATCCGAAGCTGTCAAGTAACACCATAGACTGTCAAGGGGCTCACTTATACTCTGAACCAAATCCAAGTCACAGAGGAGATCCCCCAAGGCAAAAGATCTGACAACAGATCTGAGCATTTCATCCCCTTATAGTCCTCCACAGACAACCATTGCTGTTGCCTCTCTAGTGTACCTGTTGTCACTTTTATTTGCTATATGCAATTGAAACTGATTAACTATCAGTTATGCATCCTTGGTATTATGCTGTGCTGATTATAAGTTTTCCCTATTTTTTTTAGCAGTACATAGTATATATTAGGCAGGGTGATTACAGTTGTTTCAATTATTATATAAAGAGGTTAAAATGAGGGTTCACAGGTATATTTGAAAACTTCATCATTATTTACTCTTCAGCTTAAATGCACAAATGTACTCCTGGGTTCATCATCCCTATTCGGCATGTGGAAGTCATTTTGGTTAAAATCCATATTAATGGACATTTAAAAAATCACTATGTCTAAACTGAAAGTGTTCCGTTTTTAGGAACGTAATGCCATATGCCATCATCCTATACCACTGGATAGTTTTATATTTGGGCAATTCCAGCGTTGTGGACCCGACACTTTGAGTTATGGATGTGATAAAAAAATGCTCAGAGAATCTATTTGTTACGAATATATAGAACCATCTGTTTATGTTTTACTAAACTCTTGTTGATAGTCTAAAAATCAGGCATGTGTCAGTCTATGAATAAAAATTTTCATTAAAAAAAAGGATATAAACATGCGTTATAGGGATGTGACAAAAAAATGGACAGAGACGTCAAACTTTGAAGGATTTCTTTGAATTAAAATGCACAATCCTTAAGCAATAATACCCAATGAATGGAGAAGGGATGCCTCTTTAAAGAACATCAAATAGTTACTTAATTTAAAATGTCTTGTGTCCGTTTATTAGGAATATCTAGCGATATGGATGTGACAATCCTGAAAATGACACTTACCCAACTATCAAAAATCATGTACTAAAACTTAAACCAATGCTTTTAAAGCTTGGGGAGACCTCACATGGGTATTTGAATCATCAAATATTGATATCTTTGCTGTTGGCATAATAAAAACCGTTGGTAAAACTAAAAAATTTTTAATGGTAAGGTTGAAATTTTAACGGAATTGCCCATATTCTTTAGTTTATATTTTTATGGTTTATTAACGTGACAATTTAGCCGGCAGATTTGTAAAATTTTCATTTATACTGTAACTTTTACTTTGAAATTTTCAAACAGATACCCGCAGCTCGGGTAGCAAAATAAATAGTTACAATAATTAATTGTGGTTGGGCGGATGAGAAATCATTCATGTTCATTTAAAAGCAGCATTCGTTCACGTCACTGAATCTGCTGCTGAAAAATGTTCCAAATATGATTGTTTGCACTCTACTTTAACACTGGATTTTCCTACAAAGCATAAATATTTGACTGAAACTTGTTTAATATTGTTTGCCCGAACTTTAACTTTGAAATTGTTTAACTATTGGTCCGCCCCTTAATTCAACACCTCGTACTTTAAACTCCTTTATATAGGATCGTGCTGCGAAAACAAGAAGGAATATTGGGCTTTGCGAATTACCCATCGTGTGTTGGTAAACGGCGTGTGCTACAATCTGCTTTGCCGATTGCAAAACGTGATCGGGAAACAGTTTGCCAGAATATACCCTGACCATGGAAGACACCGCGTTCGCGATTTTTATCGCGGACGAAGCAGATGCAATTGAAATACCCCTATTTTTACATGAAGTGGAGGACAATCTTTTTATCTATTATTAAAATTATTAAAAGTTGCTTTTAATGCACAGTGGACCTAATAACAAATGTTTGTCGTTTTGCTAGGAACGTCCCTGGAATCCGTAATTTTGTTTCAGAAGTGGTCAATTTGTAAACTCCTTCTGACTTTCAATGTCATTTCAGACTTTCCAAAAGGCACGTGGAGGTATGTAGCCTACATGGTATAAGAAGCAAGCAACACATCATGTTAAAATACTGTAGAGTAATATAATATAATTATATGTGAGCAGGTAGCATTTATTTTGATGGATTGACTATATACACCAACATAAAATACAATAAAGTAAAAATGACAACAAATAGGACTTAAATAAGTAATAATTAAAACGAAACATATAAAATAAAGCACATGCCCTAATTAGGCTACTTCTTTAAAACATCCCTTTATAGTATACGATTTTACCTAGGTGTTTTCATTATCACATAAAAGTAAAAATATAAAATACTACTATAAATTGTGAACTTCTTAAAATCCGGACATTCTTGGTCAATGAGCATCAAGCTATATGGAACGCCAAGAGGGTCAAAAACGCGCGAATTTTAACACTGCAACAACGTGTAGCCTACTCTACGCATTGTTTGCGCATAGCGTTTTGGTTCGCCAGCAAGTCGTTTCACATTCATGCTTTTGATAAGCCGCCCGACTGACGAATCCGATACAGCCGCCTGGCCGTCGCGAGAGTTTTTTGTCACACGTCAGCATGACATCATAGCAAGGAGGACGTGCCTCTAACACATTTCTTACCGGCATGCATCTCGCGCTGATCACCGTGATCGGTTCCATGCAGAATTGGCCATCTCAAACGAGCCGACCTTTTTATGGTTTTTCGAAATATTCTCGCGATACTTCGATGTCTTTCGCCAAATTCGCCTGTCGGTTCCGCATCAAGCCTTGCGCTCGCTCTGACGTGTAGACGTAAAGATGTAAATCTGTGTTGTTTATTTAATATTCATTTTGAATTATATTTTTATTTTAAATTGATTTTACAAACCTTATTGCATATCGTATTTTTCTTCCAAGATATGCAGCAAGAAATCACTATGAACTGATTAATAGGTAAAATATAACACAATTAGCAAACATTTCCTCTTAAATAAATGCAGGAGCACAGAAGGCCCTGCGTTAGTTTTTATACTACCGTACACTATGTAGGCCTATATTTAGTCCACGTTTTACCGTGATGTGGTTAATGTTGAATTTGTTCCAGTGTTGCCTCATTTCAAACTGTATCTGCTGAAAAACAACCTTTAGGCTCTCAGGCTTTCACAGCACACTTCTTAGTAGGCCTACACTAAAAAGTGAAATGCATTTGCATGAAAGATCATGTAAGCAGAACTACACCTCCATGTGGCGGGACATTGTCACTTCAAGGCATTGCGATCTATTTTGCAATCAACTCTTATGTTCAATATAAAACATAAAATCTAATTTATAGCGGTGCCGGTGATGAAACATGTTATGGCGAAAGATCAATATTCTAAATGTCATTATTTTAATGAATGATTTTTTCTCTTTACTCCTTGTTTATTGCATGATTGATGGTGTTCGGTATCTCCCTCAGAGTCCCTCTAAATGACAAACGATGATTGGTAGCAGAACATAATGTACACATATATGAGGAGGCAAGATGCATGTTTATTATTAGAGTGCAGTAAATGATAACCACACATCTACAGTAAAGCTGTTATTTATTACTGTTGGCCTTTCACAGATGTATGTCTGGTTGTTCCTTCCTGACAGGATGTGGTGTTTTACGTTCTGAACATATTTTGAAATGTGCACCTGAAAAAGCACTGGAATAGATGCCTCCCATCCATTTTGTTAACATAACAAAGCAAAAACACAAAAAGCAAAGGGGTTTTGCTTAAAAAAATCAAGTCTCATTAATTTTTTACCTCAAGCAACATTTAAAAAAATGATAGGTACACAAAGAAGAAAAATATGAGGTCCTAAATAATTGTACACATGCGTGATTTTATAACAAATTGCTCAACAAAACCAAATGAGATGCTATGGAACCATAATCTTTGCATGACTTCTGTACTTACATCTTTCATTTATCTGCTTTAGGAAAAACAACCTTGGTGTAATGGACTACAGATTCAGCGCTTGTGTCACTGCTATCACTTGCATTGCCATCATCACAGTTTTTCTGATCTTTCTCTGCAATCTTTTTCTGGGCTTCAGTGACATTCTCGTATTCTATGTTGCATGAGTTTTTATTGTTTAAGTTCAATGTTCCCTCTGAAATATTGATGTAATCCGTATCCTTGCAACGGTAGTGGAGAGTCGTATACCGTTGAGAGCTACAGGAAATGTCTGCCAGCTGACATCCAAACAAAACAAAATCCAGGAAAAAACAATACACGGTAAGAAACATAAAACACTTGTGAAATGATGCATGAAACACTTTAAGTATGTAATGGATTGCTTTAAGATAGGGGAGAAGTCAATGGTTTTTAAATGACTTACAGAGCCTTCAGGACTTTCAGAACTGGTTGAGGATGAGTCATATGCACCTAATTGTTGACAAGTCAAAAGTTTAGTGTGAAAGCCTTAACGGATTTATAGTAAGACAGGGCTATTATTGTAAAAATGGTCTGTACCGTTGACTGAAGGAGGGCGAACGTTTAATGCACAGTTTTGACTCAAAGGGGTTGATTCCGTGTTTTCATTAGTAACTCTCATGTCTGAATTGTTAACACAATTGCACAAAAAAGACCGTCATAACAAGCATTACAAAAATATATATAATCACATTTGAAGTTATTTGTAAATATAAACATTGTGCACGCACCACGTCTTGCTCTGAATTCTCTACACAGTAATACTAGGAGAAAGATAACCATGGCAGCCAGAAAAAAGATTATTCCAATCACCAAAGGATTATTAAAATCACTACAAACAATAAAGCAAAGGTAGATCACAACCATGAACATAAAATCAATTGATTAATGTAACCAGATGAAAATTTCCATAATGCTATTTCTTTCTGCTAGTTCTTCATTGTATTGTTAATCCTTTCAGGTTTTGCATCTTTCTATAGTCTATGTTTCCATGCACATTATTCTATATCGTAATCAAAATGCAGTGTCCATGCATTGACGATTTCAAAGTTATTCATACCAAGAGCTATTTCTTTCACTTGAAGCCTCTGTTTGGGAACCTGCAAAATTCAATACAATGATTTGAATTAAAAAAAATGAATATACAGACATTCTTCTAGTAAAAACGTTATTTTAACCCAGCGCTGAGTCAACAAGGCACAAACCTAACCATTTGATTAAAATATACCCAAAAATTAAGCTGACCCAATAATGGGTTAAACAACACCACATTTTGGATTAAAATTTAAAAGATGGTGCATGTACATGAATGTCATAGAAGGTACTCTTCTCATACTTATCTATCCTGTATCTGTCACTACAGCAGACTGTATGAATAGTGTTAGTCCACTATGTTTCTGATACACAATTTGATGTAATAGTAATAGATCAATCGATGATGACATTTACACTTGCTTTCTAAAATTAGATCTCAGGCACTATGATCTGAAGTTGACTCACCATTTTTATTGGATCTCCTTGATCTGCTAATAAGTGTGGATGCCACTGAAAAATATGACCCAGTCTGTTAAAGCCCTGGTAAAATATTTTTTTGTTGATTTACATAAAATCTTAGACCAAAGAACATTCATCGACAATATAAGACTTGATATCTGTAATACTTATTAAGGTTATGTCAAAAATTGAAATTATAGTGAGATTATTGTTTGAAATCAAACTTTGATGCCTGTTATCTCAGAGTTAGATTATGGGACTTTAACCAGTTTTTTTAGGTCACAAACAACAAAAACTGTTTAACCGAAATATTTTATTCTTCTGAAGCAGATGAATATTATATATGGATAATTTACAGTAGACCAATGTCACAAACAGTATGTTTTTTATGTGTTCTGGTACATAATAGACAAAACCAACCATTGGATTCAATTACAATAAATTATTTAGCAATTGGCATATTTGACCAAACCATGGAAACCACCATATTATATAATTTTTTTATTTTATTATGCATTGTAAATAAATTGCTTCATTTAAAATAATCTCAAATGTACATGTTCAAATATTGAATTAATGTGACCACATTACAAAGAAAAGTAGATTTTTAAGTTAACAGTTTTTGTGTGATTATTTGTAATGTTATGCTTAAATAGAAATCTTATAATTTTTTTATTTAATTTTTTACTAGTTTATTTAAATTGTATAATGTAATTAATGATTTAAGATTCCAGGAATAATTTTCACACAATTAGTCAGTAACTATAATTTTGTTTTGCTGTAAAATGTCAATGTATCTGTATGAAATTTCTAATGTCAAATGTCTATGCAATGTGTGGAATGTGTCTTACCTTCCAGCATGTGTAAGATTGTAAAACTGAAGACAGGCTGTTTAATCCACATTATAATTTTAGCAGCACTCATCTTCTCAGGTTTTCAAATCTCTTATTACAGTGATGTTAAATATATTTTACTTATCCAGTGATTATCAAACATCCCTTGAAGCACAACCACGGAAACGCTCGATGATTACCATCTAGAGTCAGTGGAAACTTATGGCGTAATGTCAGTCACCACTTTTGAACACAGCTAATAGAATCTAGACAGCAGATGAATCCTATAGATTGGCAGGAATACTTATAAGGATGTGACTTAACATAAATTTCATTTATGAAATGCCTAAGCTGTCATGGAAATTCTCCCAGATGTTTTAGTCTTTTAGACTATTAACCATTTTAGTGTAGTGTATTAAACAGAACACACTACACGTTCAGAAGAAATGTGTCAAAGTCTACCCGAGCTATCACTTTAGGGTACCCTTAAGATGGTCCTATGTTAAGGTATAAGTTTGTTACCAATATATACCTCTGAGGTACTTATATGCACTTTTTAGTTGCAATGATGTACTTTTCGAAAGGGTACCACCCGAGTAACAACATACTGTAGGTATACATGTATTTTATGACCATTTAGAACAAACAGAGGAGATCATGTTTATGTCATTTTAAAGCCACCACTTTAGTTATTATTGTTATTATTATCAGTTTTCACCTTAAGTGACTGTGACTTGCTAAATTTGACTGCGATCGAATGTGGAGCATTTAAAACAAAACACACATAAATCTGAAAAGAATCAGAATATGTGCTTTGTCCTTAAAGTCACATATACAATAAAAGTCTCTTTTTTTCAGGTTACGTTGACCATCCCAACATGAAACATATTCAATATATTCGGACAAATCAAGTGATACTTTTCCTTAAATCGTACTTTGTGTCATTATCATTTTCAAAGAAAGCAGATCTTTCTGAGATAAGCGTAGTTTATTCAGCATCAGCAAAATGTGTCCTCAACAGGATCCGTACAGTTTACCAAAGAACTGTTTCATCAGTGTTCTATCCACAGATCAATTCTACTTTAAAATACTTAATATCTAAGTTATGTAAATCTCCAAGGAATCAACATAATATTGACATATACAGTATATATATTACTTTACAGGTATCTGCTTAAATTCTGCAAGCATGTTCTGTTCTCTCTTCCCATAGCGAAGGCCGAAGGAGTTGAGATTGTAGTACGCCATATTCTGTCTCCTCTTTATGTAAGGTCTTTCTGGAGACCACCGCCATGCGCTCTTCTGAGGACCTGAATTTAAGATTGGATTGGTTTTCCCCATGGAAATGTGTACTGAGGGTTTAGAAGACTGAACATCATTTCCTCTGAGAACTCGCAGAGCTGTTTCTTCTGGAGATTCATCTGGAGATATATAACAATGTGTCACTAATACAGTATATATTAATCATTTAATCATTTAATCTCCAATAAAGAAGTATTAGATTCTGTATGTATTGTAGATTATCACTATAGACACTAGATTGACATTTTAATCACAGAATTTTGTAATTAATTATATAGAAATAATGCTATTATGTAGTACAAGTAAAGTAAAATAAACAACACTTGGTGAAAATTGATTCCTTAATCTGTTCTGGTAGATTCACTGAATCAGACATTAATCATTAAATAATTTTGGATGCACTGTGACACAATTAAAAATAACATGAAAAGAAGATACCTTCTGAATGGTATTGAAAATGGCCAGAAGGGTACATATTTCCAACCCCGAACGAAAACATCAAAATGATGGCAACTAGCATAATTTTTAATGCTTTTGAATTTCTGCAAGAAAGAGATACATTGCGTCTGATTATTTTTATACAGGATCCCTTTAAAGATGATGAGTTACAGATGTGAACGGTATCTGTACAAGTGTTTCCTGTGCACAAGCTCAGACACACACATTCAGTATCCTATCAAATGCAATATTTACACACAGACACACACCTTCACGCTTCAAAGGGACCATCAAAAGAATCAGATATTAGACTTTCACCTAACATCTACTGTAAATGCTATATTCTGTTCCAAGAAAAAAAAATCAATCATTTTATAATAAAAAAGGCAGTTTAGTAGTTTATGGCGAGAATTTCACGATCACTGAATGTAAATTTAATCCAAAATGAATTTTATTGGATTCTTTAAAAATAACTTGAATCACACAATGATCCTTCCTTGGGTTGGCGTTACCTGATTTACAGCCTGTGAAAACAGCAAACAAAAAATACTTCTTTGATTTTTACAATTAAAAAGATATGTTTGTTATCTGATGCCTGATTAGGATTTAAAAGCAAAGAGCATGCCACAAGACAACAGATTTACGCATGTAAAGTGCTTACCTTTCTTAACACTTGCTTGTGTGGATGTTGTGTTTGGAGAAGAAACAGAGTGGTTAATCCAACCTTCAGGCACAGTTCATGTATTTTATACAATGATATTATTTGCGTCATAGGTCCCTCAGTGGGCCATAGACCTCCAACATTCCCTCTGATCTTCTCTTTTTAGCACAGGGTGCATGCAGCACCAAACCACTTCACAAGAACAGTCTTCACATATCTTGAATATATATATTAAGAAGCGAAATATAATAGAAATGAGATGATCAGTAAATAAAAATACGTATTCTTTACTCAGCTGAGCGCTGGTCAACAGTCTGTACACAGGATTTTTTACCTGCGTTGATCTTGAGAAGAAAATCCGCTTAAAACAGACAGGAAGTGCAGACTTATTTATGTCTCACACACAGTGAAAGCAATATACTGATTTTGTAGCATATTTATTGTTTCATGTGGAACAAAAAAGCATTTTTGATAAATGAAATTGTAAAAACAATAAAACATGTAAAACATATTGACTGAAACATTGGAGGTTATTGATTATTCAACCAGTACTCTTTAAAATAAAGGGTTCTTTGCAGTGATGCCATGAAAGAATCATGTTTAGTTTCTCAATGCACTTTTTCTAAAAGATTTTTAAGTCGAAAATACTTTTTTGTCGTAAACAAACCCTGGTCCAGAAGCACATCCTGTGTTACACCACACGATAGCACAACATTTAACCAACAGAACATGTAAAACTGAATTGAAATGTTAAACAAACATCTTTAAAACTTTATAATACATGTACAATTGGAAAAATTATTGAAACAGAAAGTGAGTCTGGTACAGTGTTGCTTATGTCTTGCAAAATTGTCTTTTTTTCTACTGTATAAAGAATCTATTGTGCAATAAAAAGGTTCTGTGGATGTTAAAGAGGAGACATGCAGTGTTATAACCAGGAACCTTTATCCTTGAGTAAAGTTTAAATATAAACACAAAAATTTAAATAAACCAAATAAAATAATGTACAAAATAGCACAGTTCGATCAAAATAACAGTGTTTAACAGGGGATTGCAGTGACACATGCAGTCCTTGAAAGACCTTTTTATTTCCTCACTGACTGCTCCAGAATATCTTTATACCATTGAGGAACTGCTTCCTGATAACTTGTTATACACCTAAGAGAAAGAACAGAAACTTAATTGTTAAGTCGTAATTGTTTGAAATAACCATTTCTCACCAAATTGTGGAAGACGCCCATTATGGTGTTTGCCATGTTTTTAAATCTCCAAGTGTTTCATTATGGAGTTGTAAAACAAACTACTTTGGTTGCAGTTGGGATTGTGTTAATAGCTTGATTTCAGAAAATAATTTCATTATTCTGACTGTTTGTCTTCCATACCGTAGTTAAAAAGGGTATGTTCAAGGCTGTTCCGAAAAACCCAAATGCCATTGGGAAGAATGATCTGGAATGACACAGAATTATGCAAAGAACATTAAAAGCATTGCCACGTACTGTATGTATTGAGGCTAAATTAGTTTTATTGTAAATTGATTTGATACTAGATGTATTCAGTTAGTTTGAGGTTGGATATTATTCATGACTACCTTGTGCAGATGTGATTCAAAGGTTTTACTCACTTAAATAGAACCACAAAGCCATAGCTCTCTACAAGCATGCCAATACGAGGCCATTTGAGTAACACTAAAGCCACACCCCCTAGAAAAAAGGTGGTGCCTCTGAGCTTCTGTTTCTGGAAGAAAAAGTGGGCCGTCCTCCTCAAGCCAATGATAAAAGCCAGGCCTGACAGGAACAGTATCTGATTTGACAGTAAAATAAGTAAGAGAATTTCTGTTCAAGATATGGAGATTTTAGAAAAATTCAGACCCTTTTTTGGTTCATTCAGTTTCATTTACTGTTGCATAAAAGCCCAAAATGCCCAAACATGGACAACGAATGAATGAAATGGTTAAGCAAACTTATCTTTTTTGAAGGTGCTGTGTGTAATTCTTTTGAGGAATATATTGACAGAAATTAAATATAATATACATATTTATGTCTTTAGAGGTGTATAAAGACCTTAAGTAATGAAGCATTATGTTTCCATTCCCTTAAAATGAGCTATTTCAATCTACATACACCACTGGTCCCCTTACGTGTTGTTTCTACAGCAGCCCTAGATGGACAAACTGCTCTACAGGGCACGTTTCCTAAATATGATATCTCTTTCAGCAAAGAAGTGAAAACCCAACGACATCTATGTCCTGAAAGAGCAGCCGTAGTGCTTAGAAAGGGAGATTGAGTCGTTAGTTGCAATTCACAACCTCACCAGTAGATGTCGCAAAATTTCATACATATTCTAATCTGGGTTTGCATTTATAT
Organism: Triplophysa dalaica; assembly: GCF_015846415.1. Taxonomy (NCBI): domain Eukaryota; kingdom Metazoa; phylum Chordata; class Actinopteri; order Cypriniformes; family Nemacheilidae; genus Triplophysa; species Triplophysa dalaica. The sequence continues at coordinate 8,801,328 of NC_079562.1, read as the reverse complement.
TCAGACTAGTAATTTTACAAGAAATATCTAAAGCAAATTAATGAATGGAATGTGAAGAGAACTGCATGTATCTTATTTTCAAGAAAAGAAACTGATTACGTAGCAAAGCATGAGCATAGTACCAAAAGGTCTAAAAAACTAAAACATGAAAATTAATTTGATCTTTTACCTAATTTGACAGTGTCAAAACACCCTGGTATGAATGTAATTTATTGTAATGAATAGAGATTGTGTTTGATTAAGGATACAAAGATCAAGGATATTTGGATCAGGTACATTTAAAGGTCGATTCAAAAGCAAAAGCATGTGTATGAATGTTATCATTTTTTGGGTCTCTTTCATGTTAAAACGTTCAAGTGAATTTCTTGTGTCATGTTTAGACAATTCAAAGGAAGTCAAGTTGCAACATAAGACTGTACTTACATTCCCAAATGCCAGCAAGACCGAGTCAAAGTACAGAAGAACTCCAAACATCACAAAGAACACACCAAATCCAGACAAACCCACACCAATTTCTAGAACCCATTCAGGACAGAGAAACCTGCATCAACTTTAATGAACTGTATTTTGTATTTTTTCAAATCAAGTTAAGCCACAAAAAGTGTAAAAATTACTGTGGTCATTTTAAAGAGGTGACCTGTTTGGAGACCCAAAAGTTACTAGTTAATATTGAGCTGGATAAAGAAACTTACTCTGAAACTCAGTGATTGTGATCATGTTTCCTCGCTTGGTTTAAAACATCTGTTGCAGCTCTTTGGCTATTGCCAGTCTAGCTATTTCACATGAATACTTGACTTTTGAACCCAGCTGCACGGTGAACATTAACCAAGCAGTGAGAGGGAGAGAGAGAGTGCTCTGTCTGCTTACATAATGCATCTTGCATCTTTATCTTAACCCCGCTTCTCTTAGCCCACAATCCTGACTCCATCTTAAGTCTGACAGCCAATGTTTCTACATCCACCCTAAACACCATCCTTTCAAAATCAATGATCTTTAACCTAAATGTCATGGCATTGTGTTTGATTTGCACAAAAATAAGTATGCTTTACCATGTAAAAATGTACACAGCGTCTATAAGACAAAACAATTTATACACAAAACAAACTTGTATTATCTGAGACCCACTTGCAGATCAAGCAGTTTACTGCATTCAAGCTACATTTTTTGAAGTGCATTTTTAAACTTAAGTGAATGCCAATGTTATGTAGTCAGTCAAAAAATATTTCAACCACAACACACCTCTCTCCTAATTTCTAAATTTGAAAAAATGTAATACATAATAATAAACCACAGGGAACTATTGTGCTCATTTTTGGGTGCTTAGGATTCCTGTAGAAATATTTTAGAATTGAATTGAATTGACCAAAAACAGTCTGTTTCATTAAAGGGGATTTCTTTGCCAACTATGACTTCATCTCCTTCAACAATAAAAAAGTTATTCATTCATGAACAAAAATATTTCTGTTATGAACTATTACCTTAAGTGCAGTACATGATTCAATATTATGTATAAATATATATGTATATATATATATATATATATATATATATATACATAATTATAGCGAAGCAATCTTATATGTTGCATTTATGATTTTTGTAATTTGCACAAGATTGTATGTGAAAATAAGGGTTCTTGACCTTATTTTCACATGTGAATGTGGAGTGATGGTGATGGATGTACAAACGCTTCTTATGAATGGACATATATGACACAAATTCTGATGTTTTTTTAAATACATTCACTTTATTGCATGAGGGTACTTCTAAAGCAAGCACATTAAGTATTGTTTATCTTGACTGATTTGCATAGCTCAAGCAGTTTGTTTGTTTTTTCTTTAAAAGAGCATTATTTACTGTCAATATGAAGACATACAGTATTAGATTTTAAAAATATTTACACAGACCAATGTGCTTATTCTGTATGTGTTAATCCCACATTATATGCTACATATTTGATCAAATAATAGACATTTCTGCTTCGACTACCCAGCTGCAACTTTAACCCAATCCAATTACTGTACGTAAAAAATAACACTTACAAATAACTTTTAAACAAGGCCTTCAAAAAGATGCTTCGAAGTTCAGATCAATAAATTAAAAATATATCAGCCTCAATCAGTATTCCCCTATACCGTGAAAATTCAAAACACTCTTATTCATTTTACAAATGTAACCAACCGAACCTCATTTTATACATCAGATGTCCGTGCTAATATAAAAATATGATTCGTTTCGACAATCAGATTTTCTCTTTCTCTAAAACAATAAAATAAATCTTTGTCTGTCCCTTCAGGGGTGTTTTTGCTTGGCGATGATAAGTAACCTATTTCTTTAAAAACTCTTTTACAGATAAAGTACTGTGTTTTACCTCGATTTAGGGTTTTGGATATAGGAATAACACAATCATAATATCTATGATAGCGTGGCTTGTGTTGATGAGAGAAAGAAAAGAAGGGACACAATTCTGTCAAACAAATTCTCAATTAAGAGTTAAACCAAAGACTTTTACATCTTTAAAAAAGATAAGCACAGTTTACGGGCTAACAACTTGCATGGCATTTCCGAGGTTTCAATACGCTCTCCAATCAGGACCTCAAAGTACAAAACAGAGATTTTTTATTTGGCAAATCGTACTTTACGTTTCGTAACATTATAATCAAGCTGCTTGATAGATAAAATGTTTTACCAGTGCTAGAAAAATAATCCAAAATATTGTTCCATTTAATATCATGTGATATCTATATTTACACGTAAAAGTGTGCCGTGGCAGAAACATACCCAAATGAATCTCCAAGTGGCACAACGATCCACAAATAAGGGCTTTGTATATTCTGTCGGGGTGACAGGTTTGATATAATTTAATGAAAGTATATACAGGCTGTAATGCAAGTTGCTGGCCCCACATCAACACGCATTGTGTTTCAACAAGCAGACTTACACCTCTAAGGACACTTCCAAATGTTTAGCTTTCTCTATAATCTACTATTCAAGAGCGCTCACAAGTATTTACCGTTTTTTGGTAACTATTGTTCTAGCATTAAAGCACTATGATGCGTCCACATGGCTTTGATGCAAAGATTAGAGTAATAGTCATATCAATATATAAGCTTTCTTTATAGACGTACACTGTAAGTAAAGACCTGACAATGGTTTAAAAGACTGCAATTCTGACAGGTTGTACTCGGCTGGCAAGGAAGAGGGTTTGTGAGCCCTATGTTCAGTATGGAAAATGAGGCCAGGAAAAGTCACAGTGAGTCTGGCCTTGAACTCCTTTACTGGAGAAATGAAGGTGATGGAGGGAAATCGCTCCTTCGTCTAAAGCCCAACATTAACGGTCTGTCAATTTGGGCATCCCAACATGAATCAACAGTGTTCGGAACAAATCATTTTCATCTCTCCTCTGATGACTTCCAGATAAACTGAGCTTGACAACTTTGCCGTAGTCCTTACTTTACCATGGCTATTCTCCTCCGGTCAAGTCTCGGACTTCCCATCTGTACTGGTCTCCGTCACACGATCCTTCCTGTCAACGTACTTGTGTCTGCAGAATCCACCCTGAGCGGCTAAACTGTACCCATGAATTTTCTGTAGGCCTATATGCTCCAGTCACTGTAATGCGACCAAGAGCAAACATGAACATGTAAACATATTTCACATCCTGGCTAGTTTTGTAGCTTCTGTAACGTGACTGTCGTCCTCCGAAACAAATTGTATTAATTGAATTATGTAGTTCTGTCGAGGTTTCCACTGAGTTCTTAAACAAGAAATGCATTAGATGGAGGCAGATGAACCTCGCTGTATGCACAGACCTCCGCAAACATCCAGACACTTTGAAATATTTCTCAGCGTGGTGTAGGTAATCAAAAGAAATGCAATGTTTGGCAGAGGCGAAACATATTTCGGTGGTTTTCATCTTGATCCGCTGGACACTCAGAAGGGTTCACCATCAAATTTGACCGCTGCAAGTGCTTGAGCTGGGAACATTGGAGAGGATGAGGGAAAACAAAGAGAAGAACAAGAAGACATTGTCAGAGAGTGATGCTTTTTCTTTTAAAAAAGGAACGACAGCCTTGTTTTTTTAAATCATGCACACAAAAAGGTCTGTCATACGATCTGTGTATACGCATCTAGATACTAAGCAAGATGTCATGTGCTATCGCCATTGTGGTTTATATAGCAAGACAAGAGTCTCTTTTAGCATTCCCTTTCATCCGACTGCCATTGGCAGTTGTTCAGCTGGGGCATTCCGACCTGATGGTAACATGACCTGGATGCGGTGTGTGGACACACCCGAGAAGCATTGTTTTTGAGCCAGTTATTGCGATTAACCCCTTTACATATTGTATTTGAGGTTTTTGTATTAGCAGCAGTTATAAAAAAATGTCTGTGCTCCTCAACACTTTTTCGAAAATGGATATTGGTAAAACATCTACTACATACAGTATTAAAGAAATTTATTGCAGTTATCTTCCTCAGAAAACTTGTATCTCCATATTTTTTTATGTTTATTTTTTACCATAAATCATTAAAAAAGCATTAAAAAGTGCTTGTTAACTTTGACGACAGAATTTAACCAATTTTAAAGAACAGTGTTCTTTTCATTTATTTTCCAAGAAAAACTGTGAATTTGGACATTCAAGGTTTTGGAAGGACAGCAAGGATACATACAAATAGCAACAATTTCTAAAGAAAAAACTAAAACATGCTTTAGCCCCTATATTGGTGTAGTTATATTATCTACCAGCAGGGGCAAACTATCAAAGCTAATCCGGAGTAAAAAGGGTTGTTTCCAAATGTTTCTTGAATACAAGTTGTAATATATTTAGAGGATGTTGCAAAGACACCATAGCAGACATGATCATAAAATGTCTGCTTTTGCAGCCAGCTTTTTTCAGGTCAAGGCAGAGGACACTTTGTTTTATACTTGTCTGCACAGATGCATTGGTAGCATTTGCGTCTGTAAGTGTGTACTTGTGTTTCTGCCAGTTAATACACTGAACCTGTAATGTTTTTGCCATAATATTTCTTTGGCATAGGTGATGCATAATCATATAATGAAACTATATTTAATCTGACCAGGTTCATGAAAATTGACTGCATAATAATTTTTTCAAAATTAAGCTAAATTATTCCACACATCAAACACATCTATAAAAAAACTTGTCTGCATTATAAGGTACATGATTTTAATATCGTACCTTAAAATAAATATTTAATTTAAACCTAATCTGAACCGTTCTATTGATTTATCATATCGCTGCTGTCCTTCTGAAACCGTATATCTCCATATTTCGTCATTTATCATTATTATTAGTGACCCTTTATGTTTATCACAGGGTTTTCAAATATCTAAACAATAAAAAGCATTTAAAAGTGAAACTTTCACAACACAGGATGTTATCATTTAAAAAGTAAAAAAGTGTTTTTTCTATTTTCTGAAAAACAGTGAATTTGGACATACAAGGTTTCATAAGGACACAAACGATGAGAAACTGCTGAAACCATCAATTAAATTGACATTTTTGGCCAGTGATTACTACTTTTCTGAATAAATAAAACCTTAAGGATTGCAGATGTCTATGTTGGATTTAAGGTTGTTTAGTCTTTGAAACACTTTCACGTTAAAACTGTTTAAAACTAAATTCTGGACAGTAAAAGCCAGCTGCAGGCGCCTGTTTGTGTGAGAAACTGCTAAAGTTATAGCATTATGCCAAAACACTGTGTAAAAAAGCATTAACTCTTGCCTAAACACAGAGTCAGGCTGGAACTAAAACAAGTTCAAACTTAATTCCATTTGAAAAGCCCTTGGGTACATAAAGTATTATACTGGGTTAAAAAACACCGGTTTAATATAATACTGATGCAATAATAGAATTTAAATTTGTTCGCCTCAAAGGAATTCAGCAATATGTTTACATCTGAAAAGCCATCTTTACTAAAGGGAAACGAAAGCAAGGGCTGTAATGAGCAGGACAGTTCAGGGCAGGGGGTGGGGATTGTCGTGTTGTGGGCGGAACTCACCTTCACACCTTCATGATGTGGGAGGAGTCAGAGTAGTCAGCAGAATGGGGAGGGGCCAGGCTGGTTGGGGAGGCAGGAGAACTAGGGATGCACTGGGCTGCAATGCAGTGGTGTCATGGGGAAACAAATATATGAAGCAAAGGAAAATGAGTTGTGGATCAGAGAGGTGATAAAACACTCTTCTCGCAGAGCCACAAGCCAACGGGAAAAAGGAAAAGGAAAGGAACATGCTAACTGCATTTTTGACATACAAATTATGAAATGACATGAAAGAACACTTTGAAGGATCATTCGCAATAATGCATAAATATATATTTTTTAATAAACAGGCAAGATCCTTTATGAAATGCTGATAGCCAAGGCATTTAAAATTAAATATCAGCTCCAAATTGCACATGAATTGAAGGATGTAAGGCAAAATGATGAATATGGTCCTATTTAATCTCAGTTTTATCAAGTCATTCGTTCCATGCCCTTGTATGCGTATTAGATTTAACACTTTAAAACCTGAATAGATTCACAGTCATTCTTTCATCTGTATGTATCTCACTCTTCCTCTGTGAATCTAGATGAAACTAGACAGCGTTCTTCATTGCAGAGGTTGCACAATAGACACTCTCTTAAAACTTTTTTTGAATGCTAAAACAGATTGCAGTAAACATCTGAAATATAAAAATACATTGAGTAATAATTATAATCAAAGTGCAACCTCAGCATTGAAGTTTAGGAAATTTGAGGAATATGTGACAGCATATGACAGTGACAGCGGGGTTAAAGGTCAGACAGTGGGGGTCACAGCGCGCCCAGACTCCTCAGGGCGGCAGGCGTCCTCACCGGAGAGCAGCCGGCTGCGGCGGGAGGCTTCGGCTGCCAACGTGCAGGAGATCTCAATCCGCTTCTCCTGCTCATGAAGTTGATGCTCTGAATTACTGGGTCCCTCCACTGGCCCATCCAACACCGGCACCACATTCTGCATGCTGGAGAACACAGATCGGTCATTGACGACCGTTTACTCATGTGTATAGCAATTCATTTGACCAATCTTGGTACTTATGGTTACTCCGTGTGCAGTAGATGATGTGATGTGCATTGATACCTAGATTTGGCAATGAGCGTTTTGATTCGCTCTACTTTCTTTTGCTTTTCTTGAAGCTCCTCAGGGCTAAGAGGTGTGTTGGGCTCCATTTCTAAGTATCGCTCCGGAATTAAGACCTTCTCTGGTGTAGACAGCTGTTGACAAGAGGTAAGAACAAAGTCACTTTAGAACTCTGTATTGGAATGATACAAATTGAAAGAATAACAAAACATCATCACATCGCCAGCATCATTTACTCCAGTTTTTCTGTCCACATCATAGAGATGTTTGACTTCTAACCTCTATGCCGATATTGAGGTCGTAGTGTTCAGGCTCTATCTGTCGTCGTAGACGTGCAATTTCCTGTCTGGGTGACTCCACACCTCCACCCCTCACAGCTGCCTCCAAACCCTTGATATCCACCTCATCTGAAGTCACTCTCCTCCGCACCTGTATGACAGGAAGACATATGATATATGTCACTGAACTAAAGAAATTTGAGTCATAAAAGACTAGCATGAATGTTTGAGAGTATTCTAACCACTCTGTAGTTGGTGGTGGGTTTGAATCCATCTCCGTGCTGGCTGCCGGACAGGTTGAGGCTCCGTCTCTTGTCTCTGACAGAACTGCTCTGGTTTCTTCGTATTCTTTCGTTCTGCTCCTCCACGGTCATTTTCGACTTCACCTCGGCAGGGAACACTGCACTTTTTGGCCGTTCCTGTGTCACACATGTACCTATTACCATTACAGCCTGCGTGTATACAACACTAATGTCACAGGATCACTAAATCTGGACCCTGGACAGCGTATTACAAACACTTCTGTATATATTCCACATCATTAAGGCTTGAATCAAACAAAACAAAATCAAAAAAGTGTTCCTTTGTGTTCCTAAATATCATACTGGATATTATTTAGCATCAGCATTATTATTATTAGAGAGGCCATTATCCAATATGATTCACAAAAAAATTATTTTTTACACATGGAATTTTTAGATAAATCTGCTTATAATTTATTTATTTATTCAGTTTGTTCCCATGCATTTTCATCCAAAAACAGAGAAATCTGTGTTTGTTCCGTAAAGCCTTTTAGAATAAAAATTACTTTGAGATTTATGTTTCCATCATGAGTATTAACCAAACAAACAAATTGACAAAACTTATAATAAACACATTATTCTGTTCTCTCAAAGGAGGCACTTGTAAGGAACAAGTGCTTTGACAAACCTCAAATACAGACAATATTAATGAGGCCGTATTTTATTACAGACGTACAGTATGAATTACGTCTTAATGTATTACTACAGCAGAATTACTGATAGATTTACTAGCACAAACTGTAACCTACCCTAGAAATCTGACCGTTGGGCACCTTCCCATTTCTCCGTTGTACACCATTAGAAGTACCCTTGTGTTCTGAAGGTAACTTGGCCCTGGGTGGAACAACTCCAACTGTACAAAGGAAATCTTTATTAAAATGTGTCTATAAGCATTTTTTGTAAAACTCTCCTTTCAAGGTGGCATCCTAAACATGTGATACTGTGATACTGTAGGTGTATCAAAATAGGTACAAAACGATAAAAGGTTTTTACTTTGTTTCTTCATTTATATTGGCTGATTAATGCAGCATGTATTGACATTAATGTGAAGCAATAAAAGCTGGAGACCGTTTCATCGGACGCACACGCCAAAGTTAACTTCCAGTCTGTGTTTGGTTATCGGTCTGGCAAGTGGCTAGTAATAAAACATATTCTTTTATATTAATATTACTATTCAAATTACAATTACAATTACAATTACAATACAAATCCATATCCATATCCATATCCATATCCATATCCATATTCATATTCATATTCATATCGACATTCATATTAATATTCATATTTTATTGTATATGAATGGTATTCATTTGTATTAAAACTACTCAACAGTTATTGATTTTTTGGGAGGTCTGACGGAAGTTAAGTTTGGGCCACATAACATTTGTTTATGTTATTGCTGCTCTGTATGACTCATCCCAGAAAACAAGTGCTAAAGAAAAGTCAGAGTTAACAATCTCAAGCATCCTGTGAAAAAACATACCTTTATTCACATTGGACTGTCTGTCTTGCTCTGAGTCGAAGTCGGTGGGCTTTTCTCCCTGTGAGTTGTAGTTGTGCTGAAACAGAACATAAGAAACGCTAACATGAATGCTCTCAACTGCTGTTCATAACTAGAATGCAAAGCAATATTTAAAAATCCTAACAGGGTCTAATAAGGATCTCCCAAGAATAAAAGGAGACCCAAACGGATGATCTGATTATTTTACATTCATATTTGACTGAATTTCATTGTATCCATAAGAACTACATTCGATTTTTGCTATTTGATCCCATTTAAATTAGTTTCAGCTTATTACAGAAATTTCAATATCAGTCATGCCCAAAGATTATCCACACTTTCTACAAAACCAACATGGGCTGTTCTAGGGGCAATGGGTATTTGGTGTTTACTAAATGATGAAAAGTCACCTATAAGCACATGAGGCTTCTAAGTCGAATGGGGTGACATGTCAAAGCAATAAAAGCCGTTTAATACAGCACTGACACAAACTGGTAACACACAACACTAGCACAAACACAGCCTGCATAAATAAAACAGTTGCTAAGCATGGAAAATTATGTTCTACTGTAGAAGTGTCGACAAATCTTTGTATGAGGAATCTGTCTATACTACCACACACAAATGTTGAAGGGAAAAACAGGAGCTTTTAATGGAAAGTGAGTTACTCGGATTTAATACAGTGCCAAAGAAGTTGTCAGTTTAATGCAACAGTGTTTGGTTTGAGATAAAGGATAGTGAGTAATACATGACGAAAGCAAACAGAACAAGATATAGATTCTGATTGAAAGTGAAAAGTGAAGTGGAATGAAAATTAAATGAAAGACTGTGGCCATTTCTGGCCAGGGTGAGCTGGGGATCGTAATTATGATCTGTATTGATTATGGACACAGGTGTGAACATGGACACAGGACATGGTGGCGTTCTCATGGGAATTAAAGGTTTGTCCAAGTTCTGTGCAGTCCCGTCTTTGCGGTACCTTTCTGCTGTGGTATTCTTCCTCGTCCTTGTAGCTTTCCTGGTGGAGGCTGGCATGAGGGCCCATGCTGTGCAGCCAGGCATTGCTGTTTATGGGCAGGGGAGGTATGGAGGGGGGAAAGGTCTGGGAGGTCTCCAGGGGCTGGTAAGATTTAGGAAGCGGAGGTCGCGGAGGGCCAACCTCCTGTCGTGGGGAGGAGAAAAACAGCGGGAAAAGGAGAGGGATAGAATCACACAGAAGGGGAAGAAGAAAAAGGAGGGGAAGGAGAAGTGGAGAGAGAGCTGTGCATCAGGTGTGACTAAGCCAGGCGGAGGACGCAGAGAATTATGGGAAGCATATAGGCATGAAGCCATCATCACAATCACTTTTAAACACTGACCTGCACACAGCTATAGTACGACATTAGGCAGAAATTGTGGTTCTGCATGTACTGTAAATGTTAATGTACTTTTGCCATCGGCAAATCAATCCGAGCAAACTGTTGACTCTGTAAACAATTCCCCATAACAATCTTTGTGATCTTAAATTTGAAGATGTGCAGATCAGTTTCTCTGAATAAACGGTACAGACTACAAGTCAGAGAACTCAGGGTAACACTTTGGTGTAGCACTGTAGGAATGGGTCACCTATGAGAACTATCAATTACACACGGCCAAGCACTCAAGAGCATCTAAAGCTAAAGGATCACACAGCCGTTGAGAAAAAGATATTAGAGACAGAACGTTTTTCATTCTCTATTCTTAAACCTAGTGAGATCCCTACATCCGCTTGTAATGTCATGACGTAATGAACATCATTTTCATTACTCATTTAAAATGACACTACTAGTTAAATAGCCGTTTATGAGGACAGTTTATTCATGTCACACAATAAAGCAAAACTATTATAAACTCATGGTATACACAAGAGTCTCCAGGATAACTATATTAGCATTATTTCTCTATGGCATTTAATAGAGCAGTGCTTCACAAACTGGCGGCTGTGATGAAGATGAATCCAGGGGGGCCACAGTTTCTGTGGCCTTTTATAAAATGTATTATATTGTGCAATCAAACATCAGAAAAATAAGACCACCGAACAAACAATTGATGTTCAAGCATTGTATAATTGTATATGTTTAAATATATTCATTTGATATAATAGTAAATATGATTAATTATTATTTTTTGTTTAAGAATGTAAGTCTTTATTTGGGGGGGGCACAAAGCAATGAACGGGGGGCTTTACATTGAAAAGGTTTGAGAACTACTGTGATTTGGACCCGAAAGTATAGTGCATGAATTCAGACTTAAGAGGCAGATAGGGGCACTCCTTGTGGGCGCACTTAGCTTTGCAGCATATTAATGTCAAACCATATTAAAGTCAACTGCAACTCGAGTCTCTTGTGTGTTTTAGAGCTCTTGCCTATGTAGTATCCAGTTAAAATGTAGTAGGTTTTGAAATAGAGCTTGTCCCAGATTTATAAATAAAAGCCCTAATTATGTTATTATATCTATTTATCTTACATTTTCAGGTTATGACATTGTTTAAACATAATTATGAAATTATAATCAGAGCCACGTGGCTGTGCTTTCTTTTCATTTAATTGAAACACAGCTTGCTTTGATAGTTTTGTATTGAATTTCGTACACTGGAATGTGCAAAACTGACTGTGTGTTGAATAGTGTTGTGTGTAATACTGTACCTCTGTGGCCAGATGTTTAGTGGGTGAGGCATGAGACCCAGGTACAGGTGAGAAGGGGCTGAGAGGACTGGTGAGACTCACTGAACTCAATGGACTCGCCGGACTGTTCGTGCTGAAGGAGCCTGATGCTCTACTGGCTACTGTAATAGACAGATGCAGATTATTTGGCTAAGAATGATCAGATATTTTAATTACGCTGAATTAGTCAAAAGTATTTCCTCATTTAAATCTCATATTCTAAAAAAATAAATAAGTCAAACCATAATGATACAATTAACAATATTATCCCTAATGCAGTATGAGGGGAGTATATTCACTTCTCTGACCCCTGTGCTTGGCCGTGTCTGTGCCACGGGACGGGTTGTTTTTGTGCAGCACTTCCAAAACTTCCTGAACCCTCCAAAACTCCTTCTGAATGTGCCTGTGAACCAGCTCACCCTGAGGAGACGGGAAAGCGTTTTCTGTTATACGAGCCATTTAATGATATATTAAAGCCATGCATTATTAAAGAGAGCTGTCAGCATCCTTAGAAAAATGAGTATTGGTGCTTATAAATAATGAATGATTTGATTCAATAATTGATTGCTTATTCCACTCATATTAATCTGAGAAGTCCTCATAAAAATACAAACAAATGAATACACAATTCCTATAAGAATTTGATTCCAATTTAATATTTTTTTTTTCTGCATCATGAAGGTCAGTAGCACAGGGGGTCCTGAAACAAAGACCATACTCCAAAAGGTTGTTTTCTTGGATTTACATGAAGGCTTTTATGAAAGTTAAATAAATCGTGTAAAGATATGTTGAATGCAATTCATAACTGCACACGCTTATTAATAAATGATGGGTCTGAATTCAACAATAGCGGAACGCACTAGAGGGGTATAAGAGTTCACAGTTTTCTGGTAACTAATGATGTTTATAATGATGACAGCATAAACACTCTGATGTATTTGACGTACATGCCCTCCAGTGTTCAGCTGCTCCCACAAGTCACCATGGATAGAGTTCACTTCTTCCTCCAGAGCGTCAAACTCTATACGAGTGGTGGTCAGAGCCTGTAATGAAGATTCATAAACATCTAAGATCACATTCTTTATTATTCCTTGATATCACCATAACCCATGCATTGTATGATTAGTTGTCTTACGCCTGAAGCCTGAGAAAGTTCTCCTCTGATGTTAATCAGTTTGTTTTGTAGACTCTCTTTTTTCAGCTGAAGTTTCTCCATGGCCAGTGGCTGATTCCTGTAGAGCTCCATCTCCTGATGTGTGGCCACCAGCACCCCCTCTAGGCTGTCCTGAAAATTGCAGACAGCTTATAGTGAGTGTGCAGAATACTTTAGGTAGGCTTATCTATTATTAAATTAGGCTTGAATGTGATTAAAAGAGCATTCAGAGAAATGGACGTTTTAACAAGCACAGACATTGTGGGAGACATGGTCAACCTGTCCCCTGCAACATTTGATGTTTATTGCTGATCTGATGCAATCCATTAAGCATTTGTGAACCTGGATCACAAAACTAGTAGCACAGGAAGATTTATAGCAAAAGATAAAAATACATTGTTTGGGTCAAAATTATCGATTTTTCTTTTATGCCAAAAAACATAATTAAAGATAATAAGTAAAGATCATGTTTCATGAAGACATTTTGCCTTCCACAGTGCCCCTGATTAACAACTTAAAAGGCAATATTCTCAATATTTTGTTTTTTTTCACTCGCAGATTCCTGAGTTTTAAATATTTGCATCTCTGCCATATATTGTCATATTCTAACAACTCATTCGTCAATAAACATCTAATTTATTCAGCTTTGACATTATTTATTATAAAATTGTCCAGGGTCACATATAGTAGTTAAAATGACAAATCGTTTAAAAAGTATTTTTCATCTGCCTCAGCGGTCTAACACTGTTCATCAGCATAAAAAATGACAAATGAGATGGGCAACCATAATAAAGACCTTTTTTTGTTAATAGAAGCACGTCAACATTCGCAATTTTAGAGTGCGAGGTGATGTGTTAGCACAGTGGCTAAACTTTAATATTATTTTACTGTTTTATGATGAGAAACATTAATATGGAGTTGTTTTTAGCACATCTGGCGTAAGACTGTATGTACATGGTAAAGGCCGTGGTTGTAAGTACCTTTTCCATTCTCAACCGATGGACTACAGCCTCCTGCTCTTTTACTAGTCGGTTCTGTTCACACAGACGCCCGAGCAATTTCTGTACAGAGACAAAAATAAAGAGTAAAATCACTCATTTTACTTAAGACTATTTGCCCAATTTATAAATGATGCTTTTGAAATCAATTCAGATACAAATGACTTACACTGGTTTCAATTTCATTAAGCTTCAGTGTGGGATGTAGCTCACTGTACATATCATGGTACGGAGGCACCTACAATCACAGAGGGAAAATACATAAACAAAGCATTTTTAAATAAGCATTTTGCTTTACGGACCTCCAATGAATGTTTATATTCCACATTGATTGTTGAACAATCCAACAAAAAGAAATAATAACAACAGAAATTTTACATTTTTCTGGAAGACCCAATGAAATCAGTTTTCAGGGGCGCAGGGATTTCCTGTTAATGTACATTAGCAGGGTCGTCTTCAAACTTTTGTTTGACTATAACTTTCCACTAGCTGAAAGTGGTGTGAGGTAGATGGACATTCTCATTTTGAAGAGCATTCTACAGGAAAAAACATTAATGAATGCTGCAAGGGTGAGTAACCAATCATTTTGGTCTGTTTCCAGAAGATGGAGACGTTTAATGTGATTTTTGCATAAATTAATCCAAAATTCGCAACACTCAAATCGAATGTTGATTTCATTGAGTCTTTAAGCAAACTGAAACTTCATTGCATGAAAATGTGCTGTTTGCATTATTCAGCAAAAAAACATTCCCAAATTCTGAAAATGATTAGCCCCTAGTTTGGAGGATAAATACTGAAAATGGCTTTCTTGCTCTACGGTTATGAGATGAGTGAACAAGACACAGACGACAACACAATGATCACAATATGAAAGATGTGATACTGGGAAACAAGCTATCAGGGATGGAGACATTTTGACACACATAACTTGAAAAACAAGAAATAATTTCTTCAACCAACCACAAGCCGCACAGAAACTAAATTAAGATTATGGTTGTAATATCTCAACTTAAAGGTTACGGGATTTAAAACTAGAGTATAACTGAAGAACTACTGAAACATCCAACATGCCACATTCACTAAGAAGCACAGAGAGAGACAGGCGCTGTTATAACCTCAGAAAGCTTTGTTTAAGCCAAGCCATGAGGCTGAACTGAGGTCAGTTGTTGATCAACAAAACAGCAGCCTGCCTTTCCAGAAGACCTGCGTCTTTCTTACTTGAGAATATATCTTTGATCGAGGAGAAGAACGTTCAACCATTCTGGTTACCATGCCGATAAGGTGACCACTCTCTGTCATCTGAGGCAGAACACACCATCATTCACCTGAATCTAAACATGGCTGACTTTGACATAACATAATTTCTAATGGCCTTATTCGACATATTTCAACGTGCTTCATGAAATAATTTACACAGAAAGGAGACAGCGAGGAGAGAGAGACAGTGAATGTAGGAGGAGTGGGTGCTTGTGTGAGAGGACCATGACTACATTTAGGATGTGGTTGTTTGTTATGTCTTGATGTGGCCATCCAAACATCAGTCAGTTTGTTCTGCATTGCCTAACGTTCTTTAGGGGTATCTAAAGCTCTGTTTAAAAACCTACAGTAATGACAGAGCATTTACTTAAATGCATTTTTAAGATACTATATAAACTCACCACTATTCATTTAAGGATTGTTTTATGAAACAAAAAATATGTTTAAGATTTTGTTTTATAAACTTTAATTATTCCAAAAGGCAATATATTCAAGAGAGGTTTTTAATATTTGATCTGACTTGGATTCAATTTCAATAATGTCTATCCTTTATAAACACGATGTTTGTGATAAAAATCCACATAATAAATCATAAAATAAGCTTAACATTATTTAACATTATTTTCTTCTGTTGAAATTAACTGATAAATGCAAAAGTAACGTAAAATTAAGTTAATGAAAAAAATAAGTAAAATGTATTTAATAAATTAAATATGAAAATAATTTAATACATTTAATAGATTAATAATTATGTTTTGTTATTTTAATCAGATTTCTTATTTTAATCTAATTCATATGTTTGCATCAATCTTATTTATTAAGGCCATTAATCTCTTCTCCACACTTTTAAATCGACCCTCTGGCACTTCTTTACTCTAAAAATTGTTTCTGATTTTACATGAAACAATTCACACACAATTTTTTTGTAAATTTCAAAGCTGTGATATTGTTTACATTGAGTAAATATGAATAGTAAAATTATATAATATTTCTACTAGACAAATATTTCTATTAGAATTCACCAAAAATATTAAGTGTATATACAAATTATTATTTGTTTACTAAATAATAATTTTTTCATTAAATAAACTTTATAAATAATATTATAAAATTATATATAATTTTATAAATAAACTTTATAAATAAACTTTATCTATACATTTTAGAGAAAATAACTTTTGGATTTTTAATTAAAAAAATCATATGTCCTACAAAAAGATCATTTAAATGATTTTGAAAGATTGTATTAGGGTAATATAGCCGTTTATTTTTGTGACATTTACTAAGACCACAGAATTATTCACAGAAGAGTCTTTGTGACCCCCTGGGGGAACTCGGACCCCAGTTTGAAACACCTAATTTAGAGTCTCTACAGCTAGAGCGTAACATGAAATATCACCTCACCAGGTTTTAAAACAGAGCTTACATGTGCAGTCAGCATAGAAATGCATTAGTGCTTGTTAGATTAAGCCTCCTACCTGGTGATCTATGTACTCCAAGTTCCTCTGAAGTTGCAGGTCTAAAATGTCCTCCTGATGTGTGCCGTCAAGCAACAGCAAAGCCCAGCAGATCAAACCCGGCAGCGTACAGCACAAACACACCCGCAAAGCACCAGACGGCGAGACAGAGAGCAAAACACATGAGAGGACGCACACACATGCTGATCATGACATCGGTTATCACAGTGAAGTGTAGTGTGTTACACATGTACAAGCACAGACAGACCAGATGCCATCATTCATGCAATTGATAGAAATTAGAAGTGTCACAAGATTTGATGATTCTCAGTTGACACGGCTGTAATTTTGCGGTTTATGCTAAACCCATGCACAAAAGTTGAAAAGCTTTTACTTACCATTTTACCATGGAGAGAGGGGGATGCTGGGTAATTATAGTGGTGCATTCCTTGACTGTATGAGCGGCGATCTCCAGCAAATTCATACTGAAAGAAGAAACGATTACTGTCATTTAGACACCGACCACATTTAAAAAAATAGTTTTAAGGGTGGTCAGACAACACATTATAAGTATGTTTAAAAAAAACATGAATGGTAAAATGTCTCCACGGATGTTTGGCGACTAGTGCTTTACCTTCGGTGAGCTTAGTGACCTGCGCAACCCGTAAACCGAGGGATCGGCGTATATACCATCATCTCTCATTCGGCTGGGCACTCGATCGAACCTGGTGCTGGACGATCGGGCGGGTGAGGCAAAGCTGTGCGGAGAGTACGGTCCTCCAGAAGAAGTAGAAGGCGAGCGGGGAACGGACCGCGAACGCGGCTGAATGGAGAGGCGTCGCATGGAGTTCTGTGCTGAATCCACTTGGGAGTAATAGCCAGGATGGGGGCCCTGGGGTCCCATCATCCACTGAGGGTCCCGAGGTTGTCCGTATAGGGGTCCGTCTCGTAAAGAGCGTCTTCTCTCCTCCATATTCCAGTGAGGTGGCGCTCGATCGTACGCAGCCGACATGGAGCAGATGCTCTCAGGGCGGACACCGGGTGGGTAGAGGGGATATTCATCCACGTATTGAGGTCCGCCATATACACTGCAGTAATCCGGTGACATACCGCGGTTTACTGTGTAATACCCGGTTGGACTAAATAGGAGGAAAAAAAAGGACATGATGATGTGATGTCACTGCATACGTTTAATCTAGGGCTGTGAAACGATGAATGGCATCCAGAATAAAGGTTTGTGTTTACATAAAATATGTCCATGTACTGTGCATGTTCATTTTGTATTTACAAAAAAAAACACATAACGTACATGCATAAAATATAACAATTTATAAACGTTTATATATATATTTAATACATGTAAATATGTGTTTGTCAATACAAAACGTACAGTAGCCCACACAGACATATATTATGAAAACACAAACTGTTATTCTGGATGCGATTGATCGCGATGAATCGTTTGACAGACCTAGTTCAATCGCGACCAAATCTGCTTTTCTCACCTGCGCCCGTCATCCATAGGCCCATATGTCCTGCGCTGGTTCACCCACTGCTGCAGCTGAGTCATAGAGCTCTTTCTCTGAGCGAGTCTCTCCGGTGCCGTCCTTGGCACAAAGCCTCTCCTCATCACAACGTTCTCCTCTTGATGCTCACGTAAGTCCCTCATGTTCTCCTGGGACTGATATCTTGAACCGTTTGGAGGACCGTAGTTACCCCATCCGTTGGGTTGATGGGGCGGCAAGCCTCCTTTCTCCATTATCCTGCCCTCTGTATTAAGGCTAGCAGGGGTGGTGGGCGTGGTGACTCTGGTCTCTAGTCCGTTGAGCTCGTGATTGACAGGTTCAAGGGTGTGTGGCCTTTGGCCGTTGTTCTGGGCGTGAGAATTGGGTTCGAGTCTTTTGCTTACCATGTCGTTTTGGTCTGATGTAGGATTGGGCTCGGATTTATTTCTGCAGGAGGAAAGAGAACGAAAGCTGAAACATCTGTGAGAGGTTTTTAAAGAACACAGCAGTGCTTTTAGAGGAAATAAGTTAATTTTGCACCTTGAGTTTGTATTTCAGAGATTATTAGCCATTATAACCATTACAACACCAGTGTTAATATCCCAATGAAATCTAAATTGAAGATTTGTGGTTTTTAGTATAAATATGTCACCCTTAAGAATTTAGATAAACTATGATCCAAAACATTAACAAAATTTGCATTTAGATGATGTAAACCTGCAGTCTTTCACATCCACCAAAATGATTTTTTATGACATCATTCTGCACTTCAGCTTCTCGTCCATTTTTTTCTGATCAATCAAAAGCTCTCTAGAAAGTAGTTTGTTTCAATACGTCCAATTGAGGAATTTACCTCAATGCATCAAACGACGTTGCAAATTTTAGGGTTTCTCAGTGGATCTTCAATGCATAACAGGGTGCAGATTGTGTGTGTGTTTACCTAGTTGTGGTCTCGACCCTGACTCTGGCAGCGTCACTCATGGCTTGGATCCACTCCTCTTGCTCCTTATGGCTGTCTGCGCTGAAGTAATACGTTCGCGTTCCTGCGTGCTCTACCTGCAAACAGAACGCAATACTGCCTTTTAAATCCTCAGTTTCCTCTTCCTCCTCTTCCACTGTTTCACACCACACCTGCAACAGAAACAGAGAGAGAAATATCACTATATTGTTCAAGTCACACGCATAAGGCAATAACATACTGTAACTGTGAACCTGCAACCCCAGGAAAAACAAATCATGCAAAACAGGCCCAATACAGCACATGCAAAAATACATTCACGGTGAAACTGTATAAAAAAAATTGACTTTGCAGTTAAATATCAGTTTGTCTGTGAATGACAAGCATGAATGCAAAAATGTAAACTGTGTGAGACATTTTAAGCTTTTCTGAGACAAGGTGTGTGGAGTGCAATTATGAACATGCATTAACATGTGATGTCATCTTTATCTAATATCATATTTATTTGCGATTACAATCTTGGTCAGATGTCTTCAGTTTCAGATGCAGTAGTAAGACTTGATGTTTCATAAAGTCTTTAAGATGTATCATGCTAAACTGAAGAAGGTTTGGATAGGACATGCAAAACCAGACTCACAAGCTACCTTGTTCTAGAAACTAACAGGTAAGATACTCCATGTAGTGTGGAAGACTATTACATCTAATATAAAACTTGAAATTCAATTGAGACTAATATACAGATTTTGTCATTCTTGGTGTTTTTATTCTGTTTATTCATGTTTGGGACAAAACCATGCGAGTCTGATCTATTTACCTGTACTCATGCAGTTATAGAAGAAAACAGAGGTGCTCTGAATTACCTACTAAAAGGGTTCGTCTGCACATTGGAGGTCAACTCACTCGTGGATCCTCAGAGATGGGTGTGGGGTGGTGGGGTTATTGGGAACAGAGGAGAAAAGACTACATGAAGGTGACTGGGTCAGATATGATGGTCAGCTTTAGGACAATCTAACCGGGTAGATGTGAACTAGATGCAGTTAACATCAGATTTAGTGAGTGCTCAACATTGTGCAAAGATATACTAGAAAGACAGCAGTGAGTAGAAATGTGACTTTGCTCTGTTAAGGAGCTTTTTAATTACAAAACATGAGACATTATATGATGCACACATATATCCAAGTATATCTGTGGGACACTAAAGACTGTTTATACAAACTTGGATACTGCAGTTCCACATTAGTACACATGGGGGCAATACAGAATAATTTGGAGTTTACGTCCACACAATAAAGTAGAATAATATAACAATTCAATGAAATGTGTGGACAGCGAAGTGCAAAATAAACATATCAAAAAAGTTAAAAAAACATTGCTATTCCAGAATTTACCGTTTTAAGTTAAAAGTATCTAAAAGATCTCATGTAAGTTTAATCACCCAGCACATATTTACCTTAAAGGAGTAGTTCACTTCAAAATTTGACCTTCCATATGGTAGGAATAAAAAATTCCTATGGAAAGTCAATGGGGGCAAATCTTGTAAACTACTCCTTTAATGTAATGTTAAAAGACTTGAACTCTGATTCTAAATCAGCCTAACAATGCAAAAAGCCCTCTGACACACAAATTCACACACAATGAGTTTCACAGGCAGGTGGAGAAACACTTTTCCATGCACAGCAGGTTCTTCTGAATAGAGAGGGTGTGTTATTATGCATTATGAAATCGGACAATCACTGAAACCAGTACAAATGATAAGTATAAAAACAATGATTTGCTAATCTTTACAAAT
The DNA here is from genome assembly GCF_015846415.1 of Triplophysa dalaica. NCBI lineage: Eukaryota > Metazoa > Chordata > Actinopteri > Cypriniformes > Nemacheilidae > Triplophysa > Triplophysa dalaica. The sequence goes on along the minus strand of NC_079562.1, from coordinate 8,780,326 downwards.
GAGCATGAATAATGATCTGAGGGTGTGCCAACATTAGTTTCATACAATCAAATATTTAATAGACAGACCTTCCTTAAAGACCATCAAGAAACAAAATGATTCTGAATAAAGACAAAAATGCAACATATGAAACTTGAAAACAGGATTTGTTTAAATCTAAACTCATATGCAGATATGAATCTGTTATGTAAAATGTCAAGTACACTTGCTCAGTCCTCTGAGCTTCATTATGCAAACACATCTAATGAGACTTAATCAAAATGACTCCAATTTACAAGCATAACAAGACCGCATAGACTAAAATGACCTCATAAGTGTTCACATTCATTCCCAAATTGAATCGTCCTCAGTTCCTGGTCATTCACTAAATAGACTGCATGTTGTGTGTGAGCTTGCAATTCCAAACAAACTGAAACAGGCATTTGATGTCACAGGAAACAGAAGATCAAAACAAACCGGTCGTTCGCATTGCGGAGCTTTCTCGACTTACAGATGTCTGGCACAGAAACCTCCCATGCTTTCACAAGTCTTACCTTTGTACCTGCCAAGAGGAAGGCTTTCTTGCTTTTAATAAAACCTCTCCCCTAGGAAACTGTCAAACACTCCCTTACTGTTGATTCATTTGAGGGCTTGGCAAAATCTGTACTTTTTATCTGCATTTGATTTTACAGAAGACGCTTTGTTTCTCAGTGGATTATTAAATAGATCTCAGCTGGCACTTGAAATGTTTGTTTAGCTTAAAAGTAGCATGCACATTATTGTGTAACCACCCCTCTAGCATATTTGTATGCAAGAAATGGTGGTCAGGTGTCACAGCATGTCAGTTTGGAGGTACGTGAGAAGTATCGCTGTGTATTGTGGCATGAGCATGACAAATGATACATTTCACACTGAAGCGAGACCAATTTGTCACTAGTTTAATGATTCATAGTCTTAGTTATGCAAACTTACAAGAACTAAACAGTGTAGAGTCATTCTAGATCTAAGAAATAGACAATCTTACGGCGTACCCTTTTTTTTACAGAATTTCAATGTTAATTTTTTTTTTTAAATCCCATATAATGTCTAAAATCCAGTATTTTTTGCTAACAGTACTGATTTTTCACAAGTTTTTGAAATACAGTCAAAAAACGTCAATTTACAGAATAATGCATATTTCAAGAAAACGGGAAAAACGTTATTTACAGAAAAAACTGTTATTTTTACGGTATATTGCTTTTTAACAGTCTATTATTGTTTATGGTCAACAACTGTCAAATTGCAGAAAAAGACGATACATTTACAAAAAAAACCTGGGAAAACCATGTAATTTACAGGAATATATTACGGAATATTTTTGACGCCCCAGCTGCTTTACTGGATTTTTTGACAGTGTGGAAACTACAACTGTGCCCAGAAGACTTTCCTTAAATCAACCAGGAGTGCTAGTAAACGCAACAGGTTTTTGTGTGACTTCAATGCATTGTAAATCACCTTTACAAAAGTGGGCTGAAATAGTATCCTGAACTCAAGTGTATCTTGGAGACGCGGTTACGGACTAGATCAGACATTTGAGTTTACAGTGGCGTCACATGTTAGAGTCTGATATCTTTAAAGCACCTCTTCTAACTACCTGTTTTATCCATACAAACAAAGACACATTCTTCTATTCTTTACAAACTAGAGCCGAAAATACCAAGGGCCACGGGGACGTCACAAGCTCCCATAACATAATGTGTCACTGCTATATTTAGACACGGCTTAATTATGACCTAATTGAAAACATCTGTTATCATCGGTCTGCGAAGAGGAATTTCATAAAGTTCTCTCAGGACGGTGGAATTTCTCACATATAGCTCACTCACAGACTTTCAGAAGACCATTTACCCAAGCACATCACCACCGTGAAGCTATTGTAAATAGCTGAGATGAACTAGCCTAAAGGAACAATCTTAGAAGGAATAGAAGGATGCTTTGGTACACCTGCTAACTGGCAACTCACCAAACTGGCATATGATCTGATAAGCCTGACGTTCAATTGGCCTTTACTTTTATTGCACATGAAAGAAGGTCAAGCTGAGAAGAGCTCACTGTAATCTGAGTTTGTTGAGTTGTCTTTCACGGTGCCAGCTCCCTGTCTCCCTATAGGTATAGTAAATGATAATATGGTGAGGGAAGATAGCAATGTATATGCTATATTAGACTATATTAATCTATAAGACTCCTCTATTTGTTGTTGATGTGAGTGCATGATGGGTCTGTTTCAGTTATGGCAGCATTTATTTTAACAGGCCACATTATTTCCTTTGAGTATACGTTTACATTACATTTATTCATTTGGCAAACGCTTTTATCCAAAGCGACTTTCATTGTTTTATACTATACATACGTTTCTAAGTATGTAAAATCCCAGAATTGAACCCATGACCTTGGCGTTGCTAGCACCATGCTCTAACCACTGAGCCACAGGAAAGTACAATATCTATAAATTACTTATTAGATCTACTCGCTGACCCATTTACACCACAACAAAATTTGTTGCTACGCGTTAGATGGGATTTCTTTAGTATAACACTTAGATACAACACTTCAAATATACATTGCAAAAATATATTTTTATCCAATAAATATAAATTCACAAAACAAAACAAATTTACACATAAAGCTAAATTCTTTTTAGAAAATGCATCATTAAACTTTGTATTACTTTTACCATAAATGTAATTGATTAAATAAAAATCTAATTGCCAGTGGGTTAAAGGGATTTCACACAAAAAAACGAATATTCTGTCATTGTTCACTAACCTTCAAGCTAATCTAATTGAATTTTTCTGCTGAACACAAATCATTTTTCTTTAGAAAAAACAAACAATTCTGGGGCACCATTGACAACCTTAGTAGGCAATTTAGTAGGACAATTATACTATGGTGCCCAAGAACTGTTTGGTTTCACACATTCTTCAAAATCGCTTTTTTCAACATAACAAGATATTTAAACAGGTTCGAAACGATTACAGAACTTTGGGGTGAACTATCCCTTTAAGAAATTCAAACCCAATACAAGATCAATTCTCTGTTAATATGTCATATCTTTGCTAAATCCCCTGCAAACGGTTTTCAGAGATAGTCCCCCTAAAAATAAATATTCTGTCGTGGATTACTCATCCTAAAGTTGTTCCAGACCTGTATAAATGAAGAAGGATATTTGGATGAATATGAGCAACTGACATGATAGTGTTGTGACAAAAATGATAGTGTTAAACACAAAAGAAGATTTTAAATAATTTAGGAAAACCATTTTTTGACTACCCCAGAAATCTTACTTGCTAACATTTTTCTAAATATCTTGCTTTGTGTTCAACAGCAGTTTCATTTTTAGGTGGAGTATGTCTTTAAAGATGTAATTGAGACGAAATTTTTCCATTATAGTTGAACAGTAATGTGGACACAATAAATGCTTTTTTTTCCTTCATAATGCCAGTGCACGGAAAAATAATAATTTTGAGTTTATCTGGTTGAAAAACCTCAAAGGGTGAGCAGTACAGCTGTCTCCACCTGTTAAATCAAATAGTAGCCCATCTGAAAGACAGACATTGTGTGGGACATGTTAGGCTGGACAGCAGGTGCCAACGCCCACAGCAGTTCAATGTAAACAGAGAGAAACGAGGCAATTCCCTGCCTTTAGTCTGTGAGGAGGAAGCAGACAGTCAGGCTTCAGCAGGTATGGAAATGACAGCCCTCTGCTCTCCCGTCTTACTGCCTCTGTCATTCCGTATGTCTCTTTCTTTTAGAAAACTTGACATAGGTATTTGGCTACAGGTAGGCGCTTTTTTGATCCTCATGCTTCCTGATCATGTCAGGATGGTGTTGTCGAATAAACAGTATAAGCTAAGAGGCCTATACTAAGTACAGTGTGCATTTTGATACCAGATTGGGCCGTTACAGTATCCACTAGCTAGTGGACAACTCAACAGTGGTAACCAACCCATCCATGTCCTCATGGTGAAGCATCACAAAAGTCACAATGTTCATTTCACCAACTTGCTTTAAATGTCCTAAATCTCCAAAAACTCCCATCCCAGCTGTCAAAAATAGTGCTCTCTCAACCCAGCTGGCTTCAGGCAAACAGCTGGGAGACATGCATGCGATATAACAGAGAGGTTGCGGGCGCAGCTGCAATCTGATGTTCTCTGACATGTAGACAAGCAGTTAACAGCACGAGCCAAACAACAGCAAAAATATGGTGGAGAACGGCCAAATGAATGATTGCAGCAACTTTTAATGACCAGGTGTCAGAAATCATCTCTTTCTACCCCTGTTATTTTGCACACGCACGCTCTCTTTCTGGATTGCGTCTCTGTTCTATGTGTCCTCGTGTCTGGATAAAGGAATCAGTATATAAAACTGCTGAATTCAACGGAAGCTGCTTGTCTAACAGGATTTTGTTCAAAACAGACAACAATTTAGAAAGATACACAGAAACAAAATCCCGTTCAGATAGTGGAAATACTCGCTGGTTGTAAAAGTAAACAAATAGATAAATTGTTAATAAATAACGTGTAAAGACTTCAACTTAATAAAAAATAAATCTAAAATAGATAAAGTATGCATGCATACATTGAAATAATAAAAATGAATCCTTGCAAAACGGAAAATCAATTGCCATACCCTACAGAGGACCAGGACTAAAAAGTTTTGGAGTGAACTCAGGACTGCCCGAAGGGACTAGGGATGGTTTAGACCAGGTGCTTTGAGGTTTGGTCCAAAAATCTATCAACAGCTCTTCCTTATTGGCTGCAATAGCTTATTTCATATTTCATTCCACCCTACTACAAGGAAAAGTATCTTTGTGAATTAATTAAAGACGCATCCTAAAGGTGCCAAACTTTATCTGAACATCCCAGAAGATTTTAAAACTGGCCTGGTTCGGTCGCTGGATCAGCTGTTGAGGACTGACAATTTCCCAGCTGTGAGTTTGATGGCGGCAGATTTGCCGACTGATCTTACACGTTTTTGAAATTCATCTCTCAGAAGAAAAAAAAAGTTATACAACCAGCGCTTATTAATATTTCAGACACTCTATAATGGGAAATATGAATAAGTGAGAGGGGATGAAAGAAAAGATTATGCATTTTCTTTATTTGTGAATCCTCTCTACATTTGGGACAGATTGACAGATTTCGCGACCGTTAAACATACAGGTACAGTTTAAAGCATAACACTGTAGAGCTAGAAAATATAAGACTCCCTGCTGTGAAACAGGAGAATTATCCTGCACCCTGAGGCCAAACACCAGTTCTGATCTTGGCACAACTGACAAGGATTTCATAAAAGAAGTGGCAGTACATCAAGGTAAAGCACCTGAAGACAGAGACCCTGGGAAAGACGCACTGCGTCACAGCAGTTTCTGTCTCTTTTGTGAAGGGAACATGATACATGTAACATTTCAGTGCCACGGATCGGGTTAGAGAACGGCTGACTAAACTCACCTCGCTTTCTTGTGCATGTGCACACACAACAAACATGCCCCAGCGTTTCCCGCTTAATTATTAACAACCAGTCATGTACTAAACAAGTATATTTTTAGAGATATATTATTAGAGACACACATGATGCTTTCACGGCTTTTATCACGCTTGTCATAAAAAATGCTGTGTGTCGACGAGACTTTGCACCGAAACTGTGGCAGAGGGGGCTGTGATATTTAAAGGAAACATAGTACACCTTCTGCCTCTGGGTGAAGATTCATGAGACTACATGTTTATAGTGACTTAGAGTCTTTTTGTTGTGCAAGTTTATCATGAGAGTATTTAATAATCTTTCTTTTATAGAAGAGACCATTGAACAAGTTTGGATATGTTTTCAAGAACACTTGGATGAGCGTTAAGGGGTTTTACTGAGTGTATAATTCTTTCTCTCTAGAAATGTCCACGGGCGATGAAATTTAGAAGCACACGTGTGAAACCAAAACCATTGTTTAGATTCAAAAGTCAGGTTTTAAAATAAACATGAGATCACAGCCAAAAGAATAGAGCAGAACAATTCTTTAATGAAAACATTAAAATTAACACATATTAATATAATAATAATTAATATGATAATAATAATAAAATAAATAATAATAATATTATAACAACAGCACTACTACTACTAAAAATACTACTAATAATATAAAAATAACTTAATTAAATTAAATTATTACAATATTATTTTTTTATATTGTTTTTTTTAATCAACTCAATTATAAACAAATACATAAAATAATTCTTACGTAACTTAATATTTAAATATTTTAAATGATCAGAAATCATAACGGCTCAAATGAATGCAAAACTTTATTTACCGGATTGTTTTTTACTATAGTGTCAAAGTTCATCAACGTCTCCTCTACTGCATATCTCTATTTAATTAGTAATTTTAAAAAGGCAGGTGCTAAAAAAGCTGTTTTGCTGGAAACCTAACAAGGCCTGCATAGACACGACAGAGATTCTTGACTGTCTTCAGCCCAGCCCTCAGGACCTCCACAGGGCCAAAGGAAAAAGATGTAAACATATAAGGGTCTCACATTCCCACACATGGAGAAAGCGCACCTACTGTATGTTATAGTTATAAACACACTTCAAAACACCTCTCCTGTGCGCAGTTTAAGTTCTACCCAGAATACACCATGTATAATCTAATACAGCCTCACATGCAGGCCAGGCGAAAACATAATCTTATTTTCTAAGACATCACAACAACGGCCTTTCAGAGTTCAACAGCAACGTGGTGCTCAGTGGGAAAATCTTTCTAGGGATGTGAATTATTCAAAGTCATGTGGGAAAATAAACGTACAGTAGCACAGAAACCTCATTTGCATACAATGCAGTGTATAGTATGCTTTGAATGAGGACCACTAGAGTGGGGTCTCTTAATCAGAGACCACACTGAAAATATAGATTTAAAGGTAATGATTTTGTACATTTTAAAACAGGAAAAGGTTATAATGCGAAATAAAAACACATTTGTGACATAATTTTACATCTTTGTATAAACGCAGAGATTTCCATATTTCCAATTGTGAACGCATGCTGAAAGAAACTGGATCATCAGGTTATGGAGATCATGCCAGCTCACGTGCAGAAAAACATTTTCTCAATGAAATGTCCATGAAGCTCAGTTTGTTACCTTGATGTTATAATTTGTTAAGCAAGATTTGTTCTTAAATTAGAACATGACTTTTGAACCCTGACATTTGTGTACCCACAGATTAAAGATCTGTGTGCTCGAACCTAGCCAACTGGAATCCCGATTCAAACCCAATCTGTCATTTTGTTTGCCCTTCTGGCACATAGTGTATAAACAAACATACTCAGGAACACATGCAAAGATGCAAAGTCCACTTTATGTGTGTGCGTTTGTGCAATCGTTCGGTTTTGACTCAGAAACAGCTACTGTTATTTAATCTTACCAATACACACTTTAAACTGTCCTAATTTACAGGAATCACAAGATGCCCCAGAGCATATACCCTACCCAATCCCCTGTTTACCTGTTACCCGTTCCCTCTACAGTCAAACAGTTCATACCCAAACAACTCTGAGATCACCAACCTTAAAGGCAAATTTGCGGTTAATGTTGTCCGATGTCTGGAGGGGTCCAATCTTGAAGCTGAGCAGAGGGAGGCTGCCTAAGACCCCTTCTTCTTTCTCGTCTGGAACAAACAAACACAAAAACGTTCTTGGGAATGTCAAAAAATAAGCATATTGAGAGAACAACATTCAAAACAATAAGAAACACATCACTCCAACCTAGGTTTTACAAATGCGATCTTTGATGAGAAAAGTCCAACAGTGTTCTGTTACACAGGTGATGATGGGCAGTGGTAGTGAAAAAGCAAACTCCAGCTAAACTGCAGGTAGAAATCCATTTTATTCCAGCGTAAAGAACAGTTGTGTATTCTGAGATCAGCCGTGTGCGGTCGAGAGAGGAAGGCTCGGGCTGATTAAATAATAAAGCACGTCGTTAAATTTTAAGCGCGAATAGAAGCAAGCAGATCCAGTGTTCTCATCTGTCAAACGCCTGCTGCCGGGGAAATGCACTGAACTCGCCCGTGACTGTATGTGCTCTGACAACGCTGTGTGTGTGAATGAGAGAGAGAGAGAGAGAGAAATGGGAGGGGTAGTGCAGGTTATGTTTGTGCTGTATAGAAGTGGGCAGAACAGAGATAGAAAGACAGAAAGACAGAGAGCGTGCGAGAGAGCGAGAGAGAGATAGCTATCAACCCTCAATGACTCAGTGCTGCAAGAATTCTGTCTCTCTGCCACCTCTACCTGCAATGAACAACCAATCAGAATCTATTATTCTGTAAACAAAAGAGGTTGCTGGTAGACAAAAAGAATCCTGGATAAGAAACATAGAGTACGTCTGTCATTGCCACAGCTGACAAAGTATAACACATATTTTCACAAACTAAATCTAAAGACTGCATAAACTCAATGATAAAAACACTATACACCAGCAAGGTTTCAGCACTAATGGAGATATGTTTCTTCCAATATTCAAATGACCACTATTCATTTGTCGATGGCAATTTGATCATATTTGGTTTCCTCAATCTTAAATATGTGATTCGAGCTGTCGGTGTGTGTACAAAAACAACCATATTATGTCCGTCTAACCTCTAAAACTACGTGTCAGTCAGTTTAAAGATCATATCATTTATCACAGAGAGCTCCGCCCAACATATTTTTCTTGATGGGTCATTTTTCAAGTCACCGTCACATGAAGTAAAACTCACAACTGCGGTTGCATGTCAATATATAAGCAAAGGTCATATTTACATGTTACCTTATGTGCTCGGATTGATTTTGCTGAGTAAGAAACTTTACTTGGTCAACATGAGTTGGCAAAACCCTATCCCCTACCCGAACCCTACCATAGCTTATACCTTACATCAAAGTGAAATAACAGGTATGAATAACTCAAGTTTCAATACAATTCGAGTTAAATTATATAGCGCTTTTCACAATGTGCACTGTTCCAAAGCATCTTTAAAGGAGCAAATAAGAAAAAAACACAGAGAGGTCAAACACAGCACAGTGCTTGGTGTTTATAGAACAAGGAAGATCATTCTAAAAAATAATATATAATAAATAAATAGATGCAGTCTCCCGGTGAGCATGCCAACACTGGCCTGCTTCTGCAATGCGCGAAATTAATAACAATCCTATCAACAGAATCCGTCACGTACTGTACCAGTAGACACATTAGTTTCCATTAAAAGAAAATACAATTCCCATTGTAACCATTAGATTTTGTGTTTTCGGTCATGATTTAAATGTTTTTTTCATCATGGCTGAATATGACTATTGTGTATAAGAAGATATTTTGAGAAATTTGTGGTTTTGTGTCCAATCAATGGAACGGGCCAATGTTATTTGGCCACTGATCGTTCTTCAAAATATCTCTTGTGTTATGTAGAAGAAAGCAAGTCGTACCGGTTTGGAATGACATGAGGGAGGGTAAATGCTGGAAGAATTTCTATCACTTTAACTGTAAGTGTATCCCTCAGATCTGATTGGGTAATTGAAATGTTGTCACAGAAACATCTCTTAGCAAAATAAGGAATGCCGGCATTTTAAAACTTTTCCAACAATGAGATCTTACTCTTTATTTGAGCAGGTTCTATGTTGCTAAGGAACTAGCAATACATTTTTCAAAATTTTGTAAGCATACACTGATTATCATTACCAAGAATCAAGATTTTTTTATCATTTCATCCAAGTTTCATGATCTGCTTCTTCCCCTCTCTTCCTCATTCTTGGCATATGGCTCCGATATCTGCAGGGACAACAACAGCGGGCCATTTTTCATCATCTCCCTGCGTTTAGAATATCAATTGAGGCATTAAATTGCTCTGTCACACATTTTCCAGCTCTTTTGCACGACACAGCTGGGTAGATGGAAGCCGGGTGATAAGAGGACAAGGGGTGTTGTGCCACCAAACAAAATGCCATAAGACATTAAGGACAGCCGAGGAGACATAGGGGATAGAGCCAGTCATAGAGTTGTGCTGATTGTAATGTTTATAATAAATGACCTCCTCAACCCAGTGAGTCATAGAGGGAAAGAAACTTCCTGGAGCGGGTTTGTTGCACGACTGACTGGGACTCTTCAAGTCAATCATCAATATTGTGAAGCATAACTTAAGATGTGTGCCATTGAGTGTGTTGATTTTTTTGTTATCGGTTATTTTAAGAGACATTTAAGTGAACTGCCTTGCGAGCTGCCTTGCTACCTTCTAAAGAATCTTCCTTAAAGATACAGTGCACCAAAAAAATTAAGTCTGCCTTTATTCATTCGCTCTCAGGTTGTTCCAAAAGTGTATAATTGTTGTTGTTCTGTTGAACACTAAGAAATATATTTGCAAGATTGCTTGTAACCAAACAGTTCTTGGGCACTATTGAGTACCATAGTAGGAAAAGGTACTATGGTGTTGCCCCAACTGTTTGTTTTCCCACATTTTTCTAAATATCTTCTTTTTAACAGAACAAAAAATGTAAAGTAAAAATGTAAGAGTAAATAACAACATAATTTTAATTCTTGATTGATCCGTGCGCCTCTATGTAGCTCACAAGGTTTTTAAACAGAGGACATGTTTTTATGTTATACATATCTAAGTTTTTAGCAATGCCTGAAATTAAATTCCAAGTCTTCTTTATTTATAGAGCTACAATGCTAACTTGGCCAAACATACACCTAAATACATAAATTACATACAAAATACTTTTAAATAGTGTGTATTTCATGCGTCATCCAATGTGGATACGTATGCTTGAATAAAGTGCAACTGTAATATTAAATTGAACTTTATTTTATATTATAATAAATGATTATAATGTCACTTAGCCCTAGGTGTATGCTTCATGTGTGACTATTGATGTACTTTGCAATAACAAAAAAGAAAATAACGAAGTATTCAATATGTTGTAATGTTTTTGAGTGGTGCAGAATGCAGTAGTCAGAGCTTAGACTGCCCTGTTGAAAAAACAGCATTTGCTGGGTTAGGTATGTTTTGATGCTGGACCAGGACATGACCACCAGATGACCAGCTTAAACCAGCACAAACCAGCATCAAAACATACCAAACCCACATATGCGTTTTTTTCAACAGGGCGAGCTGTCTTTAAATGTTATTTACTTTATGCTCTTGTTGTTTCACGTGATATCGATTGTACGGTTCTCTGAGCTTTCTGTGACTGTAGTGACAGTCTTTGACCACTAAATTTATTGGAGAAACTTTAAATTTAAATTAACAGGAATGTCCTCTAACATAGTAACAAATACAAAACGGAAGTGCGGAGCATCAAACAGGAAGTCACTCGTGGTAATGGCGTCCTCAATAGAGACGTCAAGAAAAAGGTGGATATATGCGTGTAATGTAATTAGAGAGAGATATGTGGACAAATTCTATAGGGTTGAATCACGCGGCCCAACAGGCTTTGCTGCACCCACTGATGTAATTAAAGCCAACTTTGCAGCACGTAGAATGCTTCCACAAAGCCAAAACCCATTACCGTCTCCCTCTTCCTCAGGGTAGACATTTGCACAGACGTTCCCAAAGTTTATGATTAAATTCAAGGCGTGGTTGTGAAGATGTATGATTTAATGTGATAGGCTAATAGAGTTCTAATGAGTCAGAAATGTACAGGCTATTCTGTGAGGAAAAAGCTTTGGAATGACCAAGAAAGGTGTGGGTGAAACTCACATTATACAGGTTATCTTAACAAAACCAATTGCAAACACTCTCTAATGTAAACACACATCTGACACATATACACGCTAGCTACATGCAAAGCTCAGGGTTCTTGCAAACTGTCATGTTTACATAAAAGCATGCAACCAAAGGTTCACGGTTATGAAGGACAAATCTGTCCATAATTGCACTTTCTGAGAACAAATATCAAAAAACAGCCCCCCTTGACATGCATATCCAGGCAGGTCTGGGAAGTCATCTCCTCTCCCACAAATCAAAAGCATACAATTTCTGCCATAGGGAGAAGCACTCATAAACCCAAGCATGGTAACCAGGTAAAAGTTCAAAGGAGGAAGTGCAAACAGTTATTCCCAAACCTGAGAGGATAAGGAGGTCTTCAGGGGACACACGTGATCTTAAGGCCATTTTTATTTTTCTACAACTGCAGTTTTATTTTTGTATCTTAGTCATGAGGTTCTTCCGAAGAACAAACACTTCATCCGACTAACACAAACACTAAGTGAACCTAACTGTTTTTATATGGAAGACTGGCAGCTACAGACTCACAAAACACGTTTGTGTCTGTTATGATATGCTACTAGTATACTGAACCGAAACTGAAACCAGAAGCTAGTGTCTGAGAACACATAGTACAATATCTTTGATAGCAAATGATGTTATGGAAGTTCCTTCTTGGAGATAGTGGGAGAATTTGGGGACACTGTTTCTTATGTTAACATTACCTCACAAGGTATCGCTGAGTACACACATTAATACACAGACATTGAATCCGAAACCACAACTGTAAGCCCAAAGAAAACAGAGTTACATCCTAAATGTTGTTTGCAGGTGGATTTTAATGCAAACCTATTCGTTTTGAAATCAGGCTTTCTACTAAAGACTAAATGTAACTCTGAGAATATTCTTGGCTTGGGGGATAAAGATGTATTTCAGTATCTCTCTAAAGGAACAGTTCACTCAGAAATAAGACGTCAAGCGATCAGACATTCTTGTCACACGGACCAAAGATGTCTCTATGAGTGTGATGGATGTGCAAGCACAGTGTGAATGATTCACTTACTAATTCACTTCACACGTACAGCGCCACGCATAAAAATTATTATTTTCGTACACGTTTCCAAGACATTCCCTCTGTTTAACATGGGTTGGAAAACAGATAATCCTGCACATACTGGTTATAAAAATGACTGCCCCTTTAACACAGACTTCTCTGTTGAGCACTACTCTCAAACATGCACATACGCACCAAATTTTTTTCTTGTAAACATTAAAAATCATTTAGGGCTTGTTATAATTTAGTTTCTGAGATCTCGAACATGACGCATTTTTAGGAATTTCTCTAAGCTTCATTTATTTCGTCTCAATAAAGGCAACTAGCTGAATACATATGAAAAGTAATGTAATAGCGTATAATTACCCTGAACCAAATCAAACTAAATTACTAATTTCTTATATATGCCTCAGCTGGAAAGCAGAGGATGGAAACTGAATGCTCTGTTTATGTCAAACTAAGGCTTCCTTGACGATCTGAGCTTGTTCGGCTGTCAAGACAACATCACAGAGATCATGAGAAATAACACACTAGACACAACAAATACATGTCTAAACATGACATCCTCTATTTCTGGCACGGAATAAGCAACTGCATTCTACTAGAACACTGCTGGTGGGCAGCAAAATCACTGAATGCTGATACGTGTAGTATGTGTAAGGGTTTTGTTGTCAGATGATAAACTCAATGATTACCATTTTCATGTACAATAGACTTTATGTGGAACCAATTGGCAAATAGCTTATTTCCTTCAAACAAAGTGTTAGTTCACCAAAAAATATAAAATTCTATCCAATCATAGCAGTGGGCGTTTAGTTTCCAAGTCTTCAATGCGGCACGCCCATTAAAACTGTTCGATTGTCGAGTCGGCATCAAAACCCGTGAAGAAAATAGCCTACTACTTATTGATTTTAATGTTTTTTTTAATGTAAAAATCACGCAAACGTCATAAGTATACCTCATACAACAGTATAAAAAAAGGCAATTCATGACACCTTCAAAAAGAAAATAACTGAAAAGTGCATTTCAAAGGAGGTGTGTACAGTAGCTCATCGAAGGAAAACGATGTAAACGATTCTCTTTGATACTGCCGTTAGCTCAAGCGTTTTAGAAAAAGTCTGCATTTACCCAACACTACCGAAAACGCATGACCATTCAGACAGGCTGGGCATACGCACACAAATGTAAACTTTACAACTTTCCTGTAGCTCAGTGGTAGGAGCATTGCGTTAACAACGCAAGGTAGTGGGTTCGATTCCAGTGGAATGCACATACCTATGTGTAAATGTATAGGATCATGGAATGTAAGTCGCTATGGATAAAAGCTTCTGCCAAATGCAAAAATCGAATGTAAATGTAAACAGTTGTATGGGCATACATCGGTTTGTTGTGGATGACTGTTGGTTACAAGTCAAAGTCTGACCAGCATAAAATGAACAAGATGGCGAGGAGAAGCAAGGATGTCTTTGTGCGATTAACGTTAGATGAGGTAATCCATGATTTAGGCTTGTTTGATTTCATGAGGTGGGTCGTGGAAAGTCACTTTTGAATGACACACAAAAATACAGTTTAGTCCATTAAATGACTGGCAATAATAATAGCTTCGAAATTTTACTATTAGATCGTTTGTATTGCAGCTTAAATTTCATTTATTCTATTTAGGGAAATTAAAACGCCTCTACTTAAAGAGGACGAATGTGTATTTTCTCCCCAAATTTCCATAGAAAAATATTTTGGTGGATCTCAAGATAGATTATACCTGTCTGGGTGGGTCCTGGAATGGAAAGCGATTTCCATTCGCTTTCCATCTGTCCGGAAATCAGTTTGGGAATCGCTGATACAGACGGCCAAATCATTAAACGAATGTGAGCGACCACGCCTGTGTTTCCAAAAGACTCCGTTTTCGGGGTCAAAAACTCCAGAGAAGTGTAAACGCCTGCGCAACCGTTGCAAGAGCCTTTTTAAAGGTAACACATGAATAAAAAACGGCGCATAAATAAACTCACTGTCATTTGATCCTTTTTATCTTCATCAATGGGAACACACAGCTTGTGTGTCTACTGCAGTATTTTTGGTGAAACAATGCCAAGGGTAAAATTCAAATGCTGTTTTATGGCGGTTTTTAAGAAATACATTCAAATCATACAACCTATGAGTCCTGGATAACTCAAGGGAGTGTTTAAGCAAATCCCCAAGCCCTGCACTTAAAGTCTTCATAACCGTCAATCTTACCTTTATAGTAGAAGAGACATCTATCGGTCAGCACAAACCAGCGCTTGTTCCACTGTTTCACTCCGCTGCTCGCCTGCATCACAAAAGAGGCGTTGCAACTACATAAATATCGCCAGACATTATTAAACCAGTCAAACAAATGATATAAGTGCACATTTCAGAGTTATGTCTTCAGGCTGTGTGAAGGTGTGAGTTTGTTTGTGTGTGGTGATGATGTGGTTTACGTGTGAGTAACACTACCTGTTTGTGCAGCCATCCCTGCTGGGTCACCTCAGCGTTGGGGTTGCGTCGCATGGAATTGGAGCGTTTCCCAAATGTGGCGGCTCTTTTGGGCGTACGCGTGCCCTGCTGGGGAGAGGAGTGTTGGCATGAAAACATCAAAGTGCACATACACTGTAAAATCGAACATGTTAGTGGAACGCAACCAAAAACATGCCAGTATTGCAACAAAATTATTTGTCTCAAGATAAAATTGTGAACTGTCTCTTATTCGTTCTTGATAGATCTATTACTAGCACATTCCAAATACTGACCCGTGTGTGGTTCTGGGGGTCCGAGGTCATCTCAGAAACCATGCTGAAGTTGTTGGCATTACTGTTGGTTTCGCTGGCTTTGTTTGAGGGCCCCCTTCCACCCGCCTTGCCATTCATTTCCGAATCTGAGTTCCTGCGAGCGCACAGACAAAGCCAATAAGCCATAGCAGCTTCTGACATCACCGTACAGAGGATAAACACAACGCACGTTTCTCATCATATGCCCCTTCAATGCATCGACGCATGAAAGTCACTGTCAAACAAATATATTGAGCAACAGCACTGGGGAAAAAACTGAGGGTTTATGGGATGGAAGCACACAGACACGGAGGGACCAGCTATTTTTATTCCCAACTGGCACAAGCGCAAGGCCGCACCCCTGAGGTTGCAGTTTAAAAACAGCCGACGGTCCGCAAAGAATGCGATTGGAGGCCGAGCGGAGAATGAGAAAAAGAGAGACATTTGTGTCTTGGATGCAGGGCTGCAGACGTGGGCCAATCGTATTGATCTCCTTAGTGGGCAGCCAAGACCTCTCGAACAGCCTTAAATCCACCGAGAAGACATACAATTTACAACTAATTCCCTAAAGCCTCCATCTTTGCATGCATGCTACCCTCACGCGGTCGTGGTTTATAGTCATATGCAAGCCATTACCGGTGTCTGAAAAAATCATGCATATGGGAACACATATGGAATAGTGTATGCGCACACAGATCGGACAGGGACACCAAAAACAAACATTGAGTCATTAGTGGGAACACACACATGGAAGTAACAATTATTACATAAGGGCATGATACCCACGCAAGAAACATATTTGCGGTAATTACCAAGCTTTGTTTTACCCAGACTACAAACAACAGCCATGTTCCAGTGGCTTGTAGCAGGAAATTAATAACATCAAGCACTGCAACGGCCGTTTATTAATGCGCTATCGACTGTCTACTCAACACTGTATTGACCCTGCGGAAAGCTAAATCTTGAGGGAGGTACAGTAAGTGCATTCACTTCGTCTGGGGGGGAACGTCTCATCAAAATGTATAGAGGAAATCAAGGAAAAGCTGACATGTTTATCTTCTTCCTTAGATATGTGATTCCATCCCAGTCTGTTTAATGAAACACTGATTCGCCCTGACAGTTTGTGCATGCATGTTTTAGCAAGTGTACAATAATAATGGATGTTAGACGAAAAGGCTCATAAATCAAGGTTTGTCTGAGACATAACTTATTCTTTTATTCAGGGACAGTGGATTCTTAAAGGGATAGTTCACCCAAAAATTACAATTCTTTTATTATTTACTCTCTTGTCATTTCAAACCTTTACAACACAAAGAAAATATTTTTAAGAAAGTTGGTGACCGAACAGCGCTGGCACTCATTCACTTTAACTGAATGGACACAAAACCAATGCAAGTGAACGGCTGCCGGTTACCAACATTTTCAAAATATCTTCTGTTGTGTTCTGCGGAAAAAAGTAAATAATAACAGAATTTAACAGAATAACAGAATTTAGATTTTTGGGTGAACTGTCACTTTAAGCACAGGCTATGTATAATAACATACTGGTTACTTTATGGTATCTAGTATTTCTAGACTGACAATGACAGTGTATGCAAAATTGAACAATCCAAGGATTTATTCATTGCTCACTGATCACACATTTGAAGTAGTTAAAAAATGTTAATAACATCAATTTTACGGCTCTGAGTACAGATCACATTTGTCTTATGAACTATGAAAACAATTAAACTTAAAACAGTCAACCCCATCCACCCAAAAAATCGCATGCTCAGACAAATACTCTTGCAGCTTATAAACTCATTCTGAATTACAGACATAATTGCGGTATCTTTTGAAAAAAAGACACAAAAAACAACTTAACGTGTTCAGGGTTTTTGGAATGCGTGTCATAATAGTTTCCAAGCTCTTTTTCAACATGTAACAGGTCAGCACTGGCTTTTGAAACGCAAGTATACAAATTAATAAACCAAAAAACACTCACAGCAAGAGTTTCTGGATCTGTCCGTTCTCTTCCAGATGCGTCTGGATCACTTGCTGGTGTCCAGCCGGTCCATTTGGGTCATTTTGACTGAAAAGACAAAGAATGTACTTGAGTTTTCAGGCTCATTGACAAACACATTTCGAACCAGCCATAACAATCGTTGAATCCTTCAAAAACTATGTCTGGTAGAAAATAGGATCAAAAGCAGCTGAGCGACTGTTCGGAGCAGCTTCAAACCAGCAGCACAGCAGGCACAGCACTCCTTTATTAATAATTCAACATTACAACATCATGTCCGATCAATACATGACCACTTTCTTTGTAAGCCCATGTGAGACAACTACTGTGGAAGTGAATGGCTGTCAACACTTGTGGAAGATTGTATATTAAGTGTGAAAGAGTTTGGGCTCACATCACACTATATCTAAAATAAACAAGACCGATTAAAGACGAATATCGTGCCAGAGGTTATATCAATACTTTATAATCACTCTGTGTTGAGGAAAGACAGTCTTTTGTTGATATGAAAGCAGAGTATATGACGGAGGCCTGAGGTGAACTTCATGTCATCAGCTCTTAGCTTGTATGCTCTCTGTGGATAGCTTTTGTGTCAAATCTTACAAGTGGTTTCAAGTGTACCCGTGTCAGTTTTTATGCTATTGATTTTTTTAACAGCTAAAGATGGAGGAAGCATGTATACTTCCTAGCTTTCTGTGGGGATTTGGTTAACCCAGCCCTGATTTTTTAGTACAGAGAATAAAACATGCTCTTCAACTTCAATTGCCATCAGTTTTGAAAGCAACAACACAGCCATTGGAAATAACCAGAGAGGATCATTAAATGTTTTCATTATGAATATGGTTATTATAAAACACTGTAAATTGTCAACTGCAAGATTTTCTTTCTGTGGAGCAAATTTAATAGATCTACATGAATAATCAGTTTGAAACCATCATCCAGGTTTCAATTCACTGGATTTTTCAATGTTTAATGTGACGTTGACCCACACTTAAAGAAAAAAGAACGGCAGGAGATTACACCCACAACATAGGTGAGTATGCACCTCTACACACAGATTCATCCAAATATAAAACCTTCATAAAAACATTTGTTTAAGCTTTGTAGTCCGTTGTATCCTATTCAAGGAGAGCCAGGAGAGATATCAAATAAAATGTTCATTAGGATGACATTCATAAGATGCCGTTTTTGTGATGGTACAGTTTCTATGTAATATTAAAATACGTTCTTTTAAATACTTTATAATATGCAGAAACAAGTACTCTACTTAATTTATTAAAATGGGTTACCAATTATTATCAAAATACATTTTGTGTTATGCAGAAGAAAGAAAGTTATACAGGTTTGAAATGATGAGCGGTTGAGTAAATGATGACAGATTTTTCTTTGGTAGAACTATCCCTTTAATAGGTTGATTTCCCTGAAAACGGTGCCTTCGTATGGCTTTCAAATACAACAGTCCAATCATACAGAATATATTTTATACAGGCAGTATCGCTAAAGTGCTGTTATACCTTGTTTTTCCTGTACAGCTGCTTTCAACAATGCAAAAAGGCACTTTAGAAATAAACTTGACTAGAAAACTGATTTGAAGTCATCTCTCTTTTTGTTCGAGAATCCCGACACAAGAGCATTGGCTCAAACAATGACACAGTTTTGGGGATAAAATCTGTTTGACAGATGAGGGGAAATATTCTTAAACATAATTACTTTACCAACTATAAACATAATAATGCTTGCCTTATTAAATATTTATAATTAAAAATATATATATAATTAAACTTTCACAAAATAAATTCCACAGGTGTCACATGCTATACTTCAATGTTGAATATTTTTAATCTCAATAAGTTTACAAATAAAAAACATTTTAATTTTGATGTATTAACCAATGCTAAAGTGTAAACAGTGTTAAACAACTGCATTGAACAAGATTACTCAGAATCACAATAACCCAGCGCTAGAAAACATTCCAAATGGAAAAAGCTTATTTCTTAGGTTTTCAGTAAAACACACCATTTTAAGGGCAACAGAGTTATGGATGTGACATTTTGCGTCATCGATGTGACAGAAAAACTATTTGTTACCAATATACTGAGCCATCTGTTTTTATTCTACCATACCCTTGTTGCTAGAGTTTAAACATTAGAAAAATAGCTGTCAATGCACAAGTTTTCTATTTAAAAAAAGAAATAAACCTGCATTATGGATGTGTCAAAAAAAGTATTCGGTTAAAGGGAAACAACCAACTTTGTAGAAATTCTGTGAATTAAAATGCACAAAACTGACATGCACAATTTAACCCATAAAGGGAGAAGGGATACCTCTTCATAGACCATGAAATAATAATTTTATCTTAATTTATAATATGTACCGTTGTTGCTGTGACAATGCTGAAAATGGCACTTATCTGACTATGAAAAATAATGCACTAAAACTAAAACAGATCCTTTAAAAACTTCAAGAGAGACCTCACATGGATATTTAAACCACCAAATGTTAATATCTGTGCTGTAAGTATAGTAAAAATCTCTGATAAAAACTTTTTTCATGGAAAGGATGACATTTTCATGGAATTGCCTATATAATAAATAAAATGTTATCTTATTGTTTTGTGTGGATGTAGATAGTCATTATCAGCTGAATACATAGAGCTCTTCAACACAATCATAAAAGTTCAGCCAAGCAACATGCCACATTCTTGGCATCACCCACTTAACCATAACACAAGCAGAACTTCTGTTCAGAAGAGTGGATATACACAGACGCAAAACACACAGAGAGTCTGATAGGCTGAGGACAGGCAACCTGGGCCAAGAACACACTCATGCTGAAGGCATCT
The DNA here is from genome assembly GCF_015846415.1 of Triplophysa dalaica. Taxonomy (NCBI): domain Eukaryota; kingdom Metazoa; phylum Chordata; class Actinopteri; order Cypriniformes; family Nemacheilidae; genus Triplophysa; species Triplophysa dalaica. The sequence goes on along the minus strand of NC_079562.1, from coordinate 8,759,911 downwards.
ACCTCTTGACACCACAGGTACAAACACCAGACGTCAATGCTCTACTAAACACCAGAGGACAAACGTTAAGACAAAACTAGAACAACAAGCCACTGAAATCAGGTTGAAATACGTGTGTTCACATGTGCATGCTGGAACGTGGTCTCAAAGAGTCCTGCGACTGAGTGCGCACTCGCTCGTGCGTAACCTATAAACCTATATAGAGGCAGAAGACGTCTCATAAACGCAGCTATGACTGTTAATCAATGGGTGAGTCATTAGCACACATACAAATGATTTCTAAACAGCCACACAGCACAGATATTTAGCGGTGTCAGAACACGTGGGATGCCGACTAGATCTCTCCACCACTTACATCAGGAATGACATTCAAAGCACAACAGAGGCGCCGACGTACGCACAAGCAGCCAGACACGCGAACGGCACCTAAGAGCGACATTCTCTCGTAAAACTGGTCTGTGATGGCAGCACTGCATTGCAGTCCTGCCTGACCTCCGGCGCCCGATTTCTTTTCACTGCAGCTTCTCTCCCTGCCTGATGCCGTAAACTTCCTCCTTCCCTCTCTCCCATCATCGCACCTCACGTACCTCACTCGCCGGTCCGCGCGGAACTTCAGCATTTTCTCCCGGATAAACCATATACGTGTGTGAGATGAGGCCAGGTAAAGAAACGAGAGGTGGACAACAGCAGGTTTGTGATGCCAGAGACCGGAGAGCCGGAGAGCCTCTATAGCAGGAGCAGTGGGGTGTTGGATACAATTATTGCTGTCCTCCTTTTTCTCCTTGAGCATGTGTGCCGTTGCCAGCCCGCTTTACACTCTCTCTCTCGCTCGTTCACTCTCTCTCTGTTTTACTGTCCCTTGCTCAACCTCTATATCTCATTCTGGCTCTCCTGCCTTCCAGATCTGCTCGGCTCAGCTTATTTGGTTTTTTCGACCCTCTCTCTCTTTCACGTGAGGTCTCCTATCAGAGATCAGATTGAGATGTAGATGCAACCCCCTCACCTAACCGAGGAGGAGTCATGACCGAAAGCCCCCGGGACGGCCGTGAGACACTTGGCTGTGGTGATGGGAAAGGAGGAGTGGCCGAATGGAGGATTGGCCGAATGGAGGCAAAAACAAAAGACATTACTCAGGTGGACGGCTTCATCTGTGCTACCAGCTTTTCAAACCTTACCAAGGGACGCACACGCATCACTCACACACACACCGATATAATTGGATCGTATCTCATATTGAGACCAGCTCAGCATTAAAACAACTAAGCCAGGCATCGGCCATAGACAAGCGTATTAAAATGTCACACAGGCTCATGTCATATCGACTTCAATGATGTCTGCGGATATATAATCATCAGCCATTTCTCACACTCTAATAGCTATTATCTATTTTTGTGCGTGTTAATCTGCATTTTCGACTGGTTTAGGTGGAAATAACAGAATGTAGCTAATAAAAGAGATTTTAATGGACTCATTCACTCACACTCTCATCATTTCAAATCTGTAGAACTTTCTTTCTCCTGCTAAACTTAAAGATATTATGAAGAATGTTGGTAACAAAGAAGATATTATAAATGCTGGTAACCAAACAACGGCGGTAACCTTTGACTTTTTTTAGTCAATGGTTACCACCATTGTTGAGTTACCAACATTCTCCAAAATATCTTCTTCTGTCTTCTGCAGAGGAAATGAAAAAAACATGCTTGAAATGACAAGAGGGTGAGTAGATGATAGAATTTTCATTCTTGGGTGAACTTTCATGTGACTGTATCCAATTTTACACATCACGCAAATATTTTTGCAGAATTATATTGCATTTAAGATTCTTATATATTCACTGTCGTCCATTGCAACCCTTTCATGGGGAACTAGCGGCATGTAACTTTTCATTTATTAAGTGCTTTAAAAAGATATCAGCATGCTTCAAAAGATATATACAGTACATTCATTATTGGCTTTAATACTTGCTCTCCATAAGCGGTGTAGGGTAAGAATTAGAGCGTTCTGAATCTTGAATTACTATAGAACAGCTTCTGTGTATATCAGAGAAATGTAAACAATTATGCCACTATATTCTCTAAAACAATTCAAATCATTTTGAATTTGCTCATTGTAACATTATTGTGCAAATCAATTCCCACTACTGAATATCAGCACTATTCTAGTTACCACTTCTGTTTCATTTATAAAGCAAAAGGAAAAATGTATTTTGGACTTTAAATAAATACCTAGTAAAGAGAATATCTTAGCAATTTCATAGCCACACACTGCAACCACCCACAACACTTTAACCACGATGATGAAGACCTTAGAGCTCACATTTTCCTTGGAAAGCACAATAATCTATTATCTAGTTTTCAAGGTAACTACATATGTTCTGAGGATGTTTAACTGACACCTCTACACTATTACTCACCTCACAGTAGAGATGAAATGTAAAGTGGTTCTCAATAACTACGAAACTGCATTCACACAGGCCCGTGGGCAGGGGCGTCGCAACCGTGGGGGATGTGGGTGTTTTAACACCCACACTTTTCCCGGTGAAAGGGTTAAACACCCGCACTTTTTTTGCAGTTTTTCAGCAGTTTTTACAAAACGCCTTACAGCAGTCACTCCAGCGTTTCTCTGTCCGCTCTGTGTCTGCGCTCGATGCGGCTGCTTCCTCTCCTCTCCCCTCCCACTCAATCAGAACACCGGCTTTGAGTGTGACCGGATGATGATTGGCTGTTCTGCCTTAAGTCCCGCCTCTCTTGGTGTGTTAGATTTATCGGTTAGCTCGTGCTGAGGAGGCGGGAACGGTTATGGTTATTTACGTGTTCCTTTTCCAGCGACTTTGAATGAGTGTTTATGCTTTCAAAGTTTTTAAATAACCTTGATATGTGTTTGGGGAGATGTTCTGTTTATGTTTTGTTGATATGTCGAGTGTTTTCTGAATTATATTTAGTTTTTAGACTAATGCTAATTGGAAATTGGGATATTGTTCAGAAATAGCTAAATTGGGTTATTTATGTGGCATGCAATGTATAAAGTAACTGTGATGAAGAAGGCAGGGAATTGACGAGGAGGAGGGACAAATTGTCCTTGTTAAGCACTGTATTTATGGGTTTATTGATTTTGATATTTTGAACATTGCTTTTTTTGTTTAGCTGAATACTTTTGTGGATACTTACCTATTATGTTTGATTGTACCTGTTGAAGAACTATGAACGAAAAGTGTATATTATTTTAATGTTTAAAAACAGAAAATTGTTACATTATTTATACCACCAGAGAAAAAGCTTTGTGTGGGCGTTTTTTTATATCTCCCCTTTTTAAGGTGCAAGTAAGCAAACTTTAGCGGTCACAGTCCTGTCAGACCAATGTCACTATCAAGCTTTCCACTGTCTTCCCCCCTGTGATTATTAAAGTTTTTCTGATTCATTAGCAAGGTTGTGTATTTTCACAACAGAGTTTTGACTTATTTTCTGTGTGTTCCGAATGTGTTTTTATACTTTACTAGTATCACACATTTAAATGGGAAGCTTTTTATATCTTGTATGTTATACCTTTTGTACCTTTCTGTCATTACGTTCAAGGTTTTCATTGTTTACAAACAAAACACATCCATCCCCCGCACTTTTGAAAAGCTTGCTACGCCCCTGCCCGTGGGGTCTACTGAGGTCAGTACATACTTCGCATCTCAGAAGTGTGTCAGAGCTGATAAAATCCACTAAACAACACAGCGGTCATCCTTCTATTCCTGGACTTTCAATATTGAACTGCTAACACCAGATGGTCTCACTCTTGCCATCCCCACTGTGGCCGGGAATGACAGGTACACACATAACAACACACAGTCTTAACATGCCCCTCTAAGAAGATTATCTCCACCCCACACCCCACACAAATCACTGCATTTCAAACCCACATATCCATCAAGTAGCCATTACAAACATTAAATAATATTTACATTTTCCTTCAAGAGGCAGTATGTGACGCTAGTGACACCAAGGTTAGAGGTTCGATTTCCTGGGAAAACTCATAGATTAAATAAATGAATGTGTCTTGAATGCACTAGAAGTCGGTTTGCATAAAAGCATCTGCCAAATGCATCAAACTAAAAACATAAACACGTCAGTGTTTGCATTTGTACAGATTGTGCTAATCCACGTGGTGTTGAAGAGCGATTTATTTACTAGCCCTGATCCCTCATTAAACCTCGAAAATCAAAAGCAGGCATTCATTTAATGCTAATATACAGAGCTCCCGTGGAATGTACCACCATAATGTGTCTGGTTTTTGCTCTACAAGACAACACGTGGCATGCTGTTAGTTGGCGAGTCTTAAAAGCATATCCATTTGCAAACAATTTACCTGCTGGGTTTGTGCATTTAATACCATCCTTCAGCGATACGCTTGGTATCGAGGGTGCGCTCACTCAAATTAAAAATGTCCTTGTGGTAAAAGAACGGAGGTCAGCCAGAGAGTTGCTTATATGTGCTTGCTGGATCGAAGCGATTTGTTTAATGTATGTCTATGTGTCTCTAACAACTGCGCCCACTCAAAGATCATCTGGGAACGTCATAAACTATTTTTTTTGTGATTTATGTTATTGTGTGGTGGTGGAATTATTATCGTGGATATGAATAATGATCTTCTCATATACTCAATATATAAGTCGGTGTTGTTTTGTAAATTGTGAGTCACGATATAATCTTCACTGTCAGTTTCTGAATTCAAAACAGAAAAATGTTGAATGTCTTATTTCAAACTCATGAAAGCAAATCACTGGCAGCCTCTGACTTCTCAAATGCATCTGACTAGGAAACTGTATGTCAGCTTTGAGTTTTTTTATATTCCTTCATACTATTGAGACACGTAACACCCACTCGACAGCGCTTGCCAAGTGAACCCTGAACATCACAGTTGATGTTTCATGATGTCATGATGTGCTACTGCAACAGGAACCATCATGCTCTAGCAGCTAGTGTTCAGCACCTGGCAGGCGTTCAGGTTTCAGCTGCGAGCAAATCCAAGATCATAACTGACAACTGTGTCACACACGGAGGAATGAGATGTTTGGCACATCTTTTTTATCCTTCTCATCTCTGTTATAGCATCAAATAATACATATCCACATCCAACAGGAATGATGGGAATTTCCTTCACTAATCTGCTGGCTCCTCATTCAATATTCAGGAGGAGGAGTCATTACGATGACAAACTCTCCGTGATTTCATTCTCCAGCACTCTATTAAAACGATGCTGGTAGGACTATGATGAATGGACCGAGTGAAGGTGTCTTGTGCGTATGTATGCACGTTTTCATTCCTCCTCTTCCGGCTGAGATGATGTCATCACAAGCCCCTCCTCTGACCTTTGCAACACCAAGATGGTGGCGATGTGTTGCCACATCACAACGGCCACATCCTTACCGCCATCAGCCAGGCTGCCAAAAGGATGAGTGGGATGAGAGAGGAAAGAGGGGGTAGAGATGAAAAGAGGGAGAGGGTGGGGGATGTATAAATGGACTGGAGCGCTGCTGCCAATGAGCTTGCAGCAGCAGTATCTCGCAGCAAACCACAAAAGCGATCCGCTGAAACTTGATCATTCACTGTTTTCAAAAGCTCAAACAGAAAGATTTCCGCTGTGACTATTTCAACTGGAGAGATGGAGAATGCCGGCTACCGGTCAATGTGTCAATACCCATAAAACACACACACACATATTGTAATGCATGCAATATGGCTTCATAAATACTGTAAACAAGAAAATAAATGTGTCATTCATAATTACAAAACACCGTCGACCATTTCTCGTGGTCAATTTTAACTGTACTTTTTTGGTAGATTGAAAAGAAAGCGCAAACTGCTGCAATTCTCAAGTTCACCCGCACATGCAATGACTCATTCCATTGTATTTTTGTTGTGCTTTCCAAAGAATAAAATGTAACATCCTTGCATAACAGTTTCCACACCAGACGTGCTACCTTAAAAACATTCATTACTAACATAGAAACCCTTGCTGCTCATGGCGTATCGACGTTGCGAGGGGTGTGGACAAAAACACAAAATAACATGGTAAAGAATGTGTTGTGATGGTGTGGACATGTTATGGGATGTAAAGGCATGTGCTCAGAAAACATACAGTGAAGTAATTTCATATATACCGTACTATATTTTGTTTGGGGGGGGGGGCTTCAGGGGGTTTTCTAAATGTATCTAGGTTCATGTTTAAAACATGAAGAAATGCATGTGATGTAAAAAAGGTCAGCTTCATTCGAAGTATTCTGTACTTGTCTTGAAATAATGAGATTGAAGAAAATCATGATAAAAAGCCATCCAAATAATGTTGTGTTGAAGGGACAGTTTAGCCAAAAATAAAATTGAGTCACCCTCAATATGTTCCAAATCATTATTAATTTCTTTGTTTGGATGAACACAGAAAGATATTTGGAAGAATGCCTGTAACCAAACAGTTCTTTGCCACCATTAACTACCATAGTAGGAAAAATTACAGTGATAGTCAAAAGTGACCCAGAATTGACTTTCCTTCATTCTTCAAAATCAACAAAGAAATAGTCAAAGGTGGCCAAGAATTGTTTGGTTACAAGCATTCTTTCAATATCCTTCTTTTTGTTCATCAAAACAAAGAAATGATGTGGAACAACTGGAGGGTGAGTAAATGATGACAGGATTTTCATTTTTGGGTGAACTGTTCATTTATGAATGTTAAAGTATATTTCACATAGATTTGTACTGTAATGGATATTTTTACCGGAAAGCAAAACAAATCTGAAAATTCAGTAACAGAAGTGTGGGGGATCCCAGAGCGACTTATAAATTTGCTTTTGGCTGGCTGTCCACTGGAGGAGGCATCATGGGAACCGACACAGGGAGTTTCCACTACTTCCCCCTCATGTTCTTCAAAGCTACGGTTACAATATGAACTGCCAAGAGCTGCCCAGGGCTCCCTGCCTTCAAAACACTGTTATCTCATAGCAGAGAGAATAAGAGAGATAGACAGAGAGGCTGAAGCAATAAAATAAAAGAGCAGAGGTGGGATTTTACCTGTGTCTGTTTAATGATGGGAGTTGCGGTTTGTATTGATTGTCAAGGCTCACCCAAATGGATCAATGCGCTCTGGTGGAAGAGAGATGCTGACACGGCTTCCCTCAAGGCTATCCCATTGAGTATTGTGTTCAGTTTTGCATGACGTCCATTTAACTGCTTTCATTTGACTTAACAGCATTTAATACATGACTTTAAAGAAACAGTTCACACACAAATTAAAACGCATTCGTCATTTACCAACCCGCATGGCATTGCTAACCGGTTTGCCATTTATGTTTCCAAGGAACAAAAAAATGATGAAGAATCTAAACCATTCAACTACAATTTATAGTGACCACATATGTCAAATTTTAAATAGGATTTGTGATATTGTTTGTAAATCACATGAGCTACTTCAATTTTATTATTACCTGTCAGATGTGGTCACTATGCATTGGTATTGGGTATCCATTTGAAGGATCTCCACTTTGGGGTTCTACGAAAAAGAAACATACCGGTTTGAAACAAGATGCGGGTAAATACATATTTTAATTTTTAGCTTCATTTTAAGATCAGATAACCCAGTTCCAATGAACAGCCTAAATGCTATAGGATTGTAGGGGACCTACGTACTTCACTCGAGTCAATGAATCATGAAATGTTGAACACGCATCCACAAATAAGATAAAGCACATGATTGCATTTTGTTCCATGCTTTTCTGTAAAAAATTTCAAAGACACCCACAATTTAAAATACAATAGTCAAGCAGGACGGCAAAAACTCTCCAACCAGATTGCAGACTGTAAATCTGTCAGACACGCCCTGATGACATCACGATTGTGGAGAGTGGTTAGTGCCCACTGTCAAATAGTGCTGGTCAAAGCTCGAATTCGTCTCACCCCCGTTCCTTTACTCTCTCTCTTTCTGTCCTTGTTAATAGAGATATCTACACAGATGGGAGCGTTCCCTGCCCAAGTCAAACAATACACCGTCCAGAACATTGCTGACCGATGCTTTCTTTCCCAACTCCAGGATTCATTCCTCAACACCGCTCGGGGTATTTGCACAACTTAAGGTGGAACCGTGAATGTTTATCTAAGGAAAGACTTGTCAAATGTCCAGATTTCCTCAAATTACGTGTGCTGATAAATGTGCATTTATGATTCCAATCAAACAATAAAACACGCAGCCTTTTGATATCACTCATCCTTGAGTCATTTATGATTTAGCCATATAATGACATCATATCCGGGTGCATTAATAAAACAAACAAACGCAACCTGAACAAAAGGTGTCAGATACACTTGCAGGCTTGAATACACACACGGGCCTGTGATTATAGTTTCACTTGTCAAAATGAATAGAACTGACCTCGGACGCCCTGAAACCGTGTTGATGTAGGTGCAGGTGCTACTGTTAAATCAGATCAGGTTAGATATGAGTTATCTAATCCCACAGTTGGCAATAATTCTATTCTACCCTGGCAAGCAAAAGTGTTGTGAGATCACATAAGACTTAATAACTGCACTATAAGAGCACGGGCACACTTTCATCTTCTCTAAACACTTTTATCATCTCCACAAATCTTCATGTCCATTGAAAGGAAACATCTCTCAGACCGCCTGTCATTCTTCTTAACAGCACGTTATAATAACATAATAACATAATAAAAAATACAAAACTATCAAGTGAGATCAAGTTTGTCTGCTCAGATATGCAAAGTATGGTATGATTCAAAGTTTGACATGGTTGAATATGCGATTACTTGAACAATGGAAACCGGCAGTAATAAAAAAAAAAATTCTGAAGAAACAGCAGGTTCAAGCATTTATAGCGACATATGCATTGGAATAACAAAAATAAAATTAATTTATGCGTTTGGAAGGTGCATTTATTCACAGCAATTTACAGTGCATTTAATCTATAGGCTACTTTATTTATTTGTGTGTTTCCAGTAAGAGATACAATAATTAAGTGTGTAATACCTATGTGTAATACTCTAGTGGAACATAACATATAAAAAATTCCAGACATGAAAGATTTCGCAAAAGCAAACACAGGTTCACAGGAAATGACAAATGAGGGCCATAACGGATCAATCCAATGCAATAGATTTGTTTTGGTAGGCTGTCGTAGGTCTCTTTGTTACCTCTCGTGGATGTACTTCTGGATCCATCAACTTAACCAGGGTGCATCAAGGACGTTTATACTCTTGAGACAAGAGATTAAGTGTGAGACAAGATCCTTTTAGGAACACAAGGGAGTTAACAAGTCCCCATCCACAAGACACGGCTTAAGGCTGGCGTAAAAGCAAAAGAATGTAAGTACACACAATCATTTGGACATCATATAAGGAATGTGGCCTACGACCTGCCTTTTAGCTCGACAAACACCATGACGGCTTCAGACGAATACTGATTCCTTGATCACACGTCTTCTAACTGTTGCACACTGTTAAAACGGTGGAACATTTTGTGAGCTCAACAGGTTATTTAATACTGCGATTAAAGGGATTGTTAACCCAAAAATGAATGATGTTCCAAAACAGTAGAAAGATCTTTGTTTGGTTGAACACAGAGAAAGATATTTGGACGAATGCTTGGAACCAAACAGTTCCTGGACTTCATTGACCATCATAGTAGGAAAAATAACAATGGTAGTCGAAGGTGACCCAGAACTGCTTGATGTCCTACATCAAACAGAACAAAAAAGTACATAAAGTAATTTTTCTACTATTTTAGTCAATGAGGTCCAAGAACTGTTTGGTTGTAAGCATTCTTCCAAATAAGGTGAGAAGTGGATGACAGAATTTTTATTTTGGGGTGACCTATCTCCTTAAATTGGGTTTGTAGATCTGAAACATTTTGTCACTATAAGTAACAAATCAATAAAAACAATTCCGTTTGATCAAACTTTGCTGTTTTGCATCCATGTTTTATGTTTGTTAAGTGACAGGTGTGTGCAGTAAAATGCTTTTGGGGACAGAATGCAGTAAAACAGTTTATTGGGTTAATAATTCACCTTTTCCTTCAAACCCTGATAGCAAGTAATTTACCATGTACTGGAAAGTCTACAAAAGCAATGTGATGAGGGTAAGTAAAGGCAAATTTCTGTGCAATAAGCTGAAATTTTGTCCCAACAAGTATAAAACACAAAACTACATCAAACAACAACAATAAACACCAAGTCAATAAAAGATACAAAATAAAATAAAAACTAACCATTTGCTATACATTGTGCCATTAAATATTCCATTAAAGATTTTTTAAACATCAATTTTGGGAGGATTGGTAGGCAGAACCCGCAGTCAACAGCGAGTTGACAGATTTTATTGACAAAAAACAGGGAAAAAACATAACCCCCAAGGGGTAAAATAACAGGGAGCTTGACAAAATTCAATAAACAGAGTAACTAGACTAAAAACAATAAACTTGACTGAAACTAGACTTGTCATGACTTGACTTCGCAGGAAGTACAAGTAGTACTCAGGTACAAATATACACAAAGCGTACCGGCACAAGATGGCAAACACAAGGGCATTAAATATGGAACAAATAATGAGGGCAACAGATGAGGGGAACAACGACGAGATAATAAATGAGGAAAGAGGGGGCGGGGTCAGGAGATGAGACAGGAGAGCACATGGCACACCGAAAACAAACAATGGCAATGTGCTTCCACACAAAACATGTGGGACTGTCACGACCCTGACACAAGCCTTGAAAAGCATGACTGAGCGTGGCAGGACCGTGACACATTTTACATAAAAAAAGATTTAATTTCTGATGGTAAATCATTTCATATTTTCATTCCTCTATCCATTACAGTACGTTGCCTTGCATTGGTTTTTGAGAAAAAAACATCATTTTATTGCATGCCTGGTCTTAAATTATGACTAGTACTACTGTATATAAGTTGACAATACAGGACATTAGGAATTCGAGACACCGAAATGTTTCTAACAAAGCAGGGACAAAATCATCCTATCCTTCTCCAATAAAGCATTCCATTTATTCTAGCCCTTCCAATACAATTTAAGATGAGTAGGGCAGCTCTGTTAGTCCAGTATTTGTAAAATGCTGGGTGTGAAATGAACCCTAAAACCCAAATGAATGTGTTTTAAAATGCATTTTGAGAACATTTAGTAATTTAATATAATAAGAAACATTCAATTATAGGCTTGGGATGGTGCTAGTGTATGTCCACAACTGTTTAAGTTTAAAATACTTTTTACTGCTAATGAACACTTATGCTTATGCTAGTTATGCTTTATTATATCAGATTTTACTATACTGAGCTCTTTAAGCTACATTGGCCTAAATGTAAACACATCTATAATAACTCACAGATAAGGGTAGCAAATGTGGCATGGTCTTCAGTTTAAAGGGATTGAAATCCAACCACAGCTTCTATAATTAGTTCATGTAATTTCCTCCTTGAGCTAACATAAACTATTCTCACTGTAGAGTCTAGGCCAAATCTGCTGATAACATATGGAAAATAAATCTAATTGTAAGAAACTGAAATGAGGTGGATTAAACGTGTATGCGAAAACATGTTTTGGAAAAGCCAACAGAACTCAATTAATCATGTGAAAACAAGCACACAAGACATCCTTTAAAATGAGTTATGAAGAAAACCCTCATGTCTGCAAAAAATCTAATGGAAATTACAATTACTTGTACAACCCTGCAGAAAAACCTGCTTCTACCATGCTGCTATGTTTTAACCGGGTCCATCTATAAAAATAAATAAATATATTCAGCAAACAAGGGCAAATTTAGATATACCATCCCCAGACTACAACTAAATTAACACATAAAGATCTATTTTGAGAGCCCTTCTCATTCAATTACTTCCAGTAATGAGATTAAACACATTTTAGACAAAGTGTTATGCTCTCAGAGCGCAGCACATATCAAATGTTGACAAAACACGAATCAACTATCAATAGAAGCCTGACGTGCCTTTAGTGTGAAATAAAAGATGACTTGTTATGAGAGCTTCTCAAAGGAAAACACAATTGTGTCTGCAATTAAGATTTTTTCATTTATTGTAGATTTAAGATCAGTGTCGTTTACTAAACAGTAGAAAGAGAATGAGAAAGGCTGAAAAAGGACAAACAACTTTTGGAGAGCACACAGCTATGTGACATGGCAGCCCTGATCTCTCGCAGGCCTATCAGATTGGTCCCGGGCCATACAGCAGCCCAAGTTTGTCCTATTTGTACATCTGTTCCTGCATCAGGTCAGAAAAGAACTAGGTCAAGCTAAAGCAGAGACAACAGATGCAGAAAAAGACATTTATAAAGATTTGGAACAATTTGAGGGAGAGTAAAGAAAGAATTTTCATTTTGGGGTGAACTGTGCTGTCAGGAGATGGTCATTCTCTACACTTGGCTTTATTTTCAGACTGAGGGCATTATTTTACTACACCGAACGGTGTTATTCTTGCCTGACAGCGAATTGAAGCTTTGAACTTTACTACCAGTATGTGTTTAAGGGTTACGTTTAAATTCTTCCAGTCAGAATTCTCCTGCTTGCCATATTTCCCAAAAGGTTCTCCTGCACCTCCGCTAGTACACTCCCCCCTTTATACCCTTTATTCCTCATATCTGCAGAAAATAATATACATACATTTTTCAAACCTATCAACATTTTTTTTTCACATCACGATATTTGTAAACAAACTAGACAAGGTGATTTATAATTGATCAAGTTTAACAAGCATGTAAAGGGATAGGGGGCTTAAATCTGATACTCTTCTCTTGTTGTGCCACACAAGTAACTCATTGTCAGTGTGATGCGGCGACTGGAAACTCGAAATTGCTGAAGGCGGTATGCTTGCAACCAAAATGATATCAGGTGGTCTTCGCTTCAAAGACAAACAAGTGAACATGTCTGTTTTACCTTTTTTTAAACCTGCACAGAAAGGCAATACAAGGCCTAAGAAAGCACACAAATGCACAATATGCAAACAAACCATGATGATAAGAGGCACTTTTAGAATTCAAATGGTTACCTATTAACATCAAAAGAAAGCAATGCAATGAAAGTCCAAACTTCTCATGAGTCAATGCTGAAAGCGCTTAACTCAGGAAATGCCACGTAGCCTTACCAGATATTGCTGTAATATCTCAAATTTACTATATTCCAAACTGCTGGATTCTGCAGAAGACCCACGCCCCCGTCCGTTTGTCTTGCACACACACACACACACACCGTCTCCTTTAGCTTCCTATCCAGACATAATCCAAACAGCGCAGCACAAAAGTTCCACCTCAGCATCCAAGCCGGCATAAACTATAAAACAAAGATGACCCACCTCGGTACGCCTTCTTCTGTTTTGTCTTCTGTCTCTTCCATTCTTCTCTGTTTCTTATCCGTTATACTGTTATCCACAGTTCCTTCAGACTTTGCTTACGATCTCCAACTTTCACTTTGTCTTTCTTCTTCACCTCTTTTTCTACATCGGCCGTTGAAACGGGGCCAGAGGCCAGTATGAGTGGAATGTGAACCAGAAAAGCAGAAACAATCGCTTCTTTGCGGGTAATATCTTTTCTTTCTCCTGCAGCTGAACCCGCCCGCACATATGGATTACATTCCCGGCGAGGCAGCCAGCTGGATTTAAGCACAGTGGCTTTTCTCTCTCTCCCTCACTCTCTCTCCCCTACGTATCCCCCACGCACACCCACAGCGCAGACCCTGCCCGCCGCCTAACTTCTGCAGATATGTTTCTTCTCTAATCATTAACACCGATTGGCTCAGAAGACCATCCTTTAAATCTTTCCGTGGCCTTTCGCCTCTCGTGCCTCATGGGTTAACAAAACAAAGCGTTGCTTAAATTTGTTTGTACCATCGACAGGGGTGGTGAACGTGGGGGCCACTTATTCTGTGCTAATGGGCTGCAGAACATTACATAACATGGTGAAGTAGGGCAATTCATATGAGGTTTGGATGAACATTGAGCCATCCGTCATCGAGCATAAAAACTGCCCTGTCAAAACTTTTTAATGCTCGGATTTTCCGTTGCTTGGACTTGTGATTACAAATGTTTTATAGCTTTTGTCAGTTTTGATTTTGGAGTTAAAACATTGAGGGAAATATTTACTGAATATCTATAGGTTTGAATAAGGTATTTCAGAACACAGTATGAGGTAAATTGTGACATCATTTCGAAAATTTGGCTTTTTATAGAAGGCCTTAATAAGTATCTCTAGAAAGATACCCCAGGGTTTAAAACAAATGTTAGGCAAGACACTTACAGGGATAGTTCACCCAAAATTAAAAAACAAAACACAAAAAAAGATATTTTGAGGAATGTCTCAGTGGTTTTGGAGTCCAGTGTTGTTTGGAGTCCAGTGTTGTTTGGTTAACAACATTCTTCAAAATATCTTTTGTGTTCTGCAGAAAGTCATCCAGGTTTGAAATGGCATTAGGGTGAGGATATGATGACAGAATTTGAATTTTTTGGTGAACTATCCCTTTAATAATCAGGCTAGTTACTTTTTAATATTCAAACCAAAGCCTTGCAGAGGCCACAATTTGTTAATTATTACATCAGAATGTAAGAGAACATAATGTTTCTGATTACTGTTCCTCAACTACAAAAACTCATCACCAGAAACAGTTCATCACAATCAAAAACAAGCTAATGAGTCTGTGTAGACTTTGCCAACAAGTTTACTGCACTTTAGTTCAAGATTTCCAAGGTCAACTGTTTGTTCACAAACATGCAGAGTGCTACATGATGTTGCCATTGCACAAATCCTCCACAGATTTATCAGCTCGGTACAAACATTTTGAACCTTTCTGATTTTATAAATGGATAGAGTTTACACATACAATGTCCCAGCTCTTCATTCCCAAAACAAACTCCTAATAAAGAATGTCCGCATAACTCATCCTGGCATCTGATGGCCAGGCATTTCCCATTAGGGTTTGAATTGCAGCCACTTGTTTCCCAAGTTTTGCACAGATACCCGGTCAAGAGCCCTCACAGGGCCTCCATATATCACTGCACATTCCACATGACTCTCTGTCGTTCTTATCAGTCACTCTGGCTGCTTTCTTACAAACATAATAAGTTCAAGACGAGGGAGGAAGGCAAAACATATCTGGACATCCCAAAACTCGGACAAAGATGAGGATGAGAATAAATATGGAATTTGCCTTCAAGTGGATTCTTGTTGTTGTGTCAGAAAATTAAAAAAGAATGTTTACTGTATTGACAAAAAAAATTAAGTCTTTCAGTATTTGATCATTTGTCAGCATTTAATCATAATTTATAGGCAGTCTAACAAGTTATTTAAACACATTCATTATAGTTTACTGTACGTTTAAAATGTATTTATTTATCAAAATATCATTCTTAAGGCTGTTCCTAGGCTTGATCTACTGCACATGCCCGTGGGGTCGACGGCTTCTCAGTGAGATCATTCAATCCAATCCGCTTTGAAATCTCCGTAATATGTCAATTGGTGAGATGTGGCGTTGCCAAGAAAGGTCATATTTATTTCCTATTCAATAACCTCCTTGTTCAAACCGCATCATACAACAGATATGTGATACACAAATATGACCCTGAACAACAAAACCAGTCTTATGGCTCAAAATTGAGATTTTACATGATTAAAGGTGAATTTATTATTATTAACATTATTATAGCTGAATAAATAAGCTTTCTGTTGATGAGTTGCTAGAATAGGACAATATCAGCTTGAGATACAACGGTTTAAAACTCAGGACTCTGAGAGTGCAAAAAATCAAAATATTTAGAAAATTGCCTTTGAAGTTGTTATCAGGGTGGCAGGCCATCCACTCAAAATAATAAAGTTTTTATATATTTAATGGGGTGGGAAATTTACAAAATATCTTCATGGAACAGGATCTCTTCTTAATATCCTAATGAATTTTGGCTTAAATGAAAAATCTATAATTTTGAACCATATAATGTATTTTTGTCTTTTACTAAAAATGTTCCCATGCCACTTAAGACTGGTTTTGTGATCCAGGGTCACAAATGGGTAAAAAGTGGCACAAACATGTAAAATGTATGACGGTAAGGCATTAAGCTTACTATAGTGGAGTAGGCGGGTCGAGACCGTGGTTCGAGACCGGTGAGTAATTGTTAATGAGCGCCAGCTGTGCACGCACCGGTCTCGAATAACGTAGGAGATCGGAAGCATAAGAGAACGAGCGACCGGACCGTCGAAGTGAGAGGACCGGGCCCGAACATGTTTATGTTTGTATTAATGTTGTATTCGCCGGCCGTCGACCGTGAGGGGAGGCCGTGTGTCTTTTTACTTTTGATTTTATTTGATTAAATGTTTATTTAAATGTCTGCCGGTCCCCGCCTCTTTCCATCCCTACTTTGAATCTCTCTACACTTACATTTTGCCAAAAACATTAATGCCCAAACGGGACCACAGTGACACACACTGGCTGAAAAGAACCTCATTTGTACGACTGTGATAACCTAATGAGAACAGACACTGAAAATTTGTACATGTGAAGGGCCATACAGACTGGCCCTAAAGCTTGTGCTTGGAGATTTTGGACAGGTGGCTTATTTATGCTTCTCCGGTCACCATGGAGTAAGTGCCAGCTCTCTAGTCTTGCATAAACACACATATATATTTGAAACGGTAAGGTGTGTGTGTACCAGAAGAGGGACACTGCAACTGTGTGAAGACACTGTGTGTGTGTGGAGGGGGGCATTTGCATGTGGTTATTCTTATGTAACCAGAACAAACACACACTCACACAGAGTCAACATGCAATCTGTTCATTAGGGACAAAACTAGCTGGACGGGAACAAAAACAGTTCCCTAGAGGTTCTTGCATTTAAATAAATTCAAGCTTTATTTTAATTAATTATTGTGCATTTATTATATTTTATTAATTAAGTTTAACACATACATTTTTTTTTATTCATACATTTTGGCAAACCCTTTTATCCAAAGCGTACCCATGACTACCCATTGCTAACGCCATGTTCTTACTCTTATTTGAGTACAGCAGAACACTGGAGATGAGGTTTTCAGAAGTGATGTGGTCTGGTAATGTCTCTCAACATAAGGAATTTGTTTCACCTCTAATTCTGCCCTGAGCTCTAACCGAGGTCAGACATCAACCTGTCATGGCTCTAAAATTCAGTGACTTTATCAAGAATGAGTCAACACAGATGGCCAGCCGCTCTGGATCCACTCACACACAAACAGTCACACGTACGTTGACTCCTTTCAACGCAGCAAGATAATCCGAGGCGCACGCATGCTCGGGCGAGGCCCGCTGGGGAATGTTACTTAGCTCCGTTTGTTCGACCACACAGCAGCTTGATTCATTGCCTGGGGTCCAACGTCTCGTAAGAACCACAAATCTCCTCCTTCTCGAGCCAATTAAAACATTCCAGCACTACAATCCTTTGTTTTAATTCAAGACCATTAACTTGTAATTTAGCACTAATCTGTAAACCAACATGGCCACAAGTGTCTCTTCTCAAAACTATAAGGGGCACCTGCTCATTCCCGTTACTGGCTTCATGTCTACAGCAAACTAGAACACTCGACTACAATAGCTTTCATGGAGGGTTGAAAGATCAGCTTAAAGGGAGAGTTCACCCAAAAATTTGATTTATTTTATTATTAACTTATTCTGTGGAACACAAAAGAAGATATTTGGAAGAACATTGGTATTAAAACAACAATGGACATCAATTGTCTTCCACTGTATGGACACAAAACTACATTTTTCGAAATATCTTTTGTGTTCCACCGAAGAAAGAGTCATATACCAGTTTTGAACCACATGAGAGTGAATAATGAGAAATAAAATATTTTGGGGAGAACTATCCCTTTAAGTAAGACTAAAACAGAACAGGTACAGGCAGGTTCTGCGTACAAGAGGAATTTAGGCTATTTGCGGCTGTATGCCACTTACTCTGAGTGGACTAACCCACTGGGTAGAGAGCACTTAACCTTTTATCTTAAACACGGTTGCGCTAATTTTGGAATCTCTAGAGAGGTGCGAGTTTGCACTGATAACAGCTAGAGACCAAATGCATTGCACTGGACTTGCAACAAAACTTTACCACTTAAATGATCAAACAAGCTATAGTTTGCCTTATTTTATCCATGCAAACAAATTTTTTGTTTCTTTCACTTTCCTTTGATGTTTCTCATATATTGTATTCCCTACAAAATAAGCATTGGTTTTAAAGGAGAAATGTAGCGGCATCTAGTGGTGAGATTGCGAATTGCAACCAATGGCTCACTCCACCCATCCCTTTCGAAGCACTAACGTGACTGACACAGGAAATGTCGGAACGTTTTTGCTTCTTTGCCGAAGGGGATAACGTATTTATGAAACGCGCTCTGTAGAGCAGCTTGTGTATTTATACATTACAATAAATGTATATAAAATGTATACATTACACTTAAGTTCCTTTTTCATGAAATAAATAGGTGAACTGTCATTGCATAAACTTTTAAAAGATTTGTTGAAAATAATGGATTGTGTAAATATTTACATATCATAAACTGTTAAAAGATTTGTTGAAAATAATGGATTGTGTAAATATTTACATATCAGAATGATGGCAGTTATATACGATTTATATTTCTTGAATTTAATTGAGAAAACAGTGTGATACACACTTCCACAAAATGCATAACATTGACACCATGTGGCCATACAGCAAGTATAATCCAGCTGTCTCTCTTGACAAATTAAAACCACATAAATCACACTAAATGTGTTCATGAGGAAAGCTATTTCTTGGCAACAATTCAGAAACAACATGCGCAGCACATTCATAGAGCTCATTATTTTGTTTTATCCAGAACTCCTTATAGTGACCGGGTCAGGTTAGTAGCAGTTCACAGAAAATGATGAAAAGCTTTTCTCCATGGACTGAAAAATGTTTACAACAGTTGCATCCAGATGGATTGGGCTCTGTAGGAGCATCGCCGGGCAGAGATTTGTTTTGGAGAGCGTACTGTACTGAGTGTCATTGCAGCATGCGCTACCCAGTACACAATCTAAAACATGTCAACACCCCTTGCGATGACACTCGGCCATGTTTAGACAAAGGTGCATTCTATCTCACTGACGTCTCATCAGACAGGTATTTAACTCCGGTTCTGTTCCTCCTCTTTACCTGAGGCAATATACTGGGGGTGTTATTAGCAGGTTTCTACAAGCTTAAAAGTATATACCTCCAGACGGATGTTATTTTTCTTATTTAGGGCTAAGTTGCTCCTCTCAGCCTTACTGTACTCGTTTTAAAATCTATATTTTGCATCATGGGAAATGATCACATCCAAATCACAGGGTTATTGTTTGAAACCAAAAAGACGTACTTAGAGTACCTGACTTACAGTCATGAGTTTAGACATGATTTTCTCACCAAAAAGAGGCTTGTGTACTAGTAGATAAGGTCAACTACAGTTATACTAAAATATAAAAACCAGATGATATTTTAAAGGATAGTTCACCAAAAAAAATCTTACATAATTTACTCGCCCTCTTGTCATTTCAAACCTGTATGACTTTCTTTTGTCTGTAGAACACAGAAGATATTTTGAAAAATGTTGTGAAATCAAAAAGCGACAGTTTCCGTTGCCTTGCACTGGTTTTGTGTCCATACAACAGAAGTGAATGGGTACCGCCGTTATGCGATGAGCAACATTCTTCAAAAAATCAAGACTGTGACTAACCGATGACAACATTTTTCGGGGGCGAACCATCCCTTTATTTTTACTATCAAAACACTATAGTCAAAACATTGAAGATGTGAACTGGACTAAATAAAACCACACTCAACATATAAATGAATCGCCAAGATGACACCAAGTTACTGCCAGTTATTAAAAAAGTAAAGTTTGTGTTACTTCTACATCTAAGATTGTAGTAGAGTAGGCGGGGCGAGACCGTGGTTCGAGTCCGGTGAGTAATTGTGAATTAGCGCCAGCTGTGCGCACACCGGGCTCGAATCACGTAGGAGATGGGAGCATAAAAGGAACGAGCGACCGGACCGTCGGAGAGAGAGGACCGGGCCCGAACTTGTTTTACGTTTGTATTTATATATATATATATTTGTTGTTTATGTTATGTTCGCCGGCGGTCGTCCGTGAGGGGCCGCCGGCTGTTATATTCCATCCATCCATTTTCTACCGCTTATCCGAACTACCTCGGGTCACGGGGAGCCTGCGCCTATCTCAGGAGTCATCGGGCATCAAGGCAGGATACACCCTGGATGGAGTGCCAACCCATCGCAGGGCACACACACTCACTCATTCACTCACACACTCACACCCTACGGACAATTTTTCCAGAGATGCCAATCAACCTACCATGCATGTCTTTGGACCAGGGGAGGAAACCGGAGTACCCGGAGGAAACCCCCGAGGCACGGGGAGAACATGCAAACTCCACACACACAAGTCGGAAGCGGGAATCGAACCCCCAACTCTGGAGGTGTGAGGCGAACGTGCTAACCACTAAGCCACCGTGCCTCCCTGGCTGTTATATTAATTTATTAAATGTTTAAATGTTTGCCGGTTCCCGACTCCTTCCTTCCCTTTTGATGAATTTTGTTACAAAGATATTCCTTAATACTGCAGTATTTAAATACCACGAGGCGTTCATTTACAGCAAAGTTTCAGTCATAACAGCAGCCCAGCTGGACATCTGCCAAAAACATCTCCATGCCAAGAGAGCAGCCCAGCAGAACGAGTGAGGATCGCTCAAAGAGCAATTAAAAGGCAAAGCATTTCACTGAACAAAGAAGCATGTCACTAAACTGCCATAAGTCAAACTGCTCTCCTGATCCCCGTCTGATATGACTTCCTGTGCACCACCTCATTTATTCTGCTCCCTCATATATTAGACATCCAAATGATGCTCCAGGGACTGAGATGTGGGAGTCAGTGACTTGTGCAGACAGTGTACAGACAAACCGAAGGCTCTAATTTACACTGTGTGTATGTGTGTGTGTGGAGGGACACGCCTGTGGAAACTGTCCATAGTTAATAACACTGGTCCTAATTAGGACCCCAGATGGCCCTGCAGAGTAAATCAAGAGCAGACAATACAAGGTGCAGTTTCATCTCACTGCTTCAGCTCTTTGAGGTTGAATCCTCTTCTAAACAACAGTCTTTTGACTTTTTATTGAGCCCTGGCTTCATTTTAAGGATCTCTGTGTAGAATCCTAATGATTTTAGAGCTCTCAGGCCTTGGTACATTCACGGTATGTGATTTAATGCCATTGTACTTTGACATCCGGGTACAACTTGTCCAAACATTTTTACCAGATTACCTGTGCACTTAAAAATAAATCCCTGTCCCCCAAGTATGAGAATTGATAAACAATTGAATTTTCCAGGTAATATTTCACCCCATTAAAAAAATCTAATCTTTAATAATAGAGATCATTCTGTCTGTAATTTATTAACATTTTAGTAAAAAAGTCCTTTTCCTTCGCCCATTGTCATGAATGAATTGAATTGTGTTTTTGACTTGTTTTCCAGTATAGATGTCTACAAATGAAATCAAGATACATTTACTTGATAAGCAAAATGACAAAATACATTAAGGAATAAGAGCTTATTTACTAGTGAATTTATGGCCAAAACAAAAGAAAATCTGCCAGGGGATACAATTTTTTATTAAATTGAAACTAGAATTCCGTTTATTTGTCTTAACACATGGCAGATATTTTTGTTAGTTTTAAGCATAACCTGACTCAATTTTTATATTTATTTGAGAAAACAAGACTAAACATTGCTAGTCATTTTGCTTCTAAAGTAAATGTATCTTGATTTAAACATTTTCAGACATTTTTACTGAAAACAAGATTTTTTTTTAAACTTTCATTGGAAACCGTCTTCAAAGAGGCTTGTTATGCTGTCTCTTGCAAGAGTAATTAGAAAGAGGTGTGTTTAAACCTGTCTTTATCGACACAAATTCCAGATAAACATCAAACTCCCACCCTGAGATGCTAAAAAGCTCCTCAGACATAGGACACAAGCAGGGCATTGTGGGTATTCTTCTCCTCTCCTGTCTGTCATCCTCAAGCTTATTGTTCACCTCTCTCGATCCGTCAGGCAGTGCCAAGTCTGACCATCCAGACACCGAGGCGACTATTCACTCTGTGCTAGTCACGTCAAGGGACGGCAGCCCACCCCATAGAGCAGCAATGTGACGACTGCCAAACCGGCTTAACGCCAACTGACTTTACCCTTTCAAGCCATAGTAACAGTGACACAAGGATCATATATAAACTTGCAATGTTGTACACATGTTTAAAAAGTTGGTCATTACAACCAAACGTATGCTATCAATGCATTGTGGGTAGATGGTTTGAATGTGATGTCATATAAAGTTTGCCTGAATGATGGCATCCTTCCCATCACAAGTTAAAATCTCTGCATTTCCCACTAAACTCCAAATATACAGTAGAATAAAAATGACCACGTCTCAAATCGGCAGCAGAACCACAACTAGGCTCTTCCGTGAGCTCACTCAAATTAAGCTAGAGAGTTTATGGCCTCCCATTTAAATGCTTTAGCTGCCTCGTGGCTTATGCTAATTGAAGGTTAAACCCAGCATGCAAGGATGTATATCGACAGACTACAGGATCACAACACAAAATGTACATTTTCAAGATTTTGAGCGATACCAGACTCATAAACCAGGTGCTTGGTCATCACTAGAAAAACGTAAATTATACGTAGAAGAAGACTGTGAAGCAACGACGAGAAATGCAACGCAACCTCGGATCGATGTGTATAATTATAGTTTTTGCTCCGTTTAAGGATGTAAAGACACATTCCTGTCGAAGACTGACTGTACACCTGGCCATTCCTGTGATCTAACACAACATCTGTCCCAGCCTGTTCTAAAGTGAGCCTATATTTTTCCTACACATGATCTGTTTTTGCTGCCTTTAGGCTCACCTGAAGATGAATCACCATTTATGAGTCAGTAAATCTAGCTTTCTGTGTTCTTTTAGATCAGTTGTAGAACCAGAATTAAAGTGATATTTCACCCTAAAATGGAAATTCGGTCACCGTTTATCATTTCATACCTGTATGATTTTCTCAAAAGAATTTTGGGTGTACTATTACTTTAATGCCAGAAGACGTCTTTGCCTTTGATCAGCAAGATCAAGAATTGTTGACTAATAACTATGTTACTTTCATTATTACCCTAGATATGCAAAATCTATCTTAAAAAAAAGCTTATGATCTCCAAACAATGCATCAAAACAACCCCAAGCATGCACCTCTGTCTAGACGCCTTGTATTGCATAGCCTCTATACATCAAACACGCACTCGCAAGCACGCATGCATCCATTGATTACCTCACATCTGTGTCGTAGCTAACAACCGAGAAACACCAGAACAAAAATCAACGGCATCAGATGCAAAATATAACAGTTTCCATTCTCTCTTTTCCCAATTGGAGTTCCCCGACAAGAAAGAGGATCTCCTACCTTCAGGGAGTTTTGGTTTCTGCGAATCTACGCTTCTCGGTCGTCGCGATGCGTTTCCTTCTCTGCTTCCCTCTCCTCTTCTCCTAACTGAGCTCCTGAAGCGTGGTGTGGTTGAAAGGGGGGTGGCTGGCAGAGGGGGAGAGAAAGGAAGAATGGGAGAGAGAGAGAGAGTGAGTGAGTGAGCGAAGCTCAAAAGCTCCAGGGTAAAAGAAGGTGAAACTTGAAACCATCGGTGGCCCTTAGACGATGATTTCCCCCTTATTTCCTCCACTCATGAACCTTGGGGTAAATCCCTTACTGGTTCTGAAGGAGGGTAGAACGTAATAAAAGCATTTTCCCGCTCCAATCCAGATTCAATAGAGAAAATAAATAAGAGAGTACATCCGCAGGGGCCCCATAAGTAAAATCCGTAATCTTCCTTTTTTAAACATCAAAATGCACTTCATTTTCTTCACAGCGAAATCATGGCTCTTTTAAAGAAAGGAAGCCATGGAGACATATTTTTAATAAATGGAAAGGACTGAGGTCAGGTGCACCGTGGCCAGCCATAAGAAAGAGCTTGACTGAGCATTTGGGCAGGGCTAATAGTCGTAGTAAAGACAGTGATCCCCAGAGAGCCATGAAAGATATGAGATATGAGAAGCGATAAATCTGTCCTCCTTTTTTTTCATCGTCTCTCACGTGCCCGTGCAGGCACACAAAGATGTGCTGGGTATAACAACACATTTTTTGATGACATAAATGCACCCATAACAGACAATCCAAATCTCTATATGCAAAGCTGAAATGGAAGCTGTTTAAACTCATTTGGCAACTAAAGGCTTTCTTCAAAAATGTTATTCTTATAAGCGGATATATTATACCTGAAATTTAGCGGTGTCTAATGGTGAGGTTGTAAATTGCAACCAACGGCTCCCGCTCACCCCTCCCATTCGAAGCACTATACGGTGGCTGACACAGGACTGAGATGTTACATCCAAGGAGATAACATATTTACGAAACGTGCTCTGTAGAGCAATTTGTCCAATTTTGGCTACTGTATAACAACATGGTGAATTCCATGCAAGGGAACCCATGGTGTTTGTAAATAGAAATAGCTCATTCTAAGGTAAAAAAAACGTAACGCTTTATTAAGTAAGATCTTACCCCTGAATACATAGTTATGTATATTATATTGCATTTATGTCAACAGATCCGCCAAAAAATTAGCACATACATCTGAGTGTAATTATGGGAGCTCTCCAAAGCCTCCAAGACATTATATTTCCTTCTAAATACACACACCCACAGGCTAAACCAAGACTTCCAGGACCTTTCCACACTTACACTTGTGTTTAGAGCTACGCTTTTTCTCAAGGTTAGAGGTTAAGTGTTTTCAGACCCACTACCGCAGACTCATGTTTGTAGTAGGATGACATTCGTTCTAATGGTCGGACATCCATGCAGAGCCACAGCAGGCCTGTTGGGACAGTGAAAATACTTTTAATATTTCATCCCGTCTCTTCCAGTAAAAGTTTAAACAATGGTCTGACTATTGGCTATCAGTTAAAACAAATCGGGTTTCACCTTTGCAGCACAACTGCGTAGGGTATAATCTGCTTTGTAACTAAATCGGTGTGTTCTGCTCCAGAGAGAATGAGGGGGAAATACCATGACAACTTCTTTGTTCATGTGAACCAAGTCTATTGTTACTGGATCTTCACAGATCTGCGGAGGTTGTGCGTTTCCCCAGTTGCTTATCCTAGCTCTTTCTTTCTCTTTTTAAACGGGTCTTACCTGGTTTTAACAGACCACAAAAAGACAATGTTCTCTACAAGCATGTGACCAGGTTAACCATACCACGGAGTGTTAACGTACAGCACCTTTTCAACGGTGCAGAACATAAACAAAATCACTTCTTTTTTAGAGGGAAAGGGCGAGAGTCGTATGTTTAACAGAATATAAAGTGGGCAGACAGGCACTGATCCAGAGACGTGTTGAGCAAACTGACCCTTTGGATTGTCCACACATATCATTAACAGGTTCATACAGGGGACATGCTGCACATGTATATGAACAACATTACAACGTGGCAAAATTCTAAAATTATCGGTCAAGCTTTCCGTCTTGACCTGAAAAAGACATCTAGTCAATGAAAACCTAGACAAACCTCACACAATGAAAGAAAACAATGAAATTTAAGATCGGTCTCCTTCTCAAAGACTCTAAAGATGCCAGTAAATCTACTAAGACTGAGATCTGCTATTTACTCAACTCAAAGTCAACATGTCAGAGTGACATCTCCATGATAACAAAACCATTGCATCATGAAACAGGGCTCCACTGTAACACTCAACAAGAAACAAAGAAACAACTCTAAAGTCGGTTGAAGTAAACACTTTTGTCTGCAAAAAAGCGATATCTTTCTCCTTTAACCTTAAATGTCAGAGATGGTGGTTTTGTCAGAAAAATGTGGAAGCGGTGCCACCATACTGGAAATATGTCCATATTAGGAATCCATTGATTCTAATGGCTCTGGGTACATGCTCTGTTCCCATGGCCTTAGAGTAAAGCTGTGGTAAATCAGGACAGATGAGCAGAGACCATTCAGGGCCTGACAAACATGATTTTATATGGGAGAAGGACATGGGCTGCAAGTTGTGTGCTAACTGCATGCTAATAATGTTGACCATCAGTAGCCCAGTTACAGACTGCGAAGACATGCCTTCTGCTGGGAGCTAAAACAAGGGCCAAGTCAAGGACAAGCGAGAGGAAAATACTGACATTAAAAGGATTGAAATAATACATGTTTGGGGCAACAAGACCAGTATTCAGTACAGATATATTACTGCTGACTTTCAGCTTATAGTAGACATTTGAGTGGCAGATATTTTAGAATTGAAATCCTTGATAGTTCATTGTGCATTAAAGGGACAGTTCACCCAAAAATGAAAATTCTGTCAGCATTTACTCACCTTCATGTTGTTCCAAACCTGTATACGTTTCTTTACACAAAGGAAGAAATTTGGAAGAATGTCCGTAACCAAACAGATCTCATCCCCCATTGACTCCCATAGTGTTTATTTCACCTACTATGGCAGTAAATTGGGGATGAAATCTGTTTGGTTGCTGACATTCTTTCAAATATCTTCATTTTTATTCAGCAGGACAAAGAAATGTAGGTTTGGAACAACATGAAGTTGAGTAAATGATTTAATTTTTGGGTGAACTGTCCCTTTAA
The DNA here is from genome assembly GCF_015846415.1 of Triplophysa dalaica. Lineage (NCBI taxonomy): Eukaryota > Metazoa > Chordata > Actinopteri > Cypriniformes > Nemacheilidae > Triplophysa > Triplophysa dalaica. The sequence goes on along the minus strand of NC_079562.1, from coordinate 8,733,164 downwards.
CTAATGTTAAAAGATAGAACTACAGGTTTTAAAATACACTAGTAAAGGATCAGATGAACACTAAACATAGAATAATAAATGTTGTAGCAGTTTTGTTCATTGTTAATTTATTTTAGCTAATGCTTTAATGTAACAAATGCAAATGTATTGTATAGTGTGGTCTTGAATCAAATATACAGTATAGCTTACAGCCCAAAAAAACGAGACCATTTCAAAACTATACTCGTTTTTTCTGAATTTACTAACAATATTTCTACAAAATTTCAAATAAAAATATTTTTCTATTTGCATTTATTTGCGGAACATGAAAACTGGAGATATGTGATAAGCTTTTTGAACAGTTTTCATGTGTCTTGTCATGCGGCCAGTATTGCTGTTGGATGACCTTTTGTCACTCCTGAGGTTTGATTTAGTTCAAAGACTGGAAATGCCATAATAAATCTAAAAATGGTGATAAAAAATAAAATTTTGAAATGCTTTTGAATTATACATATTTGTCTCATTTCAAGAACGTTCAGATATTTACAAAAAAACAAGACAACATTTTTTATTTAAGTTTATTTTTTGCCATGCCAAGAGCTATTTTCACTGAGTCATACATACGGATGAAGTAAACATTTGTCCAAATGAGGGCAGTAACATCTAGAGGGCAGACCAAAGAACCAGATCTAGTGATTCATGTATTAAGCAAATTAGCTCTTGAAACAGTTCTGCTGTTTACGTCCAATTCACATAGTCGAGCTTAAATTGAGTTATAGAGATTTGACTGAGCCCATGACCCTTTCTGTCTCCACAGGCCTCTTGCAACCAATGGGATGAAGCTCCAGCGGTTCCCGTGCTATACTTAGCAAACACTTGCCGTTTCCCTCTCAGCCCAGAGCGCGGAAGAAGAAAGGATGACTCGTGTTCTGCATCCTCTCCCACACTGTGTGCTGGCATTCCTCCCTGAGGAGTGAATGTGCCCTCATTCCCCAAGAACTCCATTGTCCAGAATCATCTCGATATAAATACCCATCCCACGCAACGCAACATATAGATACAGGTACCCTTGAAACTAAAGACATGAATAGTTGAATGGCACTTGACTGTGAGGGCAGATTTTTCTGAAGCGATTAAAGAGCTAAAACACATATCGAATTAGGACAGCAGTAATGCAAAAATATACATATCACAGTTTAAGTTTAACTATCATCTTAGTAATTCCTCATTAGTCTGCGGACTGCTGAAAGTTGCTGATTGAAAAAGACTTAAGAAGCTCTAAGCCTGACTCATAATAAAAGAAACATGTCACGTGTCCCTTCGTTTAGATTTGCTTTAATCCAAAGCCATTTACAAATGCTATGTTTTATGAAACCCCTGATTTCTTTGGTTTTAGTTGAGCTGCAGGAATCAAGTTTGTAGTAGAATTCAGATTTTTGGCTATTGGTCATTTTCTACTAAACAGTTTCATTGGACGCACGGCCCTGCCCAAAGTTAACTTCCGATCTATGTTTGGTTATAATATAACATAAACTAATATTTATTTATATTCATATTTTATTGAATATTAACTGTATTACATTTAATAAATAATACTCAAACGATTATTTACAGAGGTCTACCTGAAGTAAAGTTTGGGCCACATAAAGTTTTTCTATTTTGTTGCCGTTGAAACAAATTTGAAAAAAAAACACTAAAAGTGGAAGGTCAGATCAAGCACATTACGTCATAGGATACAACTGCATGTAGTGGCTCATAGACAGTGTTGGGTAAGTTACTCTGAAAAAGTAATTAATTACTAGTTACTCATTACATATTCAATAGTGTAATTAGATTACTGTCCAAATTACTCTGTCCAAAAAGTATTTAGTTACTCATTACTAATTACTTTCTATATCCTACATCAACCTTGATTCATTATTAAGTGATTCAAGGATAGACATGAAACAGCTTATTTAATTCATTCAAATAATATTATTAACTGACCAAAGTATTATAAATGTGAGCACAGATTTTAAAGTAAGACTTTGAATTTTGATGTCAATTACACTATTGCACACGCATATATTTCACAAAGTATTTAGTTTAATTACATCAAAAGTAACTGTAATTAAATTACAGAAAACATATGAGTAATCCCTTACTTTCCTTTTCAAGGGAAAAGTAATTAAAATACAGTAACTAATTACTTCGTAACTAGTTACACCCAACACTGCTCATAGACCACTTGTCAAGATGTAAACATCTTACATATTTAGATGTTACAATCAAGATGTTTTTATCTTACATATTTAAATAACTACTAAATATATTTCTTAAACCTTTAAATTGCTATAAATATTCAGCTCCTTGCATTTTTTTGTGTATTGGTAAAGAAACTAAAACAGGAAGTTCATTTTTGCCCACCGTGGAAGCAGCGTTGTTTACATATTCCAAAGAAGTCTATAGATATATGTCCAATACACTATGTCCAATACATACATACTGCTGAAACACTACAAGCAATATTGCAGTCTATGCTTTAGAAACAATGCCTTAGGCCATGCTTTGGACATCAACTAGCAAAAACCCTCTGGGAAAGATAACCAGAGGGCAACCTGCAAAAGAGCAACAAACTCAAAGAGCAAAAAACATGGGCAGTGCTGGAAATTACATTCACAACCATTGGTCCGGCAGCCACTGTTATATAACTGTCCCGCGGTGAGGATGAACAGAAAAGGACTGAGCGTGAAGCAGCAAAGATAGGAGGCTGGGAACTAGAACACAGTTTTTAAATCCTAAACACACAAATCTGATACCAACCAATGGGTCATCCTTCTCTATGACCGTAATTCAGCGTTAACCCAGCAGGTCTCTCAGCATGCACGACCAAACCTCTCTTAAAACCGCAAGAACAGGATCATCCGAGCAGTAGGGCTTTGGAAAAGAAACGCTGGACTTTCCTTTCCTTCATTCACAGTTTCATCAGTTTGGATGGACAACGTTTGTGCAGAGGAGGAAGAAAGCTCGCACATTTGAAGATGTCATTTCATCTAATCTAATTAGTCAATGTGTTGTTTGGGCTCTTTGAAGATTAAACCCCACCCTGACCCTTATCAAAAAGTGTTTCTAAATCAATAAGTCCGGACCGTACCGAACACACATTGACTGCGTCGTTGCTGCGAGCGCCATAAGATCTGTTTGAAGATTTGTCCTCTGCCTGTCCCTTTTAATTGAACATACTTTTTATTTCACGTAATTACCTCAATCAATAGTCTTTATTTTCTAATTAAATTAAGTTTATACATCGTCTGCAATGAGTGACGTGTGCGTTTCATCCAGACCAGAGTTTCATGCATGCGTGCTAGTCACGACAAGGAAGCAAAGTGGAGATTACAGCAGATTGTGTCGGACATCTGCTGTGTAGAAAACGCTTGGCACGTGGCAAGGAGGATGCCACGAGAGGAGAAAGCTTAACAAAAGGAGGCGATCTCAGCGTGGGGCTTTGTGTGGAATGGAGGAAGGGCGGGAGCTCCTTTTCAAGTCAATTATGTATCTGCTGTTAGTGCTGCCCACTAATGATGGCCCCTCCCTCTGCCCCACCCATTTTCATCATCTGTGCACGTTAGGGGACAAAGAAAGAATGCTTTGTTTGGATTACATCACAAATCATTTCCACAACACATTTCCTCTTCTACCAGTGGCTCATGGAAGACTCCATATTATGCATATCAATAAGACATTACTGCAACCTTAATTAAACCCAAAATTAAACTACAAATCAAATTAAATATAATAATCATGAGTGCAAATCACAAATTACAGCATCTGTGCTATCTATAGTAACCAGATTGTACAGTAAACCTCCTGTGATGTGCAACGTCCTGACACTCATAAACTCTTACTTTTCAGTCACCATTATGAAAGCTCATCCAGTGACATCAAAGCCTGTCTCTTCATTTATTGTGGAAGGTGGATTAACGGCTCGAACTAGTAGGACATCATAAACCAAGATCCCATCATTCTCACAGACTCCCTGTCATATTTTACACCCCTAAAATACTAAACAGGCCGTTAAATTAGCAGCGCTGTTTTTCAAATGAGACTGCTTGGAGACATGACTATAATTTGCAAAGGATGTAAATGAGACACGTGGCAGGATAAACCAATGTAACAGCTTTCAGATTAAAACTTTTTCAGAAGCAACAATGTTGCCTGTATTTTCATGGTGAATAATCTGATTATCAAATCCCCATGTATTGATGATTAATACTGAAGTACTTAATAAAGCTGGGTAAGCCTGCAGTGCTGTATCAAGATGCTTAAACAAACAGAGCAATTTTTAATCACAGAAGCTTAAATTTGTCATGAATTAAGACATTAATTTTAACCAAAGCTTTTGTTATATAAGACGTAATCGTATTCAAGCAAACATCCTGTAAGTGTCAGAACTGAAAACGCCCTTGTTACTGAATTAACATCTGTTTTTGACACCAGGCCCAGCGCACGCCAGGTCTTGGAATGCACCTACTGTATGTCATAGATAGGTTGAACACCGCCTCCACAGAAGAATATTAACGGTAACTTATCTAGCCCCGCCCACTGATAGAGCAAGTAAGCAATAAAGATGCTGTTAAAGATCGCGAAATATTGTGCTGTGCCTTGTTGTGTAATAACACAGCCGCTGCATAACCTTCGTTTGGATTCTGATATTAGTAATGCGTGGTTGAAGTTTATTTTTAAAGACGTTTCACCTCACGTGGGTAAAATATTGAGCGTTTGTTCGCTTCATTTCACCGCAGATTCCTTTGTGAACAAGGGCCAAGTCGACGCTGGATTTACGGACAGACTAAAATTAAAAGGCAGTGCTGTGCCGCCAATATTGGATCTGACAGTCTTATGTGAGTAAAACATATCCAATCATCTCAGTGGGAGCCTTTAATGCAGCGCCCATTAAAACCGAGCGTTTGTCGAGCCGGTCTCAAAACCCGGGTAGAAAATAGCTTATTTGTTATTGATTTTGATGTTTTTGAATGTAAGAACCACACAAACATCATAAGTAGATCTCATAGAACGCTCTAAAACAATTAAAAAGGCCAGTTCATGACACCTTTAAAGTCACCATGAAACGGAAGTTGCCATTGACTTCTTTCTGTTTCATGACGTATATCCGAGTGAAACAGCTTCTGAAATTAGAAAAAAATATAGGGGGGGGCTTTATTTTGATCTTCCTTTTTGATTGGTTTGTTTTAAGTTGGGCCAGGAGGGGAGGGCAAAAAGTGCCCGGCCATTGTAGTCCTACCTCTTTTTGTTGCTTACCTCATGTGCTGAAGTGTTGTTCTTGAGAGGGGGAGAGGAGCTTAATGTTTTTGATTAAAGATTACAAGTGCAAATGAATGTAAAAACAAAATAATGGTGAGCACGGAGAAATCATTTATAATAATCACTGTAACACTGTGTAAAACACTTAGAAGTTTGATTTCATGGTGACTTTAAGGAAATGCGTAAACAAACTTACTTCAGCAGTATATTACATTGCACCATGTATAATAAAAGTACATTTATAACATTAAACTGGAACACCCCAACTGTACGAATGAATATTACTTTTAGTAAAAATGAAATAATTAAATGAAACCCCAGTAGCAGGAAGTTACATACCTTGCCTTCCTAAAGTCCATTATTAAAAGGTATTGTTGTTACAAGTCAGAATATCCAGTATGAGGAAGCCAGTGGTTAAATATCCAACAGTTTAAAGAATCAGTGGGCCGTACTTAAGACACAATGCTTGTTATCAGCACGAGCCGCTGTGATGAGTCAATACGTTATCGGTTAATTGATGTCCTGTCAGATTAAAGATCCTCAAATCACGGAAAGGTATGGTGCAGATATGTCATCTCTTATTTCCTATTTTGTCCATGTTCCCAGAATTGTTTTTTCTGTTCTACTAAACTCAAACACCAGTAATGCCGTGCTTGCGAATGGAAAAAGGAGCTCTCTAGAGCAAAACGTTTGCTTCAAAATATTATCGCTTGATCTTGAGGCATGCTTTAAGTTATTGAACAGGAGAAGGCCACACCTTTACATTCTTCAATGGTCTGACAAATAAGGCTGCTGTTATGTCATGGCCATTTGACAATCCTGACTCATATTGTTCATTTAGGAGTCAACTGACACGCTCACAATATCTACACACTTGACACAAATCAAATAATAGCAAGTAAGAAATAAAGCAAATCCATATACCAGTATATATAATTTCTAACTACATTGGGATTTGGCTCATACGTTTCTCATAATGCTCTCCGTTTGGATGAATTTCTCAATAAACCGAGCCTTCAGTGAGATCCGACTATTATAAGCAGAGCTTCTTATTCAATAGAAATTCCTCTGTCCATGAGTGTGTGCGCTGACTGGAATGAATGACAAAATAACACCACCCATAACTTAAGGGTAAAAGACAATTTGAAGAAAAGAAGAGATTTACTTGAGCCTAAATTTGGGTGTTAGTGAAAAATGGGTGTTGACACAACAGGTGTAATGTTCATGCAATCCATAAAACCAGCTGGTCAGGTTTTATAGCCTAGAGACGTTATCTTAGTGAACTCTGGGGGGCACTATAGAAGCTTTGAGCTGCAGTTTGAAGTCTTTTCTTGGTGTCCTAATTTTTTTAGACTTTTCCTTCACGTGGTTTGATTTATGCCTATGTAGATTTTATGGATTAGGATTAAATGATATGAAAAAGCATTACGAGCTTGTATTCTATGGTTGCATGGTTTCGCAGATACGTTTGGGGAAAAATCCTGCTGTGCACTTTCATCCTAAAAAGATGGACACCTGTGATCAGTTCAATCGTCTACATGCTTTTGTTAGTGAAGACACTATAAAATCAATGCATTTCTCTGTTCCTGCATTTCCTATACAAACTTTGTTTAATCATGGGATAACACACGCGGTTTCTGTCAACCTCATATTAATCTTGAGTACCTATACAGTAGTATTGCATATGTCGTATCTTCGAAGAGTATTTAGTTTGATAAAATTTATAAAAGAGAGATACAGCGGTGCGGTAATTTCTGGAAAAAGACGAGTTGGCAGGCGGGGGGACGGAACTACAGCACGAGCGCACAATACATCCCTTCATGTTGTTTCACATTATGCACGTACCAACAAAACACAGACATATTACTTGTTCATGTCCAGCATGTTTTAGCACCGGGACCTCACCGCGCCATCTATCAGATTCAAACGATCTCCAAATCCAGCGTTATATCCACAGTTTATATATCATCCATCACTAAAATGCTGTGAACAAACAAACACACCTAAACTTCTCTCACTATCGCAAGAGTAACAAGCTGCAGCGGCAGGCCCACAGTTCAGCCAATCTTGATAAGCGGGTCTTCGTATCGCTCGTCGGTTGGCACGCGGACAGGCTATTTCTTTCGCCTTGTCATGGGCGGCGTGCTCTTCCTGGAGTAATGCCCAATAAAAGGAATATGATCCTTTCTATAGTAAACAGGGATCCAGACTTGGATTGCAGAAACAAGTTGGAGTGCTGGGGAAGTGTTTCAAGCACAGAAATACTACGTCATACGTGCATGCGTCCAACTCCGAGTCCAACCGTCCAAGTTGACCATGTCAAGCATGAGAAGCCAGCAGGTTCAACAGTGTAAAGAATTCAAACTGCATGTCATAGCATGTCATCCCGCCTTTAATATATTTGTTATTTAACATCCTGAACCATGATTCACTACTTGCTAGCAAAGGGAGCTGAATTCTCATTGTAGATAGCATCTGATTGGTCAACGTTCTGGAGTGCTACATGACTCATCTATGTAATTTGACTGTTCTTACATAATATAAATACCTAACATTATAGATAAGGATAAAAAAGTAAGATTGTTGACTTTACATAAAAATGGCTTCAAAGCTACCAGGATTTAAAAGCACAAAGTCTGATTTCATGACGTATTTAAATCATTTGAACATCGCCGTTCACTTAATCTAGACCAAAACTGATCTAAGGGGGGAATTTCCAAGGAAAGATTAAACTGTGAGATCAGACTCCCTCTACACACATTTCAATGGTAGAAGCTTACTTCTATAAATCAGAACAGTAAAAAACTCCTTTTGTTTTGCATTGTGATATAACTGAAGATAAAGCAAACCACACAGGCTTGCTTTAATCTCAGAATCAGAGATAATCTAGTCTCAAACAGTTACAGCAGGTCAGTAAAGATCTTGCTAGGCTACCCCGGTCTGGATTTTGGGATATCCTCGATCTCAGATTAGAACATTCAGTACATCCTCAGAACATAAGCCTCACCAACAATAGGTGGTTGGATAAGATATGGCAGAGACTGATGTACATCACACCTCAAATGAACAAAGCAGTATATAACAATGCTTGCACGATGCTGTATGTCTGAGAATCATGAAAACACAGTTAGGATCAGCTTTCGTCTTCATTCGGTCATTCTGAAAGCACCAGAAGTTTCTAAGACTCTACAAGGGTGACCCGATTTTCCTAAACACACCACTGTACTTGGAAATGTCAGTCTGTCCAATTAAGTTTTCGTGAATGTTTCGGGGTCAATGCACAAGGACAGAATATGATGTTCCAGAGGCGTGTGAACAGTGTCACAGTGGGCCTCTAAAACAGAGACTCAGCAATCATGACAGCGAGATTTCATGTGACATATCAGTCCAGCTGAAGTACTGCATCACTTCCTTCGAAATTCAAGAGGTTTCAAATTGGATAAGAGACTTTACATTTACATTTAGTTATTTAGCAGACGCTTTTATCCAAAGATAAGCGACGTATAAAGTAGGGGAAAACAGAAGTACTAAAGGGCGAGATGTTAAAGGAAGAGATGTGTTTTTAGCCGATTCTTAAAGACAGCTGCAGAATCTGCTGATCTTGTGGCAAGAGGGAGATCATTCTAGAGTCGTGGAACACAGAAAGTGCGTATAAAGCAACGACATGTTGTGGATGTGCAGCGAACAGAATTGTGGGTAAATACTGTATTGTGTCATCTAGGAAGGAATTAAGAGTAAAAAGGTTTTTAATCGGTCCCTGGAGAGACTGGGGGTGGGCGTCTTACAGTCTGGTTTAGTCCTACGCCGCTCATTGGAATAAGGATTTGTAAAGCCATTCAAATCCTAATGGGTCTATTTCCTGGGTGGCTCTTTTGCTCTGTATTACAACACTGGAGGAGATAATACCGTCTGGATTCACATCCAATAGATACTGCAGCTTGGCGAGAGGCTGAAAATGACCAGGGGTCCTATAAAGATTAGCATTACATTACCGTCAATTTATGATAATAGGCCTAATTATATCGTAGCTTTTCTTTACCATTTGCTCATTTAACTATTTTACAGTTACAGTATATCTATGTTCATTTAATACCTTTTGGTCCAATTTATCACATAAAAGCTGAGATTGAATGAAACCTTACTTAAATTTCACAGCTGCACGTAAATAAGATTTCTTATTCTTACAGTTCTATGAACTTTATGTACACATTTCCTGCACTGGTTTTGTGTGCACACTATAGAAGTGAATAGTTGCTGGTTACCAAGTTCCTTCAAAATATCTTCTTTTGTGTTCTGCGGAAGAAATAAAGTCATATAGTTCATTAAAAATAAGATGGTGGTGTCATAAGACTAGGAAATAACATAATTCAGACAACATTATGTTATTTAATATTTTGTTCAGACAGAGTACGATGGCATGATAAGATCGACCAGGCTGTTGGTTGTAGACTGACGTTCTCTTTATCTGCTTGTCCCAGACCATTTGTGCTGAACAGCTTAATTCCAGTTGAACAATTCAATCATTCCAGCAGAATAGCTTGTCACAGCAGGTGAACATCAGGGCATTTGTGTCAATGTGCTCTCATTGTCAGGCCACTATACACAGAACCACTGTGAACCTCACTGCTACCATTGGAGGTCATTTAGAGAAGCTGAACACGCTGAAACTGACTGATTGGTTGAGGTTAGTCAGATGATTAACCAAACAATCAGGACACCAAAACAGACCTCAAGGCAATTGAAAAAAACACACCCCATGATCCAAACAGGGATTAACACCCACCGATGGGGCAGTCCCGTCCTATTGGTGTGGAGTAGACAGCGAAGGGAGTTAAAAGGGTTAAGATCCAGTCGAGCACGATGTGTGGCCAGTTTGGCACGTCTTTTGGCATGCCACCTGCTCCCTCATCACCCCCCACCCCCACTAAATGTGCAAAATACAGAGGCAATCTGTCTCCCTGTGTGCAGCCGCTCTCTGTTATCCATTTAATTTATAAAATATGTATAAGTACCTATTTCTATGCAAGGCAGCCATAACAAGTAAAGGGGCTGGTGTCGAGTTAACAGGTTCCGGGGTACTGAAAGAACATCATGGAGCCTCAGTGAAAAACAATGCACCTGAAACCTAACAATCTCCATCTGTCATCTCTCAATCTTCGACTTCATCCCTCCTTTCTTCACCCGCTCGTTTAACCCCCCCTCCCGACTCTGTTCCTTTGTCCTTTCTATCTCGGACAGTGTCAACGGCTTTCTATAAGACATGACGCGGCCCCAAAAATAAACATAAACATCGATTTTTTTGGGCATGGATGATCAAATTTTAAACATGTAAGTTGTCATCTGCACGATTAAACAAATTATATAAATCCATTCTTAATATAGTGAAACTAATATGATATTAAATTTAAAAAATCCGGAAAAATATTTGTATTTTCCTAGATTTTTGTCTTGCATATACATTTGCGAAGCAATCTTAATAGAAATAATTATTTTATTATTAAAAACTATCATTTAAAAAAACTATCATTTTATTAATCAGAGAGCTTAAAAAGTTATACTAAATAATGATGTGTAGTTTTCAATTATTAAACAAACCTTTAAAATATTTGTGCGAGTTTTCTGGGCAAAAAATCTTATTACGCTTCCTTCTCTTTACAATAAATGCGACTTGGTGTCATTTTTGAAGCGTCCAAATTTTGCACTGACTATTTAGTGGGATACCAAACCCTTTGGGAGGGGATAACCCTCAAATAAAGGTGATGAGCGAGCAGATTAACTCTTTAATCTCTGGCTTTTTTCAGCACACGGGCCAACCTCCTACTCCCCCTCTTTCTCTGTCTGGCTCACATTAATCCACACTGAAGCACACTGATGGAGGATGTCTAGCTGAGCACTGTGCACTTTTCCACGTTTAATTACATTCTCTTAAGCATGTGCTGAAAGGTAACACCACTATAAAGACTGAATCAACATAAATGCATTCAAGCCTGCAGGGGACATGGTACTAGTTGGTCTTGTGACAATACTTGTGATATATTTGTATATTGTAGGTCAGTGCTTTTCACGTGACAAGCCTGCGATTTGTCACAGTGATGCAACTGTAAACAAACTGCTAACAATCTCTTTCCTGTAAGATCCATCCAACCCATTGTTGATACTGTGTTGAAAATGTAGTAGCCGTGGACCAATTTAGACAGTGAACAGAATATGTTCCATGACCACTCCTCCAACAGTCTGGCTTTTGCAATTCACAAGATTAATTCAGATCATTACAATGACTCATGGACAGGCCCACACAGAATCTGTGCCCGCAGAACTCAAACAGACTTCTGCGGAAATTGAAAGTCTATCATCCGCGGTTCTACACATTTACCGCCCCCTTGTTTTATTTACTAAACATTTGGACTGATTTGAAAATATGTTCAGGTACAAATCAGAGGAAAATACACTCAGTTCTGTTTAACACATTTGCCTAAAATTGAAATTTAACCCCAAAACCAGCGCAGATACTGTACGGTTAAAAGCAGGGTTTGCATCACTATTTTTTATGTTGTAAAAGAACAGTTAAAGGGACCGTATAAATTTCTTTGTTTTGATGAACAAAGAGAAAGATATTTGGAAGAATGCTCATAACCAAACAGTTCCTGGTCACCATAAACCACACAATAACATGTATAAGTAAATGCTGAAAACAACATGAACTAAGATTAATGAATACTGTAGAACTACAGTTCACTGTTTGTTCATGTTAGCTAATGTGTTGTCTAATGTTAACAAATACAACCCTACTGTAAAGTGTAACCAACATCTTATCTTTTGTATTCGTCATTTTTGTATTGGAATGAGATCAGTGTACATAAATGATTTTCATGTTTGGCTGAACTATTCTTTTAAGATGACTGTTTTATAATTAATAAATTCTTCACCCTTCTGTAACCACTGCATTCCATCACTACTCAGTATTCGCCTTGGGTGCTCACAGTATCAGCACTGCATCAGAGAGCAAGGCCGTTGCAAGAAATTGAGATTGTGAATCGAGAGAGAGAAGCAAATGTGCCAAGGCAACCACTTTCTAACAATTTGTCATTTTGTCTCTGAATCCAGTAACTATCTTCCCTGCAAACTCCCAATAAACTTTCCTTTTTTTTTACCTTTCAAGCTTTGCACAAACTACATCCAGTTTTATTATTTAACAGCCCGCGCCAATAAGAAACAAAGAACGAAAGTGCATGCATTTCCTTTGCACAAACTAGTCACGTGGCAGATAAACAGAAGAGAGGGAGAGAGAATGGCAACACAAACATTGTTTCCAAATGCTTCCAAAACAGATGCATCTCTTTTTTGGGGGGTAAAGCACTGCATTCATGGTATCATATCTTAACTAACTGCTCATTTTTTTATTCTGACTAAACCAGAATGAACATCCCCAACATTATATTGCATTAAGTGACACAGCTTTATATTTTAATACCTCACAAGACATCTGAAGTCAAGACCACACACCTGCATCAGGATAAATCTATTACACAACCAAAGCTAACCAGGATGCCTGCTGAAGTCAATTGAGTTTATCCACTAAATCTAAGTGCGGTCCATCCAAATAGCTCTGGCTTGGCAAAGCTCACATGTTCAGATTTGCCCAATGCTGCCTTGGGTTACTCTGCATGCCGGACAGCACAACACGGCTCTGCTCGATTCAAACAATCCCAGCATTCAGAGAAGAGTGGAGACAGACACACAGATGTACAGACAGGGGATAAAAGATAGACAGGTGGCGGCACTCTGGGGGGACGGAGAGAAACGAAGCCCATCTGCTGAGACCCCAGCATCTGTAACCACGGGCAACACCCAAGAAATGATGCAGGTCCAATGGGGACCAACCAGATCAAAACATTCAGCACGCTGGACATGATGTTCTATCTAAACCTGTGCGGCCAAAATAAATCGTTCTGGTACAGTTATAAAATACTCACTCAAAACTTACCCAGCTTCTATGAATTACACATAAATGTGCAAACATGCGACATTTGGTAAACAAGCATTACACCGACAGACGAATAACACAAAAACAACCATATAAACAAAACATAATCAACACTTACCTGCTACAGGCTCCTTGCGTCTTGAGAGATGATGATTTGAATATGTTTGATATGTCCACAAAACAATAACATTGATAAAATAATATCACCTATACAAAATAATAATAATATCCCCTATACAAAATAATGATCCAACTGATGGCTGCAAAACAAAGAAAAGTAATAGATTTCCTTTTAGAGACAACCCTACTGATAACAGCAACAACACAAGCTGGTGCAGACAACCACGGTAAGATGCTGTACAATAACAGCATCCCCTTTTCTGTAAAGGATGGATAAAGGAGGGAGTGACAACGAACTGGAGAAAGAGAGACGGGAGGGGGGAGGGACACTACTGAGCATGCTCGCTAAAAATCCCTGGGCATTTCAATGTCACATGACCTGCTCTGCGCTGTCAATCATTACGGGTTAGAAAATGAAAGGAGGAAGAGAGAAGGATGTAGAGATGGATGGGGGACGATTATGCTGATGGGTGCAGCAGAACTGCGGGTGGCTGCATCACAGCTGTCGTTTTTTACGATTAATTAAAGAAAGAAGGAGAAACAAACCTGTAATCTCTCATAGCCCACCCCCAGGCAGACAGCCCACCAATGGCTCTTACTTTGCCAGTTTAGATCAAATACACCAAGCAATACCTGATGAAAAAGCACGATATGATAAAGTTAAATGTTTTTTAAATGTTTTATATAGGGATGTTATAATTACGTTTAATTATTTTAAAGTGATACAGGTTGTGAGGGAAAAAATTATATGGTGTACAATAAAAATCTAAATAATTAAATACAATTTAAAAAGGTCAAAGCATAGGTAGTCAACGACAGAAAGTGCAAAAGTTTTGGTGCTATAGCTAGTTACAATTTGTCATGAAGTGTTAAAGTGCTTAAATAAAAAGATATAGTATAAAAAATATTGACCTAAGAAATAGGGAGGACACAGGAGAGAAAGATTGCCCCCAATACAGTAAGCGCGGAGTCAGATGATCACGCTCCTATTTCAGCTGCTGAATGTACAGCTGGATTTCATCTGCTCTAATACCTCACATTCCACACGCTCACAACTGTAGCACACTCGGCCAGAGCCGAGGCCCCTGATAGACACACATCACTTCACATTCACAATGTCGACATGCCTGACATTTCACTATGAATACAAAAGATTACTGCAATTACATTGTGTTTTGTTTCTAGAGGGACCACTGATTCTAAAACAGTTAAACACAGAGGGATTCTGGGCTGTCATCATTTGTCTCATTCAATAAAGAATTCAAGCCAAAAACTTTTTTTTCTGTCTCTCTCATGAAAGCAGGTCATTTCCAGAACAGTCTACCGAAATACAAAAGCATCTATTCTTTTAAAGACGTTTTCATCATCAGATGGCATACAGCTCCCTCTAGTGCCTGAACACAATTTATGGAACGTAAGCACACGTCTTTTTAAAATCATAATGTAACGATACCTAATGTACCTAAAGATGATCCGAGTGACTGTGGAATACATTTTGACAACACAACTTAAGTTTGGACATATTTTGTGTAGTGTTTCGTTAACATAAAACGACGGAAAACTTGTAATTCCCACTTCAACCCGCAAATAATTTATGCAACTGTGCTCTTTTATTGTCAGCAGATCCTTGTAATGTTTTAATGCTACTAATTCATTCACGTTACTTAATAATTTTGCTAAATCCAATACGTTACTTCCGGGTTAAAGTGGGAATTATCGAATTTCTGAAAGCACGTGAAGGCAGCATTACACGCGTGGTTCATTTAAACAATGTGAGACCAAATTACACATCCCATCATCCAAAGTGGCAGTACGACAGTTCTAAAAACAAATAAAGAACAAACTCTACACCTAAATTTACGTCATTATTTCATTTGATCTCCATTTTTGTCGAGTCGCTTGCTCAGCTGGCACTGTGCTCGGCTAGACGGGCACGCCCACTGACAGCCCGCAGTCAAATTTGAAGGTCTGCTTCCGGGAAGTCTGTTATGCGTTTCATAGAAGATAGATAGGAAAATTGATAAAAGCAGAACTTATTATAAAGGATTAAGTGCTACATTGTGCGGTTCAAATATTTATATCTGAGTTTTTGCCCCATCTTGCAAAAAAGAAAGCTGTGTGCTACATAGCCACTGCGATTCGGTGAATGATCTCAACGCGCTTCCTGGGCTAATCCATTGACCAATGGGAATGTTTGAGAGGCGGGAACAAATTTGCTGATTCGCTGGATTCCTCCTACAACTCAAAGATATTAAACAGCGCGTTCGACGTCAAACTTATTACGAACATCGACAATGCAGAACCTTAGCTCTGTCTGATGTCTAAAAATCGTTATTCTTCTTCAAACTTCCACATATGATTTATATGTACAAAAACTAACAAACTATGTTTAACGTTATAGATTGTTCATCTTATTTTGTATAATTTCTGTTAGGCCTGTAGACCTTCGTGTGTAATGTATACGTTTACATGGAGTGTTGTAGCTAGTTATTGTGAATTTATAACACAGGGGTGGAATTAAGTGTGGAATTGGTGATTAAAATATGGGACCCTACAAATGTTACATTTCTTTTTTTGTAGAATAAAAATGAAAGAATAGTTTCTCATATTGTGCACAGATATGTTGCTCTAAACCAACTAAGCTGTTAAGTCACGTGCTAAGCTTTAACAAACAGTTTGGGAAATATGATCTGATCCAGTCTAGTGTACAATTGTAATAAATATGACAAGAGTAAACAACAGTCAAATTTCTTGCATTACTTTTTAATTAACGTTAATCAGGACTAGTATTTCTGTCACAAACCCAAGATGCTTAACTGCTAAAATGTATTACAAAAATAAAATGCCTTTGTTAATTATAGTACTTAACAAATAACCTTTATGCTTCAACATCAAGCATGTTATGTAGTTCAGATCAAAAACATGCATTTTGTCCCTGCATTTCACCCTTAGAGTCAAGATTTTACTGTATGTCACAGCTGCAACAGTTCAAAGCACGGAGAAAATACCCCGTTACGCAACAGTGAATCCCACATATTAAATAAAATGGTTGTCCAATATCTAGTCATAGAGAAAAGACAGTCTTTCCATATAGGATCATGCGAACACATTGCACTAAGGTCCACATCCATATATCTTCACTCTAACACAAGAACAGATACTGAAGCATTGCTCAGCTCTGGCAAAATACCACTAGATTCAATGTGGGTAAAGAGTGTTGTCTCACTGGGGGATCGACACGCCCCTGTAGTTCAAATACTGAGGCCTGGCTTAATCATCTTCTCCAGAGCAGACATATGTTATCTTTGGCTTTGAGGTTACAACACAAGGGGTTTGTAAAGAGACCTGCTAGATGAAAACAACAGAAAATGCAAGCTCACACTTATAAAGGGTTACTTTAACTTTTCCCCCAATTTTTTTCCAATAACACCATTCTAAAATTATATTAACAGAAATGTAGCTTCCCACATACAGGTGATGTTGAGTGCAGGTGAGTGCATTTTTCTGTACATCATAAAATAATTATCTAATAAGTCAAACAGTTAATTAAAACTTGGTTTTCTTTTGCACTTAATGGGAATCCTTTAGTTTCTTTTTACCTTAAAATGAAATTAATGTATTTAGGGGTTGAAAGGACAGTGTGACTCGTGAGGAATTAAAAAAAATAAAACAAAATGCATAATTCCAAAATCCACTCAACAGTTCAGCACAAAACACATGGACCTTAAGCCATTTAAGTGAAGTAAAGAACCTCCGAGTTCCTTGAATTTGTGACGTGTGAGCCCTTGAAACATTTAAGGGCTTCCCTGATGCCCTGAATTAAGCTATTGATATATTCTTCCTTATCCATTGTTAACATTTATTGTCAAACAACAAAGAAGGCTTTTAATTAACAGGCATCGAATAGTCTCTGAAAAACGACCAAGCGAAACGTTGGAGAAAGGCAATAGCTGATAGTCTCTTCAACTTCCTGCACACGGCGCTGAAAACGACAACGGTCCCGGGCAATTTCCTCCCAGGGGCCATGGCGGTCCTCATCACTGCTGGCATAGAATTCCTCCACCTCTTCCACAAATTGCACCTGTGAAAGAACAAAAGTTCTTTATATTGCTGTCAGAGAAAGACTTTTAAAAGACATTACAAAGAACTGCAACTCATTTAGCATTCTGTTCCTTTGCACCAAGTTATTAGAGTTATATAACACTGCATACTGTGTCATTAAAACTCTGCGACCCATATGCTGCTATTTTCTCCTTAAAAAGCTTTCTTTGAGCCACCACTTTATGACAGTGACTGATAAACAACAGGTTATGAAAATCATTAAACCTGCCAACACAGGAAATATACATGAAAGCTTATCTCTTCTTTGCTTTAAATTGGATTCTCTTGGCAGAACATGGGTTAAGGTTAAAGAAAAACAGACAGCTGCACAAGTTATTTTTTTATGCTCTTTCCAGACTCACAGTCTCACTGTTGCTAAGTAACTTGTAATTGCACTTAATTGGTAAAATAATGAGCAGGTACATGATGGATAACTCCCTCGCTCTAAGTGGTTGGGAGTGCTATCCCCAGACCAAAGCTAATGACTTTGACTAGTGTGATGCCAGAGTCATGAAATCCACCACACCATCAAGTGATAATGAGTAATGGGCAGAGTACTAACTCCTGCCTCCTTGGAGAAGGTAAAATGGAACCATTGCATCATATTAGAACAGGCAGAGGGAAAAAATAAAAATGATATTGCATGGCTTTACATCATTTTCACAGACTAGCTTTTACAGCCATGTTGCAATGGAATATAGCCAAGATATAAAACCAAATGACAGTATGAAAGAAAACAATGTGTTGAAAGCATTTAACTTACAGAAGAGAGGATTAATGGAGTTTATAAATAGTCTTTAAGAAGACCAAGTCTGAATAAAATGTTATTCACCATATCCAAGGCTCACTTTATTCTTTATTACATTGTTTTGCATCTTGCTCCGTTGTCGTTGATTTCTTTTTACTAATCTACATTTATTAGCCCCTTGTCCCTGTGTTTAATGCGTCAATTTCCTCAAGAGGGGCAATAAAGTCTTCATATCATATCCATCTTTAATAATATCGAACAGCTTGTGCCTGTTGACAATTTCAAATGAACTTGCCTCAGAAAAATACTTTACCAACTCGAACTCTGCCTTTATTTCCAAAGCTTACCTAACACCTCATTATTTTAAACCTTTTGGAAATTCGAAATGACAAAGTGGTGGCACTTTGTTATCTCTGTATCAACTAAACACTAAAACATGTATATGATTCAAGGTCAAGAAAGGCGTAATTTTATATATATGATTCATTCGTCCATTCCAAACACATTAGTAAAGTGCTCTTAAGCTCAAACACCACCCTTAAATACTTTACACCTTTTAAGCAAACACAACATTACATCACTACATTACACAAGCATTTTCAGTTCAGAACATGCATGTAATAAGTGTAAACTGATAAAAAGAACAAACCTTTTTCAGCTGAACACCCATGACACCCCTCGAGCATGGCCCAGAGGAAATCTCTGAAAATCCACTGTCCAGCCTCTCTTCTGCCTCCTCTCTTTTGTAGTTTGGTGTTCCAGGCGTTGTCTTCTTTTGACAAGATTTACGAAGCTTCTGAGTCTTTATTGGGGCCTGAAAGTTGAGGGGACTGTAGGGGTCTGCTGAGCAACTAAAGGAGTTCCACAGTTTTAGATTCTCTTCCTCATCCACCTCACAAGCATCTTCGCTCGAGTCATTCTCAGAAAGCGAGGGTGACAAAGTAGAAGGTGAAAGATGGGAGGACATATGCGCCGGTGTGGATTCCGAGACCGGGGATTCTGTAGCAGGGTTTGGCTTGGAGGCCGACCTCATCGGAGCTGTAAAATTCCTAGGGTTGTAAGGGTCCTCATTTTGGCACAGAGAATTCCACAGTCTCTCCGTCTCAGAATTGGCATCCTCTTCATCCGTATTTGATTCACAGTCACTGCTGTCTTCAGACTCTGAAGGGTGGGATGAACCTTCACTGTCAAACCCATCATCATCATTACTGTCCCAATCGCTATCATCCTCAGATTCAGATTCATCACTGCAAGGGCTGCCCATGATATAGGCGATGCTCTTGTTTTGACAGCGAGGATTGGGCAAAACGAGTTGGTCTTCAGGTGTTGGAGACACATGAGATGATCCCTCGGACGTCTTGTCAGTCTCAGACTCAGAATCTTTATCCTGTTGCTGAATTTCGTCCTGGCAGTCGCCAGACTCAGTATGAGAGTGTTCCACAGATTCATTCCCTGTAGTGTTACTGTGTGAAGAGCTATCCCCGGAGGCAACATGTCCATCTGTTTCTGACACCTCTTGCTCCTCAGAAAGCAGCCTCATATTACGAAGCTTACTATTTGACTGTTCTTCTTCCAAGCTTGAGTAGCCATTATCCTGATCTGGGGTCAGAACTGCCACCTCACTGTAGGTTCTATTACAAACTAGAGGTTGAAATACACTTTGCTGCTCATCATCTCCTAAGGGAAGCTGGTATGAATTTTTAAGGGATTCCGTGTGTAGGCCTGCATTGTGGACCAGCTCTTTGGAGCACGAGGGTCCAGCGCTTTCGTTGTTCATTGATGCTCTATCATCCCTACACACACAAAGTACAGTCGTCATGGCGATGGCAGCATGAGAGCGACTCTGACAATAGGCAACACTGTGGTGTTCTCCACAATGCTGCAAGTTTGCACCAGTCTCGTTTGTGGTTTGCGATACAATAAGCAGCCCGTTCTGCGGGCTATCGTCAGCTCCCAAAGATCCACCCCACCGCCGGCTGTTGGCAGAGCGCGCGGTCGCCGTGTCGGCGCAACAAACGACTTCCGGTTTGCGTCGCTCGGCCCCCTTCAGTCGTTTTTCTTGCGTGGTGGACGCGTTCATCAACAACTGGCTGAGAAAATTTCTCGCCGTTCCGAGGTATCCGACTGATACCTGCCTTTGCACGTTGAAATCCTTCTGTACCGCGTCCTGGATTCCGAGTTGGCTCAGTGAACCATGAGTCAACCAGGCCAGAGACCCCGGGTCTCCGGGAGACGCGCACACCGCGTTTTCATGCTGGCAGTTGAGGTATGCAACTTTCAGAGAGGGGTCGCCCAAAACCCCAACTAGCGAGCTTCCCATATCCAAATTCGACTTCATATCAAAGGCAGGCTGGGATCTTCCCGGTAAGTATTTCTGCAGGAAAGACCACGCGGGCCTGGAGACCAGAGAAAACACGCTGATCCACGAGCTGTCATGACTCCTGTCACGCACGGACCGCGTGTCCTCTTTAGAAAAGTGCCCATGTGTGCTCATACTTCCGAACATGTGATTTCCTTAAAATGACTACGACTAGATGAACTTAATAGAAATATAATATTAACAAGCGATCTACTCCTTTTAGCAACTGTCAAACACAAATTAGTGACCGCGTAATAAGACTGAGCTGGCTAACGCAGCTAGTTGTAAACTAGGCTAATATTAAACACAAATTTGTGTTAGGCTAAATGTTAGCTACGAGAAAAGCAAAACGGTTCATTTTTCATTGAGTTCAGCCCTTGGCAGCCTCCATGAGTTACTATTTAATACTCTTCTGGATACATGAAACGGTACATGCCGATTATTGCGCGGTGAGTCCGACCCGGCGCCAGCGAGTACCGTCAGCGTCCATATTGAGCGCAGTATTAACGCCAACTGTGTCGTTCTGAGGAAAATAACACAACTTATTTCGGCTTGAGGGAATTGTAGAGACGACAGAAGTGCAGGAAAGGTGTTTCGAAGCCGTATGAGAGCAATGTAGACCAGTATATTCCAGGGTAAAGTTCAAAGCAAAAGCCATTTTGTCGTCCGAGAGAAGAAGTGTATGTTCCTCAACTGTCAGTCTTGTGTCGTCTCATTCGAGCCCGACCGCCGCGCTTTTCAGAAATACTAAAAAACGTTTCTAAGACCAAAAACTAGTCTAGGTGATCCCCACACGACGGGAAAAACGGTTTCACCTTAAATTAGCGTTAAATAGAAATACTTTGGCGTTCAGGCGCGTTGGTATTCCCGCTTCGTTCGCTCGTCGGAGCTAGCCGCAGAGCTAAAGTGGAGAGATTTCATCAGAAAAGGACTTAAGGGAGCGTCTGTAAAGTACAGGAAGTCCTGAACGGTTAGGGACCGTGGTAAAATGTGAATCTTATGCAGCGCTTGACGTATTATAGGAGATATTTAGTGCGTGATTTGCAATGTTTTTTTTTTTAATGCGACACTGTTTGTCCGGTCACATTTTATTACTTTACATTATGTGAGAACAGAAAGTATTTTTACTAATGCAGTGAAGCGAGACCCAGCATGCGTCTGACAGATCTATTTGTGCATTGATTTGGAAAAGACAATTTTAGAGAACATAAATGCATACGGTCTCTGGAACTGGGTTAATGTTTTGCTTCTTACCACGCATACTAAAAACAGCATAATGTCCTCTTTTGGTTATGCAGAACAGACAGACATCAGATACACAGTTATGAACAGAGGTCTGCATTAATGCGCTTGGAAATATTTCAGTGCATTTTATGGAAATTCTGCTTTTTATATACAGGCTAGATTACAGATGAAAGCGTTAAATTGAATTTTATTCCCAGGTTGTCTTAATTTACGGTACTCTCAGTGGGACGTATTAATATATATTAACACGGATGGATGAGTCATGATTCTCTAGAGATTTTGGCAATTAAGGCTTGATGAGCTCAAGTCTGATGTAATTCTTACCTCAGGGTTAACCAAAACAGCATATGGGATAAAGCAGATTGTTGTGGTCAATGGCACATGTTTGAAAGAGGGGAACTTGTGCGAATACACCAGACATTTCGTATTACTTTCATCATTCAACAGTGTTAATTGCACCACCTTTGCCAACGTTTATTTAGCGATGTAGTTGAAAAATAAAGGGAAAAGGACTACATGAAGCTAAAGCCAAAACATTCAAATGTAGTCAAATAAGTTTTCCTGTGCATTTATTAAGTGCAAATAAAGTAAAAAAAAACACATTTTAAAACTAGACAGAACACTTTACATTTTTTTCTTAAAATGAAAGAAGTGGGATAAAGCTCCTTTATATCCATAACTCGCATCAAAATTATATTCTTAGCATATTGGGTTTACACTTACATTCTCTTTCAATATTCAAATTAGGGACACAGATGTTCTAAAAGTTCCATACTTCCAAACCCACACTCTTCTGCACATTGACAAACATACCTTTCCAAAAATAATTTTCTATTATTGGACTGCATGGAATGGTACATGCATGACTGAAACTGAAAGGAAACCGTCATGTAACAAGTCATTCAAATCTCTATTTAAGCATCACTGAATGGAGCTGGTTTGTCTTGTTAGAAAAAGGTTTAGAACACTCCTTTGATCTGGATGATACTACACCTTGCTTAAGGCTAATGGATTGTTAGAGCACATTGGCATAAAGGGTTTCACTTTGTAGGTCACTTAAAGAATTTAATCAAAGAGTTTAATAGGATCCTGCCCTGATGTACTTTTCAAAGGCAAAAGCTGCACAAAACGATGCCACTTGGTTAAACTGGACACTTATGTGTATTGGAGACATTTTCCAATCTCTCCATTATTCCATTAAATATACCATTAGCTTTTTATTTCTCGAATTTAGCAATTTCTTCTAAAAAAATAAAACTTAGTGCAAAGTAAAGCAATTCAGAATTTAAAATCTTCACACTGGGTTCCCAGGGAAAGAGAAACTATTGTTGTACATTTAGCATAAAATTTACATGCCATTTGACATTAAAAGGAGGAATGGAAATACTGACAGACTTACTAGTCGAAGCTTTCATTTTACTCCCTTTTAATGCAACCAAGAAAAAATTTAAATCAACCAATAAAACTTGGAAAAATGTGAAGTCAATGTACTTGACAAACAAATGCAAAAAAAGCAATATTTATCCAGTAGTATTTCACAGCATGCAAATCAACCATTTTCAAATAGAAAGTTTCTTGTCGATTATGCTTATATACCAGTCAGACATAAATCAATGACCCCAAGGTCAAGTCCTTCAAAACCTTTTGTGACATCATATCTTCAAGAAATGAAAGACCTATAAAAAGAAAATAACAATCCTGATTCTTCAGGGTTCGTTTCTTTTGTTCGTTAGCCTACAGTGTACATGCACTTCATCATTGGGTTTGTTTTCATGTTATCACCCATTTTACACCAAGCCAAAAATCTGCATTCACTCGGTTTTGTTTTGAAATGACCACTGCAACTGGTTAAAGCAAGTTGCCCAAATCAGACATTTGGTTTTCAAACCACCATCTGAGTGTTTTTCCATTTTATCAGGTAAGAGTTACAAGCAATGAACACTTACCTGTCATTTTACAATATGAAAGCAGTCACTCATTATTAATTACAATGTAAATCTGATACAAAAAGACATAACCAATGTCACAAGACACAGAATAGCTCAAATTTGAGCAGCAATAAAGAAACATCTTAAAAAGAAAATAACTTAAATTTTAACGTTTCCGGACAGCAAAGGATATGGACAGCAGACCTCAAACAGATCCCCCACCCCTTGGTTTTTGTCTCATCTTGTTAGCAAGAACCTCTTTCTGTAATCCAAGGTCAGATAAACATGGTGCACAAAACCCCACTAGAACAGTATAAGGTGATGCTGCTTCATCACAGAGTCTACACGTCTCCTGGGTAGGAGAATCAAAAAAACTCTCAAACACCCCCACTGGGGGAAACAGCCTTCTGAGCTACTGGGTATCTTCAACTTCCCGACCCATCGGCAAAGATGGACACAAACACATGCACGCGATGGACATCAGTGAAACTCTTCACTTCCAATAGTTGTCGACACAAGTGCATGCCAGTTTTGAGTATTCTCTGTTAGCGGTTTATGTCAGAGCCCGTAGAGCTCAGCTGGTGCCAATCCACCCAGCGATGACCTGGTATGATGTCTTTTAAGGGAATGATGGTTTCGCCCAGCAAGGTATTTTCCCAGAATGCTCCCTCACTCAGTACTCGCAGGTGAATGGTTCTCTGCTGCAAGTCCCCGTGTGGTATTTTATCGTACACCAGCTACCAAGAAAGGACAGAGGAGATTATATCATTGCTAATCTGAAGATTCATGAAGGCAGAACAATCTCTTGTGTTGATTTACCATCTCATTATAAGTGGGGTTGCATGTACGGCGGGCTGCCTTGGTCTTCCTCTTGCTAGTTTTCTGAGGGTCAGGGAGGAGGTACAATTTGACGTATGGATCTGGATCAGTTCCGTCCTGTAGAGTTTGCTGAAAAAAGGTGCATAACCCATTAGTTAGATTATAATACAGCAGGGGTTCTCTGATTTGCATGGCTAAGTTTTTACATTAGGGGCAGCCCCACACAGTACCAAAACTTTTGTTTTATGAAAAGTAAACCAAGGTATACTGTTTTGAGGATGAAGTCATGTTATGCAACCTGTCCACCTGCCTAATTTAAATAGGAAAACTTCACTCATCTATTACTCACCAAGCCTCTAATGTGCATCACCATAATAAAAAGCTTTTCGCTCTTGTACAAAATCGAGAGCTTCACTTCACCTGCCACTTTACCAGGTACAGTAGCCCAAGACACATCTGCAAAAAAGAAACCATTTTTAGTGTTGAACAGTTTCATGAAAGTGGATTAAGTAAATAAAGTGATTGGATTTTCTGAGAACGGTTTTACAGACCAGACTAACAAGGCGCTAACAAGAACATTAACCTTCACAGATCAGATCTGGCCAAGACAGGTTTTGACATTGATCCTTAAATGTGACCCGGGACAACAAAACCAGTCTTATGGGTACATTTTTAGAAATTGAGATTTTACATGACATGAAAGCTGAATAAATACGATTTATATTGATGTATGAGTTGTTAGAATAGGACAATATTTGGTTGAAATGCCACTGTTTAAATCTCTGGAATCTGAGAGTGCAAAAAAATCTAAATAATGAGAAAATCGCCTTTTAAGTTGTTAATCAGGGGCACTGTAGCAGGCCATCCACAAATAAAGTTTTTATATATTAAAGGTAGGAAATTTACAAAATATCTTCATGGAACATGATCTTTACTTAATATCCTCATGATTTTTGGCATAAAAGAAAAATTGATAATTTTGACCCGTACAATGTATTTTTGTCTTTTACTTCAAATATTCCCGTGCTACTTATGACTGGTCTTGTGATCCAGGGTCACAAATAACTTAAAATCGTATTATCTGTTCAAGAACAATGTCCTACTACATTGATATTTTGAATAAGCTTTAAAATTTTGACGCTTTCTTATAAGTTATTCCAAGGTAATTTTTAACTAGGTGTAATAAATAAATAGGGAGTGAAGTGCTGAAGCGCTTACTCACTCGTGTCGGGTTGACCCTGTATTCAGAGTACATGCCGTGAGATTGCAAGCACATTGCACTAGTGGTTAAAGATAAAACTCTGGCCAGTAACAGGGTGTGACACTTACTCACACTCATCGTCACAGCATTTCGGTGCATCTGATTGGATTAAAATGACAATTCCATGACTATTACACTAACTCATAACAATTTGATGTGATGGTGGACTAAAATCCAAGAACTTTGAATTCCTCATATGTGAGAGCATCCACATTTAATAGTCACATGGGTGTGTACGAGAGTGTGGTTAAGAGACAAATAAGGAAATGAACCTGCTGGCTTATTGTGGAGAGTATTGACAATAGTTCCCACGCTTCCCGCCCGCTCATCTCTTGGAAGAGGGTGGAAGAATGTGTAGATCAGATCACACTGAAGGTAAGAGAAGAAGGTTACTTGCTGATGGCCAACCACAACTTATTCCTAAGCAGGTACCAAAATAAACAAGCAAACAAATACCAAGACAGCAGCCTTAATTTACAAGCACTGCAATACGGACACTATGCGATCTGGTTGCACAGGAATAAGAAAACTGAAAGTGTACAAAGTTTGGCAGCTGGTTATGACAGACGTGGTTCACGAGACTGAGTGGGGAGGGTGTTTACAGACAACACGTGTCTGTTTTCACAGAACTTGTGGCTGAATTCCAAGAAACATGCCAGTCAAACTGAAACCAATTCCTGACGGTAGTATCTTCATTTTGACCGATACTGTATGACTTTTTAAAAAAAAAACAGTCAAACTTGGTGTAGTTATTAATTATATTACGATTATAATTCACATATCTTACATATGTTCACCTGAATAACAGAGGGTCCAGTGCTAAAAACCCGGTGCTGAAAGCAAGGTCAATGGTTACCTGGGCCACTTCTTGAGCAGCATGGATCAGATGATAAACATATCCATTGAGTGACTCCTTCCTCCTTTCTGCCAGGGCCTCCCCTCGAGATCGACCAATCCCAAAGCGGCTGGGAAAGCTAAGGGGGTATCACAATACATATTATAGCTACTACACAGTGTAATTTTTATACATTATACTCTGTTGTGCTTGACTGTGAGAAGTTTGGCAATGCTGACAGCACTGAGAAGTTGTTTAAATGTGGCAGCTTTCATTTAGTTTGATAACTTATCTCTTCCAGACTAAACATATCCATTGATAGCAGAAACCTGCATTATTTTCCACTATGGTAAGAATTTTTTTCTGAAGCTCAAGGCATTAAGGTCTTGTGATGTAATTCACATTACCAAAAGACGGATTATAATACCTGGGGAGTTTTGAGGATGGGAAGATGAGCTGAAGTTTACTGTGAAGCTCATGGAACTCTTCAAAGGTCCTCTGGACTAAAGTTGATCCCTGTTGACCTTCCCGTTCCACTTTCACAACATAAGACTGCAAAGAGAGGAAAAATGTCATGATTGGCATGAAATGCATTTGGGATTCAAGGCAGCGTAAAGGCAGTCTACTTACATAACCCTTGCTTGGGGTACAGATTTTAATGTGTCTGCAAACAAACAGACTGCGGATCATGCCATCCGTTTTCATGGTGTAGACGCGTGGAGCAAATGAGAGAACAGGGCGTTCCTCGGAGGACGCAAACTTCATCTGTGCCAGGTTATGGATGAAGAAGTTCAGCTTTGTGGCGACACTGCCAAGACTGGACTCGATCAGCCTATGACAAGAGAGATGATCGAGATAAGACCGTAGATAAACGGACAACAGCGCAATCTATTACAGAAAAACAATCTTGAAAATCTCTTCCCACACGCCTCTGAGAACAAACTATAAATATATACACATTAAATCAATATTAAAGTCACATTTTTCATAAAAATGTTAAAGGTGCTGGAAGATGTCCTCACCTGGTGAAATGCATGGTAGCATCGGCTTCGGACTCATGTGGTCGCAGGGCATCATACACATATTTCAAATCATCCACATCAGATAACTCCGGTATCCCGCTGGACAACATCTGCAGTCAAACGAGAGGTAACATGTAGTATTTTCTTTTAAAGTACTTAAGATGCAATACAATTCCAAAAAGATTCACCACCACCAAAAAACTGTTTAATAACTGTTGTGGACTCACCAGACCGAGAAGGTTAAGAAACAGATGTGCATGTTTCCTGATGAGATTATAGGCCTCGCAACACAAATCCACAAATTCATGGAAACGGCTGGATGGCTTGTCACCTCCATTGATGACATAGGCCATATCAGAGGTAAATACGAAAGGTGCCCGGTCCCTGAAGAGAACAATAATGACACTTACCATCAACACTCAGATCTGCTTTAGTTCAAAAATATTCCTAGTGGTGCATTTTTCTGTCACAACAAATCCAAATCAGGGTCAAAAAGAACTTTTTCATCTTCATTTTGTTTTCCTACCGTTTGATGCTGCCAAACATCTGCGCGTGCCCCAGGAACTTGCCAAAGTCAATGTGGAACATGTGTCCGCTAGTTTTCAGCATGATGTTATCGTTGTGTCGGTCGCAGATGCCCAGAATGTATGTAGCCACGCAACAACCAGCACAAGAGTAGATAAAGTTTTCAACAGCCTGTGAAGACGCAAAACAAATGACCGATGGGAGAATAAGGCGTTTGTGATACAATCAATACTTATTAAATTCTACTTTGTGATAGCGGAGGGGCAGAAATTACACACTTTGGCTTCACCCAAGTCTCGGAGCACGTTAATGTTTTTAGCACACTAGATATAGTAACATGATGCAACCTGATGCAACTGAAGCGGCGGTGGATCTTTTGAAATGTTTCACAAAACCGCTGCATGCTAGTTCAGTTAGTCAAACAAGGGTTTGAAGTGTGAAGATACCACAAAGAACACCGTTCTACCTTATCATACTCCTCCTCAGTGGGGTTGTGTTTCTGTAACCAATCTGCCAACGGACGGTCTTTAAAGGAGCCAGTTACTCCATGCTCAACCTGGATCTTTCTGAGGGTTTCTGCATTGGGAATCATCTCTACAATGCCTAAAAAGAAAAAAGTACAGAAAAATGAAAAAGGAACCTAAAGCAATTCACATCATTAAATGCCAGATCAGCAATTGTCTGTCAAATAGGAACAACTGGTTTTGTGGTCATATTTCATGTTTTGAATAATATTTACTTTGTAATGATGTGCTTTATTGAAATCGAGGCCCTAACTTATAACAGGTCTTAAAGGATTATAAACCAAAGTCAGCACTTCTGAGTCGTTACCTCTGCCCCTTCCAGTAGAGAAGCAACGGAAGATGACCACCCTCATGTCCAGCCCCTCCTGGATCCAGATCTTATTCATGATCCGTATGATCTGCAGGGTCAGCATGTCCTGCCGGAGGTCATCGCCCGACTGAGAGCGAGAACACGACCACAGGTGACAAAGAGGAACATCTAAAAGCATCAGAAAAACCGATTTTCAACGAACACAGCAGGTACCTTAAAGATGACATTGATGTTGTCCCCCAGAGAATCCTGGTTCTGAAATGAGAGCTTCAGGGGAACCGCATTCGAGTTGAAGTAGGAGCAAGACTACAGAGAGAGGAAATGTGAGAGACCTGTTGTGATCCTGAAAAGCTTCACAGAGATGTCTACATGCTATGAGGACGTAGCATGTACCTGTATGTTGATGCCCTTGACAAGGAGGCCCGGGCTGAGGGGAAGTCGGCAGTTGCTGTTCAGAGTGAAGAAGTGTTTGACATCCTCAAGACCCTCACGGAGAATAGCCTGAACATCAGAGGAGAGACGAATGAAAATAAATGTGGTGACCAGATGGTGTCAAGAATATAATCCCCCTTAGGTTTTGGCACAGACTTTGTTCTTTTAAATAAAAAAAGCATGAGCTTTGTAACAAAATCAGAACTGTAGAAGAATGTTGTATTTGACAAATGAGCAATTCCAGCATTATGGACGTGACGCAGTGCGTTAGGGAGGTGACGTAAAAATGTTCAGAGAATGAATTTGTTACGATTATATTAAACCATCTGTTTATATTTTACTGAATTTGTCTAAACATACAATTTTTTCATAGACTGACATTTTTTTATCTAAAAAAGGGAAATAAACATGCATTATGGATGTGACAAAAAAAGGACAGTGTTTTTGGGAGACGATAAACTTTGTAGGATTTCTGTTAAATAAAATGCACAAACCTGACGCAATAATACCCCATGAATGGAGAAGGGATGCCTCTTTATAGAACATAAAATAGTTACTTTATATTAATTTTCATGTGTCCATTTATGAGAAATATGTGGCGTTATGGATGTGACAATCCTGAAAATGGCACTTTATGAAAAATCATGCACTATAAATAATGCTTTCTAAATTAAGAGATCTTACGTGGGTATTTGAACCTCAAAATGTTAAAATGTGTGGTAAGGTTGACATTTTCACGGAAGTGCCAAAATGACTTTTGATTTACAAATTGATCACTGATATGAAAAAATATGGAGACTTGTTTACACCTTGTACATAAATATGTGTGATGGGATATTAAAAAGACAGGAAAGCATAGTACAAAAAAGGTGTTAAAACATTTTAACGTTTCAATGAAATACAAATATCTCTAATATAAGAATAATCATTGCTTGAATTGCCACGCATGATTGATGGGGAGGAGCAGATTTTTGTGTAGTTGGAGACAAAATATATAGAAAACACGTGGTTTGATCATAGGTAATTCATTTGTTAGTGACAGCTGTAAAAGAGACTAACAGACATAAGGTAAAGTGAGAAAGGTTAAGCCTGACCTGTCTGGATGAAGGCGATGCATCTCTCACCCGCTGGGCCACTTTAGCCAGTATGTTAACCAGCCAGCCTTGTCTATCAAAGTCCTCCCTTAATCCACGACCGGAGCAGCACAGCAACGCCGCCAGCAGATACTGATACCTCACGCTGAACTGAGAGTCCTGAAGAGTATCTTTCAGTAGCCTAGACACACGGAGACACAATGAATAGAAGCTGTTTTTATATGAAATGATAAAAAATATTATTATTACATCAACATCCCCTATTTTACCAGTTAATGAAAATAAACATCCACTAGTTTTTGAGGACAGGACAAACAAAGATTGTAGGTGTACTGACTGACCCAGGCGAAAATTACTCCAGCTGTACAGCAGATGGCGCTGTGACCCCATTTCACACACATCATGAACACTCTTCCATACATGCCTAGAGGCTTTTGCATCTGAAGTCTTTATATATTTTAAGTGTCTGACGTTTTCCACTTAAAATTATTTGATCAGACTCTGATCCTTACATAAAAATTTGTTTCACTTTAATGGTGATGGAACATTTCCATCATAGTGAAATCACTGAACTTAAACATTGGACAAATGACTTTTGCATCTCAAGTCTTCATATATTCATTGTAATGAAGGTCAATTACATCAGCTATGGTCAAAATTCAATCACAGTGTAGGTAGCAGTTTAAGACTTGCAAGTCAGAACAAATGGGTTTTTTCTGATGAACACAGAAAGAGATATTTGGAAGAATGCTTGTACCAACAGTTCTTGGCCACCATTGACCACCATAGTAGGAAAAATAACAATGGTATTCCAAAGTGCCCCAGAACTGTTTGCTTTCCTACATTTTTCAATATATTTTGTGTTCAACAGAACAAAGAAATGAATCATTTCCTACTATTGGAAGTCAATGGTGGCCAAGAACTGTTTGGTAACAAGCATTTTTCCAAATATCTTTCTCCGTGTTCATCAGATTTGGAACAGCATGAGGGTGAATAAATGACAGAATTTATATTTTAGGTGAACTGTTCCTTTAAGAGCACGAGGCAGCATAACCTGGTTCTTAGCTTTCTCATATGCCTAATACATGTGAACTGTGTTTTTCTGTCCAGCATAAATCAGGGAGAGATGACACACCAGAAGAGGTAGTGAGCCACTCGCATATCCCCTATGGCCCTCCTCAGCAGAAACCGCACCAGGTGACTGTCCAAATAACACTCATACTTCAGCGCCTGTTTAACAAAAAAAGACAGAAAGAAAAGATAGCGAAAGCATTAAAGAGCTGGTTATTAAATGGGTGGTGGGAACAAAGAACAGGGGAAAACACAAAAAGTAAGGAAGGTAAAACACAGACAGATAGATTAAACGGCTAAAAGTAAATGAAAGGACATGACGCTTGGATACAAGCAATACAAGAATAGGAAGAGAGCAAGAAAAAGGGAAATGGGCAGTTACCTGTACTAACTGAGGTAGAAAGTCTAAAAGCTCAGGATCAGAGATGGAGTCCATCCACTGCACGGCCGTGTGCCGACACTCCTGATCTGGAAACCTGGTTTAAAAACATTGAAACTCAAAAGGCAGATTCACAATGCAACATCCATGTAAGTGTTGGTAGTATCATATATTTACATTGACCCATAACAAGTCTATAGTTAAAAATCCCAGCTCTTGAGCTGTGCTGAGGGTATATGTTAGGTGCCGAAATAAAAACCAGCTGCTGACAGTAGATAGTTTTACAGGAATTCAAGTCAGTCCAAGTTAGTTTATATCATTGATGATTAGCTGGACCACTTGGGCCACTTTAGTAAACATGATGATGAGCAGGACCACTTTAGTAAACATGGATACTGCTAATGGACCCCTTTGGCTATCCCCGTGTGACCTGGTTAACCTTATAAAACAACCCACAGCTTAAGCCACTTGATCAGTGTAACTATTTTAAGCTGGTATGACCTGTTTTTCTACCATTTATTTCTTCTTACGTTAATATTTGTAATACCATTAAATCTTATAAAATCATGTCAGTATTCACAGTGTGCTGGATGCGATTATCTGTCCTGGTTTCTGCACATGTGTTCTATTGGACAAAAGCAAAGGTCAGTTCTTCATGGTCTACCCAAATCAACCCTGTCGCCAACTCGACGGTCAAGCTCCACTTAGCCTCCAGCTCAACAACAGAGCGGTTGCCATGGTTACCGGAACACTCACGTGGCATTCAGCAGGCCCAGGGCATCCAGGTGGTTCATGCACCCCCACTGTCGAAGCAGGGCGTAGATGTCGGGGAGACACGCCCACTCCCAGCTGGGTGCGCTGGCCAGAACCAGCGGCAGCCGGCTGGCTTCCGCGTGGCAGAAATAACGCTTCTCCCACAGCAGACGCCGGTCCTCTGGAGACAACCTGGATACAGGAAGTCAGTTGATGAATTGTGATGAAGACATCCAAAAGGATGTTTTTTTTTGTCATGTGGGACTGTTGGAAATGAAGACATAAACAGACATCGCACACAAGAGCTCACCAAGACACATTAAACCCTCTGTTGTGTTTGTTTGTGGTCATACTTTACAACCTTGTCGAGCACGCTAAACTAGTCTAAAAAGAAGATTATCTAATCTGATAATGCAAAGGAGAGCAATTTTTCCATTTTAACACAATTAAAAACAAGATACGGAGAGTAAACCGTGTGGAGGAAGGTCATGGAGTGTGCTCTCACTGCAGTATAGGATGGAAAATAACCAAACTGTATCTCTGGCTGATTTATTCTGCAGTGTTTACCTCCAGAGTCAGACCTCAGGGTCTTGTACACCGGTGGAGAAGAACACAAAAAGACGTATTTTTTTTCACGAATAACCACAAAAACATGAAGGACTAACCAAAACTAACTAGCCTGTACCTGAGGCTATAAGCTAAACTGTCACATTATCCCTTGCTTAAAATTATGCAAAAACAGTTTATCTAGTTTTTTGGCGTTACCACATATGGTCATTCTCATCAGTGGACACCAGTTCATTTGAATGACACGTCACGTCATTAGCCAAGTCATCGGAACCAAACATCCACGCTCTTCTACTTTGCGTTTTCTCTGCCGGCTTATGCACTCATATTTGGGGAGTGGTTCTCCTTCAGAGGATGCAGGACCCTCAGTTCACATTACCGCCGTGCATGCTGGGCCACAACCATACAGTCATTAGACAGCTCCATATATTGGGGAAGGGTTCAGAAAGCTTAATATGGTCACACCCATGTTCATCACGGCAACAAGCATGACTGTCATTGGGGGACTACATATCCCACAATTCACAGGGGAATGGAGTAGTATTGATTCCAGACTGCAGTTGCCCGAGGCAACCCTGCGGCCCATCTGTTAATCAATGTATAAAATGAAAGCGCAGTTTAATGGGCTTTAGCATCTTGGTAATAACACATTTCACATTCATTATTCTTGCTGGAAAAAAAGCAGTTTACAACACAAAGACAAATTAGACGCTTAATGGAGTTTCATTTGATCGCCTGGTAGCAGACAAAAAAGCATGCATGTCTGCTTTGAAAAGTAGTAAACGTACCAGCAATAAGTTGCACAGTTTGAGATGTCATTTATATTTGAAGTGTGCCTAAATAATAAATTTGGCGTTTTTTCTAAATCCTTCACAAGCCAGTATAATACAAGCAAATGTTTTTTTTTAAACTAAAACAAATATGTCAACACCCAACGTTGTTCATATATTCACAACTAAGAAGCGATGAAACATTAACTTTCTGCTGACACAACCCTGATTCTAGAGTTCACGCGTGTCATACACTCAACCTTTGATCCGGGAGCTGGAGACAATTTATGACAGAATATTTCAGGCTTGTGTGGATCCAGATTTACACTTCAGCAAATGTTTAAGAGTTCTGCTGAGTCTGAGCACTAGCAGCAGAGAGATGAAAAAAATGAGAGGAGGAACAGGGAGCAGCTGGAGATATCCACATCAGCTGCCTACAGTAACAATGTGATTATTGTAAAGCACCATGCCCTGCTGAACACCAACAACTTATTTATATTGCAAACACGGGGAATTCCAAATTATGTAAAACATTCAGAGCGATATTGCCAAATACAGATTCTGAAGATCAAATTAATCCTCCTACCTTTCTAAATATGATTAATTTATATATTAAATTACAATAAATATGAAAATTGGTGACGTTTCTTAGCATATTCCATATATAGAGCACAAATCCACTGCCTATATATCCTGTCAGTGAAAATCTATTTTTAAACTATCGTAAAGGCGTTATCGAGTGATACAGATTATTTGCCCGATACATCGGTGCATCTCTACATGTCAGAATCAGAAAGAGCTTTATTTGCAAGTGTGCTCGGACACCACGGAATTTGTCTTCGTGACAGAAGCTTCAAGCGCACATGCAGGTTAAAAAAGCGACAAGGCACAGGTCACAAAACCTTATAAAAGAAATATGTGAGGGACAATACACATTTGACAAAAGACAATATTAGAAAAAACAACAATAGGCAGTATATTGTATGTACACATGTGCTATAAACAAGTTCTGGAGGGGAATAGCTGAATATTATATCAATAACATATGTATAATAAATATGAATATATAGTTGTGTATTGCACATGTTTTTATTGCACAGTAGAACATTTAACTGTTCATGAGGTAGATGCCCTAAGGGAAATAACTTTTCCCATTTCTGGCTGTTTTGGTGCTTAGTGCTCTGTAGCGCCGTCCAGACGGCAGCAGTTCAAAGAGAATCATACATAGATATATCATGTGTTCATTTACAAAGGTTTGATTCCTTTAAGAAGATTTCCATGTTCGTTCATTTACAGATTGAACATTTTCTAATGCATATCTGAGATCTGCTTTTCAACATCACCGTAAATCCATCCTCTCCTCCCACACAGACACGCCCGTGTGAAAGCAGAATAGAGATTTTATGCAGAGCAAAGCCCAAATCTGAATGAGTAAAAACCGCTGTCATTGAAGACCTCCAGATCTACATTGACCACCCTCTAGTTTAACATGACTTGAAAATGAAATTGTACTTTAGTAAACAGTTTCTAAAATATTGAAGATTTGGGTTTCTTTGGATTTCTATCAGGATCAGTGATCCATGCACAATTTGATTTTATCAATCCCTGATAAACATGATCACCAGATAAACATGACCACCAAACTAAACTCCGTAATGGAGAAACTGTCATCAGCTGTAGATAAAGCTCACCGAGCCTTTATCAGTGTAAACCACCCAAACCTGTTCACAGTCAGACAAGATCTACCTCAAATACCACTGTTCCATGGCCGAGCTAGAATGATCGGATGACATGAAAATAGCTTTCAAAAGTTACAAAAGTTTAGCAAATACCCAATGGACCTCATCTAGGATACATTAAGAAGACAGGATTGCACAAGGTAACAAAGCTCACCAGAAAAGGGACTTCTTGTGCAAGACATCGTGTAGGTGGCGTTGGCTGACTTGGTCTAGACGCGAGATGTCGTATTGTGGACTAAACTCGGCAGGAGGGGGGGTGCTGAAGCGTACTTCGAATGAGGAAGTGGGAAAGTCCACCTGAAAACACAAGAGTTGTTAAAGACATTGAGCTCTAACAAGAACATCAAACGTCCTTTGAAGGGATGAGAAGATAAAAGAAAACCAACAGCTATTACAGGTACATCGCCTCAACCTCACAGGTTTTAAATTTGAAGATTTATGACGCGAAAGCAATTGAATTTCACCGTTACGGCTGGCAGCGGTTACCGTAGGTGCTATATTGTGTCAGCTGTGGAGTACAGCTTAGGCTTTCACTTTAAACATACCAAATGAAACACCACTAAACACTAATGCCAGAGATCAAACACACACAGACCCGAAACTGCAGCCAATGGACCCAAGAAACCATATTATTGCAATGAAAAAGGTTTTCAATGATCAGACATCTGGGTGCGTTTTCACACTTGTGCATCTGTCAGTCCAGTTAGAAATGCATCCAATCTCTATTGCCAAAGGCCTCTCAGCATCACATTTCAGCCATTACCAGAGCAGTACACACCACAGCTGATCAACACTAAAGTCCCTCATCAGTTTCATGAGCTTCACACCAAATGGACCATCTGGAACTGTTATTACGCACTGCGCTGAATACAAAGACCCATAAGGGAAAGTTCGTTCACGTAGCGTTCTTGTTTATGGTTCAGTCAGCTTTAACTTTTTGCTTGGCGAAGAGGTACAGCTCCTTCCTACTTCAATATGAACTCAAATCTTCAAAACAGGATGTTTTTAATACATCTTCAAAATAGGATGTTTTTAAACATTTTAAAGCAACAGATTTTAATTTAAATATATTTTATAGGGCTTTCGTAGTATTGCATTGTTGTAACGGTGTTTTACAGTAAAAACAAAGTGACAAAAGCAGAAAAACTGTAAAAATGGCAAATCTACAAAATGTCTAAGACATTGATTAATTGTATGACTTTATGTAGAAGCAATACAACGACAAGAAAAGATCATGTGGTTCAAAAGATCACTTCATGTGGTTTAAGTTTCAATGGAACTGCAGCATAAATTTGTAAATAGAGATGGTGAATAGAGATGTGTATTTTTGTATGCAAATCGACAGTTAAATTTAAAAAGTTAAATCGACAGAAAAAAGATCTGTGGTTTTTAATCTATGACACAACAGTTATAACCCGCTCGTGGTTTTTAAAAGCTTTGTGTCTTTGTTGCTAACAAGTTGCTAAAAGCGGGCACATCCTTTGGCTGTGACGTTAGACGTCGCCAAACAAATAATGCAATATAGGCATGGATGGGGATTCATTCACAGCTTAGTTACCTATCAAGGAACACCTTTTTAATGAAGTTTTAAAAGTTATCAAGAGGTTTGGTGGTGGTGGTGGTGCCGTTGAACGACCGTAGTGTAGTCTGTTGATCGGCTCATGTTTCTTTTTGGCGATTGTATTAAGGCTTCAAAAGTAACAAACGTTGTGTTCATTTCTAAAGACTATCTTAAAAACAAAACATGTAAACGTGAAAAAATCCGTGATTAACAAAGGTTTATGATGATTTTCCAAAAGTCTATAGTATGGGAAAAATGCATGGGCTTTCGGTCAAGGGAACCAGTGTGGCAATAACATCCGGGTTTGCCTATAAAAATACGTCATGTCTGCACCACACCATTGGTTCCTTTACCTCAAAGGCGGGACTTCATACAGTTGCCAATACGCGTTTACAGTTACATTGATTCATTTAGACACTTTTAACTGAAGCAACTCTTAAATACAGCAGTATTCAAATTTAACATTAGCACACGAGTGTTACCAGCTTCAGTTTTTATTGGAATTGGCGTTTTAAACTCCATCAGCAGCAGATAATGAACTACTTTATTACCCTAGTGATTTTGCTTCTTGGCTAGGTGTAAAAAACCTTAAACAATCCCAAAGAATTGAATGAAAACTGAAGAGCAAAAAATTATGCGAATTATGTGAGAGAAACAGAGCGAGAGGAACGCCGTAACGGTTAGGACAGGAAGAGAAGCTTAAGAGCAAGTA
This sequence comes from Triplophysa dalaica, assembly GCF_015846415.1. Lineage (NCBI taxonomy): Eukaryota > Metazoa > Chordata > Actinopteri > Cypriniformes > Nemacheilidae > Triplophysa > Triplophysa dalaica. Next base: position 8,695,025 of record NC_079562.1, on the reverse strand, counting down.
CGTTACTCATGAGTCTTAATGAGCCCCAGATGTGCCGTTAGACCCGAATGCATCTTGGCAGTGGGGCAGCTGAACGGGCAGATTGCAGGTCGTGACTGAAGGGAAATCCACACACACTCTCACAGAATAACCTGAAGAGACTACTGAATAGGAACAGGACCAGGCTTAGCTCCCAGTTTATACTGCACAGCCCACTGCCCTCAGACAAAGCCGTGCCATTCGGGTACAAAAGAGGCCTGTTGGCACTGCCATGGGCTGGCTTGGCACACCGAGATAGCAGAAAGAGGGTCTGTATGGGTGAGGCCAGAGCAGGGGGGTGGGAATTTTCAGGCGGCCAGACCGGTTTTAGTGAAAACTATGTGTTTTACCGTGCAGTTTCACAACAATAGTCGTGGGGTGCTGTTTACAAAGAACTGGTTAAATGTCACGACTGAACGTATGAAGACACTGTGTAGAGGAAGTGGTGACTCATGGTGCACACCTAGGACTTTAGGCATAGAGCTCAGGTTCTTGCGGAGCGTTAGACTCATGCACGGTTTCATGCACTGCTTCTGCAACTACAGCGATTTAGTCATAGTCTGATTGGAAATAAACTGTGACCTGTGATATTTCTCTGCGATGGTTGAAATCGTTGTGTTGTAAAGCAAAGGTTTAACAAACCTAATTGCGTGTAACTACTGGTTGCTCACATGACATCATAAAACTGGTCTAGCTGTTTCTGGCTTGTATTCTTTGCACTTAGTTTTGCTCAAGGCTGTTTAGATGGGTTTCAAGTTGTGAGATTTTCGATCTCTCTCTCTCGCTCACTCTCTCTGCAGATCTATCTGACCTACTTTTAAGACCTTCTGCAGGCAGAGGGACAATCCCTTCCTACTTTTCCACTAACACACCAGCCCAACCTTATTACCATCAAAGTTATGAGTTAACCGTACAATATACCTTCAATATAATCAGACACATAAGCACTAAACATATAAATGTACACATTAACACAACCGATAAAAAACAAACCGCATAGTTAAGTTAGTTAAGAATACACACAGATTTTTGAGTTGTTAAACCATGTTTTTTTGCACAAAATCCATCTGGTTTGAATGTACATATGCACATATCTGCGTGGTACTACGAAAATTGGTATTTTAAACAGGAAGGCTTATCTGATAATAGCATGGCGCAGCCTCCTTGATAAAACACTAATCTTGCAAAATAAGAGCATTGAGACAAATGACTGTGTGTGGAAAAAAGGGTGTGTGTTTGTTTAAGTTCACCGTGGCTGAGTCAGAGCTAACTGTAAAGGATTAAGCATGATAAGCAGAAGACAGTTTACTGTATGATGTGCAAGAGAAAAGAAGCTAACCTGGAGGATGACGCTATCTGGTTGGCTGAAGTTGGGCGTGCTGGATCGAGCGTTTCCACTGCCTGGGGTTGAAGGCCAAAGACCGAGCAGCTTCCTCCCACACGTCAGGACACTGAGAAAGAACAGGTCAGACAACAGCCTCGCTTAAACAACACCTAACATCCGCTCATGGATGCGTGAAAACAAGCTGCAACAGGATACCGACAAGGAAGAAGTATAAATACATACTTGGCTCAACCGGTTCATTTATAACATTTTTCTTACAAGCAAAGATAAATATTTGCAAAACGTGATATGGATCAAACAGATAAATGGTTTTTGGAACTGACATAGATGTTTTTAGTGTGTGTGCTAGTTGTAGGCCAACGAACGATTGCAAAAGTTGGCCTGTTCTGACCACCACAACATGTTTACTGTAGGAGGTGAGTATCAACAGAACTTTAGTGCTTAAAGAGTCTGCTTTCATGCCCTCCAGGAAGTGATACACTTTCCTTAAACGTAGTACAGCGAAAACTTTTTAGTATAATGAAAAAGACAGATCCGTGCTTACTGTCTAAAGTTAAATAAGGGCATGGTGACCCATCCCAGAGCTTCCATATTGCGTTTCTGCTTGCTCTTGTCCTCCACCCCTCCAGGAGGTGGTAGCGGGGTGGCGTATAGAGTCACGGTCAGCAGCGACTCTCTGGGCAACTGGTTAATTTGGACGGGGAAGCAAACTCTGTATTTAAAGGAAAAATATAAACAACAATTAGATATCCAATTCCAGTCGGAACAATGTCTGATATGCAATTCCAGTCAGAACAACGTTTGATATGCAAACACAAAATATTTTTTAAAACCCTTTGTGTACAAAATAAATACATGCAATACAAACAGTAAGTCATGGTTTATTTTAAGACACCTACACGTTGAGATATAAAAAGTACATATACACCTACATACATTTACAAGGATGTAGAAAATAAATTTCAATTGTCTTCCAAAAATGTTATGACAATACCAGTTCTCTACAATACGCCGTCTGACTAAAAAAATAGCAACAGGAAGCTGAATTGGAAGAGCTATTTTAAAATTGTCGCCTGAAGTAATAGGCAAACAAACCAAGATCCAACATGAATTCAAACGTGAGCGATTGACCCGTTAATTGTTAAAATAAATGCGTTGTACTTGACAAACAACAAAAGATTGTGCTCAATTGGTGTAAGCTCACCTCTGGTCCCACACCACCAGGTGGAAAAGATATTTGCTGACCGACTGTTTACTGGTGTGCTGGGGGGCACAGAGCTCCACACTACCATGGGTGAGCGAACACGACAGGAAGAAATTTTCATAGCTGTCGATGCATTTGGAAGAGGAAGAGACAGAGATCAGTAAATTCATCTGAAAGAGGACTTAAAGAGAACATAACATGAGATCATGAAAATTACATTTCGTTCAGTGTTTAATATTGCCGTGTTTGACAGTAAGCAGTCTGACAAGTTGTAAATCAGAAGGTGAATGAATAAAGTTATTGGCTATGAAAAAAAGGTAGCGACTCGGAATCACGCAAACGAGTCGTAAACCAAAGTAGGACCATAAAATCCCTAGTTATTTACTCTTTAAATGAACAGTTCACCCCAAAATTCCTTCATTTACCATTTCTCCAGAAGGACTGATATGCACACTAAAACAGCACTTATTTTTGCTGCGTGTAGTGTTTTTCAGAAATTGGCCTGTTCTGACCACCGCAACATGTTTACTGTAGGAGGTAAGTATCAACAGAACTCTTGTGCTTAAAGAGTCTGTTTTCATGCTCTCCACTTAAAATGCAATGCATAATTCATACAGATCACTTTAATCATCTCTTAGGTTGTTTTTGTGTCCATTTTGAAACTTTAAGGCTCCAGTAATTCATTGTCAATGCACGTATGAGGAACCAGTTCTGCACATTCTTCACAATGTCACCACAAGTTTTCCATAGAAACAAGTTAGTTGTACAAGTTTAGAATGGTATGAAGATGAGGAAATGTGATTTATTTTGGTGAACTGTTCCTTTAAATTATAAATGAAAGTGAGGTCTTTCCTATAAAATATGAGGTAACCTGAGAAGGGAGTAAACAATATATGCTCATTACTTCCAAGGTAAATCGTATATCATGACTCATAAGAAAACCCCCGATCATTAATACTTTGATCATGTGAAAACCCACAATCCCCTTGTGATCTGCAGGACTGTTTGCCTTAAGATTTAGCTATCAAGCCCTAACTAAACTCAAACCCGTTGTATTTGGGTTAGTTCATAGCTGTGGCCACCTTTGTACTACTAATCCCAAAATGATCCAACGTTATATCATTCATCCTCAAACGAAGCTCGTAGAGACTCCAAAATGGGATCAACTCTCTAGAGTCTGACGCAAATAGAACAAAAAAAAAAAAACATTCCCAAGCTAAATAAAATCCCAGAGAGGAACGAACAACAAGACAGTGAAATGCTAACATTACTAGTTTGGAATACAAATGCGAGGAAAACACAACTAGCGAAATGCTCACGGCTCTACAAGACCCTTTAAGGCTATGCTCAGTGGTCATTCGATGGACTCTAATTGCTTGAACCAGATGGCACGCAAGAGTCTCAGCCCTCCATCACCATCACACAGGTGCCTGGTACCAAGCCTGTCCTCTGCCTGGACCCCACATGTCAAAGGTCACACTAAGTTCCCATACACACGCCTTTGTAATGGCTCGTTTCCCAGTCAGCATCAGTTTCAGAGCGAGACAAAGAGCACCAGCCCAGGTCACTGGGCGGGAGAGACCATTCCCATGATGTGCGGGGGAGGGAAAGCTTTTTTTATTTTATTACTGACCGGCCGTGGTGAAATGTAGGGTTTGGTTTGCATCTGTCGCCAAGCTGGTGGGAGCAGTTGCCAGAGTTTGGTTATTTTGCACCGTTTTGGGTTGGTAAAGGGGTTGGAAAGGGAAAAAAGAAGGTATGGCATTCTCAAAGAGATCTCATGCTATCCGCACTATAATGCTGAATAATCCTGCTGGGTTACTGAAGGGGATCAGCAGTGAACAGCTGCGTTTGTTTCACATTCCTTTACTTCTGTCTCTACTAGGGTCAACTTTTCCTACAGTCTAATAATTTCCACAGCCCCGACAATTGAAACGAAGAATGCAACATTTAGTTACGTTTGTGTGCCACCTTAAAGGAGACGTATGTAACTTTGAAGCCTAGCGGTTGAGCTTGCCATCGCAGTCCAAATTCAAAATATTGGCAAGGGTTTTCCCCGTCCCTCCTCACCGGAATTGCCAGACATCAATGCTTACACTGCAAGTTTATACGTTTGATAGTTTATACGTTTGCAGTGGTTTTGTTGTTTGATAGTTTATATGTTTGAAGTGGTTTTGTTGTTTTTTGCAATTATAAGTCAATCAGCAGCTCTTTCTGAGGTTGAGTCTTCTGGTCGCATTTACAGCCATATCGCAGTCTCGTTTAAATAACCTTGTAAGTTGTAAAATAATAAAGTAATTCTAAGTTTGCAACGTAATAGTACTGGGCAGGGAGGAGTCTGTAATCTCGGACTCAGATTGTTTGTTTGCTGCAATATGCTGTTTTTGTCAACAACTGGCAAGCTGTTTCATACATATTGAGGTATTGTTTTGATTTATTACAGTAAAATTAATTATTACACACATTTTAGTACTTGGCTTGCCACTCCAGTGCATAAAAAATAAAAGAGGCAAAGGCAAGCAAGAAAGATGATATGACGATAAGCCTTCTCAAAAAAACCTGTAATTCCAGATCTCTGTTTGCATGTGCAAAACAAACAAGACATCGTTTCGCCAATTCGAACTCCCATGACCCTAACAACCAACTCTCATATTCATAGTCTACATTGACATAAATAACACAATGTTTAAAGCGTTACAGATGACACCAAAATCTTTATATCACAGAATGATGGAACCAGAGGAAGGAAGCGTTACCTGGCAGCCCATGTGATGGGAACGCGATGAGCAGCGTACACGCTGAAGGACAGGACGTTGCTGACCATGCCAGCTTCCTGTATGGGGGCCATTGTTCTGCTGCTCTGTGGCATGGTGTGGAAGTTTGCATTGAAAGTGCTACAGTACAGCTCGACAAGATCCAAGATAGCTGCGGTCAATTTTTCTACTATTATTTCTGTAATGGGAAAATAAAAACATATTAGGGCTCACAATACTTTGACCACAGAGCACCAATCAATCTTTACATTTGGCCATTGTCAGATATCAATTGTGCTAGCGGTCGACTCTTGTAACACTATACAGCCTCTTTCGTCTCACATAATCCCAAACTGAATCAATATTTCAGGTCCATTTATTTGGGAAATAGCCATGTAATAACCAGGATAATGTACAGTTGGCTAATCATTATCGCAAAACCATGCCCCTCAGGATGAGACAAGATCCCTCACTTACACCATTATTACTAAAAGGTATTAAATAATTTGTTCTTTGGTCACGTAAAGCTATTACACCACCACTATCCATGTTTCCACTTATAAATATAAATATAGCTTTTAAAACTCCTCAAATTCTGTTGCTATGGCTACAAAGCCCTGAATGTAGATTTAATATTAAACTATTATAGGCGCTTTAAAACTTGCACACATCCAAAGCTGCAAGATCCTTCCTGTTTATTCCTATCTGCGATCCCAGACTTCCTCATTGCTACATATGTACACACATTTCTCCAACCAACATGAGAGAGTAGCATCAATACAGCCTCAACTCTGCATGTGCAGAACTCTAATCTACAGAATGCAAGGAGTATATAACTAGAAAATTTTGTCTTACGTCCCACAGCACTTGCTGCCTTCTCATAAATTAATGTCCATACATTTATACAGATTACGACACAATAATATTGACAATACCCATAGACCTCCATATATTTAGAATCCAAAGATCTACTTTGATCCCCAACTGATATACAAAGGATTTACGTAGCCTATTCAGCCTAACGTATGGTACTCTCAATCTTCTATTTGAAGGCAGAAGTTGGTATTCCTCATACAGAATATGGAAAGGACCAACCATAATTTTATCTGTCAGAGAAAACATTTTTTCACACAGCTTAATAAAACTTATTCCAAAAATAATATTCCATGCTTTATGACACTTTGTAGCACCAATTGAAAAAACACAATCTCAAATCTGTGTTTTATGTATAGTCACTTGTGTTTGATGTGTATATTCTGGGAAACACAAGGACAATTGCCTCGGATTTCTTTTCATTTATAACAAGAGAAATCATGGTCACACTAATCTACTAGACAGTTTATGCAACACTGATGCTTAGTGGAGTCCTCTTCAATCCACAATAGAGAATGTGAAGCTGACGTCACGCCCTATGTTGCTGTGGCGCCGCCATCCTGGGTGGAATATACTCCACTGCTTTTATTGTTTTGATATTTAAGGTTACTTGCTTTGTTTGATATGAGAAATCGAAAGTAAAATTACCATTGGCTTTTCCTGAACGACTCTGCTTGATGCTATTGCAGTTTTTTAACACGGCAAGACCGACCTACCACAGTTATATTTCCTAATAAAACAAGTTAAACGAAACACTGCATTGAACACACTAGCTGCCATGCTCCAGAGATGGCGCAGCAGTCAATTGACGTCGATTAACAAGCTCTATAAAGATAACAATGCCGTACCATCTGAGAATTTCAATACATATGTGTTTACACACATATGATTGTATATTTTATTTTTTTAAACCTTTTAAATTGTTTTAGTGTGTATGGTGGTTGTAGGCCACAAAAACTTGTAGAAGTTGGCCTGTTCTGACCACCACAACATGTTTACTGTAGGAGGTGAGTATCAGCAGAACTCTAGTGCTTAAAGAGTCTGTTTTCATGCCCTCCGGGAAGTGATGCACTTTTGTGGTAATTACATAGTAGATTGGATGATATTTAAACTATATATTAACTGTGACGGAAAGGTCAAAATGAACAGTATAACAAGCAGTGCCGTACCTCTGTTTTCTTTCTTCGCCAAGACACTAACATCCTATGAAAGCAAACAGACACACACACATAAGCAGGCATACTAGAAAGTGCTACACACAAACTGTAATTTCTCTAATAGAAACAAAACCTCTACAGACCAAAAAAGCATGCATGGGTGAAACATATTTTTAGCAACATAAGTTTTAAGTGGTAATGGTTTAAGAAAAGATGAAAATGTTCTGTGTCGTCATTTAAGGAACTGAAAACCGCAACAGCAACACATTGAGAAAAAGCTGTTCTGAGGAACAGCCTGTTAATATGTGCTTATCGGATGTCTGAAACTCTTCTCATGTTGCGTGTAACTGTGTAGGAGAAAGTATTCAAAGGCACCACCTTCTGCACTTTAGGCTGTAGTCTACAGGGGCAAGCCGGCAGCTGGTTTAGGGCGGCAGTGATGTCAGGTGTCTCGACAGCTGCTAGTGTGCTGCACAGGGCCTTTACTGACTGAACTAACCGCTCCACATGCAATGGCAACTCGGACTGTGAGAGACAGAAAAGCATAAAGGAGGATGAGTCCAAATACAAAACTTGAAATTAATAACCTTTTTTAGCTTTATATACTTCTTACAATAACAAGGACAACAATATTGACTTGACCAATCATGTAAATTTTGGGGTGTGGCTATCTGCTTGTCCAATCAATTGAATACGTGGGAGGTTGAAAGAAACGTCTTTGAAAAGCGTGATTTTTGCAATTTATTTGGTAGGACAAAAACGACTCACTTAACCCTTTTTATGAACAGTTTCGGTTAGATTTAGTTTACCTCTGATAAAACGAAAGACTCGGCTTCATTATAAAAGGTATCCAGAAGTAACATCAGGGCCTCCCTGTGGCACACAAACAAAGAAGTATTATTATGCATTAAATAGTAGATGATAAAACTCAAAGATACATCAATCTAAACCTTACTTAATCTCCTCTCACCTGGTCACAGTCTGTTTCAATGACCTTTCTTGGAGCATGAGGTTATGGTTCATCGTGGATTGAGTCTCATCATCTTCGGTCTATTATAGAAAATGCCATTGACACAACACAATGAAAACATGCATCACTCAACATTAACAGCTAAGTGCTACACTTTTACATTTCATCGATCACAATCATTACAGACATACTACATTTATTGCACTCTTAGAAACCTCATGATCTCAGCCAAGGAAAAAAACTTTAGAGTGAAGACTATTAAAGTGAACTACATTTCTTCAATGTTACAAGTTAAGCGGGATATCAATTACACACAAACTTGATTCTGGTAGGTCTTAAGTCACAAGTACATAACAGGAAGATTTGTTGGGTTTAGAGGTCTAAAATGTTTCCTACAGGTGTTTCCTGCGGTTCCAACTGTTTGAACAAAAGAAAAAACATGTTTCCGGGTCACTGTTCTATCTGCTGTCAACTCTGATCCTTACCGTTCGAGCGAGCTCCATGTTGATGGAACTTCTTTTGGTCAGAATAAGTCGAATGTCCCAGTCGAACTTCAGACACTGTTGGATGTACTCGAAGCTCACCAGAGTCTCATTGCTAAGCAGAAAGAAAAAAGGACAAAAGACCTTTATACAGCAGCCTTGAGTCAATTTCTTGCTTTAGAAGTGAACTTAAAGCAATTCAGGACATCATTTTAACTGAATTATTAAATGACAATAAGTTTTCTTCAAACAAAAAGATTACCAAACATACACATATATATATTATTCTTAACAACTTTATATATTGATCTTCTTGAGAGCTAAATACCCTTAACTACATTTAAATGTGAGTATCAGTTAGAAGAGAAGTCAGCTCAAGTTAAGATTTCTGGGTTAAGAAAATCCAAGTCTTGAATTTTATTCATACAAGTTCAATATTTAGTACATCAATAGGCTTTTCACACAACACCTAACCTTTTACATTTGGGACAATTAAGACAATATGGTCCGAATCTCCGAAAGAAAGCAATGCTAAAAGATTACAATACGTTTTTCAGCAACACAACCAATCCTAGAATTAACAATGCTTATCAATTGCAAAATGTTATGAATGCGTGTATATGTAAAGACTTTGATTCTAACTATGTGTTGAAAATCAAGTTACAGGCATACAAATGTTACATTATATTTGCCTTCATTGTTGGATGTTAAATTTTTAAGGCAGTAGATCAAATACCTCATATTTGCCTTTATTAATACACAATATAAACCAATGGGTTAACCATTGGGATGATTAAAGTGAAATATGGCCGCTGCAATTTTGAGTATTGTTTTTATTGTCAGACCCAGAAAAGCCCTTTATGACAAACAGTCTGTTGTTCTGAAACTGAAGCACATTTTACTTTCAAAGTACAATCATACACCACATTTTTCACAACCCGGTTACCAGGAAGGCACACACTTCCTACCACACAGCTGCAAAACCAACCAACTAAAACGCACACATACACACACCCAACTGAATAACACCTGCTTTCAGCTGAAAACACAGTTTTGTCCTTTAACATAAATCCTACAAATCATATCCTCAAAAAAAGACGAGTGGCCTTTGAATAAGAACAGAAAAAGAGGAAAAAAACAATTTACAGGGGATTTGTAGCTAAGGACGCCTCAGAATGGTGGTCGTGTAATGGGGAAACCCAATGTGGTTAAAGCAGACCACAAACATAAGCAGAGCTTGTTTTAATGCAACCACAATTGATGGTTCGCAGTTATATGACAAGGAAGGATTTAGACCACAAACTGCAAATCTTCACCCCTTTCTGGAATCAGCCTATTTCCTCGCGAATGGCCTAACAATGGAAGAGCTTGTATAAATGTAGTTCATTATGCTATTGGCCGTGAACTTTTTAGCAACACATTGCACATTGGCGGACCGTTTTTTGTCTGTGTTGCTTTGAAAGATCTTCGATCCGCTCGCTCGTACTTGAGACAATGCTAGGTGGCCATATGCCCCTACGAAACAGACATCCAAAAGCCAGTCCACGGTCAACAAGCATTTATGAGAAGAAACCTAGATTATGAACTACTGTGTCCACCCCACAGAAAGCACAAGCGTATGTTGCATAATAGTCACCAGCATTGGATACAAGTAGACAGAGGCTTATTCAACAAGCTTTATTAGAAAGATCATGCTGGACTCGCATAGCTATGCTGGTTCACCAGCCAGTGCGGCGTCAAACCATCATTGAAATGCATCCACATTAAAACCCATTGAAAGATGGATTGCTAATTTCTTACTTTTTGAAGAACTCAGCCTGGCCGCAGATTTTCATCAGGTAGTCTTCGACATTAATCAGATCCAGATCCTCGTGGGTATAGCAGAGAGTCTGATAGATCAGCAGGTCGATGGTTGAGGATCCTAAGGAACGAAAGAAATGTTTCACTTGGCTAAACCCACTAGTAAAAACAAACCTATGTGCACAACATATTCTTCCAGACACGGTTTGAAGCGAAAACGTTTTTTTTTTGTAGCATGACAGTAGCATTCAAAGCAGTGTACATTTGTACAGTTTTTACAAACAATAGCAATGATGTAGAACACCACACAGCATTTAAGCACTCACATATGCAGCATTGGAACCTGATTCATTTAATGTGATAGTTCACCCAAAAAAAAAAGAATCTGTCATTTAGTCACCCTCGTCATTTCAAACCTGTATGACTTCCCTCCGCAGAACACAAAAGAAGATATTTTGAAAAGTGTTGTTATCCAGCACCCATTCACTTACATTGGTTTTGTGTCCATGCAACAGAAATGAATGGGTGCCGGCTGTTCAGTTCAACTTTATTCAAAATATCTTTTATGTTCCGTGCAAGAAAGAAAGTCTTAGAGGTTTGAAATGACAAGAGTGCGTATAAATGACAGAATTTTCATTTTTAGGTGAACTATCCCTTTAAGAGTATTGGTCTGTAAATTAACTGATCCAAAATTACTTTTTGTAATCATAGACATCCTTTTTATATATAAATATCTATATAAATTCTACTTCGTCATTTCACTTCCCAAAAGAAGACTTTTTAATCACATGGTGACCAAAAGCAACAGATTTAGGCAGGGCAACAAAAAAAAGGGAGTGCAGAGCGTCTCTTAAGTATTGGTTCATCTACAGTTAGATCAATAAGAGGTCATAAATTAGTGACATAACTGTGCTGACTTTACTGGAAACACACACGTCACCATATGACCCAGAAACAGCTCATAAGCACCTACTGATCTGAACGAAAACAGTGAATAACACAAAGAAAACAGAAATGTTTGTCACTACACACAGCAGAGGTAGAGATGAACCAGAAAAAAACGTTACCCTTCCCTCCACCCTTCCTTTAACACCCTAACAGGGCAAATGCACTGCAGTGCAGCCACAGTAGGAGGTTGTGTCTGAGCAAACGCCCCTCTATCTCTCACCTCATATCTCATCTACTCTCATAGTAATGAACTGTACATCTCTCTCAGAACACGAGGACAGACTTATTTCATTTTTTAGGTTAGGTCTGATGTGATAATGGAGTCACATAAAATGATGGCCAAGTTCAGAGAGGGTAAAATGGAGTGTGCAGGAAAGAGAAATGTAAATTATGAGGAAATGCCTAAATGTGTATCACTGACAAAATAAGCCATTTTGGCTACATATTGTTAAAATACCTCCATCTATGCCAGTATGAAGGAAATATACAGGTAAAGCAAGCCATTTGTAGACCAATTTTGATACTGCCTGACTGAAGCGTAACCAAGTCTGTGTCGGTGCACTCCACTTCTGATCCAGTTATCAAACATTTTGGAGAGATTCCCATTAGTGTATATACTTAAAGCTGTTATACACATTTGAAGATTGAGCAGTTCAAGTTAAAATGGCTCATCATACGGTGGCACGCTGCCACAATACGAGAGGGAAATCATTCCAAATGACACAAAACAAAAGAAAATCAAGTGCAGTGAATAAGTGATTGGGAAAACATGTTCAGTACTCTCGAATCTCTCCACATGAGGCCATATCTGTCCGTGCGTGTTTGTGGGTGGACTGTGAGTGTTCCTGCAAGCAAGTGAATGAAAAGCTGCCTCTTTTAATAGAGTACACAAAACAGATGGCTGGCAGAACGCCTATTCAGTGTAATGCTATTAAGAGAATTCAGGGGCCAAAGCCTCTCCAGTTTTTCAGATGAGATTCTATGATGCCTTCTACAAAGATTTAGGATCCGATGAAAAAAAAAAGTCCACATTGTCGACACAACGGATATTGAATTTTTAAATATCTGAAACTAATAGTTTTGTATTGGACTAACTGTATTGTTAGGCTATAACAAATGTAATTGTTTGGTTCTTACCATCACAAGAGAAGGTGAGTGGTTCTCTGAAGTGATCACTGTTAACCGTGACCTTAATGCTGACCCCCAGTCCCTGCTGTAGTTCGTCCTGCGTGACGCATGGGCTCCAAACAAAGCCTGCATTTTTAGAGCTGTCGCTACACGGGTATGCCGATCGCAGCCTGTCAAAACAGTAAACAATGCATTCATCTATAAGAAAAGGTTTCAGAGCTTACTCACTGTAAACATTTGTGACCTTGAACCACAAAAAAGTAGCGCAGGTATATTTGAAGTGATAGCCATTATGATAAATTGTATGGTCAAAATGATTTTTCTTTTGTAAAAAATCATTAGGATATTAAGATCATGTTCAATTAATACTTAGATTTTTTGCACCCTGAGATTCCAGATTTTCAAATAGTTGCATCTCGTTCAAATATAGTCCTATCCCAACAAACCAAACATTATATATTCAGCTTTCAGGCGTTGTATAACACTTAAGACTGGTTTTGTGGTCCCCGGTCTCGGTTCATACTCATTTATTGTCAAATTAATAACACATTACTAAAAATATTGGTAAGAAACTCTTAAAGAGCAGTAACTCACAAGTCAAGTACGTGACAGAAAGCAGCCACTTCCTCATCTCTTTCTTCAGACACCTGAAAGAGTTCATAGCCAAAACCACTTGACCTGGACCCCAAAGATACCTACAGGACATGCATTTGAATGTAAATTAAACATTTAAACCTTGTCTTTGTAAAAAACAATTGAGTTGACAGGAGCTTGGCCCTGAGAACACTCACCGGATTAACGGATACTCTGCGCTGGCCTCTAGTGCTCTTCTGCCCTGGAACATAAGTGCGAGGGGGAACCTGAGGAGGAAGGGTGTTGCTTCGAGCCACCGCCTTTCCCGATTTCTCCCCATTTGCTCTTCTTCCTTGAGGTGAAGGCCAATCCCCATTCAGCTTGCTTAGAGAGTCATTTAAATTATCATAATTCAGAGCATCTCCGAAGGAAAGCTTGGGCTTATCCACCTCAGGAGTATACAAGTTCACATCCCGTGGAGCTGGGCTTCGACGGACAATGAAGGAATCATTCTGCGGGATGGGATTTCTGGGTGGTACAGGTGGAGGCTCATCGGGTGGTGGAAGCCCTTTCGATAGCAACTGTGAGGTTCCCTCAAAATCGTTCTCCCATTCATCTAAGATGTATCGAGGTTCCTTACTAAACTCTTCTCCCGATCTCGATAAGTTTGACACCTCGGGTTGAACTTGGCTGAGCGCAGGATCCGATCCTGACACGCCCTGCTGACAGTTATTCCAAGGAGGGCTTGGAACACGTCTGGGCAAAGAGGGCTCGCTCCTCGATGGAGATGATTTTCTGGTGTCTGGGGGTAGTGTACTCGCCGGGCCCTTGTCCTGCCGGTGGAGGGCGAGGGCATCATACTCCATCTGGAGTGCTTCTGCTAGGACCAGTTCCCTCTGGCTGAGACCCAGAGATTCCAGACAGCCCCATCGCTGCTCCTGATCATTTTGCGTCTGTGCTGCGGACATATTCCTTTAGGGGACGCCACGGTGCACTAGATGAACGCAGAAAGGAGCCGGACCGCACTAGGGGTTCCACACCCGACTCATTAGGCTCTGTTAGGAGATAAAACAAAGAGATGAAGAACAGGAACAAGAAACACATGTTATTGCTAAATAGAGATTGTATCATCTGGAGTCTGTATAAAACCCCCTTTTTTTGGTTTACAGCTAATTATGCGGTCACACTAGACTTTCAGAATGTGAATTATCTATGCAAATCCCTGCGTATATGGGCAGCAACCAAAAACGTAGATGAAAACCTTTGGGTTTATTTATACAATGGATTTTATGCATTTGCACCAAAGATCCGCATTTAGAGAATTCCACATGTGTAGATCTGAATTTGATTAGTCTTTGGCTCTGATCATCTAGTTCTTATTGTCTTTGCTTACTCTGCAAAACACAGAGCCAGGCTGATCTTCCCCATCGCTCTTTTATCAGACTCATCAATACAGCATCAGTTCTCATACATCAGAAGTCGAAAAAGGCTGTCCCTGTGTAGCCACAGCTGGACTGAGATTTAGTTTAAAAACCAAAATCGACCTGGCAACCTGCTGAAAAATGCTGCTCAACTGAGTTTAAACCAGCATTCGATCAAACTAACGCCACATGTTGTGTGACAGAAGCCTCCCAATACAGGCAAAAAATCTATGGACTTGGTGGTCATTTAGACTTACATAATGGACAACGGCTACAGGTGGAGGAGGTCTAAAGCCAAGCAGTTGTTTTTGTAATGTGAATACTGTATAACTGTAGTGATCCTACACACCAGTGTGTTCATTGTTAGACCAATTTACCCAGTGTATAAAACTTTATGGGCTATGGCTCAATCTCACCTAATAGGCTTCAATTTAAACAAATCAAATGTGACAGAAGTTTAACAGTGGTTTTACACTACAGTTTGACTCCTTGTGACCTCTTTCCTTTGTAATCCGGCAAACGTAGCGAAGGTCTTGAAACTCCGCCCACAAACACAACTGTAGGAAACTCTCACACCCTCTGCCAAAAGAATGGCACTAGAACAAAAGAGAGAGGGGACACATGGGGAGAAGCATCTGTTTAATATACATTCCCTTACGTTCCACATTTTGACTTCTTGCAAGCATCCCAAAAAACGGTATGCCTCTGAATATCACTGAAGAGTTTCCTATAAAAAAAGGTAAAGACACTGTTTATTAGGTCACTTTCAATTTCTACATATTGTTTTAAAAATGCAGTTAAGTAGCGCAAAATGGATTCCATTGCAGGCAAAGCTTCCCTGGTGCCCAATGTTAACCTTTGATTTTACCATCAGATTTAGAAGTTAAGGACTTGAACAATCTAAAGACTTGGTCAAAAACAAACCAGATGTTTGTTACCACCTTTCTCAGACGGCTGCAGACAAAACATCTATGCATCTTCATCTAGACAGCCTTTTTGAGCCTTTTTGAGGTGCTCCTACATTCCCAAGAACACCGGCCTCCCGTGGGCTTCATATGCAGAGTTTGGCCGGAGGGGAGCAGTAAGACATTAGGGATGGCAAGGAGGCTGGATCTGCATTGTTCTACAGGGACCCCGGGCCAGCCAGATACAGGCCCCCGGAATCAATCCCCTACTGGGATATAATCCCATTCAACCAGGGGTGGCTCCCAGATTGGCCGAACAAAGGACAGGGAGGAGTGAGGGCAGCCACGTCACGTGAGGCAGGGCCAACTCAGACACGTTCACACGGCTCTGAGAGTCCAAGACAAAGAGGCCGCTGTCATCCATGTCCCTTAGTTACACCCCTCCCCCAACATACCCACCCACCAACAAATATCACACGGCTCCTTCCAAGCCCAAGGTTCTTGCATATGCTACTACCAGCTGATCAAGACTTGCGTTGCGGCTTGTACCGTGTGGGGAGGTCTTCCATCATCATACATCTCTACTTATGTGGGTTTCCCACCCTTACCATTGGTACAAAGACCACAAGATCAACTTACACTAATCTGACAGGCAGATGGTTGCCCACATTCGGTCTAAATTCAGCAAAAGTTTGACAGTGGGCGTCTGAAGTATAACAATGTTGATAGTCAAATTTGTGGGTTTTGGATTATTAAGTATGCAAAACATACTTTGAATGGACCAAGTAACTGTAAAACCCAGACCTCGTGCTAACATCCCAAAATAAGGAGTTATGTACGGCAGACCACACAAACCACAAATCCCACAGGAAGGTGACTCAACCAAACGCGTGGCACCTCTGACCTGTTGCAAGTAACCAAGAACCCGGGACAAGAATGTCTTTGAAGACAGAGTCCTTTTGGAGTTCTGCACAGTTGAAATGGATTTTCCAGTTCCTGTTTCAATAGTGATGTTGGATTCGATGAAAACCTTAATTGTTGCTTTTGTTTCTCCAGCCATGCAGGTCTTGCTTCCCCACATACTGCTTCTAGCGTACATGTGTGGGTGGTTTCAGAGATACAACGTGTGATATTTTGCACACAAGAAGACTTGAAACAGGTCAATGTTTTGAAGTAAAACTAGTCCCGTTGAAATGAAGCGTGCACACTAAAACAAGGGACTGATTCTAAGAGATTATATTTGTAAAACACCTAATATCTAAGGTTATGTTACTGTTGGATAGCGTTAAGTTGTGGTATACATAAACACTGCATGATACTGTGATTTGTTACGCATTTCAGATGCATAAACCTCCACTCATCTAAATTAGTTAAAAAAACGTTGTTTAGCAATTTGGTGAATCATTTTAAACCACAAGTCAAGCAATTCTTGAGCTGTGAAAGCTGTTTTGTGAATACTGCGAGACATGTTTTGAGTTTTGACCCGTGCAGAGTGTACGCCACGAGTTTAACATACGCAATACATCGAATCATTGCGTAGCAACAGACGCCATCACGAACCATTATGTTTACATCACATATCCTTGACTTCACACATATTTTATATGAAAATAAGAAACATGAGATCTACATAACATTTCCAAATCTTATTTTGATACATCCAAGATCCATCAATGATACAGACCGTCAAACTAAACAATTCTCTCTGAATACAGCGTTACTAGAAGTCTGAAGCTCAAACTTGTCAAGTTTATATACAAAAGCACGTTGTTCTGGAAACGATACACTCGACAGCAAAAATCGCGGCGGTGAAGGTCTTAAAACGAGTAACGCTGCTATTAAATGTCACATTCAGAGCAATGCTACAATGTTCCATGTCATGTTAGGAAACCGAGATCAAGGTGAATGATTTAAAACGGACAGTAAATGCAGTCAAACAGCTAATTGTGTTGAATATGCCCTTGTAAGAGCGGTCTGAGTGATAGTAAATGGGAGCGCTCATCACATACCGTGTGGACGGCCTCTCCAGCGTCTGTATCATAGTCCTCGTATATTATCGGGGTGATCGGTGCGCTGAATTACTCTTTATCAATTCCAATCAGACGACGGTTTCCGGTGCCCCGTGCAAATGATCGTGTGAAGATCACAAACGCGTCGCTTTTAATCCGTACGAGAGTCACGCTCCTTCATCTCACTCTCGCGGTCGATTGACCGGGTTGTGTGATCGGCGACTCGCTTGCTGTGGTTTTCGCTTCTTCTCAGTCAAAGCTCACGACACGTCGCTCTCATTGGAGGACGTGTGGAGAGAAGATACGCAGTTATAGAGGAACAATGGCGGTCTCTGTTGGACCGTTCATGCGACAGCATCCCATTACGCCTGACAGACTGCAGTGGAGTGCTACAATGTTTCCTGTCTGCTAAATACATCTGAAAAGATTACAATTTAATCATCTTTGTTAAGGGCTGCTGGTCGAGGTGAACTAGTCTCCGACCCACTATCCAGCTAAAGAGTTTTAAAACCCGCCACAGGATCACAAAATACATACATTTTGTAGAAACCCTGACAATTACAATTATAAAAGCAGTTGTCAGCTAAAGCTAGACATACACGATAAAACATTTCTGGAAAAATATGAAGCCAAACAAGAATCCCCCAGAGGTTAAACGAGTTAATAATCCTTTTAAAAGTGCGTGCCTTTCGCTCAAATCCCATTGCAAGTGGGTTCATATTTGGGTCAAAGAATCTCCACATTCTGGAGTAAAAGTTGTGTAAATTACAACAGGCACAGGCCATGAAGCATTTTACCTGTTAACGTTACTTTCTGAGTGAAAACACTCCTTAGGTCTGGCGCTCCCATATTTATCTCGTTAGCATTGTTCAGCAAATTCCAATGCGTTTCATTATCACATCACACCTGGTTCAAAACAACTTTAATTTTATACGTTGAGCGACGCAAGCATTGGTAAAAATGTTCCCACGTATTTTAAATGAGACAACAGCGCCATCTCTTGGTAACAGCCATCTGTCAATCTCCTACACCGCTGAAACCATTTATCAGACTGATTAACAGGTTTTCTATTTATAAAGCGCACATCTAATTATCTAGAGGGACAAATTAGTTATTGCGCATATTAACTTGTTGAAGTGTCTGATGCTACAGTGTATCTGAAATTATACCCCAGCTTTAATCCTCCTAGTAGCATCTAGCATGACCTTTTAAATTTACGGTACTGTTTGGCATGTTGTCAAAATGTTTCTATGATCTCAAACTTGTAACTCGCTTTTATACAAAGCGTCTGCCAAATTAATAAATGTTAATGTACTCGATATAATTGTCTCACACATATGAAGGTACAGATATGTGGTGGAAACATCTTCCATTAGTACAGCACTGCACTGTGTACAACAGCTTGTGTAGTTTTTTACAATGGCATACTAATACTATCGTCATTTTTAGTGCATTTTTGTTTAGTTAAGCAAAGATGAAATGTACTATAGATGTGATGCCCTTTATGGCCACATGAGGCGTTATATCCCCACACGGTTTGACACACCAAAGTGTCATGCGCACACTTACTCAACAGCTAACTCAAGTTTGACCAAGAGTGTATGATCTTTGTTCAAAAGATGTGCAAATATTGACAGCAAAGTACTGAGAAGTTAACTTCGTATTCAATCCGTCACAGCAAAGTTTGTAACTGTCTGGCATTTGTGTGTGTAATGTTGAAATAGTAGTGCAATCCTTTGTCTTCAAGGTTTAGTATGCAGGATTGACTTTTGCTAGGCTGAGGAGCCTGAAACCAAAACTGCACCCTGAATACAAGATTAGATTTGCCAGTCCCCGGTGGACTGTCATTAAGTGAACATGAAACTTCTGTATGCACATTTTTTCGATTCGTATTGGTCTATACTTGTAATATACATGTACGCTGTGCATATGTGGTACCAGGATTATTGACCGTATATAAAAACATTGTGAAGTCAGTGTTTCTTTTATTTCAGTTTTCCTTTCTATCCTTTTCTTTCTATTCTGTATTCTAAGTGAAAGACACTGCCGAATGTTTCCCAAGGTCTAATGGTTACTTTAAAGCAGTGGTCACCAACCCTACTCTTTGAGATCGACCGTCCTGAAGATTTCAGCTCTAACCCCAATCAAACACACCTGAACTATCTAATCAAGGTGTTCAGGTTTGCTTGATAATTACAGACAGGTGTGCTGAAGCAGGGTTGGAGCTACAGTCAGCAGGACGGTCGATCTCCAGGAGCAGGGTTGGTGACCACTGCTTTAAAGTATTTAGTAAATATTCTAAATATGCTCGTATTGATATAGGAAGAAAAGCACATCCAACCGCTCACGCTTGAGATCTTAATAGAGTTTTAACAAAGAAAACTACAGGTCCCTTAAATTATCTTCTGAATAGATTTGGATATTGTTTTCCTAATTTATAAACTCCCAAAAATAAAAATACTTCAACACTATTAACATGTTTCATTGTCAAGCAGATGAGGCCTTGTCCCATCAAAGTTTTTGTTTTCAGATACCTTGCAGCGGAAACTACTCCATTACAAGTTACAAGTCACCAATTGAAAAATTACTTCCGTAACAGCCTTAGAGTATCTGAATTGAACAGTACTTGAGTATTTCACTTGTACTGAATGTAGGCTCAAAGCAGCACTAGTCCTCAACACTTAAGAGACATGTCAGTGAAAGACAAGAAACAGTTGATTTGTGAGAAGAGCAATCACATTTATTTTCTTAAATCAAAATAAGACTGAACGGTCGACTGTTATGGTCGACACCATAACCTACATCAATTACAAACAATCAAGTCTCATTTAAGCATAAGTGCTCATAATAAACCAAACTCTTATAAAGGTTTCTTCAACACAACGGATAAATAAAATAACGTAAATCAAATTAAAAAGTCAAAGAACTGGATATGCTGGTTTTGGCCTCATCATCAGCTGCAGTCATGTCCTTCTTTCACATATAAACCGCCAGTGATTGACATTGATAACCCTAACCCATTGATAATTGATAATGCACCGGTATTCAAAAAAAACTAGTTTGACAAGATTTTAGTAAGTAAGAGTAAAACCCACAAAATATAGTACCTTCAATGCCCCGTATATGGCAATAATAATTCTTCTGTATCAAAAATAAACTGCCGCAAAAGAATGATATGTGCCAAGCAAAATGTAATGTGTAATTGCATTATTCATTACAAATGTAGTGGAGTAAAAAGTACATATTCTTGTTCAAAAATGTAGTCAAGTAGAGAGTAAAAGCTGCTAATATCTTTAATACTCAGTAGAAGTACAAAGTAGCCAAAAATATTCTTAAGTATAGTAACTAAGTACATTAACTCCAATACTTCACACTACTAAACAAAACTAGTTGTAAAATAGGTTATCTGTTTGTCTTTGCCTTTACACTATGTAGCCTTCCCGTAATGTTTACATAATCCCTAATATACACTAAGATAATGCACTTGTTCTTATTGTGTTTTTGTTGGTCATAAATGCATTAATCGCGTGATTTACTTTCTGTGACGTTGTTCAAGTGCAGCATGAATGCAGATGATCGTGCGCTTCCAGAACACCTGTCCAGCTGTATTCGGAGGCGCTCCCTATCCCGAATCACACTTTCCTACAGACAGGAGCGAGCGTGGGAAACGTGTGCGCGCTCTGCTGAAACGGACTCACGGACAGCGCGAAGCAAGGGGAGGATATCACCAGCCTTCTACCGCATTACCCGAGAGCCGCTGAATGCACTGCGCGTGTGGGAGAACCCGACCGCATCATATGTGGCTGAACCAGCATCAACACAGGTAAGCGAGAAAATGTTATCACTGCTTGATGCGATTCAGAAGCACAGGAGATAAAACCAGACCTGCGGCCGATAGAAAGGACTAGATTTGAGCTGTCTTTAATGCTGGTGCTGTCTCAGTAAACACGAGTCGTGTAATCCCCGTGTGTTTCAGCCTCTCTGCGCATCTCCGAGCGATGCGGTCTTGTTTCTCCTGCTCTGCGCAAATGACGACAGCCTTTTTAAACGGAAGATACTGCCAGCATCTGATAAAATGGCAGATATTTATGTAAACCCATATTCACTTAGAGGCACAAGCTGTTAAATGTTGATTTCTTGTTATTACGGCGATCAGGTTAAGTTATTTGGTTTCGAGGCCGACGCAGCTGCATGTTGGTCCAAGATGTTGTCCAAGGAGTGAAACTATCATCGTTTCACCAATTTAGGTCTCCTTTTCAATGCACATTGTTTATGATCAAGAAATTAGATTAGGGGAATACAAATTTGGTGGGTAAATGTTGCTTTTTAGTGCATGATGAGGATGGGTTTGGCCTGTGTAAACTGCTAAGTTTTATCATGATGATGTTTAATATAATTCTGGCATTCTATTATTCACAAATAAACAGTATGCATTATTATTTTATGTATTTTATATTGGACATGTAACAGACAGGGTGAAATGTTGTAGGCCTTAATCTCATCCAGTCAGAACTCTGCCCATCCTTATGGCCATCCGTCTATCCTTTACCCATATGCCCTTGTGGAGAAAGGGAAGTACAGCTCCGTTTAATATTGATGAGTAATATTCTGACACTCTAATTTGGCTTTTTAAGAAATTTCCTCTTGACTTTAACTCTACATGTATGTGCATGTGTGGGTCTGCAGAGGTTAGGTTCTATTTATTATTGTTGACTGCAGCAAACTCAAAGCAGCTGAATAACCCACCTACCAAACTAATTTCTTTCCATCATGAATTAAAGATGCAAAAGCTTCCCACATCAGATAATATCTGTGGCCATGTGACCTGGCCTGTCCCCATGTTCCCACCGAGCTGGACCATGGTCTGAATGATCCCATCATTCATGCAAGTATTCAACGCAGCTGTTTGTGAAATGTGATCTGTTTTGTCCAGTCTTTTGGCAACCAGGCAACCATACATTTGGCTATTTTGATGGAATGCAGAGAGCACATAAATGAATTTTAATCGGAATGATATAAATGTTAGATTTCTCACTGTTGTATATAAAACGTAGCATTTTTACTGAGTAAAACAAGTGTGTTACTTCACAAAGTGAAGTAGAGATTGAATCAAAATCAAAGTATGATGATGTAATATCAGTGCATGTATTATTCCATCTCTAATGCTATTTTAATAAGGTAGATTGTACCTTTTGGATCCAACCTAAGATCAAATCCAGTTCAAGATCTTTCCTAAAATGCAGTTACTTAAAGTCACCACTAGATGCTGATATTCTACTCACTTTACATTTCCCACTTTCTCACTTTCCATTGCTAGGCTGGATAAGATTATATTCTTGTTATATTGTTGTAAGGTAATAATGCACAAATATTGTTAGCAAAGCACGTTATATTATGAAAAGTAATAAGCAAGTGTTTTAGAGAAACTAAACAAGAGGTTTGGTCATAAACACCTCACCCCATTTACCTACAGAGGTATTTCTGCCATATGGCAAATTTTGAAGAAATCCTTTTATTTGGCAACATGTTGATGAAGCAACCCTGTGGATGCTCACATTGAGCGTGCAATTAAAATCGCATTAGTGAAACCTGCTATTCTCTTCTGGACCCTTCTGCCACTAAAGGAAACTTTAAATGCGAACAAACCCTCATTTTAGTCAAATGAATCTAAATACCTCTGCTTTGGTTGCATACCTGGAAGATTCATCTGGTTTCTTTTAGTTATTTAAAAAGACAGATTCACATTCTACATAATAGATGTTCTAAGGACGTATTTGCGTTGAAATAAGGCCAAGACGTGACACAGATCAGTCTCACATATTTCATTCCGGTCCTACAATAACATTCCCACTTTTCCCCACCTCCATAGCTCAAATTCACCATCTCTCAGGTTTCCCACACTACAGCGATAGGTTCACCTTTTACTTCCCTGGCTATTGCTTCCAGATCACTATTTATAACTATGAAACAGCATCTTTCTGTAAGGGGGGTGAGAGAGGTGCGTCTGGAAGAGCGGACCATAAGAGTCTGGCCCAGTGCCCATTTTTGCTGTTGCATAGTGGAATGACAACCTCTGATATTTGACTAACCAAATATGATGCAGGGCTTTATCAGGCACTGTCATATTTGTGTCTCTAATTGTGCAAAACATTTGGGTTTATTTGGGAGCCGTGTGTTTTTGGAGACGGCTCCAGGGCTGTACGTCTGTGCTTCGATGGATCCGTATAGAAGATTGTTATAGCCCCTGAAGTGCTCCTCGTCTGAGTTCAGCTGAGTCAAGCCAATTGATAGTTACAGATTTCAGGCAGTAGAAGAACACGAAGGGCAGATGACTAGCTGCAACTCAATTGATTTTTTCTCGGTACATAAACAACTTGCTGGATACATTAGAGGTCTTATAAATGTGGACTTTGATAGTTAGATTAGGGAGTGCACAGAATTGTAACTGATGGATTCATTTTCATGGTCTGCGTTATGTCACTGTCATGAGACAGCAGAAATTGTTCATTAATTCCATTATATCATGAAGCAACCCATGCATCTCGATTCCTGGCTCAATGTTAAATCCTTATTAAGATCTTCCAGTCTGATGCACATACAGTATATTTAATCATAGCTCAGTAGGTAACTATCCGAAGACATCCTTAAATGTACAACATTTTCTATAATTGTATTTGCAAGCGTCACAGCCTCACCCAAAGTGCAATATCAGACATCCTATCATGTTCTGTTTGATCTGTGGAAGTGCTCACCTCTGCCGTTCCAACAATGACTTTTTATGTCTCTGTTTTTTTGATGTATAACATCAAAGCTTTGCAGGTAGTAGTGCATTAAGTATTTTGCTCCTCATTTTTAGTTTGGTGCCCTTTAATCTGTTGTTGGGATGGTCATCCGAATGATGCGTTTTAAGTTACATGTGCATAAAATGTAATAAAATGCATTCAAGGTCAATTTTGGGTGCATTCATAATCCATTAGTCATCGGCTTCCTTATATAGCTGCGCTGTCTCTGACGGTGACGGTGTACATGGTGCCTGCCCTCCACCCCACAGGCAGCCCACTGGTCCTGTGAACCCATGTGTCTCATCTGCACCTGCAGAGGCTTCTGAAGCGCTGGGTCATTCGTATGCATCAGGGGCAAAGTTCCCCCTAAGGAACTGCTGTAATAGATTAATCGCATAAATTAAGCGTGGATAGCACTACAAATATTGTCTGTGACATGAATTGTGAGCACAGCGATGAGACTAATAATCAACTTTTGTGACATAATCAGAATCGTGTGCAAGTTACATTTTGCATTCAATCAATGCATTTAAACTGAAAGCAATTGATGCTTTTATGATATAGAGTTCCTTTAAACTGGTCAATGCATTAAGCACTCCCTGGTTATCCTTTGATTGTCAATTTTTTTAGGTAGATGGATTTTTCACACTGTGGATGCGTTTTTTCCCCAGAGTAGTCTGCGATATCATTGTTTGCCAACCAACAAAAGATCATTCAGAGAAGTTCTTTAATCACACATGTTGACACAAGAGTAACATTGTACATAGCAAACATTATTTGAAAAAGGTTAGAAGATCTCTTTGATCTTGTTTTAGTGTTTCATTCACAGTATTGTTAATGGCTGAATGCAGGAAATCTTTATATAAAGATTTATTTTCTTTAAAGCTACAGTTCCCCATGGCTCTATTGAAGTCTTGTGGGAGCTGCTCTGTAGGCTGAAAGCCATTAAAAGTCACAAAAAGGTGGCGACTGTACGGTGCACATTAGATGAGATTGGTAACCATTAACTAGAATTTGTGAACCTTCGTTGCGGTTCACAGATTCCAAATTTATCTGATTGGATGGGACATGTTGAATCCTGGGAGGTTTGAATGAGAATAGACAATTGAACTTTGAAATGGGTCTTTTTTTTTCATGAGTGAGAAAATCGACAGAATTAATATATTTGTTCCGCATCAAATATCTAT
Organism: Triplophysa dalaica; assembly: GCF_015846415.1. Classification (NCBI taxonomy): domain Eukaryota; kingdom Metazoa; phylum Chordata; class Actinopteri; order Cypriniformes; family Nemacheilidae; genus Triplophysa; species Triplophysa dalaica. Next base: position 8,669,470 of record NC_079562.1, on the reverse strand, counting down.
ATCCAAAACCATATGGTAAAATCGTTCTTTAACAGATTATAGATGACATAAGTTAGCGTAATAGAAGATCAATAATGCTCTGTTCAAATTAGTAATGGAGTCATCTTATATGACACATTTTCACATCGCAGCTTGTTCAAGGGTGGCGGTGGGGTCATCATTAGATACTTGTATCCCGTGGGATCACAGACAGCCAGCAAGCCCTGGAATCTCCCTTCAAAAACTGGCTAGGTGAAAACACCTGTCGTCCCAAACAATGAAGAAAATGACAAACAAGCTAAGATTTTGCCACAGGGATGGATATGGTGAGCTATGTCATTTCCCATGTGTGTTAGTTAGGTGTGGTCATGTGAAACTATGTCGGATTACGCGAGGAATGGGAAAAAAATCAGGCATAGTTACAGTCTCATTCATAGTTGGGTTTTGAAACTTAGGCAAAGTCTATAAAAAGTGCAGAAAAAAGTGCATTTGGGTTGTTGGGTGAGTAACAAATAGTAGTGCTTTTTTCCTAAATTATAACATGCACTGTTTAAAAATTTGTTTAAAAAGTGATGACAGAATTAACCTCCAATAATTTGATATTTGTTTGTTGAACTCAATTATAAATAACAAGCCATGGGGTCAGGGTATGAGAAGAGGTTTTGTCATAACTTACTTCCAGGAGCGCGTGATATGGTTAGGAACAAAAAAACACTCATTTGACCTGCTATAGAACTGTCTGACAGCTGAAATTGGCCACTGTGTTCTTATTAGTGCGGTTTCAGATGGAATGACGTTAAGTCGCTTGGGACATAAGATATTAGACTTATGATTCTTTATTTATGTCAACGGTATTGTACAGCCGCTCTGCAATTACCAGGAGATTGTGCTTTCTGTATCTGTGTCATTCAGTCATCCACAGAACAAAATGATGTGAAAAAATGAAGACTCATTCCTTTTGGGAAACCCGAGCCTGAGGGCTTGAGGGGAGGGAGGTGTCGGAAAAAAAGAAAATACTTTGTCCTCATGTGTCGTGTGTTTGTATCATGTGTATCTGGGGAGGGAGGATTGGTGGTGTTTCGGGGGGTTGGAGTCACGCTGGACGACTATCATTAGACAGCTGACGGCGAGGAGCTCGGCTGAGCTGTTTAAAACAATAAGAAATAGGCAGCAAAGGGACAAGAGACGAAAGTCTGTCGCTGCGTTGATGCAAACATGTCATTTCTCTCTCGCGCTCTCTCCATCTCCCCTAATTTCTCCCGTTACTAGCAGATGGACAGTGGGGGACAGGGGTGAGCAGCTTCTTGGAGTCCATTGTGGGCTTTTGATATTTAAACTCAGCCTCCTGGGCCCTCAGGGGACGCCCGATTGTGTCTATTGTTAAGAAAAAAGTGGGCCAAGAAAGAGAGAAATAAAGAGTGGGGGATCAGATTGACATTTAAGGGAGGGAATGATTGGTAAGATAAAAAATGAAGAAAACGATCTGATATTTCTTTTTGGTTAGGCCAGATTGGAACAGTAAAGTGTTTTGGGTAATGTGCTAAATATAGTGATGTGATAGGCATGATTAGGACATAGAGGTCATGGTTAGAGACGCATTTATTATCGTAAAAATTAAAATAACAAATGTGTACTATATGTGTGGGTTATCAGGAGAGGTCATGAAATAATGATTGACTAGACAATCTTCAACTGCTAGACAATAAGTAAATAATGTTTTTTGTATTAGCCACTCAGCATTCAGACTGATTTCTTTTGGAATATTGTCTGCTGCTAATACCGTCTCTAGGTTCCAGTCAGTTTATGCGCAAATCATTTCATGTCTCAATTCACCTCAGCGATTACTGCTCAATGATCAGGCAGCCCAGATTTCGTGTGCCAGATGTTTGCCGTGAGTTTTTTGGGGGAAAACCAGCCAAATTTCACAAGGTCCCATCTGTACATCACGTTGCACAGAAAGTGGTTAGAGAGTGAGCACACTGGCAACACAAAGCACATTCAGTGGTGTGAACTGGAAAGTGTCCAGCCTCTGAGATGACAGTTCCCACTAATTTGGTTAAAGAAACCATCAAGTCACTTTTTTATGAATCAGTACAACTTATGATAAATGGAAAATCTTATGGTTACAGTATAATGAATAATCAGTTGGGAAATATTTTTAGAATTTATGTATGTGAGCGGCTAAGGACGATTTCAATTATTTATATATTTATGAATATCCGTGACCTGTAGTGAGCTCAATGAAAACAAAGAGACTTTAATTATTCATTCAGACATTTGTTGAATGAAATCATGGACTCATTAGTCTACAAAAAAGAGTAGCTCACTGATTTTGTTGTCATTTTTATGCTATAATACCATACATTACCCAGAGGCCACATATTGTGCTATACGTCATAAGGACATAAAGCACCACAAATTGTAAAAATCTCTACAAAAAGCTAAGATGTTTTGCTTTCATATAGCAAATAAGCAACAATAAAAAAACGAAATCATCCTCCAAGCTAATATTGACCTTAGGCCAAAAAAGGCCAGTTCAATCACGTCGGTTACATTGTTTAGCGGTGCAGCTCCGCTTTTATGATGTTTTAATTGGGTCACCATGGGCTAGCGGCTAATGTGTTTAGACAGTCCTATATCCTGAGCATTGCTAAATGGCTTATCTTTGCAAAGGTCAAGAAAGGAGGCTTTGATAATGTCGGGGTGTCCATCAAAACATCTCATTTTCTTATTCATTGTATTTCTCATATCCCCTGTCCTGGCATTGCTTTTAATTAGCCTAGTGTCTCCTTTTAAGGCATGTTAGTAGATCCGTTTGTCAATGTGATTGCCGGTAGATGACAAAGATTGCTCTTTCTGTTTGCGAGGTTACGACACACACAGTTTATTTGTCCTTCTCCGGTGCCATAACCTAAAGGTCAGTGTCACCACAGCTGTTCCGAAGGTCATAACAGCCAGTGCCTTTCAGTTTTTATGTGGGTGACTGTAGTTCCGGTGCTCATGACCTAATGCACCATCGATTCAGATTGGAGGAGTGCATGAAACATTAAATGAAAAATGGCTCAGCACTTTTCTCGCCGGGACATACGATGCACAAAGATGAAGAACGGCTGAGCTTACCTGGGGGAGGGGAACCCATAACAGATTTATGTCACCATCAATACATGATATATATGGCACTGTATGTTTCTATGCGTTTCGAATGGAGCGTGATTACTCCATTGATGGGGTTTTTACAGGGCTGGATTCAATATCTGTTTCCTGAATGTCACCCTCCATCATGCTCAAGTTTAATGTGGCTCTGTATGAGAAAATGGAAAAGTCTCCAGAGGAAAAGCACATTTAACACCAACGTTGAATGTATTAATCTAAGAGTAAACTTAAAAAAGAAAATTCTGTCATCATTACACCCACCCTTGTTTTTCCAAATCCGTATAATCTTGTTGTTGCACAATGTTTGGAAGAATGCTTGAAACAACAGTTCTCGGCCACCATTGACTGCTCGACCTGAACATGCCAAGTGGTTCTGGAACATGAAGTGTGGAACGTGTGGAACAGCCAAGTGGAACATTTCCTCAGGACAACATATTTTATTAACCTAAGGACATATTTTTAATAAATAAAACCTAAACCCACACCAAACCACAACCATAACTTACACCTTAAATCAGAGGGAAGCGATACGTGAAAAACATAGAAGCACCTAATCCTGGTTGGATGATTACATTTAAAATAAACTGTAAACTTATTTCTGAAATCTGATTGGTTGATTTAAATTTTCTCCCAGGGTCAACATGATTTTGTTCTAAGGATATCAACCACTTGGCAAAAACAGGAGAGCAAGCATTGACTACCATAGTAGGACAAATGACGATGGTAGTCAAAAGTGCCACAGAACTGTTTGCTTTTATTCTTCAAAATATTTAATTTTTCACTTAAAAAAAAAAGTTTTCAACAGAACAAAGACATTTTTCCTACTATGATAGTCAATGGTGGCCAAGAACTGTTTGGTTACAAGCGTTATTCCAAATATCTTTCTCTGTGTTTTCAGAACAAATACATATTTACAGATTTGGAACAACTTGAGAAAAACACAAGTATAACAGACAAGTAAATGATGACCGAATTAAAATTTGGGGGGAAGTTTAAAACAAAACGACAGAATGGATAAATTTCTAGGAATACTCCTCACACCCAAGTTTCTCTCTGCATGTTACATGTAGGTCAGATTCAGTGTCTGACCTCAAATCCACAGAAACCCAGTAACCTGTATATTGCAGTAGAGATGGAGTAACCCTTTCCTGTAATCACATTTAATCTATTAATTAACTAGTTACCTGCTTCTTTAAATGAGCATTAAATGTACGTTTGAAGGTGTTGTTTTGTATTTTGTGGATTTATGGACATCTCAGCCTGTTCGTTATATCTGATTAGCAGAGATGTGATAACCTTGGTTTGGCATAAGTGTTTTGTTCCTAGAAATAATAACCACGCCTGCAGGTGTTTCGCAGAGGGGGTTGTCTGTAATTTGACACATCTAATAACCTTATGGCAAACAGTGGCATCTCTAACCCTGTGTTTTCCCATGGCTCTGACCCGAATGACACTGCAATTGTGAAGACATTGTCGTCTGTTGTTTGTCTTGTGCTTCAAATGTGTTTTGTTTATTTTCTATTGTTTGAGTGCAAGGTATCTGATTTCACAAAATAGTTTTTTGATGCGATTTGATTTTTCAGTATTAATGTTTATGTATATGTAGTCAGTTAATGTACTCCAAATTATTTGTGCTGTGTCAGTTCTGTTTTTCCATCCCAGAACGGTAATAAGTTAATTTATCCTAATTAGTGTATGGAGAGAGACAACACTGTCCAGAGACATACAGTACAAATTGTAATGTGAAATCTTTCCATGCTTCATAGATGTCGACATCAAAAATAAAAATGATGTCATCTTTTATTCATCGCCATGTCATGTTTATGATTATTTCTTCTGTGGAAGCAAAATAAGATATTTTGAGAAATGTCTCAGTGGTTTTGTCTCAATACAAGCGAAGTCCATTGAGTCCAATGTTGATTGGCTACCAGCATTTTTCTTAATATCCACTTTCGTGTTCTGCATAGAATAGAAAGTCATACAGCATTGTGGTGACATGAGCGTGAGTACATGATAGATTAGACCCATTTATATTTTTTGCATAGAACATCTTTTATTATACCCTAATAACGACTTGTAGCTTTGAAAAGGTTTCAATGCTTTACTCCATAACAGGTGTCCATTGAGCCCCTTGGGAACTTACATCATTAACAATGACCTCACACAACAGATCTGTTTTAGGCCTAAACCCACATTAAGTTATACTGTAGAACGGAAGCTTTTAATGGATATCGAACATTTTCTGAAAATAAAACTGTCCTTATTTTTGCATATTATTGATCTAAAGCAGATGTTATGATCCTTATGGCACAGATGGCTTGTCTTAGTTGTGTTATTACGTATGCAGGACTGCCTTGTGGTTCTGCAGTCCAGCTGCTTTTCCCCATTGTATTCATAGACGTTGGTTGTGTATGTGTGTGTGTTTGGGGGATATGTGTTTGCGCGCTGGCGGAAGACCAAAGCTTCCTCATACAGACTTCTTGAGGGCAGATCAGGGCCCCGCCAGCAATTAACTGAAGAAACGAAATCATCCTACTGTTGAAAGCAGCTCATGTTGTGTGGTGGGGTGGGGGTCAAGGGGCGTGAAACGGGCCTGCGCGTGACAGCCGCCGTTTGACCGACAAGCATGGAAGGGCTTTTGTTAACACACACTCTGATTCAGCCCTTTGTTAGTGCAGATGTAAGTAGGTATGGGGGCTAAAATGAAGGACGACCCTAGGACTTAACACACTGGATGTCAAATCCAGAATTGATTCTTCAGCCAGCACTGTGTGCTCAGGACTCTGATCTTTGGCTTAGTTTAAATTGGAGAGTTGTTTGTGTTACTTTTTCAAATTCTTCAATCATTGTTACAGACCTAAAATAACCTAAAAAAAAGTTTATACAATCTACTAAGGCATAGTATATTTATAAAAGGAAGTTTTGCCTAACAGTCCCTTTAGACATGGTCAGGCATGTAGCGGTATAAATGTTTGAATATCACGATCATTGCCGGAACGATTATTATCACAGCATACCGTTTTATTGCAGTATCAAATTTTGACACAAAACAAATGTGTTAAAACTTATATTGTTGGCTTCTCTTAAAGAGAAGCGGTCTCTATATATAGGTCCGGATAATACTTGTTTTAATATATAATATTTAATCAATTGTGCCCAGTCGAATATGTATATAAAAAGTTAACATCTAATTATTTATCAGGCCATTTATTTTAATTCTGAAAGCTGCAGAATCTATGAAACGTAGAAGGCCATGAGAAAATGTGTTGAAGGCTCTGGTGCTAAAGCGAAGTCCTAAAAACTACTAACAACAAAATGTAACAACTGAAAGTACTTTATCATGAGCAGAACTACTTACAAAATTACTAACAAGTGTTCTTTCCATGCCATTTAAACTAAAACTGATTCTAAATATTATTTCTGATTATAACATGATTCATTATGAAGTGCTCTTAACATGCTGATTAGTAATGCTATTAATATTATTAATATCAATAATGCAAAATGTAGAAAGAAGACATCATGTTGTATAATCTGTCACAAACCTATATAGCAAACAGTCAACTGACTGACAGTTAAAAATACTTTGAGGCCACTTCTGCATTTTCATTTACTTAAAGGCTGAGTAGGCAATCCTGTCCAGAAACTTTTTGACATGCTGGTTGGAAGTTTATTGACATCCTGAAAGCAATTAATAAGTAAAACGAAACATTGTTATTTTTACAAATATATATCTTCTGTGAAAGGCGTAGGGTCAAAAAACATTTCTCTGAAGGCAACGATACGTCATGTATACATTGTCAGTCAGCGTATTTTGCATCCCAGTGCGCACCCTGTTCACGCAGTCATCAGCGCGCTCATGTGCTATGTGCTGGCAGTGGGACGTTGAGCGGACAGAGAGCAGGTAAATGGAGATTTTCGTTATTGCAGTAATGTAATTCACTCTGTACTGTAATGTTTTCTCACCGGTGAATGTGACATGACTTCATTGGAACCGACAGTGGAAGACAGGACTGGAACAGCTTCTGGTCTGTGCGCGTGCTCATGTGTTTTGAAGGAGGTGTGTTATAGCAAGCATTTTGAGAGGCTTTTTAAAATCCAGAGACACCGTAAAATCGGACTGTATGTGGAAAGACCTTTACAGTAAAAGTGTGCATATTTTTACCTCCTCTTGGTGTCTGCAGGTATGCGACGAGTCTCTGGCATGAGAAACAGGAGCGTAAAGGGTTAAAATGAAGCGCGTTTGACACTAAATGAAGATATTAGAAGCTATAGCGTCAAAATATAATCACTAAAATGTCCATGAGTGCGCGTGATGTGATCAGCGCAGTTAGCTAGAAGCGCTGCTCAATTTAAACTACAGGAATAGTCTGATGATTTGGATGGTTAATTATATCTTGCAGTCCGGATGGAACAAATTCAAGCTGGGTCAAAACCTGTCATCCGGTTGTATCTGGACTGTTGCTTGTCAGTGGAAGGGCGTTTGTCTTTTCTGTACTCAGAATTGGAGCAGGAGGGCGAATGTGGCCATTTTCACCACCCTGGGAGCGTTTAAAAACGCAAATATTTGTATCTGCTTTTCAGGTGGTTGACGTGCCATATGTCCCGACATATGTTATCTGTCGGCTGGTACAAGTGTGCTAACCTGAGTATGTGCGCGCAAGTCTCTGGTTGTGTGCACGGGGCATCGGTGCAGAACTCGATAGGGAGAGCAGAGGAGTATTGTAAACGTACAACCATATACACACAGAAATGTCATGCCGCCGATGTAAATAAGTTAATAACATAATGCTATTTAGTTTGTTTAATAAAGGAATAAGGTATAGAAATGTTCTATAGGAAACATTCTCTTGTGATCTGGCACTAAATAGAAACTAAAATTAACTTGACCTTTAAGGGGTGGGTGCCGCTTAAAGTAATGGTAGGGGAAACACTGGCTCCATCTATCAGTTTCAAACAATCTCCAAATCCAGTGGTACATCCACCGTTTATCTAACATTCCTCACCGAAATGCAGTGAACAAACAAACACAGCTGAAATTCGCAAACGCAGTGCTCTCTCTCTATAGCTCCAGCTGGTTGACATGTGCACTCCTTCTCCCGCTCTCCCTGGTTGACGTGTGCACATACTCTTTCATCTGGCACTTGCGGGTTGACGCATGGGCGTGCTTTCCGGGAGAATTGTACAATAAGCGACTAAGAAAAGCTGTTACAAAACTGATTTTCATGTTTGAAACAAACTTTCTCAAACCTATACAATTGACATTGGGAGTGTATCAAGCACAGATATACTACGTCTTACGTCCAACTCATTTTTTGACAAGTTGACCATGTCAAGCATGAGAAGACAGCAAGTTTAACATTGTAAAGAAGTCAAAATGCATGAGAAACAGTTGCACATCCCCTTTAATAATACGTTTAACAATGTTTAAAAAAACAAAGAACCCTAGAACATTTAAAGATAAAAATGTTAAATGAATATAAATATAGCGAAATGGTAAAAATAAAAAAACTTTCAGACTGATTTAATTTAAGACATTTTCAACCAATATTTTTGGGGCTGACATGATGTTGTCCATATTCAAGTCTTATAATCTCTGTTTTTGTTATAACACCTTTCATTATGATTATTTTAGTATATATAGTAACTTTCATGTAATGTCTTGTTTCATTTATACTCAAACCATTATTGTGACGTATTGTGAATACCGGCACATCACGATTACAGTAAAGTTGCAATATAGTACATTATTTATTGCCTTTAATGGGTTTGCATTTATATAATGGGTACTAAATATAAAAAAAACTTAAGACCAACCTCCTTGCGCTAGAAGATGCCATCCTTGACATATAAACTGTCTGGATATTATTCATAATGTGTCCCTCTCTGTGGTGCTTACTGCTTTGGCTGGAATATCTAATGTATCATCTGTACATTAGTATTATCATTTCAGTTTAGGTCATTTGTTCCTCCCTAGTCCATTCCTCTTTCAGTCTCTATAAGTCATCTCTTATATATGCTCTTTGCAGGTTTTTCAAATAACACTTCTGAGAAACGGCCTAATTCACCCAGAACATTTAGATCCAAACACGTTGACATTTTACACCTCTAACAGCCCTGCTGTTCTTGGCCTTCATTGAATTACAGATTCTGTCTATGTTCCTGTTCGAGGGATGTGCCGGCGGCTTATTGAGGAAAGTCACAGAGCCAGGTACCCTGCTGTTGGAGTGATTGTGTTTATGTCCAAGGCTGTGGCCTACCTGACATCTGTTCTGTGGTTGGACTGGGCACATAAGCCTAACCTTTGACCCTTCAACTATTTAATGGTTTACATAAGTGATGATGTCATGACCCTGTTCATGAAACACTTGCAACTAATAAAGACTATGAATTGAGTTTTTTAGCTGATTTTTTAATGTAAACTCTAAACTTTACAGTATTGTGTTATACAAATATTTTGGTTTTACACACAACAAATCCTAGTACGTAGTTTTATTGGGAAGTGATTCTCTGCCCTGAGGAGCTTCAATAAATGTTGAAGCAAATCAATAGAATTGATCCGGACCAAATTTATGGTGTTTCGGGTCATAGAAATTCTCTTTATTCTTGCTTTGATTTTCCAGCTTTATGTGCCTGTTAAGTAAGAGAGAGAATTGAGTCAGAGAAGAAAGACACGGTTGTCTCAAGAGTGGCGAGACAAATGTGGATGTATCTGCTTTGGCAGCAGCTGCTCTGAAGGACCACTATTAATCTGACCCCCTGACCAGCTCTGTACACAGCAGGATAAGTGGAGAGTGGTCTTCAGATCAATGGATGGTTTGACAGAATAAGACAGAATGTGTTTAGAAAGGCACAGACCTGGTAAACGAAGGACCAGCTGTTCCTAAGAGCTCCTCATTTACAGGATCAAGGAGTGGTTGGGACATACTTTACATCACATTTATATCAGAGGTCTGTTTGGCATCATTGAATTGGTTTTAATGTTTTCTCTGCACTTGGTAGGGTTTAAAGAAACAGTTCAACATAAATGATTAGTGATTACAGCCAAGTTTCCCTTAGTGAACATCAAGCATGCTCACTATAGTGTAAAAATTGCTAAAGAATAACTAACAGTAAATCTATACTATGTCCATTATGTTGCTTAGGCTATACAAACGGTTTTATTGTTGATGGATAAACAAGATCTTGTCGGTGGTTTACCCCATGCCAAACAGTACTGAACATTTCAGAGTGGGATTCACTCCAGTGGGACTATCATGGACCAGTTTCAGCTCATTACTGACAGCTTTTCTATGTGCCCTCTCTCGAAATCTTGGCAGGCGCCTGCCTCTCCAAATGTGCTCTTCAGACCCCTTGTTAGCCTCTAATGAGCCGCCCCGTTGATTGCTGGGAAAGAGAAACAAAAAAGAAGTTAGTCCCGTTGCATCTTTCCCAACAACAAAAGGATGCCTCACTTTGCTCACATACCAATGACCATGATGCCCCACTATCGGTTGTCTTTGTCAAGCTCACGTCCTGTTCTGGAGATGCACAAACAACAACCTTTCTGTCTCTCTCAAATACAGCCATATTCAGCTGCCCTTTCTTTTCTTGTCATTTCTCTCTCTGTCTTCCACCCCCTCTCACTCTTTTTAACTCAAACCCCTCCCAGTCTCTCTGCCTTTGTGCCTCTGTTTGGTCGAGCGCTGGCTTAAATATTTAAACAATGCAATTAGTGTTACACCTGATGCAATTGAAAGACGGGCCTTTGTGACCGCACGCCAAGGGAACGGTGACGGGGCAGGAATGCCTTTGCTCAGGGCCTTTCATGTTGACATCAAATGAATACAGGTTTCTTAACCTCAAAACCAGTTACTGAATTAAGCTGCACTCACTAACCTTAATCACATTAATCGTACATAGACAATATGTATTTGTACAATATAAAAAATCTTTGTATACATTCTTTTACAGGAAAAATATTCTTTTGAGCTTTATGAAAGGGTTTATTCAAAGAGCTCTGTTAAAGGGATTGTTCACCTAAAATGGAAAATTCTGACATTATTTATTCAACCTCTTAATTTTTCAAACCTGTATGACTTCTTTCTTCTGCAGAACACAAAAGAAGATATTTTGAAGAACGTTGGCAACCAAACTACATTTGCCTCCATTGACTTTAACCCTTTTATTCTCTTTGGGGGTTGTAGTGTATAAAACAGGAGAAGAACTAGATAAATCTTCTTCTCACCAAAGTTATATGTTTGTACGTTTAAAGCCAGGTTAGCCTGTCTAGCGTAATAGATCATGGCATGTTTATGAGAGATTTGGAAAATTCTTATAATATATCCTTTTGGTTTTTAGATGAAATTTCTTAGAATTTAATTTTAGTTTTAATTTACTTCTTTAAAGGGGTGATAAGATGCCCACCTTACTTGGGTAAACATTTGGGCGGTCTTAGTCAAATCATACCATGAACTGATGTAGATTTGTGGGGGTGTGGTTACACGAGGCGATTCAGGCAGGTCTGGGTGAGCATTCGCTTCTTACATTTTTGCAATTTTACGTGTCTAATACAAGCATGGGCAACTTATTACACACCAAAGACACAGAAAAACATGTGCTCGCTCCATATGACCCCTTTAAATAAATTCAAATAAGAGTTTTGCATTCTTTGCTGTGAAAATTATTTTTTTCCATCCAAGCCACTCTTATTAAATCCTATAATGCATCTGTCTGACTGATCACATGCATATATCTAGCAGAGCTTGTTTACTTTTGGTTCTGTTTCTTTTGTTTGTCTCACTGTTTCCACGGAACGATTAAAATCTAATTTCTGTGCCAATCACGGATGAAATAAACCTTTTATTTAGTCTTGCTCTGTTTTGCATCTGCCAACACGGGAGCCCCCACAACAGACGTCACTAGAAAGGGAAAAAATGCGAAACATTCCTTACAATAAGAGAAACTCATTCTGCTCTAAACATGCTTTGAGGACACAGACAAAAACAGTTCAGCAACACACACAGTTTAATTTTTCAAATTCTTTTATTTGTGTAGCAGACAAGAGAAGCTGACACGGTGTTTAATCGAGCTTTGCATAGAAATTAGCGGTTAACTGTTATCTTTGTTCTTGACGTCCCGCTGAAAGACAGGCAGTCACAGATGAGACCTATTATCATAATTTAACACGACTAGTTGCTATAGAGATATAGATACCTGCAATTTGCAAACCAACATTGGACTAACAAGGTCAATGGTGCTGATTTGAATTAAGCTGGCCTGTCATTGACAGTTTTTTTGTTGTTTTTGGCTTTTACGTTTGTGATAAGATTAACTAACATCAGCTTTCATTTCTTTCTTCTGCAGAACACAAAAGAAGATATTTTGAAAAATGTTGCTAACCGAACAACGTCGGTACCTATTGACTTGCATTGGTTTTGTATCCATACAATAGAAGTGAATGGGTACTGGCGTTGTTCGGTGACCAACATTATAACAGAATTTCCATTTTTTACATGGACTATCACTTTTAAAGTCTTTATCGATTAACTTTTTCCCACACTCTCGTTGCCCGGTTGGCACTGGCATTTATTGATCTCTGTCTACATTAGGCTTCCCTAAGCACATACGGCTACCAATTTCATGTTGTTGACATTATATTGATATGTCAGTGGCAGGAGGGCGGACGTGGGGTGAGAAGCGTGTCCAGACATACACGAGGGTGAGACGCGGGTCAGATTGGAGGGTCAAGCTCAGAGAGAAAGCTAAGAGGAGGAGAGAATCTTCTAGCTCTGCCTGAGAAATACTTAATCCCTTCCAGCCGGCGAGAGTGGGGGAGGCCCGGTCGCCCCGGTTACATATATATATATATCATGTGCGCATATTTGTATCGTCCTCTGTGTGTGAACTTGTTTTATCATGAAGTAGTGTGAGAGCACATGTGTGTGTGGATTTTTGCAAAGGGGGGAGGGGTTTGCCCACAGGACTATTTATTATTCATGCAGTGGGCGGAGAAAAGGGGGAGTGGGAGGCGGCAGACGGAGGGATTCAGTGTTTGTGGTGTGTGAGGAAGGCATAGAGACAGAGAGAGAGAGAGGGAATGTCTGAGATAGTAAGAGCGTGTGGATGCACCAAGAGATAACTGACCCCAGAAGGCACATCATTAAGGAGCTACACATGCTTTACATCTTGATGACACAGAGAGTCTAAGGATTTTATACCAGGTGGCACATATAAGAGAGAGGAGTCAACTCTAATAGGAATGACAGGCCAGCTCACTCTTATCAGAACCGGAGACCTTGCCTGAGAGGTAATTTGGATTTGGTTTCTTATGCTTTTTGGTGGGTTCTAAAGGGGTCTTTCCTGTCACTGCTTGTTTTCAGGCCAACAGACTACTGCTGGATATCAATTGTCTTTTTTGTTTCTGGAAAGAGAGCATGGATCTTTCCTCATTGTCATATGAGTGATGTTTTATCCCACATGCTTAACCGTTTATGCTGGGCTTTGTTGCTCTGCCATGTTAAGATGCATTTATTCTATCAGCTATGTAACGCTGTTAGTATAAATGGGTAAAATGACACATTTAAATGAATCAATCATCCATCATTATAAGTATATTATTAAAAAACAGTGTTAGTTTCACCTTAAACTTCTGTAGAATGATAGATGATGTTGACATTTGGATGATATAAGAAAATATCAATAACAGATGGTCAGAATGTGAATTGACCCTTGATTTAAATAAATCTACAAAGAAATTATTGGCAAATTGTCCAGCAATCTGATCTAACCATATGTCAAAATTTAGTAAATTGGGATTGCGCAGTTTTGTGCCTTAGTAGTTTGGTTTTGGATTGCCATGTTGTGTTCTCGGTGCACATTAATAATAGCGCTTCTTCAGACTTTAGGTTGTCCAGTCGTAGACAATAAGTTGATTAATGTATTATTTGCCAGAATTTGAAAACAGTTACATTTGATTTTATGTGTCTAAACCATTACAGTCGGACATTTATTGATAAGTTCCCACATCAGGACGTATTGATCGATCTGGCGCTGAACTACATGTTGCATGTTCTGCGTCTCGTAAACTACTGTGTCTGATTTCTTACGTTGACCTTTGCCCTTTCACTCTATCTTACAAGTCCTCTGTCTGTGTGTGTCTCCCGGCTACCGTCAACATCCGTGTTTACACTGAACATCATTTCAGCTCATGTCAGATTCTAGAGGAGTCTTTGTGTCATCCTGAACACTAGAACAAGGGCAGAGATGTCAGTCAGATGTTTTAGCTGGGGGTGTACAAGCAGACACAAACCCAGGACAAGTAAAGTGTGAAGCACTCCAAAGCTCGCACAAACTCCCAGAGAGAGACTACCACAGGGTCCTGTTGTACTGTAGATATTTGGGTACTTAGTGTGTAATTGTAATCACTTTAAGATGAAGTATAATTTTTTACTTTTATTAGTCGCTTCTTGTGTTATTCTTACGGCCACACTGTTTTATGATTAACTTGGATAACTAAAATAGCATTATTTGTTGTTACATTTACTGATAAATTATAGAAATTCTCTCCTCTTGTAAACATTTTTTGTTCAATTCAATGCAGCATTATACATGACAATAATATTGTTTGTATTGAGATATAAAACCAAAGCTTTTTTAAAGCACCAATGAGGAACAGTATTTGCATATTTCAAAATCTCTCTCTACAGACGACTTATTGACAGTTTTCTTTGCACGCTAATCTGGAATAGTAGAAAGTGTTGTACCATTGATGTGGTGAATGCCATTCTTTAAAAGGAATAATAGCAGTCATGTTCTATCAATGTGAAAGGGACTCTCGGCTGTCTGGACTTTGATGTTTTTCAGGAAACCCGGCTTTCACTGAGCTGATGCGCAGTATTCACATGTGGTTTACGGAGACATGTCGGGATTTGTTCTGCCGCGTGTGATTCTGTTGCACACATGGGAGTAAATGAACCAGTGTCATTTTACCAAAGCGCTTCTGTCGCGCCTTTTTGTAAATATTGCTTTGTGGTTTAAACAATCTTTCAAAACCACCCGATACACGGATGAGTGAACTCTAAATGAATGCACCTGAAAGGGGCAAAATCTTCTTGACATCTGACAGCATTCAGTAATATCATCAGTGTTGTTGAATAAGCCGTACAGCCGGACGTGGAATACAAGGGGCTGATTGTGTAAAAATCGTTGTATATATGTATGCATGTCTGTGTATGAGGGGCATGAAAGTCCATTCTTTTGTGCGGGCTGAACAGGACGAGGTTAACGTACTCGCAGATAATGCACAGAAACCGTCTTTCACTGTAAATATTTAGACTGATAACCAAAGGCCTCTCAAATCCGCCCCTTTGGAAATTTTCTCACAATGCTACATTCAGACCCATTCTTACCCAAACGCACACCTGCACTACGCATGTATACAATGGAATACTAGTGTACTTCTTACTACAGAGTATACACTGAGGAGTTTTTGATATTTATTTTTAAATATCATGTGAAACAAGACATATTTAGAATAAACATTTTGTGGTTGTGTTCACTTTCGGTTTATTTGTTAATTTGGAATAGGTATGTCAAGGCAAGCACATTGCTTTATGAATTACAATATCACACACAGTGGGGATTTGTGTAGTACAGTAGGTCAAATATTATACATAATTTGTGTAATCTGTGCAATTTGTGTGCATATTTTAGTATGTTTATTGCAAATTGCTGTTTGAACATAGCCCTTACCAAATGTTTGGATTGCACAAAGGATTTCTATTTCTATAATATTTCCACTTCCTTTTAAGTGTGCCCTGTTATAAAAAGTAGTTTGGTATAGCTCATTTACATCATGAGATTCAAGATAAAATTAAAAATTAGAAGTGAAACCGGACGTGCTTATTGTGGACCAGAGTTTACATCTTTCGAGGTCTATAGGCTGTCTTCGATTAGTGCAGGTCTGTCTCCTTTAACAACTTCATGCTTTCTATAATGAGAGATTTAGCACTTGTGACACTGGGCGATGCGTATCTGGAGTATTAATAATTTCCCCTGTGTTTGTTCCAACAGTGCCGAAGCGCTTTTGCCGCTCATGTGGTGCTCAATGAAACCACCCGTGAGAATCCCTATCCACCATAGTCCATTGTGGAATTCTCATCGTACAGTTTACATCATTAAACATATGCACACTACATTGTTTATCTGTACGTCAGCAGACTTGTGCTTCTGTTGTGAAATGTTACCTACAGTTAAGTTACAGGAAGAATATTACCTCTAAACCATGAGCCAGATTTTTGGATCACAGATGGCCTGGCAGGTGTTGGACCCTTGAGCATTGCATTTAAACTGCGTGACATTGCAGCTGTAAGTGTGGGGCAGATGACTAACAAAATGTGATGTTTTTTAATGTTATGCATGTATTTTATCCTGATTTCTTACCAGTCATTCAGAAATACATGTATAAATACAGACAACGAATATCACCAGAAGACAAGTATTATCTGCGCTCCTCGGCTTGGTTTGGGGGTTGTAATGAAAACAATAACCCCCATCAAAGGCTTGAGTATATTTTTCATTTCCTCAGTTTTTGATCCGCTCTTAATCGTTATTATAGGCTTAATACTGTCAAAGTGTGTTATACGGCTGTTGGCTGACACAGGCGGATAAAACTGCTGCAGAAACACATTGCTAAAATGAAGAAAGAATCCACACATATCTCTTGGAACTTAATGGGTTAGACTGCTTTAAATTTCAATCTGATGCCTATAAAGACACATCTCAAATATATTCATAGCTCCAATTTATGTGTTTCAAAAAGCGCTGACCTGAACTATGACCTCTTGGTTCCTCACATGCTCAGGCACAATGCCGAAGGGCAGTGGTAAGAATATAAACACACATGAAGTTCAACAGAGGCTGGCATGGAATATACATGAGTCTGATTCATCATCCACTATGATTTTAGATTAGCCAAAGCACCATACTGGGAAAATCTTGCGGCTTTATATTTTTGCCTAAACTATATTATTAAGAAAGCATAGCGATTATTATGCGCATATATTATACTGCATTGACCCGGTGGCATTTGGAACCGGTTCAATCAGAATGGTTAGGACAGGGATGGTCTCCTACCAAGATCCTATTCCCTCGGCATCATCCGTGCTTCAGGGGGCTGGAAAATAGCTTGTGAACCTATTGGCTCCTCTGCGGTGAAAATCGGAGTAATTAGCAGCGTTTCTTAGGCATTGTCTCTTTGTTTGGGCTGGAGATACAAAACGTGTTTTTGTGAAACACGTGATCAAGTGTGATTATGGGTATTTTATCCATCAAGCACACCATTACTTTTTATAATCATAATCTAGATTTCTTGTAAAAAAAAGATCAATATTCGTAAAGTTAATTTACTTGATATTTTATTGATTATTTATATTATCACTTTTATTATGAATCACAGAGGTTATACCATCACTTCTTTGTCTTCATATGAAGGGACTTGTTCTACATATCCAACTCATTCATTGGCTGGTTTTCTCTACTACGAGAGCTTTAATGGCAGCGTGTGTCCAGAATAATCACCAAAGGAAGAATATCGTACCCTCCAGAATTAGCTTCAGGGGCGTTTTTTGTACTTGTTATTGTGCACTGGATGGATTTCTGAGCTTTAATTAATGGATTTGTCAGCAGCTCATCTCCCAGAACCCCCTCTCTGTCACACACACACACACATGCAAATTCAATCAAACACACAAATGCATACACACACACATACTAACACCCCGGTTCTTATCATTTGTCAGAGAGGGGGGGTCCCCGGAGACTGAATTCACACCCTTCACACCCTTCCCACCAATCCCTCCTTATGATAAGTGTGAAGGAATAGGACCCCCAAAAAAGGCAGAGATAGGGAGGGGTCACGTGTCCCTGGATGTGGGATGGCACAGCCAGGACCATTAAGAGATCCAGAATGTATTTAATCACCACGGTAACCCCAGGCAGATGGACCCATCCAGGAAATGAGTCTCAGCAGCTATTTTTGTTAACCGTCATTGCAGTTAACTGCTCTGCATCTTACCTTTTTTTTAAGGGAAAGGAAATGAGCGATTCTTGGGAGATGGTGAAATTGCTCGGTTATTTAACCCTTGTGTAGTGTTTGGATCTGTTGAATTATCATTCACAGTATAATTCATGTAATTTAAAGCTGTACATGGCAAATATTAACCATATATGCTGTCTTTGTTGCTTTTAATTGAGGTAAAGGAAACATGTAGCTTTTTTCATACAATTTGGTGGTCTTTAAATACATTTTTACAGTATGTGGATGCACTAAACCTGCAAACATCAGCTGGGTAATAAATAGATGAACACTTTACAAGGGATAAAAGCTGTAAATGTGGATATGTTTTGAACTGGGACAAAGAATCACACCACTGACATATTTTATCTGGGGCACCAGAATCACCAAAGGGTTTGGAAGGGTTTCCCAACCTCTACAGTCATTACTGAAATAGAATGATTTTCTATTCACTCAATCTTTAGGAAACCCTTTGTAACCTTGTCAAATCAGCAACTTTATTATCAGTATGACAGTTTAAACTGGAATATATTGGGCATTAAATATTAATGTTTGGCCTATTTTTGACCTCTTGATCCACATGTAGTCTATTTGCTTTTTAATTCACTTACAAAAAGGGAAATGATTTATAAATGGAACTGTCTGGGTTTTATAACGGAGTATTTTGTGGAATAACCAGTATATTCTGAGCAGTTCTTTTCTGTAACACACAGCTGTTCACCTCTAATGATCCCTTATTACTTAGTATCCCGGCAACAGCACACCACACAGGTGTGACTAACATGCTTTTTTGACGTTTTGATTTTTATTTCACATTCTCTACACCTTAAAGCCCGTCATACAGTTTGTTTTAACACCACAGCGCCTTATAATACAGATAAAGTGTTGCAAATTGTGTTATTTCCTTTTTTATTTGACTTTACAGTATCAAACCCATCACAGACACACACAAAGGCTTGATAATGGGCGTACTACACACCCCCTCTGGGACAAGCTTACCACTGAAAAACACATACACCTCGCCCGATGCTGTTGCTAAGGAGCCCTAGCGACCAGGTTGTCTACCATTGGTCGTGGCTGGGACTCAGGCAAGTGGAAATCACAGGAATTGAGATGCAGTTTGGATA
Organism: Triplophysa dalaica; assembly: GCF_015846415.1. Lineage (NCBI taxonomy): Eukaryota > Metazoa > Chordata > Actinopteri > Cypriniformes > Nemacheilidae > Triplophysa > Triplophysa dalaica. The sequence goes on along the minus strand of NC_079562.1, from coordinate 8,650,156 downwards.
ATAAGCCATTGGGTTGATTTTGGATATTCAAACTAAGGCAAGGTTTATTTATTTATTTAAGAAAATTTAAGTACTTGGTTGTATAAATTGGTTAGCTGGTTATTTAGCTTGTTTTGTTAGAGGGCTGGGCTTTGGTGTGTGCTCGGGGCTGTGTTTCTTGCCCACCTATCACAGTTTACAAGCACAAATTCATCTCGTCTTATCGAGTTACAGGACAGCCACACACGGCAAAACAGATTTTTATAATCCACTAAGAGAGAATGATTAAGTCCAATCAATACAAAGAAAATCAAAAATTATTTTCACATGCTCTATCTTACCGGATTGGAGAAATAATACGTTAAAGAGTTGAGGTCGAGGAAATAAGTGGGAATAGAATGTGTTGGTGGAGATTAGACACAATCCAGTTTCATTGTGGAAGCAAAGAGACTTGATTTTATGAGTGGTTATGCAGGTGGTCTTCTTTAAGGCTAAAGGAGAGGAAGGGGGTCTTAAATATTTCAGTCGTGGCACAGCGTGTTTTGGACATAAGCTCTCTTGTATCTCATTTGTGTCCACGGAGGAAATCCTGCATCAAAAAACTAGGTTGTGATGAGCTAATGAGCATCTTTCTTTAGATGTCTGTTTCATGTAACGATACAGGAAGTAAGTAATTGACTTTCATGCAGTTACATCTTCTGAAGACCTTGTCTGCATTGTCAATAATTAGTTTACATCTGTATATTTGTCTCCACAAGCTCATCAGAGTATCATGACCCAGATCTTCTCCTTGCCGTATGGATTCCTCTGGCTCTACCTTAGTCGAGTAGGTCATGGTCTGGCAGCTTCCAGTGAAAAATCCAGACAGTGCTCGCCTCTCCTACACAAGAGGTTGTAAAACAAATATGTTGCGTGCCCCTGTCTGCGTTGTTTCAGTGTTGAGTTCCCTAAAGGACGTATGCAAATAGGGACAATGCTAATGCGGTCAGAAAATCTGATCTGCACGCAATTTACACAGCAGCAATTCCCAAACTTTCGTGAGGGGATTTGAGTGCTAGTTCGTGAGGGATGCAGCAGGCCACCATTATCGTACTTTGGGGGTCTGTAGTGTCACTCCAATACATACTGTGATCCAGGCACGTGATTGGCTATTTAAACACAAAGCAAATCTAGATTTTGAACATTAATTATCATTTGATTACCTAATGCTTCAATCCATAGAAAATAAACACAAACACCTGTGAATCTAATTTGTATATTTGCAATTAAACGATTGATAATTCCATATCATTGTGTTGCTATTTTAGTGCCTGCACTGAACTGTGTGTTGTAAGTGAGAAAAAAACAAAATTTTGGCCGGTGTAAATTATTCTTGGATATCCGTCAGCTAATAATTGACAGCAGTAAGTGAGAAGAGGAGAAAGACTTTTGCAGTAAATCAGGAAAAGGTGTGATTGATTTATCGCTTCCTGTTGTTTCCCTCAGGGCTGCACATATACCTCCACTCCCTTTTCAGCATCTTCATTTCTCCTTCCTCTCGCTTTCCTCCACACTACTTTTCATTCTCCTCTTCTGTGTTCTGTTTTTTTCTCTCTCCCCCCTTTCTCTCGCTGTGCCGCCCCCTCCTCACATCGGTTCTCTGCATCCTCTCTTCTGGTATAACTAGGTCATTCTGCAATGTTGAGCCATCGCTCCTGCCAACCATGAGATCCACACGACTCTGCACACTCGTCTGCTTCTCCATCTTACTTTCCCTGGGGTCTGCTTTGTGCAGATTATTCTTCATAGATGTTTTTCACCTGTAGGTCTGATTTAATCAGGCTAATTTAATTTGATTATCCATTTTTTAATAGGTGGACTATATTTCATTCATATTATAGAGATATAAATGGATCAGGGTCCGTATTTACATCTGAAAACCCAATGACCGTCCTGCCGGGGAAGTTATTAGCGGGGCCTTTTGACCTGTCAAGCCTAATAAGATCTCGTAATGGACAGAGTCAGAGGTCAGACAGGAAGTGCTTTCCTTTGGGAGCAGGTGCAACTGGACAGTGAGACAAACAAGCAGTAGATGTAAATGATCCAGCAGATTGAGAGGCTGGAAAATCTTCTGTGAACTCTCGTGAGAGGTGTAACAAAGTGAAAGCAAAAGGGTGTGAGTAAAAACCCCCGTTGGGGAAGTCCACATTATTAAAAATACTAAAAATATAATAAATGAAGCTTTTCATAATTGTAAAAATGCAAAAAAAGGTTTATTTTGGGGTGTGGGTTATAATGACAGTCATGACAGTCAACAGTAATTTATTGGGCAATTTATTTACAGTGTGATATTAAAACACATTTAAAGAAAAAATACATTTGAGAATGACTCAGCATCTGTGTCCAAAGAGATCAGTCTGTGCAGGATACCATAAAAAGAAGACGTCAGCAAGACGAGTGCACAACATTTCCTCCATCGCTATGTATTATCCACATATCTCGCTCACTTCCCTTAACTCGTTTCTGCTCAAGTTAATTTTTTCTCTATGCATATATTTTTCTTTCCCGCTCCCTCTCTTGACTTTGTGTCAAGTCGGGAAAGGCTTTAAGTACCTCTGTTTGGCAGAGGTCAAGACCCTGGGTTACAGAGTTCAAGATTACACAGTCTCATGTCCACTATGCTGTAATTTCACTGGAC